>NC_045964.1:6585092-7273759 GCF_010909765.2 Amblyraja radiata | reverse complement strand
ACATCAGCCTGAAGAAAAGAGAGAGATTTCTATATGTCCTAAAATCGAACAGTGAAATTCTTACTTGCAGCTGCACACAGATATGTAAATGTAGTTTACATAGTAAATATAGTTTATGGTAAATAAATATATGTAAATATACCCGGACTGTAAATATAGTTAGATAGACACAAAGTGCTGGAGTAATTCAGCAGGACAGGCAGCATCTCAGGAGAGAATGAATGAGGGACCTTTCGGGACGATACCCTTCTTCAGTCTGAGGGTCAGGTGAGGGGGATATGAAGATTAGGAAGCGGAAGGTGTGAGAACGAGACATATAAGGGGGTAGATATCAAGGAAAATATAGATTAGATCATTTATAGTTATGGAGAATGTAACAACAAAACAAACATAAAATGTAATCGGGGGCAGTCAGACTGGTGGGAGAACTGGGACGGGGGAGGGGATGGAGAGAGAGGGGGAGCAAGGACTACTTTAGAGAAGTCAATGTTCATACCGCTGGGGTGTAAGCTGCCCAAGCGAAATATGAGGCGCTGTTCCTCTAATGATTCAGATTCAGATTCAACTTTAATTGTCATTGTCAGTGTACAGTACAGAGACAACGAAATGCAGTTAGCATCTCCCTGGAAGAGCGACATAGAATATGATTTCAATAAATAAAGCTATTTACATGTATACAGACATAGTGTTTTTCCTGTGGGAGGAGTGTTCGGGAGGGGGGGGGTGATTGGCAGTCACCGAGGTACATTGTTGTTGAGTAGTGTGACAGCCGCAGGGAAGAAGCTTTTTGTGTCTTTTGTCGCTGTTCCTCTAATTCGCTCTGGACCAAAGATCTGGACCTCACTCTGACAGTGGATGAGGCCTAGGACAGAAGAGTCAGTGTGGGAATGGGAGGGGGAGTTAAAGTGTTTGATCAGGAAGGTCTGGGCGGGCTGGACATTGATGGGGCTCTGAAGGTGTTGGCCAAAGATCATAGATCTTCTATGATCTTTGGTGTTGGCTGTGAAAGCTGCGCAGGCGCGGTAGCCAGTGGGCGGGCGGGCGGAGGCAGGTCACGTGAGCGGGGCTGTTTATGTTTGAATGGCGCGGGAGGGCGGGAGCTGAGTAACGGCCGGTGTTGCGGGCAGAGCCGGCGCCGAGTAAGTAACTAGTCGGTCATCTCTTGATGTGCTCAGTCTAAAAATAAAAGGGGGAAATGCTAGGTGTGGACGGCTGGGCCAGGAGGCTCTCCTGCCAAAGGTGGACTCTCTCAGAGGGAGGGAGGGGGGCTTGGTGCGACGCGAGGGCTTGGTGCGATAGGTTTCACCTGAGTGCAGGAAGTACACGTGTAGAAGGAAGGAGCTGCAGATGCTGGTTTAAACCGAAGACAGACACAAAAACATCGCGACAGAGATGGAATGGGTGATGTTTCATGTTTCGGGTCGAGACCCTTCTTCGGACCCGAAGTTCCGAAACGTCCGCCATTCCTTCTCTGCAGAGATGCTGCCTGTCCCGCTGAGTTACTCCAGCTTCTTGTGCCTGTCTGTAGAAGGTACATCTTTGCTTTTAGGGTCGTCTGGTGACGACAAAAGTATCCCAGCACCAACGGTTGTGTGTTTGTGTATACATATATATATTTCCAATATGTGTACAATATATGTTCACTCAAAGTAATACATGCAGCGCACCTAATGCAATCCCCTGATGTTTCATGTGCCAACCAAATCAGTGTATAATCGTGCTGTAGAGTCTCTAGGAGCTGAAAAAGGCTCTCGACCTGTAACGTTTTCCCCAGAGGTGCTGAGTTACTCCAGCTTTTTGTGTCTATCTTGAGTTTAATACCAGCATTTGCAGTTCCTTCCTACACTCTAGCAGTTTGAGTTTGGTCCACATTCCAGCATATGCATTATGCTTCCAATACATACTTGTACAAGGCATCAATGCCACTCAGGTTTTGTCTTGGAACAATGCACACATCAAATGTTTGAGAGGCTGTTATTGTTTATTGTATATTTATTATTTCTGGTTTTGCATTAATGTGAAACTGTGGCAAATAAGAATGTCATAGATCCTGCTCCAGTGCACATGTCAACTCAGCTAAAAGGTGATGGGAGATAGCGCCGGCAGATAATAAGTAAGGAAAGTCCAAAGAGATTTTATATATATTAAGGAGAAGATGTTAACAAGGTAAGAAGGGGGAAAAATTCTCAAGTATGTCTCCTCTGTTTTTGCTGTGGAGAAAGAATGAAGTCTGTGGAAATTGGGGACAGATAATGAAGATGGCTTGAGGACAGTATTATAGAACATGGAAACAGGCCCTTTGGCCCAACTTGACCACGCCAACCAACATGTCCCATCTACACTAATCCCAACTGCCTGCTTTTGGCCCATATCTTACTAATCTTTCCTATCCATGTACTTGTCCAAATGTCTTTTTAAATTTTGTGATATTACCTGCCTCAACTATCTCCTCTGGCAATTCGTTCCATACACCCACCGTCCATTGTGTGGAAAAAGTTGCCCTTCAATTTGGTATTAAATCTTTCCCCTCTCACCTTAAACTTATGTTGTCTGGTTCTGGGTAAAATACTGCATTTATTCCCCTCCTAATCTTGTACAGCTCCATAAGATCAAAGATTCATAACAAGAGGAGTTGAGTTTCATAACAAGAGGAGTTGAATATAGGAGCAAAGAGGTCCTTCTGCAGTTGTATAGGGCCAAAGTAAGACCACACCTGGAGTGTTGTGTGCAGTTTTGGTCCCCTAATTTAAGGAAGGACATTCTTGCTATTGTGGGAGTGCAGCATAGGTTTACAAGGTTAATTCCCGGGATGGCTGGACAGTCATATGCTGTGAGAATGGAGCGGCTGGGCTTGTACACTCTGGAGTTTAGAAGGATGAGAAGGGATCTTATTGAAACATAAAAGATTATTAAGGGTTTGGACACGCTAGAGGCAGGAAACATGTTCCCGATGTTGGGGGAGTCCAGAACCAGGGGCCACTGTTTAAGAATAAGAGGTAAGCCATTTAGAACGGAGATGAGAAGACACTTTTCCACAGAGTTGTGAGTCTGTGGAATTCGCTGCCTCAGAGGGCGGTGGAGGTCGAGTCTCTGGATACTTTCAAGAGATCTAGATAGGGCTCTTAAAGATAGTGGAGTCAGGGGATATGGGGAGAAGGCAGGAACGGGGTACTGATTGGGAATGATCACATTGAATACTGCACACTGGCTCGAATGGTCTACTCCTGCACCTATTGTCACTCCTCATCTTCCTGCACTCCAAGGAATAAAGTCCTAGCCTGCCCAACCTCTCCCTACACCTGAGGCCCTCGAATCATGGTAACACACTTGTAAATCTTCTCAGCACCCTTTCCAGCTTAACATCATCTTTCCCATAACAGGATGACCAAGACTGAATACAATACTGATGGCCAATGTGCCTTCTTGCCTGTCTTATCCACCTATCATGCCACTTTCAAGGAATGATGTACCTCGTTTCCCTTTCCCCTGACTCTCAGTCTGAAAAAGGGTCTCGACCCGAAACGTCACCTATTCCTTTTCTCCAGACATGCTGTCTGACACACTGAGTTACTCCAGCTTTTTGTGTCTATCTTTTGTTTAAACCAGCATCTGCAGTTTCTTCCTACACAACTATGTACCTGCACTCTTAGATCCCTCTACAACACTCCCCAGAATCTTGCCATTTGCTGCAAAGATCCTGCCTGGTTTGACTTCCTAACCTTGCACTTCTCTGCATGAAACTCTATTAACTATTCCTCAGCCCATCTGGGCTGGGCAACTGAATGAGATCCTGCTGCAATTTTTGATAACCATCTTCGCTATTTACAATACCATCCACATTCGTGTCACCTGTAAACTTACTAATCATGCCTTCTACATTCTCAAACAAATTATTGATATAAACCACAAAAGCAGTGGGTCCAACACTGACCCCTGAGGCAGACCACTATTTACAAGCCTCCAGTCTGGTAAATAATCTTCCACCATCACCCTCTGCTTCCTTTCATGAAGCCAATTTTCTAGCCAGTTCAGCTAGTTCTCCCTAGATCCCATGCACTCTAGCCTTCCAGAGCAGCCTACCATGCGGATGGTTTATTGATGTCGAGGTGATGCTGGACATCCTAAGATGCATGAAGGTTGATAAATCTCCTGGGCCTGATCGGA
Organism: Amblyraja radiata; assembly: GCF_010909765.2. NCBI lineage: Eukaryota > Metazoa > Chordata > Chondrichthyes > Rajiformes > Rajidae > Amblyraja > Amblyraja radiata. The sequence continues at coordinate 7,269,595 of NC_045964.1, read as the reverse complement.
TATACCAAAGAGCACTATGTCTGAGGTTTATTCTTGTCACATGTACCAAAGTACTGTGAAAAGCTTTGTTTTGCATGCTTTCTCCCAAGAATCTGAGATATATCATACATAGATACAATCCATTCAAACTCAAGCATAAAAGAAGAGCGAAGGGGAAGATTTAGTGTAGGCACCCTGGCTGATAAACTAATCATCGCTAGACATGGGTGAGGTGCTAGAAGACTAGAGGGTGGATAATGTTGTGCCTCTATTTAAGAAGAATAGAGGTTTATAAGATCATGAGAGTAGAATAGAATAGAATAGAATAGCCTTTTATTGTCATCCAGACCGAAGTCTGAACGAAATTTAAGCAGTCATACATACAATACAATACAATAAAAAACAACAATAAACACATATTAACATCCACCACAGTGAGTCCACCCAACATCTCCTCACTGTGATGGAGGCAAAAGTCTTAGGGCTGCAGTCTCTTCCCTCCTCTTCTCCTTCTGCGCTGAGGCGATACCCCCCGGGCGATGTTAAAACCTGTCCTGCGGCTCAAACACCGCGGCCCGGGGTAGTCGAAGCTGCCGCTCACCAGACCTGCTGACGCAGCCGCTGGCCCGCGGCCGAACCCCCGGTCTCAGGCCACCGCCACCAGAACTGCCGTCCCAGCCCCCGGAGCATCGTTCCAGCCCCGAGCCGGATCGCCCTCACGTGAGTACTGCCACCGTCTCAGCCTCGCGCCAGGCCGCCGCTCCTCCCTCGCGCCAGGCCGCCCCGACTGGGCGCCGCTCCTCCCTCGGGCTGGGCCGCCCCGACCGGGCACCGCTCCTCCCTCGGGCTGGGCCGCCCCGACTGGGCGCCGCTCCTCCCTCGGGCTGGGCCGCCCCGACCGGGCGCCGCTCCTCCCTCGGGCTGGGCCGCCCCGACCGGGCGCCGCTCCTCCCTCGGGCTGGGAACGCCGTACCTCCCCGAGCTCGGCTACTCCGACGGGAGCACCGTTCCTTCCTCGGGCCGGCCGTCACAGCCCCTCACGAAAGCCCTGTTCCAGCCCCGAGCCGGGCCGTCCTCACGGGAGCGAGTAATAGAAGCACTGGGTCTTTTACCCAGAATTAAGGAACCAAGAACCAAAGGACATGGGTTTTAAGTGAGAGGAGAAAGATTTTAATAGGAACTTGAGGGGTAACTTTTTTAAACAGAGGATGGTAGGGTATATGTAATGAGCTGCCAGAGGAAGTAGTTGAGGCAGGTACTATAACAATCTTTAAAAGACATTTGGACAGGTATGTGGATAGGAAACGTTTGATATTGACAGGCAGATAGGACTCTGCTGGATGGGGCATCTTGGTCAACATGGGAAAATTCGGCAGAAGGGCCTGTATGACTATGATTCTAAGCACTTTTGTTTCCTGATCCCAAGTCATGTTATTCAAACTAGAAAGAGATATGTGAAATGTTGACAAATTGGTCAAAACAAGCTGTCATCTCATCTTATTTGAAGCTCAGTGTATACTTGACGCTTTCTAGGTATTATGTCCCAATATGTAATCGCTAATAAGCTTTACTGTGCTTATAGAATTCAACATTTTAAACATAGCTAGCAACTATTTGGCCTCTTGCATTCATGTTGTGCAATAAAAGTCTGTCGAAGTTGTGAATACTCATTTAAAAATTGTTCAATTTGCAAATTTTTGTTAAAATGACTGTTCTGATCATTCTCCCAATCTTTCTACATGTAGTATCCTTTCCAGATGGATAAAATGGTGACTGGATGCCTGAAGGTGAACGATTGTGTGATATTCCAATGCAAGAAGTGCCACACTGTACTGGGAGATTCTCTGCAATGCTGTGGTTCCAACGCAACGCTCAATGTGCTGATATGTTTAAGTAAGGTTTGGGTTTGAATTATGGATGGTGCACTCTTGCATGTAGATCTCAGACTTGATGTAGGGTGGGTGTTGAGTGACTGCTAGGCCTATGGATATCTGGCTTTCAAATATTGATGCTACACTCTAACTTCCACACGTTTCTGGGATTGGTGGCATTTAAAGTAGGTGGTCACCAACTTCTTTCTTGGAGATTTAAGGATATAGGGAAGGTGTGTACACACTAGTGCAGAAATTCATAAAGAAATATAGTTGTTCCAAGTTGACATTTATTTAATGCCTGATCTTTCCTTTTATGCATTTTCTGTGCATAAATGTGATTTATAGATTGAGAGCATTAAATATTCTTGTGTCTGGTAAGGGTTGATTTGTTGCATGACACAAGATGATGTAGACTTGGATAATACTCACAAGTTTAGAAGAACAAGAGGTTTATTCTTGTCACATGTACCAAAGTACTGTGAAAAGCTTTGTTTTGCATGCTTTCTCCCAAGAATCTGAGATATATCATACATAGATACAATTATGGATGGTGCACTCTTGCATGTAGATCTCAGACTTGATGTAGGGTGGGTGTTGAGTGACTGCTAGGCCTATGGATATCTGGCTTTCAAATATTGATGCTACACTCTAACTTCCACAAGTTTAGAAGAACAAGAGGCGATCTAATTGAAACATAGCTAATGCCAACGCAATTGATGCAGGATGATGTGTCCCCCAGCCGGACTGAGCAGAACCTCAATCACAATCTCAAGATGAGGGGCTGGCTATTCAAGACAGATGAGGAGAAATGTATCTACCTAGAATCTTTGGAATTTCCCTCCAAAGACAGCTGTAAAGGTTCAGTCACCAAGCATATTCGCGGCATGTGCATAGATTTTTAAGTATTAAGGAAATCGGGGGGGGGGGGGGGGGGTTAGTGCGACAGAGTTGACCTGAGGGAATCAAAAATCTTATTGAACGAGCAGTTGTGGGGGCAGAATGGACTAATCTTGGGTGACAAACAACACTGCAGTTCATATCTGCTATTCATATCCATATATGCCAATTATATTGAATGATATTGGTGTATTGCAACCTGTTCCTTATCTTGATGCTTCATCAGGACATGATACCTAAAAATAATGACGAGCTTAAATATTGGCATTGTCCATTGTAATGGTCTCTAAATTTAAGATTTGGATTAGGCACCTCGTCTTTGTGTACTGCAAATTATAACCTCTACCTCATTGCAGGAGCTTAATTCTTAAGTACTGTGGCAGAATTCCAGATAGCCATTCCTGAGTACAGGTGAACACACAATATCCCAGGATTATGTTGCAGTTGAATTTTTTTTAAATTTTTCTCGTGGAAATAAAGTTTCAGTCAGAGGTCCCATATTAATCAAGACTTTCTGCTGTTTTGCTTTCAGGGGTGACTGAGAATGTGGAACTGGATCCTACTATTTTAATAGAATGTGAAGGGCCGCTGTCTGAATGGTGAGTGTGAATGAGTGAGCTGTAAAAAAATTAACTTTCAGGACTGCTTTCGACACTGAGGTGATGCACCAAATTCTGTGTCTGATAGTTCTCAAGTAGTGATGTCAAATTTCACCTGTTTTATTCCTTATTGGAATTACAAGAGTCTACAAGGATTCTGCATAAAAGGGAGCCAATATCATTTTCAATCATTTTCTGAGCTATGGTGAAAGAGGAGGGAACAGAGGATTTCCCAATTTACAATGGGACTTCTGTCCAAGAGAGAGAATTTGAAAGGAGGAAAAGTTCAGTTAAATATTAGTTTGATTCAGAGATACAGCATGGAATCAGGCCCTTCGGCCCGATTTACATCCTGGGCAGATGGAATGACCGGGATGTAAATGGTCCTTGATCATATTGCCTTCTTTCCTGAGGCAGGGTAAAGTTTAGATGGAGTTGATTTGGGCGGAGGGGGGACAGGTTTGGGTGATGAACAGAGCTACATCCACAAATCTCTGTAATTTCTTGTGGTCTTGGACAGAGCTCTTTCCAAACTAAACTGTGATGTATCCCAATGTTGTTTCTATTGTGCATCTGTAGAAGTTGGTCAGAGTTATTGGAGACATGCCAAAATGTCTCAATCTTCTGAGGAAGTAGAGGTGTTGGTGTGTTTTCTTGGCCATGGTTTTCGTGTGGTTGGTCCAGATAGTCACAGTCCTACGGTACATAAGTGTCCATATGGTTAGAATTGAGCGATTTATTTGAAATAAAATTATGTATAACTTTGATGGGGTGTGGTTGGAATGCAGTGGATGAGACTTTGCAATTGTGATGTTAACAAAATCGGAAATATGTTTGATGGCTTACTTTCCATTACTATGTGTTCTTTGTTTGTAGCCTTTACAAGTGCTTGTACTGCAGATGCTGCAAGACCAATGTGGGCATTGTTCCTTTCTCTACAACAGATGTGTTGTCTTGCCTGCGTGGACTGTACTGTTTGGACAAGGAAATGTTTCACTGGTGAGTAGAGAGCAGCAGCATTGTTTGAGATCTATGCATATTTTTGAACAATACGTGCACGTCATTGACCCTTTCTTTCTATTAGAACATAGAACTCGGGAACAGGCCCTTCAGTCCATGATATTTGTGCCGAACATGATGCCAAATTAATCTAATCATATCTGTAATGTCTTGGTACAATATGGAACATGTATATACTGTAAATGTCAGTGCCGGTGACATCTGTAAGGTAAAGAGGGAGATGTGATGTCTGGGCACGAAATGTAATGTATGTAATATAAATATAGGTGTAATCTAAAGTAGAAGCTTGTGAAACTCGTGCCTGAGCCTCGTGATGGAGGCCAAGTAATTAGATTGTGTAATCTAAAGTGGAAACCCGTGCCTGAGCCTCAAGACTGAGACCAGGTGACCTTTAATTATAAAAAGCAGTGATTGCTGAATAAAGATGCTCTTTAACTCTAACTCAGTGGTGGATGTGTCTTCTTGTGCTGGTCACAACAGAGCCTTGCCTCCGACAAAAACCTTTACATGGTGTCAAAGTAAAAAAAACGAAAGAAGTAGAGGAAATCAAGCCTCAAGCCTCCATGGATGAGAGAGAAAAGGTAGAGGAAGGTCGCAACAGGACTGTGGAGCCACCGCCGGCATCGGGTGAGTGCCAGGGCCAGTAGCCAATACCGACGAAACGGAGCGAGCCCGATCAGAAGAAGTGTCAGCCCGGCCGTGTGAGAGAAGCGGACCGGCAGAGAGAAAAAAGCCCGGAAGAGAAAGTCGGCCGCGTGATAAGAAGGCGGAACGGCCACGAGATACAGAGGTGGACAGGCCACGAGAGGGGAAAAAAAGGAAGCCGGCCGCGAGATATAGAGGCGGACCGCCGTGAAGGAAACTGACGAGAGGAAAAAAGCCGGCCGCGAGATAAAAAGGTGGACCGGCCGCGAAAAAAAAGAGAGAGAGAGAGAAAAAGACGGCCGCGAACGGGGCACAGCGCATATACCCAGCCCCGACGGCGGGGAGCGGTCCAAAAGAGCAGCGGGACCGGCCCCGAGAGAAAAAAAAAGAGCCCGCGAGAGAGAGATGGAAAGAGAGACGGTCGCGAACGGGGCACAGCGCACATACCAAGCCCCGACGGCTGGTGCGGTCTCAAGGAGCAGCGATGCCTGGCAGCAACCAGGTGAGCCGGAGAGCCAACGGTGAGCAGAGCAGCGGGACCAGCAGCAAAGGAGAGCCAGCGAAGAGCAAAACAGCAGGACACAGACACAAGTGTGGAAATGCTGTAGAATTGATATTGAAATGCTGATGACATGCTGATCAAATGCTACCTGTAAGAAATGGGCTTCTCCCAGAGGGAGTAATGGCAGCCGCACTCCTGATGTTATTTTGTTCCTTAGGTCCTTTCTACTACTATGTACTGTTATGATAAATGATCATTTCTTCCATTAGAAGGGGGGAATGGATGTAAGAGTAATACAGAACTGGGTGTCCATATCTTGGGGTTATTAGTGTTCTGTCTGCACAGGTGATTTGTGTTTCCTAATTATGGGGTAATCAGTGTTTTGTCTGGACAGGCTGTTTGTTATCTCTTCTCTTCTCCCTCATCGAGGCCAAACATACTTTTGTGTCTGTTTTTTGTCTTCAATAGCTGCAGGTGATTGCCGCAGTTTGTTTTCTCTTTTCTCCCTCATCGAGGCCAAACTTTGAGTCTTTTTTTTTTCCGTATAAAGGGGGAGTAAGGTCAGGATACATCGAAGCATCTGATCCAGGATAGAGCCCTGTAGCCCAGGATAGAGACCTGTGGCCCAGGGTAGAGCCCTATAGCCGTGGATAGACGCGTGTATACCTGTGGACCCCCGTGTAGCAGTGTGAGAAACTCCTGGATAGCCGTGGATGGACCATCTGTAGTCAGACGCCCAGATGGGAGAAACCTGGACAGAGGAGCCAGTCTCCCAGAAGCCAGTAGTAGTCTCTCAGAAGGGTCTTTAAGTGTGAGAAACCTAGACAGAGGAGCCAGTCTCCCAGGGGTGAGAAATGGACAGAGGAGCCAGTCTCTCAGAAGCCAGAATTAGTCCTCAGAAGCCGAGATAAAGCGAGAGGTGGGAGCCAGACGTCAGTCGCCGCAGAAGGCAATTGAGAGAGGCCCTTTGCTAGAGTTTAAATTTAAAGTGGATATCAGGGGAGATGAGAATTAAAGTAAAAAGGGGAAGATGTAACATCTTTAAAGTGAAGAGGAAGATGTAATGTCTTGGTACAATATGGAACATGTATATACTGTAAATGTCAGTGCCGGTGATGTCTGTAAGGTAAAGAGGGAGATGTGATGTCTGGGCATGAAATGTAATATCTATATTACTAAAAGTCTGATCTTGACCACTTTTGGCTCGCTGTGCTGTGATTTCCGAGAGAACGCCGCCACCTACGGCCGTCATTTTTGGCCACCTCGCTCAGAGGCCCCCTCCACCTGCCTGGACTGGAGGATTTTTCCCATCGATGAAAAATCAGAGATATCTTAATGTTTTACAAAATTGTGCCATTCTCTCTGCTGCCCCCGCTGGTGGGAGGGGGGCGGGAATATAAAACCCGGAAGTGGTGTGCCTCACTCAGTCTCTGCAAGATGGAGGAAGTGAGAGGTTAACGTCTCTCTGAGCTCTGAATAACACTGAACACACGTCTACTCAACTGTGAGTGCCCTTAATGTGGTTTGAAAATGAAAATATGGTTGGTTTGAAGTAAAAAGGCAGTGCAAATGGTTGTTTGGCTAAACTTGACAACTTCCTGTATGCACTACATTGATTTTAGATGTATTTGGTGGCCTTGCACCCTGCTTGAAATGGACTTTTAAGAGATAGCCGTGAGTCAACTGCCAGCCCACCAGCCGTGAGTGAGCTGCCAGCACATCAGGCTTGAGAGACTGAGCTGCCACCCCAAGAATCCATTTGGCCCACAATGTCCATACTAGCCCTCTGGAGACCAGTAGTCCTTGCAGCCAACAACACCCATACCAGCACTCCAGAAAGCCTCCACTCTAACTCAGTGGTGGACGTGTCTTCTTGTGCTGGTCACAACAGAGCATTGCCTCCGACAAAAACCTTTACAATATCTGTCTATAAATGATCCACATGCCTCCGTTCCCTAAATGCTCACGTGCGTGTACAAATGCCTTCTAAATGTCACCATTGTATCTGCCACTACCAATACTCTCTTGGCAGTGTGTTCCAAGCACTTACCACACTCTGAGTATTAAAAAAAAAAAAAACTTGCCTCACAGATTTCCTTTAAACTTTCCTCTGTCACGCCACAACTATACCTTCTAGTATTTGAGATTTCCTTGCTGGGAAAAAGACTTGGAGACAATAAATTGATCCGATCAATGATTCTCATAATGTTTTTAATGTTATCAAGTCTAACTCAATCACTGATGCTCCAAAGAAACCAAATCCAACCTCTTCTGATAGCTAATCCACATCCTTCCTGTAATGTAACCGGAACTACACACAATTACTCCAAATGTGGCCTAACCAAGATTTTGCACAGCTGCAGCTTGACTTCCCAACTTTTACACTCAACATCCATAATATAGGCTACCTGCCGAACAACTTTGTCATCTTATATCCTTGTATTTCCACTTTCAGGGGGCTGTGGACTTGTACCCCAAGATCCCTTTGTACATCATTGCCCCTCATGGTACTGCCAGTTATTGTATGCCTTTCCCTTACACTTGATCTCTGACAGTACAACCTCTCTCACTTGTCTGGATTAAGTTCCATCTGCCATTTCTCTATGTATATTTTGTGATTGTGTGTGTGTGTGTGTGTGTACATGTATATAGTATATATAAATAAAATATGTCAAGAGTGTTTTATTGTCAAATATCCTGAAACGGAAGAATGAAATTCATACTCGAGGCAGTGAATTATTGCAAGCAACGGAGATCCCAGCACTGATTTATACAGAACACCAGTGGCTACATACCTTCAGTCAGTGAGACAGCCTCCAATACTCTCTGTATTCTGTAAACAAATCATTATTTTGAATCCAAATACACCAACTCACCATGCATCCCATCTGTCCTAATCTTCTGGATCAGCCTACCATGACCAAACGTTTCAAATACCTTACTAAAGACCAAGTAGGCAACCAAGTTGCTTCAGTGTTTGAATGCATCAGATCTGTAACCAAGTGATGTTTCTGGAATAACAATTTGAGTATCATTTTGTGGTCTCACAGCAGTGTGTTGTATAATATGCAGGCACTCCCCAACTTATGCAATGGCTACTTTCTGTGGCATGCGCCCTTTTGGGTAAGCATTGTCGGCTTGAGTTCCATCTCGCCATTGAACCTTCTGAATTTGTAGTCAGCAGGGCAGTACTCTGCATATCGCCAACTTGAGGCCCTTTCTGCTGCGAGGCCTTTTGGGAAAGCACTGCTGCCATTACCGGCTGTCAACCTGAAATTATAATTTGCCTTGGTTGCACTAGGGATGGAGTATAGAACTGTTCATGCTAGTGCAAGCTTAGATAAGTCGCCTATTACGCAAGTCGGGGAGTGTATTGTTTGTAGACACAAAATGCTGGAGTAATTCAGCGGGTGAGGCAGCATCTCTGGAGAGAAGGAATGGGCGACGTTTCGGGTCGAGACCCTTCTTCAGAGTTTCTGCGACTTGTCTGCTCTCTAGGGCAAGCCAGCTGCTATTATTGACGTTTCATTCTATGTACTATTGCAAACTTTTTTGTGAAACTGGATATAATGTAATTGTATTCCTTAGAATAAAGGAAAGAGAAAATTTAAGAGATGACCATGATGTCCAATTTTAGAGAAATTATTGTAACAAATTTGAAAGCTGAGGGTTTAGAGAGAAATGTTATCCACTGGTGGGGGTCTGGTTCCAAGGAAATAATTTGGAAATCATTCAGATATGTTAGGAAACTCTTGAATGAAGAAGGGTCTCGACCCGAAACGTCACCCATTCCTTCTCCCCAGAGATGCTGCCTGTCCTGCTGAGTTACTCCAGCATTTTGTGTGTCTCATGTATCCAATATATTTTAGGTGAAAATTGTGGATACTCTCCCATAAAAAGTAGTTGACGCTAATCCAAGTGACATATTGGTCTGGGATCCTTCATTAGACTGGACCTATTTAGCAGCCAAGGTGCTTTCAGCAGACTCCTGTACTTTCTGCTGAGCATATGTCTATGTATTTTCCATTCCTTCCTATTGGTACTTTTTTAGCTGTGAACATTGATGGTGGGGATGTGATGTAGCGAGAGTTGATCTGTAGATACTGGTACTTACCCTGATCCTTCCCCTCCTCCGTACACTCATCTCCCTTTCCTCTTTATACTCCTCTTTCCCCTCCTTCTGTCCCCTTCCATCTATATCCCTACCTCTGGCTTCACATTTCACTCCTTTTCTTTACTTATCTCCTTTTCACTTCCAGCCTTTGTCACTTGTACCACCCATCTCCCAATCAAAAACCCCTCATCTGTATCAACTATCACTTGGTAGTTATTTTTTTACCGGCTTTATCTCTTCTGCCAAAGACGAAGGGTCATCTGTCCATTTCCACCACAGATGCTACCTTGACCCACTGAGATCCTCCAGCACTTTGATCAACATTCCATCTTCTGCAGTCCCTTGTGTCACCGGTATAGCTAGTTTAGATTGGATTTGTGTCTCAATGGCCAATTTTAAGGATTGAGAGTCACTTTAGTATCGTAGTTTGTGTGTTCCAGATTCATATTGAGACTCTTAACATTTCAATAGGATATTGAGTGCTGGGGTGTCATTCTTCCGAGTGAGGTATTATATTATATTTAAAAGTAAAGGCCTAACAGCTTATTTGGCTGGTTGTAGAAATCCTATTAAAGAGAAAGATTTATGACATTGTATCCTATGCATATTTTAACTACACCGATAATAATCCAAATATTTATTCTTAGAAACAAATCTGCAAATTCATCAATCCATATGTTACCTTTCAGCTACCAGTTGCAAAGCAATTCTGTCGTGGAAGCCTCATCCCTGAATCTTGAACCACAGAGCTTAACCCAGCACATAGGAGAGGTAATGTTGAGTTCAATAACTCCTACCCTAGATCTTGGGAAGGGAAGACTGGTGGGTGGAGCTGGGGTTGGCTGTGAATTGTTTTTCTCGTTAATCCTGTGTAGCTTTTGGGATATGTCTAGAATTGTGAGTTTTCTTCACCTGGCTTGGCACCAGCCAGTGAGTGAGACTGCCGGGTACTTGTACTTTACACGCTATATGTATTTTGCACATCATTCTGACTGATTTCTCTCTAACTTGCAGTTGAAAAGGCAGATTGTGGTGGCTCACTGTCGCCTGATGACAGCAATGAAGGCGTTGGAGGAAATTATCGGGGTCAAGGATGGGCTTGGGACAAGCACCATTGACCTGCAACATGTGTCTAAACCAGAGAAGAAACGCAAGGTGTAGGAAGGAACTGCGGCTGCTGGTATACATCGAAGATGGACACAAAATGCTGGAGTAACTCAGCCAGACAGGCAGCTGCCTGGCCCCTTGAGTTACTCCAGCATTTGAGTTTATGAACTGCAAGGTTTCACGTCTGCTTCAATTTAGACAATCAGAACCACTGTTCATCGGCTGAACTGTTAACGGTATTCGAAAGGGCATTTTGCCTTCTCTGAAGGAATTCTGGCCGTGTTTGATCAAAGAGGGTCTAGTGGAGGAAGCAGCACTAATTTCTTTACTACATGTGAACGCCTTTGCTGTTGGTTGTTGTGAGATTTGGTTTGTGTAACTTTCTCTTTGATTATGGACTCTTACACAAGTGCTTTGCCAGATCAAATCTACTTCAGTGACACCTGATATTTAACATTCAAAAGCACCTTCTTTCAGTGTTCACTTGGTTTGATCGTCCACATCATTCGATATAGATTATTTCAGATTATATTACAGATGTACAGTACACCCCAGTCCTGACTCAGTCCTGCTTTCTGACATTGAGCTGTAATGTATCTGCACAGTCGTTTCTTGATCAGCAATTATGTTTGTGTACTTAAATTGTACATTAGGTGCCTAATTATCTTAGTTCACCATACAATTCTACTATGAACAATAATTTAAATATTTGTCCAAGCTCCACCCATGGTTGTGGTTATAGGTCACGGGGCAATGTGCTCGATTAGCGTTGCAGAATGGCCATTGGCTGAGTCGTTAACTTTCACGAACAGCTAACTATCCAAACTGATTCTAGCTTTAAGCGTCGGAGGAGAGGCTATGCCTTACCACGTGCTGCTTTCTAACACTTAAAATAGAGAGGTAATGATCAGCTTTGATACTGATCAAAAAACAAGGCGAGTGCTGTTTACATGTATTCCAACGTTAATCGTTCATGCCACAGTTGGAAGTGTTGGTGAATGTTACTCGTGCAATAAACAACAGATGGTGCTAACTTTTAATATCTTCAACAATTGGTTACCAGTTGCCTGAAATGGACACAAAACAGAATTCCATTATCTTGGATTAGTCCAAATGTGGAGTTTTGTGCTTTGTCCAAATTAGTGAACTGCTTTGTGGAATTTTGTTTTGGTTTGAATTGCATTGTGAACAGGTCATACAAGACGTGGTTTTGAACAAATTCAATGATCTTATATATTTTCTGTCTCATTATTGATGTTTTTGACATTTTGTAGAATAACTGGATGAGTCCTTCCATTTGGTTCCTAGACAGGTTTGAATTTATAATAAATAATTAAGTGTCTAATACTACCAACCTATTTGTGCTTGTGACTGCAGACTATGACACTTTCTAATGTTGAGTTTATTAAATGATATAATGTATATTGATCTAAATAAACATTTATTAAACTTCACCCATTTCTTGCTGGATATTTATTTCCTGAGAAAGATCACAAAGTTTGGTTTAACTATGATAGCAATGTTGCTGGTGTAGTTTAACAGCAACTTGTCTGTAAATTTCTAAGGTCGATTTTTCTTCCAATACTCTGCTGGTGATGACTTGAGGGGTCTAGTTTCTGAATTTTATTTTTTGTGCTAATGGAAATCCTAGCCTCCAACTCCATATTTGTCCAGGATATTTGTCATATTCTAGACCTATTGCGCAGAAAGCCAGGAGGAATGATTCCCAGGCAAAATTAATGTTAGATGTAGTTTCAGATTTTAAAGATCCAGTGTGAAGATGCAGTGGGGTGGTTGCAATGGAAAAGATTTGACTAGAATTTAATTTGTGCATTGCCTGGGGTCAAAGCTCTGCCTTGCAGAGAAGCCATTGGACCCAACTAGACTGCACTTTTAGTCCCGATTCCAGCAGCTGCAATCTCTTGCACCTCTAATCCACACCTTTGTTTACCTTGTTATCTGCCTGTTTCTGTCCCTATTCCATCATTTCTTAATGACAAATGTCTTAAACCATGTAAGGGCAGAAAATAATCCGAAACCTTAGTTTAAGAAGTATCTGCTCCTTTTGCAACAGATAATGTTTCAGGTCAATGGCCTAAGAGCAATGTTCACTGTTTCTTGCTCCATTTAGGTGTTGCCTGACCTGACTCTGCAACATTTTTCACAGTATCTACAGCATTTTCCTTTTTAAACCTGTCTTGTTCTGTATTTACTTTGCAAAAATCATTTTTGGCTGGATTATTCATTTACAGAATACCAGACAAAATAAGCAAGTTAAATGGAAGAATTCAAATTGAAGTTGTTTTTATTTATGTTTGCAAATAAATTCTTACAATATTGGAACTAATTGTTTACATTATTAACATAAAAAGCCTACTGATGATCCAGTAATTAGTTTAGTTTGATACAGCGTGGAAACAGGCCTTTCAGCCCACCGAATCGGCACTGACCAGTGATCTCCGCACACTAACATTGGTCCTATACACACTAGGGACAATTTACATTTAAACAACCCAATTAGCCTACAGACCTGTATGTCTTTGCAGTGTGGGAGGAAACCAAAGATATCTGAGAAAACCCACGCAGGACACAGTGAGAACGTACAAACTCTGTACAGATAGCACTTGTAGCCAGGATCGTAACCCGGGTCTTTGGCGCTGTAAGCCAGTAGCTATAGGCAGTAGTAATATTTGGAATGGGATCATTTGAGTTAAAGTTGTAATTTGTATGCAAAATTTCGTTTCTATCTTAATTAGGATTGGCTAAAGAATTTCCTGACTATAACCAAAGATCATAGAGGAGCAAGATAGACCACTCCTCCGAAATCCAATGGACTGACGTGTAGTACGTGACTGAACGTCACGGCCGCCATTTCTTAATGCGACACGCGACTTCCGGTATGCCACCCGCTGTGATCCAAAGCAAAGATTATGGAGCTCCTCTATAATCTTTGATCCAAAGCAACGATCCTCGAGTATCTTGTAGCGGGAACAGCCCCCTCCTTTGCGTAGTTTCCCTTGCATTGTATTGTGCAGTTTCCCTTGTATTGCTTTAACACACACTGCACAAAATTAAATTTAACGTATCTATATTTTATATATTTATATGAATGTGTGTCTGTGTGTGAGAGGCAAGTTAGAGATAATAAAGCTTATTCTCATGGATCAGAAGCAACTTTGATTTAAATAATCATTATTAATTCATTTGTCTTGTAAGATGATATACATAAACCATAAAGGCAATTATATATATAATTATATAGTAATAATAAATATATGCATATATATATATATTTATACACATACATATATATACACATACATATATACACATACATACACACGTATATACATACATATGCACACATACATATGGATACATTTATATGCATACATACATATATATATATACATACATATATACACACATATACATTTACATGCATATATATACATATACATGCATATATACACATACATATATATTTATACATATGATCATTTTCCAACGATCAATAGATTTACGATCAGTTCCTGTGGATTGGAGGGTAGCTAATACTATCCCACTTTTCAAGAAAGGAGCGTGAGAGAAAACAGGGAATTACAGACCAGTTAGCCTGACTTTGGTGGTGTGAAAGATGCTGGAGTCAATTATTAAAGATGCACGGTCAATGTTTACCAAGCACTTTAGCTGTTGTCCCTTCAGCTCTTGCTTCTCTTTACCTTCATTTCGCTTCACTTTTGGAATTATGACGTTGGGTACATGTCTCTCACGCTTACCCCGATTTCCACAATTCTTTTACAGCGCAAAAATTCAACATTTTGGCGGATTTTGACAGGTAGGAATGTACGCGTTTCGTGTATTAACAACATATAGGGAGGTTTCACGGCAGTCGGGTCACGACCCATGACCCGTACTGTTGCTACGCTACTCCAAATGGATTACACGCGATGAACTGCAGGTAGGCACTTACCATTGTTTCCAGCGTAGCGGGCCCGTTAACACCCGCTGAAATTGTCAATTTTTGCGCTGTAAATAATTATGGAAATGGATAAGCGTGTGAGACATTTATCCTACTTCAGAATTCCAAAAGTGAGGAGAAATGACGGTAGATAAAAACAAGAGCTGAAGGGACAACAACAGCCAAAGTGCTTAGCGAACATTGGCCGTTTGCTCACTACATTTCATCAACTAAGGCATTATTTGTGTTTTTTCTTGATTCCTTTGGCATCTAAAAAGTTTCAGAAGTGATAAATCTGGCTGTAATTATTTTAAATCGCCCATCTCGTTGGGTTTTACATACAAAATGAAAACGCATCTGAAGAAAAATTTACAGCCAGATTTATCAATTCTGAGAATTTTTAGATACCAAAGGAATCAAGAAAAAACGCAAATAATGCCTTACTTGATGAAATGCAATGAGCAAACGCGATAATTCACAATATTTTCAATGTTTACCAAGCACTTTAGCTGCTGTAGTCCCTTCAGTTCTCGTTTCTCTTTACCTTCATTTCGCTTCACGTTTGGAATTGTAAACAAGGGGACATGACTTGAGAATTAAGGGACAGAAGTTTAGGGGTAACATGAGGGGGAACTTCTTTACTCAGAGTGGTGGCTGTGTGGAATGAGCTTCCAGTGAAGGTGGTGGAGGCAGGTTCGTTTTTATAATTTAAAAATAAATTGGATAGTTATATGGACGGGAAAGGAATGGAGGGTTATGGTCTGAGCGCAGGTATATGGGACTAGGGGAGGATACGTGTTCGGCACGGACTAGAAGGGTCGAGATGGCCTGTTTCCATGCTGTAATTGTTATATGGTTATATGGTACATGTCGCTCACACTTACCCCGACTCCCACAATTTATTTCAGCGCAAAAATTCAACATTTTGGCGGTTTTTAACAGGTAGGAAAGTAGGTGTTTCTAGCATTAATAACCAATACCGGAAGTGGCGGTGTCTTCCAATTGGATTTAGCGGCTCAGTGCATCGAGCCCTATGACCCAGTGACCTTTCGTGCAACCCCCCTATAACGGAGGCTGCGATGTCCTCCAGATGGATTGAGCGGCTTTGTGCGTCAAGCCCTTTCACCCGGAGACCTTACGTTTTGGTATCTAAAAATTCTCAGAAGTGATAAATCTGGCTAAATTTTTCTTCAGATGCGTTTTCATTTTGTATGTAAAAACCCACGAGAACCGTGGGTGATTAAAAAAAATTACAGCCAGATTTATCACTTCTGAAACTTTTTAGATGCCAAAGGAATCAAGAAAAAACACAAATAATGCCTTAGTTGATGAAATGCAGTGAGCAAACGGCCAATGTTCGCCAAGCACTCTGTCTGTTGTTGTCCCTTCAGTTCTTGTTTTTATCTACCGTCATTTCTCCTCACTTTTGGAATTCTGAAGTAGGATAAATGTCTCACACGCTTATCCCGATTTCCATAATTATTTACAGCGCAAAAATTGACAATTTCAGCGGGTTTTAATGGGCCCGCTACGATGGAAACAATGGTAAGTGCCTACCTGCAGTTAATCGCGTGTAATCCATTTGGAGTAGTGTAGCAACAGTACGGGTTATGGGTCGTGACCCGAGTGCCGTGAAACCTCCCTATACAGTGACAGGTCTGCCACAGTGACGTGGCGGTAGGCGTGCACTAAGTGGGCCGAAGGGCCTGTCTACGTGCCGTATCTCTAAAGTTCGCTCATAACCTTTCCCCTTATGGGGCCCCAGTTCACTCCCTCTCCAGGAGCGATACAGCAGTGAACCAGGTCTCGACCTGAAACGTCACCCATTCCTTCTCTCCAGATGTGCTGCCTGACTTATTCCAGCATTCTGAGTCTATCTTCAGTGTAAACCAGCACCTGCAGTTCCTTCCTAAACCCTTCAGCCTCCCCCCAGCTGCTAAGTGCTTCCACCATTTGTGTATTTTTATCCGGTTTTATTGGACGTGCAGCTGCAGCACAATGTGCATGCATTGCTTATTTGTGCCCGTGGTGCATTGGCTGTGTGTGTGTGTGAAACAGAGCATTAGCAGTGAACTCCCTGTCTCTCTCTCACTCTGCATGGCTGCAGGAGGGCGAGTGGAGGTGCGATGGCGCCACCCACTGCGCACGCGCGGCCCCGGCCCCAGTCCCGGGGCGGCGGTGATGAGGCGCGCACTCGGCGCCTGGGCACCGCGGACGAGGTGGCCGAGTGGTTAAGGCGATGGACTGCTAATCCATTGTGCTCTGCACGCGTGGGTTCGAATCCCATCCTCGTCGGGACTGGCGGGACTGGCGGGCGCCCGCTTTTGGCTGGGAAGCGCGGCCCAACATCTTTATGTGTACTTATGAAAGGACTGCAGATGCTGGTTTAAATCTTTATGCTCTTTTTGACGCTGGGGGAGGGGGGTCAGTGTGAGGTGGCCAGGCATAGGGTCATTTGGTCAGAGAGGGGTGACCAAGCCCAGGGTCACTGGACAATGAGGTGTCCACACCCAGGGTCAGTGTGGGGGTCAATGTGGGGTGACCAGGCATAGGGTCATTTGGTCAGTGTGGGGTGACCAGGCCCAGGGTCACTGGACAATGAGGTGTCCACACCCAGGGTCAATGTGGGGGTCAGTGTGGGTGACTACACCCAAGGTCAAGGTCTGAAGAAGGGTCGCGACCAGAAACTTCTCTCCAGAGGTGCTGCCTGTCCCACTGAGTTACTCCAGCTCTTTGTGTCTACCTTCAGAGAGAATGACTGTGATGGGCTGGAGGCAGCAGCTTGTAAATTGGAGATGATCTACCTGGAGGTATGCACGAGATATGCCAAACGAGAGGAGAGAAATTAAAAACAACGCTGGAACTGTGAAACAGAATACAGCATTTGCTGGAAATCTGAAATAAAAGAATGCTAAAACCAGCAGGTCAGGTAGCATCTACATACAGAAACAAATTAATTAAAGTGGCATTACTGACTCTCCCTGTTCCCTATTGAACATGTCTGATTCTATTTTATGATGTGTATCCCATCCAATAAATAACACTAACTCATCTAAATGACATTGACACCAATAAGAGTCTCGACCCGTGACGTTACCCACCCTGTCCGCCAGCTTTCTAACAGCACAGAGCCGACCCTATCATTACCACTAACACCATTGTCAATCCGAGAGGGGTGGTTAGTAATGAGTCCATGCACATAAAGACAAGAGAAGAATTGGACAGGCAGCATCTCTGGAGAGAAGGAATGTCTGATGTTTTAGGCAGAGACCCTTCTTCAGCCTGATTCCTTCCTCCAGAGATGCTGCCTGTCCCGCTTTTTGTATCTATACAGGGTCACTTGAGGTCAATGAGGTCACAGTGGGGGTCAGCGTGAGGTGACCAGACCCAGGGTTACTGGGGGTCAATTAGGTGACCAGATCAAGGTCAATGGGGTCAATTAGGTGACCAGATCCCGGGTCAATGGGGTCAATTAGGTGACCAGATCCCGGGTCAATGGGGTCAATTAGGAGACCAGATCCAGGGTCACTACAGTGGGGGTCAGTGTGAGATGACTAGACCCAATGTTACTGTGGAGGTCAATGAGGTGACCAGACCCAGGATCACGGGGTTCAGTGTGAGGACCAGTCATGGGAGGTGACTAGGAGTTGAGTCCAGATTGACCTAGGGAGTTGCTGCATGGATAACCAGGAACAGAGGCCAGTCCAGCTGGGAATTGCTGTCGTTATAATCAGCAGCGGGAGGCCATGTGCCTGAGGTTCCACATTGTCATCGGCATTGGTTCTAGATTATGTGTACCAAGTTACAGTGAAAAACGTTGCTTTGCGTCCTTTCCAGGCAAATCTGAACATATATGAATAGTTAGCGCAGCATGGTGGCACAGCAGTAGAGTTGCTGCCTTGCAGCGAATGCAGCGCCGAAGACCCGGGTTCGATCCCGACTACGGGTGCTGTCTGTACGGGGTTTGTACATTCTCCCTGTGACCTGCGTGGGTTTTCTCCGAGATCTTTGGTTTCCTCCCAGTCTCCAAAGACATGCAGGTTTGTAGGTTAATTGGCTTGGTAAATGTAAAAATTATCCCCAGTGGGTGTAGGATAGTGTTAGTGTGCGGGGATCGCTGGTCAGCGCGGACCTGGTGGGCTGAAAGGGCCTGTTTCCGTGCTGTAAACTAAACGAAAAAACTAAAGACTGATAACAGCTGGGAAGAAGCTGTTCCTGAATCTAATGGTACGTGCTTTCAAACCATTGTACCTTCTACTTGATGGGAGATGCGAGAAGAAGGAATGACATGAGTGTGAGCGGCCCTTGATCATGTTGGCTACTTTCCCGAGGCAGTTTGAGATATCCTCTCCCCATTGTTCCATCAGTTTGAACCCAATCCCGACCTAAAGCAGCATCTGTCGACAATCTCCTTCCACAGATGCTGCCTGACCCAAGGAGTTTGTTTTTTTTGGAAGGTGAAGTGTAGATGGAGTCGATTATAGTTGTTGGGTGGCTGGTTTGCCTGATGTCTGGGCTGCGTTCACAATTCTCTGTCATTTTCTGTGGTCGTGTACAGAGTTGTTGCTAAACCAAGCTGTGATACATCCGTCTATGATACATCTGTAGAAATTGGTTAAAGTCATTGGAGATATGCCAAACTCCCTTAGCCTTCTGAGGAAGTAGAGGCGTTGTTATGCATTCTTGGCTGTAGTGTCACTGTGCTTGGACAAAGACAAATGATTGGAGTTGTTTACATTTAAATCAATGAAGGCCAAGTTGGGACACAGGCCCTGTCTATGTGCTGTGTGACTGAGACTCTATTTCATCTTCAGCGCAATTGATACAGATGGGAGTCTGTACAACATCTCGCCTCCTGAAATAGATGTGCAGCTCAAGTCAGGTCGGGTTCATGTGCACCTCACCTAACCTTATCTACCGTATTTGATGCCTCCGCTATGCCTTCCTTTACATGGGTGAGACCAAGCACAGACTAGGTGACCGCTTCGCTGAACACTTGCCCGCTCGGTCGACCAAGGCCTGCTGGAATGCCTGGTTACCAACCATGTTAACACCCCTTCGCATTCCCATACTGACCTTTCTGTCCCTGCATTGCCACAGTAAGACATACAAACTGGAGGAACAGCACCTCGTATTCCACTTGGGTAGTTTACAACCCAATGGTGTGAACATTGAAGGCTCCAATTGTAAGTAATACCCCCCCATACAAGCCTTCTTTCACTGCCCTCTCACCCCCCACCCCCCACCCCCGGTGCCCACCCATTCACTGCCCCCTCACCCCCACCTCCCCGGTCACCTAGCTCCTTTCCCCCCCCCCCCCCCACCATATGCTCTTCTCCCATCCCCTAGTCCCATATTTCCTTTTATCCCATCCTTCTCCACCCCCACCCTGCCACCTGTACCCATCTATCAGTCAACATGCTTTGTGCTGACCCTAACTCTCCATTTCTCCCCGCTACTATAATCAGTCTGAAGAAGGGTTCCGAATAGGGTCACCAACTTTCCCACTTCCAAATAAGGGACAAAAGGTCAAAATAGGGGTCAAATTCCCAACGGCAATTCGTTGACAGAACTGGGCCGTGGCTGGTTGAATGATGAGTTGTCCACACCAACTCATGAACCGATGATCGGCTGTGAGAAGGAGGAGTGGTGGTGTCGGCGGTAAGCAAAGGTCCGAAGGTCGGACAGCTGGCCGGGCTGCCGACCGACGGGGCCACGGGCGAGGCGCTGCTGCTGCACTCCATGGGCTGCACTACGTCGGGACGGGTGAGGCGGGGCAGGACGCGGCGCTGCGACCCGACAGTCCCTTCGACCCAAGTAGTAGCAGTCAAATACGGGACAAGGGCGGTCCCGTACGGGACAAACCAATTTAGCCCAATATATACGGGATGTCCCGGCTAATACGGCAACCTTGGTCCCAAACCAAAATTGTACCTGTTCATTCCCTCCATAGATGCTGCCTGGCCAGCTGAGTTATGTTTTACTCACAATTCCAACATCTGCAGTCTCGACTCGACTCTCGTCTGCAGCGGCCTCTGCAGTCCGTCTGCGTTTTTATTATTTTATGTCTATGTTTTAATGTAGTTTTTGTTATTTTTGTTGGGGTATGTGTGTGGGGGGGTGGGGGTGGTGTGGGGGGGTTGGGGGTAACTTTTAAATCTCTCCCTGCACGGGAGACCCGACCTTTTCTTTGTCGGGTCTCCGTTGTCGTTGGGGCTGCAACGAGGAGTGGCCTCCAACAGGAAGACCGGGGGCTGTGGTGCCGACTACTCACCTCACCGTCGCGGAGCTGGCCGAGTCCAGAGCGGGTGGAGCTGTTGTGGACGCTGCTGCGACCCGACCCCCGGAGTTTCGGTGGCTGCAACTGCGGGTTTGGCAGACGGCACCGGGAGCCCGCGGGTCCTTGGAGGGAGACCGCTTTTCGGGGCTTCCGCAGCGGCGACTTCTCCCGCCCGAGATGCGGGGTTGAAGAGCACCTGGAGCGGGGCCTTACATCACCGCCCCGCGCGGCTGGGAATGGCCGCGGGAGTTTGCGAGCGCACGCCGGGGGCTCTAACATCAAGACCCGGTGCGCGACCTTGCATCACCCGGCGTGGCTTAAATGGCCACGGGACAATCGCCATCGCCCGCCGGGGGCTTTGACTTTGACTCTGACATGGGGGGGGGGGAGAGTGCAGTGGAGAGAAAAGTTTTTTTGGCCTTCCATCACAGCAATGTGATGGATGTTTATGTAAAATATGTTGTGTCTTGGGTCTATTTGTTTGTAATGTATGGCTGCAGAAACGACATTTCGTTTGGACCTCAAGGGGTCCAAATGACAATAAATTGAATTGAATTGAAATGACAATAAATTGAATTGAATTGAGTTTATCGAGTCAAGTTTATTGCCATGCTCACTAGTACGCTGAGGTACAGGCACAATGAAAAATCTTTCTTGCAGCAGCATCATAGGCGCAGAGACACGGACAACACACACAAAAACAAATCAATCATAAAATGATACATAAATTACACATAACATATCTAGAGAAAAACAAGACAGTGCAAAATACAATTGGGAAGAAAGATATCCATGGAGGTGGAGGGGTTGGGCTACAATGTTGTATTGTTGAGCTGGGGATTAGTGTTGTGCAGCATTTGAACTGATTGAAAGTTACAGCATGGACACAGGCCTTTCGTCCCACCGAGTCCACACCGACCATCAATCACCTGTTCACACTAGTTCTATATTATTTCACTTTCTCATCCACTCCCTACACACCAGGGGCAATATACAGAGACCAATTACCCAACAAATCTGCACGGGGAGAACGTACAAATTCCGTGCAGACAGCACCCGTAGCCAGGATCGAACCCGGGTCTCTACCGCTGCGACACCGTGATGACCATGGGTTGGGGTGAACCCCATGCTGCTGGGGCAGGTAATCTCATTCCACCGACCTTCTGTTCAAAATAAACCCATATAGAATACATTGAAGTTGAACTCATTGGGGGAGGACCTCCTTGTCGGCTGCAAGTCACACTGAGCCGTTTTCACGTGTACTCAAAATATTAATGGTGTGAGCTGGCGTGGAAAGTTAACGAGAAGAATTGGTATCAATTTGTTGTCTGAATGCAGGAAATATTTGTAATTTTCTCCATTTCCTTCCTGCGTTCTATTTTTGGGATAATAATCTCCTCGGTCATCACTTGTTTCCCAGAGTTAAAAGGCGGGGAGCATCAGGGAAAACAACAAACAATGCAGGAAAGTCCCCCTGCAAGTCTTTAAAGTTAAAACCCTTGTAATCCATAATTCTCCTGGTCATTTTGTTGTGGCTTGAAGCTATTAGCTGACCATTTTTCCTTTCTTGGAACTAGCCGGTGGCCTCGGTATCTCCTGGTTTAGGGTTGCAGCAGGATCCGCTGTACTGCTGCAGTGTGCTGATGTTGATAAAAGACTGCTCGGGTTGATGTACCTCGATGTTGATTCTCCTTGCAAGTAGGAAATGTTACTTGAGGCGTGCTGAGCTTGAGGGGCTCTAAAGAGGCGGGAAGAAGAAAGATTCAAACAGGTTAAAAACCACAGGAATGCCAGTTGACTCACTCCCTGCCTGAAGAAAAGACAAACAGGACTTGCAAATAAACTGTCTATTGGTGAATCAGTTGCCAAGTCGTCCCACCTGGAAACAGCCTCCTACTTGTCCCAGTGTCTGAACAAGCAAAGGCATGCTTCAGGATAACTACATTGGGCCTGCACACGGCTCCAGAAACACTCCTACAGCCAGGTGTCTCGTGGTAAGTACATTTTCTTTCCCCTGAAATTCCAAGCAAGAAAAAGGAAAAATATTAATGACAGGTTCCAAAAGTAACATGAGCGCAGTGTGGGAGGAATGGGATTAAAGTTCCAAGGCCACATTAAATCCTTGTGTTGCAGTTTGCAGGGTGTTTTTTGTTACAAGAATCCGCCTACCTTGTTTGATATGAGAGTATAGACATAGATTTCGTGGAAGGGCCCTCCCAATGCTGTTGCATCGGGATGGGATTGCAGGGTTAGGATCTGTGTTTGGAAAAGCATCAGAGAAATGGGCTGTGGGGAGTGGGAGGGGGTGCGGAAGTGGAGGTTTGCTAGGAACAGGTTTGCTAACATTGCATCTCCAGACAGGCAACTGCCGATGCGTTTTATATCCAGCTATCGCATAGGATTTTGTGGGAGAGTGTCGGGAGTGTGCTTGTATTTACAAGGGGGTCCTCGACCTCGGATTAGTCAGTGTTTACAGCATGTCCCAGGAGCGTACGCACCCGTGTTTACAGGAGTCTCTGGGCGTGTGTTCGTGTTTGCAGGGAGTATATCGGTATATACAGGGGTCCCGCGGGTGGGGGGAAGTATAGGGAGGAATTGCAGGTGCTGGTTTAAAACCGAAGATAGGCACAAAAATCTGGATTAACTCGGCGGGTCAGAAAGCCTCTCTGGAGAAAAATAATAAGTGACGTTTCAGAAGGGACTCGACCCGAAACGTTACTTCCCCCCCCAGAGATGCTGTCTGACCCGCTGAGTTTTGTGTCTATCCCTGAGAGGGGGTCTGCGCTGAGAGGGATTCCCTGGAAGTGTGTCGGTGTTTGCAGGGGATCTATGGGGGGGTATGTTTGTGTAACGTACCAGGGGATCCCCAGGGGTTTCTGTTTATGAAAGGGTCCTTGGGATAACGTTTTACAGGGGATCCCCAGGAATGTGTCAGTGTTTACAGGGGGACCCCAGAAATGTGTCAGTGTGTACAGGGGGTCCCCAGGAATGTGTCAGTGTGTACAGGGGGTCCCCAGGAATGTGTCAGTGTTTACAGGGGGTCCCCAGGAATGTGTCAGTGTTTACATGGGGTCCGCAGGAATGTGTCAGTGTGTACACGGGGTCCCCAGGAATGTGTTGGTGTGTACAGG
This sequence comes from Amblyraja radiata, assembly GCF_010909765.2. Taxonomy (NCBI): domain Eukaryota; kingdom Metazoa; phylum Chordata; class Chondrichthyes; order Rajiformes; family Rajidae; genus Amblyraja; species Amblyraja radiata. The sequence continues at coordinate 7,245,486 of NC_045964.1, read as the reverse complement.
GGGTCCCCCGGAAGCGTCTCCATATTATAAGGGGTCCCCAGATAGTTTTGGTCTTTTGAGGGGGGGTCCCGGGATTGTGTGGGTATTTACAAGGGGTTCCCGAGAGCGAGGCAGTGCTTACTGTGCTGAGGTGTGCGGGAGTGTGTTGGTGTTTGCGCTATGGGACTCTCTGTAAAGTGGAAGAAAGAACTGCAGATGCTGGTTTAAAATCGAAGGTAGACACAAAAATGCTGGAGTAACTCAGCAGTTGAGGCAGCATCTCTGGAGAAAAGGAATGGGCGACGTTTCGGGCCTCGAGATGTTCTCCAGAGATGCTGCCTCCTCACCCGCCGAGTTACTCTTGCATGTTGTGTCCACCAGTCTCTGGAGAGTGTCGGTTTAGTTTAGTTTCGAGATACAGCGTGGAAACAGGCCCTTTGGCCCACCGAGTCCGCAAACCTACCTATAATCACCCGTACACTACACGCTCGGGGCAACTTTAAGGGCCTGTCCCACGAGCATGCGAGTTACATGCAAGCATGGAGTCGCATGCTCGTGGGACAGGCCCTTAACAGAGGCCAAATTCTGCCCTACTTTGACAAAAGGAAGCAACTGACAATTTTGTCAAAATGTAGTTATTGCTTGTTTTAGGGTATTTGAGATGTGCTTTACACAATGGTGAACAAAATAAGTCCTTCTCTGAGTACAATTTGAAAATATTTATACCAGGGGAGTAAGAAATTCCATCACAGAGAGCTGAAAGAAAAACACGTTTTTCCTCATTTACAAGAAAACGCCTTTCTGTCAGTTGCTTCCTTTTATCAAAGTAGGGCAGAATGAACCTGGCAACTCTACCGCTGCTGTTTACAGAGAATCCACAGGGGCACGATGCTTCCGGAGGTGTGTCTGTGTTTGCAGGGGAGTCTGTGTATAGAGGGGGCTCTTCAGGTGTGTGTCTGTATTTACAGGGGGTGCCCGTGTGTGGCTATGTCTGTGTTTGCCTGGGGAGTCCAGGATCCTGTATGTGGTCACAGGAGGTCCCAAGGAGTATTGTCAGCTTTTACAGGGCGTCTCCAGAAGCATCTCTATGTTTACAAGGTGTTCCTGGACATATGTCTGTTTATGGGGAGGTCCCAGGATTGTGTCGGTGTACACAGAGGTCCCTGTCAGGAAGGAACTGCAGATGCTGGTTTAAACTGAAGATAGACACAAAAAGCTGGAGTAACCCAGCGGGATGGGCAGCATCTCTGGAGAAAAGGAATAGGTGACGTTTCGGGTTGAAGATGGCTCTCGACCCGACAAGTGGGGTGGAAGGTTGCAACCTTCACGTGGTCCGCCCTGTTTTGACTAATGCAATCAACTCAACGTGCACAAACGGAAGATCAAATAGAACAAGTTGTCCAACAATTTTAGGCTGTCTCTTCACTCGTGCCCAACCCCCCCCCCCAACCCCACCCTCTGTTTCTACATTTACCGATGCCTCAGACAGACACAAAGTGCTGGAGTAACTCATCGGGACAGGCGGTATCTCTGGAGAGAAGGAATGGGCGACGTTTCGGGTCGAGACCCTTCTTCAGACTGAGGGGAAAGGGAAATGAGAGATATAGACGGTGATGCAGAGAGATATAGAACAAATGAATTAAAGATGTGCAAAAAAGTAGCGACGATAAAGGAAACAGGCCATTGTTAGCTGTGTTCTAGTTGAAAACGAGTTACAGACAATGAGACTCAACAAGACGACTTTAAGCGGGTACGATTTGGGTGGTTTTGGCCCGAAAAGTTGCCTATTTCCTTCGCTCCATAGATGCTGCTGCACCCGCTGAGTTTCTCCAGCTCTTTTGTCTACCTTCGATTTGGGTGGGGGAGGGTTGGAGAGAGGAGAGGGGGATGCAAGGTTTACGAAGTTATAGAAATCAATATTCATACCGCTGTTCCTCCAACAGCACCTCATATTTCGCTTGGACATCTCACAACCCAATGGGTCAGACATATCTTTCATTCATTTGTTCCATATTTCTCTATATCACTGTCTATATCTCTCGTTTTCCTTTCCCCTGACTCTCAGTCTGAAGAAGGGTCTCAACCCGAAACGTCACCCATTCCTTCTCTCCAGAGATGCTGCTTGTCCCGCTGAGTTACTCCAGCTTTTTGTGTCTATCTTCGGTCCCAGGAATATGTTGATGTTTCCAAGGGATTGTGTCTGTTTAAGAAGCGGTCCCAAGATTGTGTGCGTCTTTGTGTTTGCAGGGGGTCACCGGGGTGTCTATTCACAGGGTAGACAAAAATGCTGGAGAAACTCAGTGGGTGAGGCAGCATCCATGGAGCGAAGGAAATAGGCAATGTTTCGGATCGAGACCCTTCTTCAGTCTCTATTCACGGGGGGATTGCCGGGATGGTGTGTGTGTGTGTCACCTCTTCCACTGCTGTATTCCATTTCCCCCTTTTTATAAGTGCCTCCCCTCCCCATCCCAACCTTTCCCACCTCTTCATTTATTTGTGCTCTTCCAACCTCCCCCCAAAATCACTCTGCTAATCACTCAACCAGCATCTGCAGTTCCTTTCCTATACAGGGTCTCCGGTTTGGCGCCATTTTCAAGTCAACCTGCAGGGGGTAGTGTTCCCATGCACCTTATTTCCTGGCCGCTTGTTGGTAGAGCCCAAAGATGCTTCGCTATAGGATCTTTGGTAGAGCCTGTACATCTGGGAGATGCTATTGCAGCGGCCTGGGCAAGTAAGGCTAGTGTCTTGTAGGCAGGTGTGCATGGTGGCGGAGAGAATGAATGGGTTGATGAGGTGCCAGTTAGGCTGTTTGGTTCTGGAAATTGGTGAGCTTCTTGAGTGTTGTTGGTGTTGCGTGCATCCAGACAAGTGGAGAGTGGATGGATGAAAGGCCTGGGAGTGTCAGGAGTGAAGCTCCTAGAGTAGGCTGGTACACCTTAAAGTCGTCTTGTTGAGTCTCATCAGATATCATCAGGTCATAAGTGATAGGATTAGAATTAGATCATTCGGCCCATCAAGTCTACTCCGCCATTCAATCATGGCTGATCTATCTTTCCCTCCTAACCCCATTCTCCTGCCTTCTCCCCACAACACGTGCTAATCAAGAACCTATATTTCTCTGCCTTAAAAATATCCATTGACGTGGCCTCCACAGCCTTCTGTGGCAAAGAATTCCACAGATTCATCACCTTCTGACTAAAGAAATTCCTTCTCATCTCCTTCCTAAAGGAACATCCGTTAATTCTGAGGCTGGGACCTCTAGTCCTAGACTCTCCCACTAGTGAAAACATCCTCTCCACATCCACTCTATCCAAGCCTTTCACTATTCTGTAAGTTTCAATCGGGTCTCCCCTCACCCTTCTAAACTGCAACGAGTACAAGCCCAGTGCCGTCAAACGCTCATCATATGTTAACCCACTCATTTCTGGGATAATTATTGTAAATTTCCTCTGGACCTTCTCCAGTGCCAGCACATCCTTCCTCAGATACGGTGCCCAAAACTGGTTACAATGCTCCAAATGCGGCCAAACCAGTGCCTTATGGAGCCTCAGCATGATGTTAAGAAGAGACCCTGTCTGATGGGTTGGATTGAATGTTTTTGAGGCATGGATTGGTGAGGGCAGTGTGTGTGATGGTCATTAATCACAGGCATTCCCTGGGGGTGTATCAGTGCTTGGAGGGCATCATTTGGTGAAATGTCACTGTTTTTTGGGGGGGGTCCCAGAGGCTGGAGTAGTACTTAGTGGGGGTGTCGCTTGTGAATGTGTTGGCATTTTGAACTGTCCCCAAAAGATGGTGAGCGTTTACAGGGAGTCTCCAGGGGAGTGTTTGTGTTTACAGGGGAGGGTCCCCAGGAATGTGTCTTGTGGGGGATTGCTGTGTGTCTGTATTTACAGTATGTACGATACGATAGAACTTTATTCGTCTCAGGAGGGAAATTGGTCTACCAGCAGTCATAAAACACAACAAGATTCATGAAACATGACATTAAAGTGGAAGGTAGGCAAAAATGCTGGAGAAACTCAGCGGGTGAGGCAGCATCTATGGAGCGAAGGAAATAGGCAACGCTTCGGGTCGAAACCCTTCTTCAGACCCTCCATAGATGCTGCCTCACCTGCTGAGTTTCTCCAGCATTTTTGTCTACCTTTAATTTCCCAGCATCTGCAGTTCCTTCTTAAACATTAAAGTGGAAAGTCCAGGATTGGGGATGTGCAAAGATTTGGGGGGGGGGGGGGGGAAGTCAGTCTACCCCACGACAGAAGGGGGGTGGAGTTTGATAGCGACGGGGAAGAAGGATCTCCTGTGGCATTCTGTGCTGCATCTTGGTGGAACCAGTCTGTTGCTGAAGATGCTCCTCAGGTTGACTAGTGTGTCATGGAGGGCGAGCTGTATTGTCCAAGATGCTCTGCAGTTTGATGAGCATCCTCCCCTCCAAGATCCCTTATGTGGGGTACCCCAGGAGTGTGTCAGTGTTTATGGGGGTCCCCGAGAACGTATCTGTTTTATGTTAGCATTCATAGCAAATGTTAGCATTCATAGCAAAAGGATTTGAGTATAAGAGCAGGGAGGTTCTACTGCAGTTGTACAGGGTATTGGTGAGACCACACCTGGAGTATTGCGTACAGTTTTGGTCTCCTAATCTGAGGAAAGACATTCTTGCCATAGAGGGAGTACAGAGAAGGTTCACCAGACTGTTTCCTGGGATGCAGGACTTTCATATGAAGAAAGACTGGATAGACTCGGCTTGTACTCGCTAGAATTTAAAAGATTGAGGGGGGATCTTATAGAAACTTACAAAATTCTTAAGGGGTTGGACAGGCTAGATGCAGGAAGATTATTCCCGATGTTGGGGAAGTCCAGAACTAGGGGTTAAAGTTTAAGGATAAGAGGGAAGTCTTTTAGGCCACTTCCATCTCCAGCTGTGCTTCGGTTTGGAGCCCCTGACATGATTTTTGAGAGAGGTTCTGACATCCAGGAGATGGTGGATCTATGATGCCCACATAGTCCCCCTCTTCTTTACGGAGAGGGTGCAGGTCCCTGCCAGCTCGTGCTGTGCCTTCGTGCTACCCATTGGCTGCAGGCAGGTGCCGGCAGTGTGAGGAATGCAATTGCCTGAGCACCTTGTCATGCCTTTCCCAGTGAAGGTTGACACAAAATGCTGGAGTAACTCGGCGGGACAGGCAGCATCTCTGGAGGGAAGGAATGGGTGACGCTTCGGATCGAGACTCTTCTTCAGTCGTGAGAGTCAGAGGAGAGGGAGACTAGAGATATTGAAGTGTAAGTTGTGAAAACGACAGATGAAAGCCAACGACGATCAAGCAAATGTTGATTGGTTCATCGTTAGCTGAGGGGAAGGTGACAAAGAGGCCTACACTCAGTAAAATTAATCAGGAGGACAGTAGAACCAGTCAGAGAACTAGGGTGGGGAGGGGATGGAGAGAGAGGGAAAGCAAGGGATACTTGAAGTTAGAGAAGTCAATGTTCATACAGCTGGGGTGTGAGCTGCCCAAGTGAACTATGAGGTGGTGTTCCTCCACTTTGGGCTAGGCCTCACACTGACTTTCACAGCCACAGTTTGTCGATACCTCCCCGTACGTGGCTAACTCTCGCCTCTCGCTGCAGGTCTGCTTCCCGGAGCTCTGCTGCTTCAGCTCGAGATGTGGAAGAAGAGGAAAGGCCATCGGGTGGAAATCTCGGCCCCGGTCAACTTCCAACACAAGGTTCACACCTCCTTTGACCCGCAAGGCCAGCGGTTTGTGGGCCTGCCCAAGCAGTGGCAGGGGCTTGTGGCAGACGTCCTGAAACGCCCAAAGCCCCTGGTGGATCGGACCGCCATCACGCCCGTGGACACCACACCGTTGAAGGTAACTTGCTCACCGTGTGGGTAAAGGTCAAGGCTGGCCTGGGATGGGGGCTGCGGCCATCTAGGGTGAAGGGTATTGAAGCCAATGTCCAGAGCTACTGAGGGAGGGAGATGCCCACTCTGAGCGCATTAGAGCATTGAGATCCTTTTGTGGAGCATGGAGCAACTTAGGGGGTGATGGCGAGGGCTGTAGTACATAACTACAGTTCAGGCCGGGCAGCATCTCTGGAGAGAAGAAATGGGTGACATCTCGGGTCAAGATCCTTCTTCAGTGACGAAGGGTCTCGACCCGAAACGTCGCCCGTACTGTCCGATAGTATAACGACCCGATACTGTCCCTAATAACATAGAAACATAAAAACATAGAAAAGTAAGCGCAGGAGTAGGTCATTCGGCCCTTCGAGCCAGCACTGCCATTCAACATGATCATGGCTGATCATCTAAAATCGGTATCCTTCCTTTCTGCTTTTCCCCCATATCACTTAATTCCTTTAGCCGTAAGAGCTAAATCTAACTCTCTCTTGAAAACATCCAGTGAATTGGCCTCCACTGCCTTCTGTGGCAGAGAGTCCCACAGATTTTTCCTCACCTCAGTCCTAACAGGACTACGTGGGATTACGTTACAAAATTTTGAGATTTTAAAAATCAAGTCTGCAATTTATCCCATCAGATAAAGCATAAAAAGAAGTTTAATTTGACACCTAATTCACTTTCATATCTTCAGTATTAAAAAAGTTATGGCCATTTTCATACTCTGAAATTAGCATCTTGTTCCCTATTGCTTTTCCATTGACTTAACACAAAAGCAGTGATCGAGGACAGTCATAACTTTCTTAAAAATTAAGAGAACTGAATGAAATTTTCAGTTATTTAAGATTGAAGCATCTAATTAGTTATTTACCTAATTGTAGCTAATTACAAAATTCAATTACTAGATCTAAACATCTATCCATTTCTTAAGAAAAGGTTAACATTTTTAAATAGCCTAAGTGTCCAAATAACATTCACACAAGAATTCACAATATAACATGATTTTTAAATCTCATTGTCATGAATTTATAGGCCAAATGGAAGGAATTTAGTGTTTAGTTCCTGTAAATTAATAGCCATTTTAATCATCTTGCGAGTGGGTATTTGTGGAACGCGATCAACTGGAACGTTGCGATTTGCGGTGAATTTAAACTCCATATCGGCAGGAAAATCACTGCCGGTTCGTATGGGGCCCAATTCACATTTTTGCAACGTGAAATTTTGATTAAAGTAATCCTAAGAAGCAAGTTTATATGTAAAATAAACGACTTACCTTGCTTTGTCCCATACGTGAGATCCGGTCCGTTGCCTGCGTAGACGGCGTTAGAAGTCGCTTTTTATTTTACTCCAGCGCAGAAATTGTCCCGCAGTTTTGTTTTTTTAATTCCGAGTACGGCAGTCGGAATGATTTTTCAGCATCAGGTAAAAGCCCGAGAACATATATCTCGGACAGGCAGGAGAAAACGGCATTTCAATCCCGCCCCCCTCAAAGGCGCCAAAGTCGCGCACACGACCAGTGACAGAACTGCAGCGCCGCTGAAGGTAAGTTTTGTAACATACCTATTTAGTGTGAATGGTTGGCGTGGACACGGTGGGCTGAAAGGCCTGTTTCCATGCTGTATCTTTCAATCAGTCAATAAACGATACTGTCGATAGCAGTGGAGTGGTTGGAAGTGTAGCGTTGGGCATTTGCACCCGACATGTTGAGCTTATGTACCCAGACATGATGGTTGTCTCCAGGACCCCTCATTTGAGGAAAGACATTATTGCTATTGAGGGAGTGCAGCGTAGATTTACAAGGTTAATTCCCGGGATGGCGGGACTGTCATATGCTGAGAGAATGGAGCGGCTGGGCTTGTACACACTGGAGTTTGGAAGGATGAGAGGGAATCTCATTGAAGCATATAAGATTGTTAAGGGTTTGGACACGCTAGAGGCAGGAAATGTGTTCCCGATGTTGGGGGAGTCCAGAACCAGGGGCCACTGTTTAAGAATAAGGAGCAAGCCATTTAGAACGGAGACGAGGAAACACTTTTTCTCACAGAGAGTGATGAGTCTGTGGAAGTCTCTGCCTCAGAGGAGACAGGTTCTCTGGATTCAAGAGAGAGCTAGATAGCGCTATTAAAAATAGTGGAGTCAGGGGTTATGGGGAGAAGGCAGGAACGGGATACTGTTTGGGGATGATCAGCCATGATCACATTGAATGGCGGTGCTGGCTCGAAGGGCCGAATGGCCTACTCCTGCACCTATTGTCTAATGACAATCGTAGGCCTATCACTTTGTGCTGCAGTGGAAATTGAGACCATTCGCTGCTTGGGAGTTTGTAATCATTCAAGTGGAGTTACCACCACAGGGAAGGTTGGGTATCAGTCTCCATGTACAACCCCTTTGAAGAGTACAGAGGAAATATGTTCCTGTTAGGGTGAAGGGCAACGCTGGCAAGTTCAGGGAACTCTGCTTGATGAAAGATGTTGAGACTCCAGTCAAGTGAAAGAATCACTGCCGGTTCGTATGGGGCCCAAATCACATCACGCAAAACGTCAGATTGAGGCGGTCAGGATCGAGGGAATACCTCCACGAGAAGGAAATCAGGTGGGCAGAACGAGGACATGAAGTGAAGCTTACAGGCAAGGTAAAATAACATCCCCAGAGATTCTACAGTTGTATAAAGGGTAAAATGGTGTTGAGGGGAAGAATAAGTCCCCTTGAAGACCAGCATGGCCGTCTTGAGCACAGTGGTAGATTTTCTGCCTTGCAGCACTTGCAGCGCCAGAGACCAGGTTTCAGAAGGTCATATGGTCATAAGGTCATAAAGGAGTAGTAGAATTAGGCCATTCGGCCCATCAAGTTTACTCCACCATTCAATCATGGTTGATCCATCTCTCCCTCCCAACTCCATTCTCCTGCCTTCTCCCCATATCCTCTGGCACCCGTACTAATCAAGAATCTATCTTTCTATCTCTGCCTTAAAAATATTCACTGACTTGGTCTCCACAGCCTTCTGTGGCAATGAATTCCACAGATTCACCACCCTCTGACTAAACAAATTTCCCCTTCCAAAAAGAACGTCCTTTAATTCTGAGGATATGACCTCTAGTCCTAGACTTTCCCACTAGTGGAAACATCCTCTCCACATCCACTCTATCCAAGCCTTCCACTATTCTATATGTTTCAACGAGGACCCCCTTATATTTCTAGGCTCCAGCGAGTACAGGCCCAGTGCCAACAAACGCTCATCATTGATTAATCTACTAATTCCTGGGATTATTTTTGTAAACCTCCTCTGGACCCTCTCCAGAGCCAGCACATCCTTCCTCAGATATGGTGCCCAGATTTGCTCACAATATTCCAAATGTGACCTTACCAGTGCCTTATAGAGCCTCAACATTATTTCCCTGTTTTTGTATACAAGCCCTCTTGAAATAAATGCTAGCATTGAGTTTGCTTTCTTTACCACTGATTCGACTTGCAGATTAACTTTTTGGGAATCCTGCACCAGCACTCCCAAGTCCCACCTGCCCCTCCACCTATTTTCGTATCATCTGCAAACTTGGCCACAAAGCCTTCAATCCCCTCGTCCAAATCATTAATATACAACGTGAAGAGTAGCGGCCCCAACACCGACCCCTGTGGAACTCCGCTAGTCACTGGCAGCCAACCAGATAAAGCCCCCTTTATTGCCACTCTTTGCCTTCTGCCATCCAGCCAACCTGCTATCCATGCTAGTATCTGCTCTTTGATACCGAGGGCTCTCACCTTCCTTAGCAGCCTTATGTGGCTCCTTATCAAAGGCTTTCTGAAAACCTAAGTAAACAACATCTACTGACTCTCCTTTGTCTGTCCTGCTATTTACTTCTTCAAAGAATTCCAGCAAAGATTCTGTACGGAGTTTGTACGTTCTCCCTGTGACCACGTGGGTTTTCTCAGAGATCTTCGGTCCCCCCCCCCCCCCCCCCACACTCCAAAGACGTACAAGTTTGTAGGTTAATTGACTTGGTATAAGTGTAAATTGTCCCTAGTGTGTGTAGGGTGGTGCTAATGTGCGGGGATCGCTGGTCGGTGTAGACTTGATGGGCCGAAGGGCCTGTTTCCGCGCTGTATATCTAAACTAAACTAAAAACCGCAGAAGATGAGGGAGATATTACATGAATACCTCCTCTGTTTTACTGAGAGGGGTATCATGGATGCTGAGGAGTTGAGGCATAGAAGTTGTGATGTCTAGGATCATATATGAATGACCAAAGATACAGGGATTGGACACACCCTCAGGAAACCTGCCACAAACATCACCCAGCATGTAATGGAACCCCCGAGGAGAAAGGAAAAGAGGTTGCCCCAGGAACAACTGGAGAAGAGGTGTCCAGACAGAAATGTCTGGGAGTGGGCTCAACTGGGGAGATCTCGAAAGAACTGCCAACAACCGAGTGAGGTGGAATACATTTGTCAATGGCCCATGCTCCCTAGAGGAGCAAAGGGCTTAAGAAGTAAGAAGAAAGAGGGGGTATTGGTAGTGTTTAAGATTAAAGATAATAATGATTTTTAAAAGACATTTGGACAGATATATGGATCGGAAGGGTTTAGAGGGCTATGGGCCATGGGGCATGGGACATGGGAATAGATCGATAGGTCAAAGGGCCTGTTTCCATGCATGAAACCCTCCAAGTTACAGGCAAGGCATGCAGGTTTTCCGTTAGGGCTGCTTATGCCCAGGGGATTGGGATGAGCATCTTTATTGCAGATTGTCTCTGGATAAGGAACGGTGACTTCCGAACACCTCGTACACAAAAGTATCATCTGTGTGAAGTGTCCAGTGCACAGAGATGCATTTGTTCGTACCAGCGACAGTTCTAGTTTCCTCCTCTCCTCGTTTACCAATTGTTTTGTGTGCTTTTGATGTCGTTCATTGCAATATAGAGGAGGAATGGTTACCATATTGAGTGATTTTTGTTGTTGTTCCGTATTTTCTAGCTTAGTGAACAAAATCATCTTGTGGACCTCTGTAAAAATGAAACCTGTTTGTTACCCCAGTAGTCAGTCTGCAGAGCGCCCCACCAGCTGTAGCGGCAGATTTTTACATTGTTTAAGAGATTACTCCCTCTAGCCTCTAAGGTTAAGGGGAATGTCTTTATATGCATGCAAGCTCTCCATCAGAGACCTTCAGAGCTTCTTCACAGACAATTCTTCCAAAACACAGTTTTTTGATTAAATAAATTCTTTATTGTTGATGCAAAACAATAAGGTCCATCCAAACTTCTTCCGACTGGTTACTGTAATCTTCATCGAACTCCAGCTTATTGCTTTAAACGTTAGAAAACTCCTTGTGTCTCCGTTACACTTCGCATGGTCAAAGGGTAGACCTTCCCCATGCTGGTCCTAAACTAAACTGAAGCCAAATGACCACTACACCAGCCCTTTGTCCAAGTTCTCCAGAACACGCTGTGCGCGACCTTACACCTCTGGAAATAGGCAGCAGAGCAGCATCCTCTGCCAGATCTTCCCTCAGTCATGGGACCACTGTCCAGTCCTGTGATCCATCATCTTGACCATCCTGATAGGTGCACTGAGTAAGGAGCTTCAAGCACAGAAGTCCCCAGGTCAGTATGAAGAAGGATTCCAACCCAAAACGTCACCTATCCATGTTCTCCAGAGAAGCTGCCTGAGCCGCTGAGCTACTCCAGCACGTTGTGTTTTTTTGCTTCTGGTATAGTTCCACTCCAGCTGCCTCTCTACATTTCTTGCTCCGTAGCCTGTCTCAGGTCACGGAAACAAAAGCTCTCGGAAAGAAGAAGTTTAGTTTAGTTTATTGTCACGTTGTTGGATACAGTGAAAAGCTTTTGTTGCATGCTAACCAGTCAGCGGAAAGACAATACAAGATTGCAATCAAGCCATTGACAGTGTGTCGAGAGATTTAAAAGTGTGGAGCGATTGTAATGAGTGATTGGAGATCTGCACGCAAATAGTCGCCTGGGTTTGGCGCCATCTTGGGGAGAGTGCAAGGGCAGTGATGGTGGAGGGAGGGGCGAGGAGTGGAATGGGAGAAAATGGATGTGATTTAAACCAGCCATGGACTCCATGGAGCTCAGTCCATGATGATGAGCACCCTTGCTGAACTCTGAGCTGAGGGGCACAAACCTGTCATATGCATGTACTGAATTAGGGCCATCTAACCATGTAAGTGGAATGGTGAACAAATGCGGTCATGGTGGCGCAGCGGTAGAGTTGCTGCCTTGCAGCGGCAGAGACCCGGGTTTGATCCTGACTACGGGTGCTGTCTGTACGGAGTTTGTACGTTCTCCTCGTGACCTGCGTGGATTTTCTCAGAGATCTTCGGTTTCCTCCCACACTCCAAAGGCGTACAGGTTTGTAGGTTAATTGGCTTGGTGTATGTGTAAATTGTCCAAAGTGTGTGTTGGATAGTGTTAATGTGCGGGGATCGCTGGTCGGCGCAGACTCTGTGGGACTGTTACCGCGCTGTATCTCTAAACGAAACTAAACTAAATTAAATTAATTGTGCAGCGCAAAACACAAGGAGAGCTGCTGTAGGAACCCAGCGGTTGGGCAGCACCTGTGGAGAGAGAAAAGTGGACGTCTTGAGTCGAGGCTTGCAGATGCTGCCTGGCCTGCTGCACCTTTGCTGTGTTTCCTCCAGATTGCTGTATCCTGTGGCAGCCGAGAGTGCATGTAACCTGCAGCGTGTGACTTGGAGCAGTGGTAACCTTGTCAGCGTGGGCCCACAGAAGGGAGTTGGTCCTGATTGCCGGACATTAAGCTGCATCAGGAAGATCGGGATGCCCAATATTTTGTGCATGATCTTGGCCTCATGCAAACCTCTTGTGCTTGTGGTTTGATTTCCAGTGGTGCCTCTGATTTCCAGTAGTAGGTCAAGGGTTCTCAAGCTGGGGTAAATTTCTACATATTTTTCCTCATTGCTTGACTGTGTTTAGTTCTGGTATACCGGTATCTACTCATCATTAGTTGTTCATAATTAAATTTGTGCAAAATTGATCCGCCGTAGCGATACGATTTTTTGCCACCTTACTCACCATTCTCCTCTGCTGCAAGTCAAATAAGTTTTATTCCGATCTGTGAAATAATACAAAAGTTATGAAGGTTTTGAAGGTTCTAACTCCCTCTTAAATATAGCCAATGAACTGGCCTCAACTACCTTCTGTGGCAGAGAATTCCACAGATTCACCACTCTCTGTGTGAAAAATGTTTTTCTCATCTCGGTTCTAAAAGATTTCCCCCTTATCCTTAAACTGTGACCCCTTGTTATGGACTTCCCCAACATCGGGAACAATCTTCCTGCATCTAGCCTGTCCAACCCCTTAAGAATTTTGTAAGTTTCTATAAGATTTCTCAATCTTCTAAATTCTATCGAGTACAAGCCGATTCTAATAATAATAATAATAATACATTTTATTTGTGGGCGCCTTTCAAAAGTCTCAAGGACACCTTACAGATTTTAACAAAATTAAAAAACATATAATCGGAGTAAAATAAATAATAAAGACATCAATACACGAATTAAAGACAGAATTCGATCCAAAGACAAAAAAATCAAAAACACAATGTGAAGAGAGAGCAGCGGCAACTAAACCGCGCCAGCGTCCACTCTCCCTTCCGGCAGCCATCTTGGACACAGACTAATATAATCACTTACACACAAAAATCATCCCCCCACAATGGTTACCACTGTGGGGGAAGGCACAATGTCCAGTCCCCATCCCCAGTTCTCCCAAAGTCAGGCCTATTGAGGCCTCCGCTATTGCCTCTACGGAGGCCCGATGTTCCTGGCCGTTCTGGCCGGGTGCTGTTGCCCCGGCGTCGGGAGAGACCTCTAAGCGGCTGGGCCTCGTGGAACGGCCGTTTCCTTACCGGAGACCGCGGCTTCCGAAGCCGACAAGGCCGCGCCGGTTTGGAGCTCCCAGGCTCCCGATGTTGAAGTCGGCGCCGCCGCTCCGCTCCGCAGACCCGCAGCCCGGAGGTGTTGAACTCGGCAGTCACAGCTCACCAGAGCTCCAGCGCGGCGACCCAGGCAAAGCATCGCCCGCTCCGCGATAGCGCTCCAGCGCTGTGCCGCCACCGAAGCCGAGGTGCTGGTCGTTCCCCGCCAGAAACGGCGCTCCACGCCCGCTGGTAGGCCACGAGGACGGGTCGACGGGGCAGCCCGGAGAAAAAGCTGCCTCACCGACCAGGTAGCGACCTAGAAAGTCTATCCAGTCTTTCTTCATATGAAAGTCCTGACATCCCAGGAATCAGTCTGGTGAACCTTCTCTGCACTCCCTCTATGGCAAGAATGTCTTTCCTCAGATTAGGAGACCAAAACTGTACGCAATACTCTAGGTGTGGTCTCACCAAGACCCTGTACAACTGCAGTAGAACCTCCCTGCTCCTATACTCAAATCCTTTTGCTATGAATGCTAACATACCATTCGCTTTCTTCACTGCCTGCTGCACCTGCATGCCTACTTTTAATGACTGGTGTACCATGACACCCAGGTCTCGTTGCATCTCCCCTTTTCCTAATCGGCCACCATTCAGATAAAAGTCTACTTTCCTGTTTTTGCCACCAAAGTGGAGAACCTCACATTTATCCACATTATACGGCATCTGCCATGCATTTGGTCACTCACCCAGCCTATCCAAGTCACCTTGCAGCCTCCTAGCATCCTCCTCACAGCTAACACTGCCCCCTGAACAATGAACAATTCTACATTTTGCTTTATCATCGTTCCCTTTGATCTCTCGTTTTCACACCTTAATCTTCAACATCTCTATGTGTCCCTCTCCCTTGACTTTCAGTCTGAAGAAAGGTCTCGGCCCGAAATGTCATCCATCCTTCTCTCCGGAGATGTTGCCTGACCCGCTGAGTTACTCCAGCCATTTGTGTCTATCTTGGAGGTATGCAGAAGTATAAGAAGCACAGATAGGTTATGAAATGAATGAAATGAATAAGTTTATTGGCCAAGTATTCACATACAAGGAATTTGCCTTGGTGCTCTGCCCGCAAGTGACAACATGACATATAGTGACAGTTAGGAATGACACATAAAATATTAAACATGCAATAAATAGTAAAAAGCCTTTCGCCATGACTGACCTGTCTCAGACCAGAGGGCATCGGTTACAGATGTGGTAACGGTTTAGTGGGGATTTGAGGAATTATGTTTTCCGCCATTGGTAGTTACAAACTGATTTGTAGTGCCTGAAAAGATAATGAAGGTAGATAGTTTTACAGCATTAAAGAAGCATGTGAATGTCAAGGCATAGAAGGACTAAATGCTGGTGAATAGGATTAGTATAGATCAGCAAGCACACTGTAGGCTGAACGACTGTTTCTGTGTTGTCTGACCCAGATGGTTTCGCCACTGTAGTTTGGTGTTTGAGTACACTGCCATGTACATTTGACTTTTTCGACTAGACAATGAGAGATCTCCTTCCTTGGAAGGGATTTCTTCCTTATTTGGATGCTGTTTTTTATTGAGCAGCATCCCAGGTGTCTGCTGTGACTCATAGTCTTTTCACCCCCGTGTTTCATGCCTGTGGCGGGACAATTAGCCAAGGGCTGCAGGAACTAACGCACAGGTATGTGAACCTCATTACTCAGTGTGGACTGTGTCATGAGTGTGTCATGAGCCACATTACCTAGTCCAGGAAGCAAACCCTCATTAAGGAGCATTGCTGAGGTCAATGTCTCATTTCTGTTCTGAACACAGTGCGCGACTGATGTGCGGCTCAGGAGAGAGTGAGTACTAGAGTGAGATAACGTATATGTGTATGTTAAAGTATGTTGGCTGCCTCGCCAACAGTCTGCCCTTTCCTTCTCTGTTGTTTCTTTAGTCTGCGTTGAATGTATGTTTTTAGTGTTCTTTAGCTTGTTTTATTACGTAGGGAGTGGGAGGGGGGTGGAGGTTGAAGGAAACTTTTTCTAATCTCCTACCTCGATGGAGATGCATTTTTTTCCCCCCCCTATCGTATCTCCATCCACACTGCAGCCTAACATCTGTTGGAGACCAACTTCGGGAGCTCCAACCGCGGGAGCCTGCAGGACTTACCTTCGTGGAGCTCGTGGTCTCAGGTTAGGGTCCGACTTCGGGAGCTCCAAGCCACAGGAGCTTCGACCGCCCCGACGTGGGAGATTCGATCGTCCCTCAGAGGGTGGTGGAGGCCGGTTCTCTGGATGTTTTCAAGAGAGAGCTAGATAGGGCTCTTAAAGAAAGCAGAGTCAGGGAAGCTGGGGGAGAAGGCAGGAACGGGGTACTGATTGTGGATGATCAGCCATGATCACATTGAATGGCGGTGCTGGCTCGAAGGGCCGAATGGCCTACTCCTGCACCTATTGTCTATTGTATAAAATGAGGGAAGAAGAATAGACTTTATTGCCTTCCATCACAGAGATTCCCCCAGGAACGTGGGGAATTGGCTGTGGTGGATGTTTATGTTAACTTTTATGTAGTGTGTGTCTTCTTGCTTTTTTTAGTATGGCTGTATGGTAATACGCATCTTAATTGGTACACGTGACAATAAAAGACCTTTGAAATCTTTGTGTAGGTTTGAAAAATGTAAGTGTGCAGATCAGGTATTAGAGCGTTAAAATAACTGGTGTGTATCAGTGTGGGGAGAGAGGGTCTAATCCAATTCAGTCAGGTCCGAAGAAGGATCTCGACCCAGAACATCACCCATTCCTTCTCTCCAGAGATGCTGCCTATCCCGCTGAGTTACTCCAGCACTTTGTGTCTGACTTCCTGTGAGGTTCTGTAATAAAACCAGAAAATATTGGAGAAACTAATTTCACTCCTGCCATCGGGAGCCTGAAAACTGTAACGTCCAGGTTCAGAAGCAGTTTCTTCCCAACAACCATCAGGCTATTAAATACTACAACCTCCAAATAAGTGTTTTCACTGATACTCTCTTCCACCTAAAAAAAAAAGATGAAAAAAGTTTTTGTGTAGGTTTAAAAAATGTAAGTGTGCAGATCAGGTATTAGAGCGTTAAAATAACTGGTGTGTATCAGTGTGGGGAGAGAGGGTCTAATCCAATTCAGTCAGGTCCGAAGAACCTCCCCCCGACCTGACCTATACTGGATTGATAATTAGGATGGTACTGCACATAGTACTGCCACCTTGCAGTTCCAATGACCTGGGTTCGAACCTGTCCTCTGCTTCTGTCTTGTGCAGAGTTTATGCATTCTCCCTGTGACTGCTTGGTGCCCTGATTTCCTGTCATGCTCCAAAGCCAGGCGGCTTGGTAAGTTGTAGGAGGGAACTGCAGATGCTGCTTTACACTGAAGAGAGACGCTAAAGCTGGAGTAACTCAGCGGGACAGGCAGTACCTCTGGAGAGAAGGAATGGGTGACGTTCGGGGTCGAGACTGAAGAAAGATTCCTTCTTCGTGTTGGCAAGTAAATTGGCCCCTCTAAACTAAGTAGGTGGTTAGTTGGAAAACTGGGGGAGATGATGGAAGGGTGAGAGAGAACAGGGGAATGTGCTGGTAAGAAGGCTCTAAAGGGCCTGTCCCACTTACGCGATCTTTACAGGCGACTGCTGGCACCCGTGATAGGTCGTCGAAATTGTCAACATGTTGAAAATTCAGCGGCGACCAGAAAGACGCTACGACTCTTTGGAGACCTCTCATGACCATAGGAGACCTCTCACGACCGTACAGGCGACCCCTGGTGACATGTCGCGGGTGACCACTCACGACCGTAGGAGACCTCTCACGACCATACAGCCTATATAGTCGTGAGAGGTCTCCAAAGAGTCGTAGCGTCTTTCTGGTCGCCGCTGAATTTTCAACATGTTTCAATATGTCGACGACCTATCACGGGTGCCGGCAGTCGCCTGTAAAGGCCCTTAACTCTGCAACATAGATTCAATGGCCTCTGTGGTAAGAACACATTAAAAAAAAAAACCACCAACCATATCCTGTCCTTTGATTGTAATTACCATGCACGTTTATCTCCTTTCATTTTGTCACTTGTTTCTTTTATTGCACAGCCCATTGTTCGCGGAAATTCATCTGGAGTGAATAATAATCTCCCGGGGCTGGTGTCTGATCTGCAGGAGCTATCGGTTGCAAGATCCAACTCTTTACGGAGAAACACCATTTGCTTGTCTCAGGGGAAAGAGTGGCCTCTGAAGAAAATCGCGGAGGCCAAGACCCAAGAAATGCTACGCCCTAATTCCGGGCGGCGTTGGACCAATAACTTCTTGTTCGGGGACCAGAAAGGGAGGTGCAGAGGGGAGAGTGGAAGTTTCACTGCTCGGCTGCATCTTCCAAAGAGTTCACATCGGCAGCAAAATGGCAATGGGATTCACGAGACCAAGCCGACCAAGAACCTGACCATCCCTTCACTGGAATATGAGCGGCAGAAGACAAAGTCCACCGGTCATTCACTTGAACCACAGAACTCCACTCCATCCCCAGACAAAGGAGCACCTGGCTCTCCGCAGGGAGTGATCAGGGCGAAATCGGGGAGACGAAACAGTGTGGGCTGGAGACCCATATCCTGCTTTTTTATTCGGTCGAGCTCGAAGCAGCAAAGAGATCAGGACTCGGGCTTAGGCAACTCACCTGTGCTATGCGACAGTCAGGGGAACCAACACAATGCCACTATAACAACAAGCCCCTCACTGGACACCTCAGGACCAGTACCACCAACCAGCCAGAATCAGGTATGTAGCTGGGACTTGATTTGAATCACTGGCCCCATTTACACACATTGGGGCGATACATATATAGAGATGCCAAAGTCCGCAAGCCCCCCATATTTTTAGTTTAGTTTAGAGATACGGCACGGAAACAGGCCCTTCGCCCCACCGAGTCCGTGCCGGCCAGCGATCCCCGCACACTAACACTATCCTACACACACACACACTGGGGACAATTTACATTTGTACCAAGCCAATTAATCTGCAAACCTGTACGTCTTTGGAGTGTGGGAGGAAACAAGAGATCCCGGAGAAAACCCACGCAGGTCAAGGGGAGAACGTACAAACTCCGTACAGACAGCACCCGTAGTCGGGATCGAACCTGAATGTCTGGCACTGTAAGGCAGCAACTCTACCGCTTCCATCTATTTAGTCATTAGCACTGGAAGAGATTGTGTGAGCTCAGTGGATGGGTTTTTTGTAGCAATTTGAATATATATAAAGTCTGGTAATCTGGACAAAACCATTATGGAATCCTAAAATAGACACAAAATGCTGGAGCAACTCAGCGGGACAGGCAGCATCTCAGGAGGGTGACGTTTTCGGTTCAAGACTCTTCTTCCTAACTGGTTTATCAACACACTTGCTAAAGAACATCATCATAGATTTGCATTTGGAAACAACCCCCACAGCTCAACATCATGCCGACTGTGATGTCATCCAAGCTAATCCCATTTGCCTGTGTTAAGGGCCTGTCCCACTTTCACGACCTCTGCCGAGTTTGCCCTTGACTCGTACTCGCAGCATGGTCGTAGGAGGTCGTAGGTAGGCCGTAGCAGGTCGTGATGCTTGTCGTAGGTACTCGTGGCATCAAGTAGGTCGGGGCGTTTTTCTAGCCTGATGTCCACGAGTAAAAAAGGTCGTGAATTAGGTTGTGAAAGTGGGACAGGCCCTTTAGGCCCATTCCCCTCTACCCCGTTCCTATCTATGAACCTGTCCAAATGTCTTTTCAATGGTCTAATTGCACCCACCTGCTACATCATATACCCACCACCTAAACCCTTGCCCCTCGCATCTCTTCAAACTTCTCCCCTCTCATCTTAAACCTTCAAGGGCGGCACCGTGGCGTCGCGTTAGAGCTACTGCCTCACAGCGCCAGAGACCCGGGTTCGATCCTGACCACGGGTGCTTGTCTATATGGAGGTAATACATTCTCCCCGTGACCTGTGTGGCCTTTCTCCAAAATCCTCGGTTTCCTCCCACACTCCAAAGGCATGCAGATTTGTAGGTCTATTGGCTTGGTGTGAATGTAAAATGTCCCTAGTGTGTGCAGGATAGTGTTAATGTATGGGGATCGGTGGTCAGTGAGGACTCGGTGGGCCGAAGGGCCTGTTTCCGCGCTGTTTCTCTGAACTAAACTATGCACTTTTGATTTGGACTTCTCATCCCTAGTAAAAAAATACTAACCGGCTACCATATCTACACGTCTCACAATGTCATAAATCTATACGGTCACTCAGCCTCCTATGTTCCAGTGAGAATAAACCCAGCCTATCCAGTCTCTCCGGATATGTTTATGTGTATAAGTGATAGGAGGAGAATGAAGCCATTCGGCCCATCAAGTCATGGCTGATCTATCTCTCCCACTCAACCCCATTCTCCTTCCTTCTCCCTGTAACTCCTGACGCCTGTACTAATCAAGAATCTATCCGTCTCTGCCTTAAAAATATCCATTGATTTGGCCACCACTGTGGCAGTTAATTCCACTGATTCACCAACTGATCAAAGAAATCCTTCTTCATCTTCCTAAAATAAATTCTGAGGCTGTGACCTCTGGTTCTGGACTCTCCCACTAGTGGAAACATCCTCTCCACATCCACTCTATCCAGGCCTTTCACTAGTCGGTAAGGTTCAATGAGGTCCCCATGTAAACCCAGCCCCATGCTGCGAGGTAGGGTGAACGGCCTACTCAGTTGTAACCAATTCTTGCAGGAGACCTTTCCTTTCTGGGAGGGGCCAGGTATAGCCAGCTAATGTGATATATGATGCTGTTGGCTGCCTCCCAAGATTATGAATCAGGTTTGCAAATATTGCCAAATTAAGGTGTGGCAACCTGCAGAACGCTGCCAGAGGGGATAGGTTAGTAGAAAAGTCAGGGCAATGAGAGATGATGTTGAATGCAGGGAAGAATGTTACTCTGGCATAACATACGATGAGTAAATTATAAAATGGAAACGTTGAGTGGAAAGTAAATACCCTAAGGAAGCAATTCATTTAGCCCGGATAAACGGAAGATAATGTAAGCAAATGGGACAATACATGAAGAGGAAGTGTTGAAACATGAAATGATAGGGGTAAAGACAGGATATAATGCCGCAGGAGACAGCGTAACATGACAACTAATGGGAGCAATCTGCACTGCTATATTGAAGCACATTTGATACAGGAAGTGCCCCCAAGATCTTTCAAGACGTGGGCAGCAAGCGGAAGAAATTTACTTTTGATTGATTGAAAGATATAGCTTGGAAACAGGCCCTTCGGCCCATCGAGTCCATATTGACCACTGATTACCCGTTCATAATAGCACTATGCTATCCCACTTCTGCGCACTAGGGGGCAAATCATGGAGGCCAATTAACCTACAAACCCGCACGTCTTTAGAACGTGGGAGGAAACTGGTGCACCCTTGGGAAATGCATGCGGTCACAGGGAGAACGTGCAAACTCCACATAGAGATCAAGATTGAACCCGGGTCTCTGGCACTGTGAGGTAACGATTCCACCATCTGTGTCAGTGTGCCACCCAAATTGGGTAGGGAATTAAAACATTAATATAATGAATGTGGATGATCAGCCATGATCACATTGAATGGCGGTGCTGGCTCGAAGGGCCATATGGTCTACTCCTGCACCTATTGTCTATTGTCTATAAGATATCATGAAATATTACTGTAAAATATTAGTAGTGATAGGCTTTTACAAATTAAGTAAAAGGGATGAGAGGCACAGGTCAAACGTTTGGGAAGGTTATTCCAGTGCTTGTCCATGACGTCTGATATTGGGGTGGGGTTTGAGGTTGCAGAAGCGATCAGAATGAAATGGATGCAAGTAATGTTGGAAGGATGCAGGACTGGAGGTGGTTGCAGAGCAAGGTTGCAGAGCAGAGGGATGAGAATCGTACTGTAATGCCCCTGACCCACTTAGGAAACCTGAACGGAAACCTCTGGAGACTTTGCGCCCCGCCCAAGGTTTCCATGCGGTTCCCGGAGGTTGAGGTGGTTGCTGGAGGTTGCAGGTAGTGGAAGCAGGTAGGGAGACTGACAAAAACCTCCAGGAACCGCACGGAAACCTTGGGTGAGGCACAAAGTCCCCAGAGGTTTCCATTCAGGTTTCCTAAGTGGGACACGGGGCATAAAGGTCTCGGCAGACCAGAAACCATTGGTGGGCTGCAGGGAGGGTTGCCAACTTTCTCACCCAGATTCCCGACGGCAATTCGTTGACCGACTGGGCCGTGGCTGGGTGAATGATGAGTTGTCCCGGGTGCTGGACTGCACACAAAGCCCAGCCGGCGGGCCAGCTGATGAGTTTTGGCCCGGCGCCCCGTCCAACTCATGAACCTATGATCGGCCATGAGAAGGAAGGGTGGTGGTGTCGGCGGTAAGCGAAGGTCCGAAGGTCGGACAGCTGGCCGGGCTGCCGACCGACGGGGCCACGGGCGAGGAGCTGCTGCTGCACTCCATGGGCTGCACTACGTCGGGACGGGTGAGGCGGGGTCAGATGCGGCGCTCTGACCCGGCAGTCCCCTCGACATGAGTAGCAGCAGTCAAATACGGGACAAGGGCGGTTCCGTACGGAACACGCCAATTTAGCCCAATATACGGGATGTACCGGCTAATACGGGACAGTTAGCAACCCTAACAGGTGACGGAAAATAAGATGTGAGTTAGGACGGAGATAGAAAGGAGATAGGAGGGAACTGCAGATGCTGTTTAAATCAAAGAAAGACACAAAATGCTGGAGTAACTCAGCGGGACAGGAAGCATCTTTGGAGAGAAGGAATGGGATTTCTCCCAGGAAGGAGGTTGGTCTGTCATCAGTCATAAAACACAACAAAGTAGATGAAACATGAAATTAAAGTAGGAGTTTGTGGATGCCTCGTAGCGGCTCGTTCGAGTAAAAATTAACAATTTTTTTCATCACAAGTATTTTTCTACTCACGGACATTTTTCACAGTGTTGAAAAAAAGTCACGAGTTTACCGGATTTCCCGAGTACCTACCGTTACTAGTACGAGCCTCTACGAGACATCCAGAAACTCATACAGACCCGCTACGGACATTCTCCGAGTTCGAATCATGGGAAAACTCGGGAGAACTCTTGATTGACCTCATACAGTGGGACAGGCCCCAGTGTGCCCTCGAACGATCACACAAATTCCAGAGGGTGGTGGGGTTGGTTGTCTTATTGGGGTGTCTCTGCAGGGGGATCTGAGCATCTCTGTCTCTTCCGTCAAGGCAAACCACCAGTGCAGGAGGAATGGAGGAATAACATGGAGCCCAGAACAAAGCAAGAGGAGGGGAAGCAGAAAAGAGAAGCCTGAAACTGCGTCGGCGAGGGAGAGCTTCAGCCGGGAACTGCCGGGCCTGAGGGAAGAGTCTCCGCGCACATACAGTTCCCTTCAGCACAACCCAGCTCCCCTGGAGCAAGGCCAGGCCGGGCCTACCAGCAGGGTCACCCACGGGCAGTTCAGGGCAGCCATGGTAACGGTGGTCGACCAGACCGATCCCACCGACCAGCTGGAGTTGTTCTGTAAAATCGGAGAGGGCTCCACAGGCATCGTGTGTGCAGCCACGGAGAGACTAACCGGGCGAAGGGTGGCTGTGAAAATGATGGACCTGCGCACACAGCAGAGGCGGGAGCTGCTTTTCAACGAGGTGAGGGCGGAGGGGGGGGGGTCTATCTGCCTCCTGGCAGTGGGGCCGCTGGGCTAAATGAGGGGTGGGAGGGATGGGGGGGGGGGGGAGCAAGGGATCGACCACGGGGTGAGGCTGAAACAGAGTCCGGAGAGTGGAGACACGGCACATCATGGTGGTCGGGATGACAGCCAGCTCCCAATACAGTAGCGGGAGAGGCAGGGGGCTCAGAGGGTCAAGAGGGGAGGATGGGTGAGGGGAGGGTCAATGAGGGGTCGGTGAGGGTCAGTGGGGGTCGGTGAGGGGTCAATGAGGGGTCGGTGATGGGAGGGTCAGTGAGGGGTCAGTGAGAGGTCAATGAGTGAGGAGTCAGTGGGGGTCAATAAGGGGGTGAGTGAGGAATCAATGAGTGAGGGGTCGGTGAGGGGTCAGTGATGGGAGGGTCACTGTGTTAGGGGGGTCACTGACAGGCCAGCGTGTTGGGCCAGTGGTGGAGCATGAGTGGGTTCAGGGGTTGCACAAGTGGGTCTGGGGGTCAGCGATGGGAATGTCAGTGGGTTCACGGGTCAGTGTAGGGGGTCATTGGTTTGGGTCAGTTAGGACAGTGAGGTTCAGGTAAATGATGGGGGAGGGATTCAGTGATGAGGGGGGATCAGTGGGTTGAGAGGTTGGTGAGGGAGGATTGATATGTATCAGGGGAGTATGTAAGTGAGGTGAGGGTCCTCTGTTTCGGGGTAGAGTGATGTTCCGTGGGTGTAGTCACTGAGCAGCTGTATGTCCTGGTTCATCAGGTGGTGATTATGAGAGATTACCGGCATGAGCATGTGGTCAACATGTACAGCAGCCATCTCGTGGGCGACCAGCTATGGGTTGTGATGGAGCTACTGCAGGGTGGAGACCTCACCGACATCATCCTACGCACCAGGTAACCCTGCCCAGCCCAGCATACAAACTGAATAGAGAACCGTCTTATTGAGCATTTCCATAAGTGATAGGAGCAGAATTAGGCCATTCAGCCCATCAAGTCTATTCTACCATTCAATCATGATGATCTATCTCTCCCTCCTAACCCCATTCTCCTGCCTTCTCCCCATAACCACTGACACCTGTTCTAATCAAGAATCTATCTATCTCTGCCTTAAAAATATCCATTGACTTGGCCTCCACAGCCTTCTGTGGCAATGAATTCCACAGATTCACCACCCTCTGACTAAATAAATTCCTCCTAATCTTCTTCCAAAAGGACTATCCTTTAAATTTGAGGCTATGACCTCTTTTTATATCTAAAAATTATATCTAAATTATATCTAAATTATATCTAAATGACCTCTAGTCCTAGACGCTCCCACTAGTGGAAACATCTTCTCCACATCCACTCTATCCAGGCCTTTCACTATTCGGTAAGTTTCAATGATGTACCCCCTCATCCTTCTAATCTCCAGTGAGTAGAGGCCCAGTGCCGTCAAATGCTCATTATATGTTAACCCACTCATTCCTGTGATAATTCTTGTTAACCTCCTCTGGACCCTCTCCAGAGCCAGCACATCCTTCCTCAGATATGGTGCCCATAATTGCTGAAAATAGTCCAAATGTGGCCTGACCAGCGCCTTATAGAACCAGCATTACATCCCTGTTTTTGTATTCTAGCCTTCTTGAAATAAATACCAGCATTGCTTTCCCTTCCCCACTACCATTGTGGAGAGATGATTCTCTCTTGCGGAATTAAGAATCGCTGTTTAAAACTAATGGGCTGTCCATTTAACGCAGGTTTGAGATTATTTTTTTCTCATTGAGAATGGTGAATCCTTAGGACTTTTCTCAGATTTAGAAAATTGTTGAGCAGGAGGGTGAATGGTAACTATGAGCAGTGAGGATCGAAACACGGAGCTAAGATAGATATAAAAAGCTGGAGTAACTCAACAGGTCAGGCAGCATCTCTGGAGAGAAGGAATTGGTGATGTTTCGGGTCAAGACCCTTCTTCAGGCTGATATCAAAAATAGGAAGGCAGATTACTATCTAAATGGCGTCAAGTTGGGAAAAGGGGAAGTAGAACGGGATCTGGGGGTTTGGGGGTCTGTTGGTGCAGCAGGCAGTGAAGAAAGCGAATGGCATGTTGGCCTTTATAACAAGAGGAGTTGAGTATAGGAGCAAAGAGGTCCTTCTGCAGTTGTACAGAGCCCTAGTGAGACCACACTTGGAGTATTGTTTGCCGTTTTGGTCCCCTAATTTGAGGAAGGACATTCTTACTATTGAGGGAGTGCAGCGTAGGTTTACAAGGTTAATTCCCGGGATGGCGGGACTGTCATATTCTGAGAGAATGGAGCGGCTGGGCTTGTACACTCTGGAGTTTGGAAGGATGAGAGAGGATCTTATTGAAACGCGTAAGATTATTAAGGGTTTGGACACGCTAGACGCAGGAAACATGTTCCCGATGTTGGGGGAGTCCAGAACCAGGGGCCACAGTTTAAGAATATGGGGTAAGCCATTTAGAACAGAGACGAGGAAACACTTTTTCTCACAGAGAGTTGTGGGTCTGGGGAATTCTCTGCCTCGAAGGGCCGAATGGCCTACTCCTGTACCTATTGTCTATTGTCATCGAAACGGGAAATATAGACGGTGATATCGAGAGATTTAGAACAAATGAATGAAAGATATGCAAAAAGTAATGATGATAAAGGAAACAGGCCATTGTTAGTTGTGGCCTAAATGAAAATGAGTTACAGCCAATGAGACTCAACAAGACAACTTTGAACTTAGCCCAATTACTTAGTTGGAGGAGGGATGGAGAGTGAGGGGATGGAAGGGTTACTTGAAGTTAGAGAAATCAATATTCATACCACTGAGTTGTAAATTGCCCAAGAGAAATATGAGGTGCTGTTCCTCCAATTTGTGTTGGGCCTCACTCTGACAGTGGAGGAGGCCCAGGACAGAAAGGTCAGGGTGGGAATGGGAATGCTGCCTGTCCCGCTGAGTTACTGCACCATTTTGTGTCCTGCCCTGTTCCCTTTTGAAAGCACAAACACATTTGCATCCACCACATTTTTGGTGGTGTGAAGGTTTAAATTTCACGTGTGAGCGTGTGTGCGTGTGTGCGTGCGTGTGTGTGCACAGAACAAAGCAGCTTTCCACCCTCTCAGTCCCCACAACCAGCAGGGCTGTGAGAGGCAACAAAGATATATGCCTTCCCCCTCTGCTCTAGATTCTTGATTAGTACGGGTGTCGGGGTTATGGGGAGAAGGCAGGAGAATGGGGTTGAGAGGGAGAGATAGATCAGCCATGATTGACTGGCGGAGTAGACGATGGGCCGAATGGCCTAATTCTGCTCCTATCACTTATGATCTGTAAACACCCCTTCCCTCAGCTTTGTGATAGTGAAGGCAGGAGCCCACTTCTTCATTACACTATCATTTGTCCAGAAGGTACCAAGGCCAATGGTCCTGCTCTGCGTTTGTGGTTAGGTGGCCTTCAACGTTAGGTTTCCCACACGCTGTAGGTTTAACATTACTGTTTGCCATTTACAAGCTTGTAATGTTTAGATTAGAGATACAGTGCGGAAACAGGCCCTTCGGCCCACTGAGTCCGTGCCGACCAATGATCCCCGCACATTAACACTATCCTGCACACACTAGGAACTATTTTTACATTTATATGTATAGTCAATTAACCTACAAACCTGTACGTCTTGGGAGTGTGGGAGGAAACCGAAGATCTCGGAGAAAATCCACACAGATTACGGTTGAGAATGTACAAACTCCGTACAGACAGCATCCGTAGTCGGGATCGAACCCGGGTCTCCGGCGCTGCAAGTGCTTTAAGGCAGCAACTCTACCGCTGCGCCACCGTGACGCCCATTTGACTCCGTGGCCAAATCCTTGTTTAAATTCACAATTGTTGACTGCAGATGGACAGATAGCTGTATGGATGCTGTAAAACAAATTACTGGAGGAACTTGGCAGTCTCTTGTGTCTCTGTTGGTAGATGTATCAGATAAGCAGTCACAATCTGTTTCCCTGCATAATCAGCATTGTGGCATTTACAAGTACAAATGTAATGGGATGACTCAGGGCAATGCAGAAATGCAGATGTGTTCAAAAGGGAACTGCAGATGCTGGAATATCGAAGGTACACACAATTGCTGGGGAAACTCAGCGGGTGCAGCAGCATCTATGGAGCGAAGGAAATAGGCGACGTTTCGGGCCGAAACCCTTCTTTAGACTGATGGGGGGTGGGGAAAGAAAGAAGGAAAAGGGGAGGAGGAGGAGGAGCCCGAGGGCGGGCGGATGGGAGGGTGGGAGGAGACAGCTAGAGGGTTAAGGAAGGGGAGGAGACAGCACGGGCTAGCCAAATTGGGAGAATTCAATGTTAATGCCATAAGGACGCAAGGACCCCAGACGGAATATGAGGTGCTGTTCCTCCAATTTCCGCTGTTGCTCACTCTGGCAATGGAGGAGACCCAGGACAGAGAGGTCGGATTGGGACTGGGAGGGGGAGTTGAAGTGCTGAGCCACCGGGAGGTCAGGTAGGTTATTGCGGACTGAGCGGAGGTGTTCGGCGAAACGATCGCCCAACCTACGCTTGGTCTCACCGATGTAAATGAGCTGACATCTAGAGCAGCGGATGCAGTAGATGAGGTTGGAGGAGATACAGGTGAACCTTTGTCGCACCTGGAACGACTGCTTGGGACCTTGAATGGAGTCGAGGGGGGAGGTGAAGGGACAGGTGTTGCATTTCTTGCGGTTGCAACGGAAAGTGCCCGGGGAGGGGGTGGTGCGGGAGGGAAGGGAAGAATTGACGAGGGAGTTGCGGAGGGAGCGGTCTTTGCGGAAGGCAGACATTGGGGGAGATGGGAAGATGTGGCGAGTGGTGGGGTCACGTTGGAGGTGGCGGAAATGGCGGAGGATTATGTGTTGTATTTGCCGGCTGGTGGGGTGAAAGGTGAGGACCAGAGGGACTCTGCCCTTGTTGCGTGTGCGGGGATGGGGAGAGAGAGCAGTGTTGCGGGGTATGGATGAGACCCTGGTGTGAGCCTCATCTATGGTGGCGGAGGGGAATCCCCGTTCCCTGAAGAACGAGGACATTTCCGATGCCCTGGTATGAAATGTCTCGTCCTGGGAACAGATGCGGCGTAGGCGGAGGAATTGGGAGTAGGGGATGGAGTCTTTGCAGGGGGCAGGGTGGGAAGACGTGTAGTCCAGATAGCCATGTGAGTCAGTGGGTTTGTAATGTATGTCGGTCAGGAGTCTGTCCCCTGCGATGGAGATGGTGAGGTCAAGGAATGGTAGGGAAGTGTCGGAAATCGTCCAGGTGTATTGGAGTGCCGGATGGAAGTTGGTGGTGAAGTGGATGAAGTCAGTCAGTTGTGTGTGGGTGCAGGAGGTGGCACCAAAGCAGATGCATTGGTTTGGGAACAGCTCCATCCAAGACCGCAAGAAATTGCAGCAAATTGTGGATGGAGCCCAGACCATCACACAAACCGACCTCCCTTCCATGGACTCCATTTATACCTCACGCTGCCTTTGCAAGGCCAGCAGCATAATCAAGGAAGCGTCACATCCCGACCACTACCTCGTCTCCCCTCTCCCATCAGGGAAAAGGTACAGAAGTGTGATTCCGGGGCAGTTTCAGGGACAGTTTTTCCCAGCTGATATCAGGCAACTGAATCATCCTACCACAACCAGAGAGCAGTCCTGAACTACTATCTACCTCATCGGGGACCCTCGGAATATCTTTGATCGGATTTTACTGGCTTTACCTTGCACTAAACGTTATTCCCATATCATGTATCTGTATACTGGCTCGATTGTAATCATGTATTGTCTTTCCGTTGGCTGGTTTGCACACAACAAAAGCTTTTCACAGTACCTCTGTACACGTGACAGTAAAGGGACTTGGGAATGCTGGTACAGGATTCCCAAAAAGTTAATTCGTAAATCGAATGGGTAGTAAGGAAGGCAAATTCAATGCTAGCATTTATATCAAGAGGACTGGAAATCAAAAACAGAGATTGTAATGCTCAAGAGTGCGGAGGGTCTTCAAGGCACTGGCTGCATTTGGAGTACTGTGGGGGGTCATAGCTTCAAAATTAGGCCATTCGGCCCATCGAGTCTACTCTGCTATTCAAGCATTGCTGGTCTCCGCCTCCTAATCCCATTTTCCTGCCTTCTCCCCCATAACCCTTGACACCCATTCTCATCAAGAACTTGTCTATCTCTGCCTGAAAAAAATATTCGCTGACTTGGCCTCCACAGCCTCAGAATTAAAGGGCGCTCTTTTAGAAAGGAGGTGAGGAAGAACTTCTTTAGTCAGAGGGTAGTTAACCTGTTTGGAACACATTGCCACAGAGGGCTGTGGAGTCCAAGACAGTGGATATTTTTAAGGCAGAGATAGACAAGTTCTAGATTAGAACGGGTGTCAAGGGTTATGGGGAGAAGGCAGGAAAATGGGATTAGAAGGCAGAGATCAGCCATGATTGAATGGCGGAGTGGACTCGATGGGTCGAATGGCCCAATTCTACTCCTATAACTTGTGAACTTGTGAAACTAAACTGAAACTGAACTGAGTATTCGCAGCTTCAGGGTCTTGGATTGTGTGACCTCAAAGGGCCTGAAATAATTGAGTTCCACTACTTACTGCCGTGCAGCAAACATTATTTAATATATAACTTTATAATGTTTAACATGAACATGGAAGTGACCATCGTGGAGTACTGTATGTAGCAATGTTACAAAATTTTGAGATTTAAAAAATCAAGTCTGCAATTTATCTCATCAGATAAAGCATAAAAAGAAGTTTAATTCGACACCTAATTCACTTTCATATCTTCAGTTATGACCATTTTCATACTCGGAAATTAGCATCTTGTTCCCTATTGCTTTTCCATTGACTTAACACAAAAGCTGTGATCGAGGACAGTCAAAAGCCCATAACTTTATTAAAAATTAAGAGAACTGAAAGAAATGTTCAGTTATTATAGATTGAAGCATTCTGAAACAAATATTAAACAATCTTACTTGGATGACCTGAAATTAAAGTATATAATTAGTTAGTTACCCAATTGTAGCTAATTCCAAAATTCAATTACTAGATCTAAACATCTATCCATTTCTTAAGGAAATATTAACATTTTTAAATAGCCTAAGTGTCCAAAGAACATTCACACAAGAATTCACAATAAAACATGATTTTTAAATCTCATTGACATTAATTTATAGGCCAAATGGAAGGGATTTAGTGTTCAATTGCTGTAAATTAATGGCCATTTAAATCAGCCATTAAATGGGATTCTGTGGAACGTGCTGGTTTAGAACGCTGCCATTGTGGTGAATTTGTACCCCATGTCGGCATGAAAGATACTGCCGGTTCAAATGGGCCCCCAAGTCAGCTACTCGCAACATAAAATGTTGTATAAAGGGATCTTAAGAAGCCCTTTTTAATGTAAAAATAAACAACCTACCATGCGTTGTCCCCTACATGAGATCCGTCCCGTTGTCGGGGTTCGCGGCTTTAGAGGATGATTTTTAATTTACTATAACAATTAAATAACCCAATTTAGTTTAAAAATACCTTCAGCGAACGAATTTTGCAGCGATTTTTCGTCAGCAATTAAGTAGGCTGAACAACATCGATTTCAACAGCCTAGAGAAAATCGCGTTTTAAACCCGCCCCCCTCTCAAAGGCGCCAAAGTCGCGCACACGGGCAGCTGCAGAACTGCAGCGCCGCTGAAGGTAAGTTTTGCAACATACCTACCGTATGGGTTTGATTATTCCAATATAGAAAATATGTTGGGGTGGCACGGTAGCATAGAGGTAGAGCTACAGCCTAACAGTACAGGAGACCCGGGTTTGATCCCGACCACGGGTGCTGTCTGTACGGAGTTTGTACGTTCTCCCCGTGACCTGCGTGGGTTTTTCTCTGAGATCTTCGGTTTCCTCCCACACTCCAAAGACGTACAGGTTTGTAGGTTAATTGGCTTGGTGTAAATGTAAAATTGTCCCTGGTGTGTGTGGGATGGTGTCAGTGTGCGGGGATCGCGGGCTCGGTGCGGACTCGGTGGGCTGAAGGGCCTGTTTCCGCGCCGTATCTCTAAACTAAACTAAATGTTGATACAGTACAGCTGATAGATTCACCATCTTTGGAACCATAGCAAATTCTAGCTGTTGAATTGAGAGTTGTCAGATGAGTAATCTTTATCAACTGAAAATCAATTGAAATATAGCAGGGCACACACTGCAAGATAGATAGCTTGATGCCAGGGAACTGAGAACCAGGCACTGAAACTTCCGACATCCCTTCATGTTAATTTCAGTTGAGTATGTAAAATGAGTGGAATGATTGCCAGGAATCTCACAGACAATTTGCCTGCTGTGGCTTGAGGTGTTTGTGTGTTCCAGACATCGTGCATCTTTCAGCAGCCAGGCAGGACCTTCAGTCAGCGTTTATTCCACATCCCAGACATTTCTTATAATCACCTCCTTGTCCCTGGATTATCAGCTCCCGAACAGACAGACTGTCACCCAGTCCCGCCCGCCAGCTTTCTAACAGCACAGAGCCGACCCTATCATTACCACCAACACCATTGTCAATCCGAGAGAGGTGGTTTTGCAATGAGTTCATGCACATAGAGACAAGGAAAGAATCGGACAGGCAGCATCTCTGGAGAGAAGGAATGTCTGACGTTTCGGGCCGACACCCTTCTTCAGCCTGATTCCTTCTCTCTAGAGATGCTGCCTATCCCGCTGAGTTACTCCAACATTTTGTGTCTATCTTCGGTGTAAACCAGCATCTGCAGTTCCTTCCTACACAGAAAAGACTTGTGATGGTTTTGTCGTTTTACTGGTTCCACCAAGATGCAGGACAGAACGTCACAGGAGATCCTTCTTCCCTGTGGCTGCCAAGCTGTATTACTCCTCCCTCTACTGTCGTGGAGTAGGCCATTCGGCCCTTCAAGCCAGCACCGCAATTCAAAGTGATCATTCAATGTGATCATCCACAATCAGTACCCCGTTCCTGGCTGAATGGCCTCCTCCTGCACCTATTGTCTATTGTGTATTGTTTCTCTCTCCACAGATACCGCCCGGCCTGCTGAGTGTTGGCAGCGTTTTCTGTTCTTATTGCAGGCACACTGCACACTGTGGTTTTCTGTCTACGGCTGATAATGCCACACACACTCACTGCCCTCTCATTTTTCTGCATTAAATCACTGGTACAGGTTGAACGAGCAGCAGATCGCGACCGTTTGCCTGTCCGTATTGAAGGCGTTGGCTTACCTGCATTCCCAGGGTGTGATCCACAGGGACATCAAGAGCTCCTCCATTCTGCTGACACTTGATGGGAGGGTAAGGACCAGCGGCCCTGGGCCAAGGGCAGCGGACGGACACAAAACGCAGGAGTAACTCAGCGGGACAGACAGGCAGCATCGCTGGAGAGAAGGAATGGGTGACGTTTCTGGTCCCGACCTTTCCTCAGACCCGACCCGAAACGTCGCCCATCCCTTCGCTCCAGAGATGCTGCCTGTCCAGTTGAATTTCTCCAGCTTTTTGTGTCTATCTTCGGTGTAAACCAGCATCTGCAGTTCCTTCCTACACAGAGTGCAATGGTGTTAGTGGTCAGGTGAGGTACAGATTACCAAGAGGCCAGCCTCCAGTCTCCATAGAACATGGAACAGCATAGGAACAGACCCTTCGGCCCACTCTTAACAAGACCCTTAACAGCATTGATGTGCAGAGGGATCTTGGTGTTCAAATTCATAGCTCGTTGAAGGTGGCAGCACAAGTAGATAGGGTGAACCTGACTGAAACTCGAATTAAGGATTAGATGAAAAGTTATACTTTATAATTTACGAACTTATTTCCAATGTTGTATTTTTAGTAAATTATTCCATTCTTCTTTATCATGCTTTTTCCTTTTTTTTTAAATTTCTCTTTCTTATTTTCTATCTATATAAAAAAAAATACTAGAAGCCGTAGGAATGATATACATGAAATGTTTTTAATATGACATGTACCTGCCTCTAATAAAAAGACTAAAAAAAAAACCAAACAAAAAAAACCCCAAGTAGATAGAGAAAGTGAATGGTGTACTTGCCTGTATTACTCAGGGCTTTATAAAGTCAGGAAGTCATGATGCAGCTCCATGGGACTTTGGTAGACCACGTTTGAAGTATTGTTTGCATTTCTGGTCGCCCCTTTGCAGGAAGTATATTGAGGCTTTAGACAGGGAAGTTTACCAAAATGCTGCCAGGATTTCAGCTACAAAGAGAGGGAAAACCTGGATTGTTTTCTGTGGAACGTCGGAAGTTGAGGGAAACTTGAAAGAAGTATATAAAATTATGAGAGGCGTAGATAGGGTAGACAATCAGAACATTTCTCCTAAGGTGGAAATATCGAACAGAACATGGCATAGTTAAAAGATGAGAGGGGGTTAGTTTAATGGAGATGTGCCGGGAAGTTTTTTTACACAGAAGGGGTGGGGGCCTGGAACACATTGCCAGGGGTGGTGGTGGAAGCAGATATGATAGTGGCATTTAAGAGGCTTTTAGATAGACACATGGAAGTGCAGAGAATATGTAGGTGTACAGAACGAGCTGCCGGAGGAAGTAGTGGGGGCAGAAACTATAACAACTTTTAAAAAGCAGTTACATGGATAGGAAAGGTTTAGAGGACCAAATGTATGGACCAAATGCAGACAGGGGGAAGAGTATATATGGGCACCTTGGAGGGCATGGGCAAGCTGGGCCGAAGGGCCTGTTTGCACATTGTATGACTATCACTCTAGTAGTGGGATATGGATTGTGACAGGCAGACGAGGGCACTTTAACTTTAGTTTAGTTTAGAGATACAGCGCGGAAACAGGCCCTTCGGCCCACCGAGTCCGCACCGACCAGCGATCCCCGCACATTTACACCATCCTACACACAGTAGGGACAATTTTTACATATCTACCAAGCCATATTTACCCACACATCTGTACGTCTTTGCAGTGTGGGAGGAAACCGAAGATCTCAGAGAAAACCCACCCAGTGACCCAGGCAGAACGTGCAAACTCCACACAGGCAGCACTCGTGGTCAGGATGGAACCCGGGTCTCTGGCGCAGTAAGGCAGTCGTAGCTCTCCCGCTGTGCCACTGCGCCGCCCTGCTTTGCATTGAGGCTTTGAGCTTTGTTCACTTACAACAGTGGCAAGGCAGGCAGCCATCTGCCCATCAGTGCTGCATCAGTCTGGGCAAAGACCCAGCCATGGTTTGGGGTGGAGGGCATTGGGAGAAGAGAATCAAGTCCCCACCAGTCCCTCCACTGGCCCCGTGAGGGAAATGGAATGGATTTCTGCACACACATTGATAGCAGCTTTATCCATTGTTTTGTAGAACCCGCTCTGTATTGCTCCCTTGCTCTGTCACTCTCATATCCTCACTCTCATATCCGCACTCTCATATCCTCACTCTCATATCCGCACTCTCATATCCGCACTCTCATATCCACACTCTCATATCCTCACTCTCATATCCTCACTCTCATATCCTCACTCTCATATCCGCACTCATATCCTCACTCTCATATCCTCACTCTCATATCCTCACTCTCATATCCACACTCTCATATCCTCACTCTCATATCCTCACTCTCATATCCACACTCATATCCACACTCTCATATCCTCACTCTCATATCCACACTCTCATATCCACACTCTCATATCCTCACTCTCATATCCTCACTCTCATATCCTCACTCTCATATCCACACTCTCATATCCTCACTCTCATATCCTCACTCTCATATCCACACTCATATCCTCACTCTCATATCCTCACTCTCATATCCACACTCTCATATCCTCACTCTCATATCCTCACTCTCATATCCTCACTCTCATATCCGCACTCATATCCTCACTCTCAAATCCACACTCTCATATCCACACTCTCAAATCCACACTCTCATATCCTCACTCTCATATCCACACTCTCATATCCACACTCTCATATCCTCACTCTCATATCCGCACTCTCATATCCTCACTCTCATATCCGCACTCTCATATCCTCACTCTCATATCCGCACTCTCATATCCTCACTCTCATATCCGTGTTCTCATATCCGCACTCTCATATCCGTGTTCTCATATCCTCACTCTCATATCCGTGTTCTCATATCCTCACTCTCATATCCTCGCTCTCATATCCGCGCTCTTATATCAGCGCTCTCTCACCCTCCCTTGCTCGTGTTCTCCTCATTCTTTCATAGAATCATAGAGTCATAGAGTGATACAGTGTGGAAACAGTCCCTTCGGCCCAACTTGCCCACACCGGCCAACATATCCCATCCACACTCGTCCCACCTGCCTGTGTCTGGCCCATGTCCCTCCAAGCCTGTCCTATCCATGTACCCTTTCCCTTTCATCTAAATCTGCTGTGACATTTTCTTTGGCTTGTTCTCATTCTATCTTTTCTCCCTCTCAGGTTAAGCTTTCAGATTTTGGATTCTGTGCGCAAGTAAGCGAGGAGATCCCGAGGCGGAGATCTTTAGTTGGAACACCGTACTGGATGGCTCCGGAAGTGATTGCCCGGTTACCGTATGGGCCAGAGGTATCCCACGCTATGTTGCAGATGTTGGCGGTGATGTACTACAGGGGCTGGCGATCCTTAGCGGAAGTGGGTAGCGTAACTAATAGGGTTGCCACCTGTTCCGTATTATCTGGGACATCCCATACATTGGGCTAAATTGGTTTGTCCCATACGGGACCGCCCTTGTCCCATATTTGACGCTACGACTCAGGTCGAGGGGACTGTCAGGTCGGAGCGCCGAATCTAGCCCCGCCTCACCCGTCCCGACGTAGTGCAGCCCATGGAGTGCAGCAGCAGCGCCTCGCCCATTGTCCCGTCGGTCGGCAGCCCGGCCAGCTGTCCGACCTTCGGACCTTCGCATACCGCCGACACCTCCACCCCTCCTTCTCACGGCCGATCATCGGTTCACGAGTTGGACGGGGTGCCGGGCCAAAACTCCTCAGCTGGCCCGCCGGCTGGGCTTTGTGTGCAGTCCAGCACCCGGGACAACCTATCATTCACTCAGACACGGCCCAGTCGGTCAACGAATTGCCGTCGGGAATTTGTCCCTTATTTTGTCCTTTTGTCCCTTATTGAGTTGCCAGTTCATGTGTGCTCTACATGAAAAGTCAGAGAGGAGTCATTATGGTTTAGTTTATTGCCACGTGTACCGAGGTACGGTGAAAAGCTTTTGTTGCCTGCTATCCAGTCAGTGGAAAGACAATACATGATCACAGCTTATGGATACACTATAAGGGAATAACGTTTAGTGCAAGGTAAAGCCAGGAAAGTCCAAACAAGGATAGTCTGAGGGTCGCCAATGAGGTAGATAGAACCTCATAGATTGCTTATCGAAATGGAGTGGTATTGGGTGGATAGATAGACAATAGACAATACGTGCAGGAGTAGGCCATTTGTCCCTTCGAGCCAGCACCCGCCATTCAATGTGATCATGGCTGATCATCCCCAATCAGTACCCCGTTCCTGCCTTCTCCCCATATCCCCTGATTCCGCTATTTTTAAGAGCCCTATCTAGCTCTCGCTTGAAAGCATCCAGAGAACCTGCCTCCACCGCCCTCTGAGGCAGAGAATTCAACAGATTCACCACTCTCTGTGTGAAAAAGTGTTTCCTCATCTCCGTTCTAAATGGCTTACTCCTTATTCTTAAACTGTGGCCCCTGGTTCTGGACTCCCTCAACATTGGGAACATGTTTCCTGCCTCTAGTGTGTCCAAGCCCTTAACAATCTTATATGTTTCAATGAGATATCCTCTCATCCTTCTAAACTCCAGAGTGTACAAGCCCAGTTGCTCCATTCTCTCAGCATATGACAGTCCCGCCATCCCGGGAATTAACCTTGTAAACCTACTCTGCACTCCCTCAATAGCAAGAATGTCCTTCCTCAAATTAGGGGACCAAATCTGCACACAATGCTCCAGATGTGGTCTCACTAGGGCCCTGTACAACTGCAGAAGGACTTCTTTGCTCCTATATTCGATTCCTCTTGTTATAAAGGCCAACATGCCATTCGCTTTCTTCACTTCTTTGTACCTGCATGCTTACTTTCATAGACTGATGAACAAGGACCCCTAGATCCCGTTGTACTTCCCCTTTTCCCAACCTGACGCCATTTAGATAGTAATCAGATGTTATAGTCTGTGTGCTTGGAGGAAGGTGAGGGAGAGGATAGCAGCATGAAGGGAAATGGGAAAGTTGAAGAGAATAATGTATTCGGATGAATCATCCTACCACAACCAGAGTGCAGTGCTGAACTACTATCTACCTCTTTGATGTCCCTCGGACAATCCTTGATCGGACTTTACTGGCTTTACCTTGCACTAAACGCTATTCCCTTAACATGTGTCGGCACACTGTAAATGGCTCGATTGTAATCATGTATTGTCTTTCTGCTAACTGGTTAGCGCGCAACAAAAGCTTTTCACTGTATCTCGGTACACGTGACAATAAACTGAACTGAAAAAGTAAAAGACAGAAGGGTTAAACTCCATTCTGTTCAAACTGGGATGGGTAATGATGGGCTGTGGAGGGGGACAGAGCTGGAGTGTAGGATGATGTGAGCGGGTGGAAGATGGAGGCTCTGAGACATTAGGCCACAGGGACAAGGGGTGGAGTGAATGGTTTCTGCTCTCCAGCGGGTCAGGGTGTAAACAGGAGACACAAGGAGCTGCAGATGCTGGAATCTCGAGCAAGGCACCAAATGCTTGATGCTTGCAGAGCGGTAGAGTTGCTTCCTTACGGCACTTGCAGCGCCGGAGACCCAGAGTTCGATCCTGACTGCGGCTACTGTCTGTACGGAGTTTGTACGTTCTCCCCGTGACCCGCGTTGGTTTTCTCCGAGATCTTTGGTTTCCTCCCACACTCCAAAGATATACAGGTTTGTAGGTTAATTGGCTTGGCATAAGTATAAAATGCCCCCAGTTTGAGTAGGATAGGGTTAATGTGCAGTGATCGAGGTTGGTGCAGACTCGGTTTCTGCGCTGTATCTCTAAACTAAACTAAATGTCTACACAGTAGAGCCAATAGATTCACTATCTTTGGAACCACAGCAAATTCTAGCGGTTGAACTTAGTGCATCAGTAGAGGGAATGGACAGGTGATGTTTCGGGACTGGACCCTTCTTCAGACTGATGTGAACTAATGTGCAAAGAGGGTTTGCGGGCATCACAGGCCTGACAGAGGCTGAGTCGAGTGGGGAGCAGGGAGGTGGCAGCCAAAGAGGCTCTGGGCTTTGTGGTGGAGTCAGTCCGAGCGCCCTTGCAGCAGGGAGACGTGTGGGGGGTGAGCGTTAGAAGGAAGCATGGTCCTGTTGAGCAACAGTGCACCGAGCGTTCAGGCCGGGAGTGGAGCGTGAGACTGTCCCTTCATGTTGCAGGTGGATATCTGGTCACTGGGGATTATGGTGATGGAAATGGTCGACGGAGAACCTCCCTACTTCAGCGATAACCCCGTGGACGCCATGAAAATGCTCCGAGACTACCCTGCTCCCAGGCTGAGGCTGGATCACATGGTCAGTACTCTGTGTGGGGTTACAGCTTTGTCGCAGTGGATGGAGCAGTCCCGAGAATCCAACCCTACGCTCCAGACCTGGGTCCACACGAGGCCTCGATCTCTGGCCTGAGGTGGACAATCCCTGAGGACATCAGGGCAGGCTGGATGTTCTCCAGAATATTAGCAAGTGCACAGCTGCTGCCCTCAGGAGTCAAGGATGTTCCTTTAGGAAGATGATGAGAAGGAATTTCTTTAATCAGAGGGTGGTGAATCTGTGGAATTGTTTGCCACTGAAGGCTGTGGAGGCCACGTCAATGGGTATTTTCACCAAGGCGGAAATAAATGGGTTCTTGATAAGTACGGGTGTCAGGGATTGTGGGGAGAAGGCAGGAGAATGGGGTTAGGAGTGGAAGGTAGATCAGCCATGATTGAACGGCAGAGTAGACTTGATGGGCGAATGGCCTAATTCTGCTCCTATCATTGATGAATTCATGAACTTCTGCCTTTCCATAGAAACATAGAAAAATAGGTCCAGGAGTAGGCCCTTCAGCCCTTCGAGCCAGCACCGGCATTCAATATGATCATGGCTGATCATCTAAAATCAGTGCCCCGTTTCTGCCTTTTCCCCATATCCCTTGATTCCTTTAGCCCTCTTCAGATACCAGGATTTACCTGAAGTTTTATGTGCCCTCTGCAGCACAATAACAGGGAGCACCATCTGCCTCTGTTACTTTGTCAGTAAATTATGGTTCTTAAGCTTTCCCATGTTAACTGCTCTTAACAGGTTTATTACACTAGAGGATATCCATTGTCAGCTATGTGAAGTACTGAGAGCCCAGTAACTATCGACAATAGACAATAGGTGCAGGAGGAGGCCATTCAGCCCTTCGTTCATTCAGCACCACCATTCAATGTGATCATGGCTGATCATCCACAATCAGTACCCCGTTCCTGCCTTCTCCCCATATCCCCTGACTCCGCTATCTTTCAGAGCCCTATCGAGCTCTCTCTTGAAAGCATCCAGAGAACTGGCCTCCACCGCCCTCTGAGTCAGAGAATTCCACAGATTCACAACTTTCTGCGTGAAAAAGTGTTTCCTCGTCTCCGTTCTAAATGGCTTAACCCTTATTCTTAAACTGTGGCCCCTGGTTCTGAACTCCCCCAACATCAGGAACATGATTCCTGCCTCTAGCATGCCCAAACCCTTAACAATGTTTCAATAAGATACCCTCTCATCCTTCTAAACTCCAGAGTGTGCAAGCCCAGCCACTCCATTCTCACAGCATATGACAGTCCAGCCATCCCGGGAATTAACCTTGTGAACCTATGCTGTACTCCTTCAATAGCAAGAATGTCCTTCCTCAACTAGTACTAGGCTTGAAGGATTTGACAAACCTCAGGAAAGTCATGGGATCATCAGACAGAGGGGAGATGCAATTTGTCCACCACCTTCCACTTAAAGAACAACTCGAGAGCACAGTTGAGGTGGTGGGCAGTGATGTGCGAGAGTGTGGCTGTGGATCAGAAGAGGTCTCAGCTGGTGGCCTGAAGAGTGCCAGAGAGGGAGGGGCTGTGAAATGTAATCGATGTCCCAAACAGTTGGCCGTAACAGTCGGCCCGCAATTTGGGAATGACTTTGACCGGAGGTTGTCCTGTTGCAGGTATCTCCGATCCTTCGTGATTTCCTGGGCCGGATGCTGATCCATGAAGTGGAGCAAAGAGCGACGTCGGTGGATCTCCTGGACCACCTCTTCCTGCTGCAGGCTGGGCCTCCTGACTGCATGATGCCTCTGATCCAGCAGTGTGATCAGTGGTGACGTGGTGGAGGAGCACACGGTGGAGCTCCACGGTGCCGCCAACAGCCCCCGGGCGCGACCCTGAGACGGAGGATGTGAGCAGCCCAGCTCCCGGCCCTGCGAGAGATGACCAGGGACTCCACGTCTGGGTTGGGATGAGTCCAAGCACAAGAAACCGTGTTCCACAGGCCGGGGGAAGGTAGAGTGAACCTCCTGGTCTTTCCTGAGCTTGGTCCATGTGGAATACGGTGGGAGACCATCTCACTCCAGGAGATGCAAGGCAGTGGAGACCACCAGGTGACTGGAAAGTTGCAACCTTTACTGGAGGCCATTTGCATTGGCAGTAAGCTGTTACAGTGAATAATGCAGATGCTCTGGAAGTGAACGCTCTATGAGGACTGATTATATTGGAACTGCCT
Organism: Amblyraja radiata; assembly: GCF_010909765.2. Taxonomy (NCBI): domain Eukaryota; kingdom Metazoa; phylum Chordata; class Chondrichthyes; order Rajiformes; family Rajidae; genus Amblyraja; species Amblyraja radiata. The sequence goes on along the minus strand of NC_045964.1, from coordinate 7,204,284 downwards.
CGTTTGTGGTGGACGCCAATACTTGGAGACTTCCACGGAGATGGTGTCTATCACTGTCACGGGTACAACACCTCTGGGACTGTCACTGGTGTATAGCACCACTGGGGCTCAGACCTCTGGACACTTTGCCCCAAATATCATCTTTCTAATAATAAATTGTGTATTTAATTAAATTGCTGAAAAAAACCTTGCGGTGTTACTTTGGCGTTGGTAGGATTGCTGCCATCTCATAGAGGTGGATGTAGGTTTATCATGAGTTTCTTGTTTGTCAGCTGCCTCACTGCTGAAGAAGGGTCTCGACCTGAAACGTCGCCCATTCCTTTTCTCCAGAAATGCTGTTGGACCCGCTGAGTTATACCCCTGTCCCACGGTACGAGTTCATTCCAAGAGCTCTTCCGAGTTTTAAAAGAAAATCAAACTCGCGGTAAGCACGGAGAATGAACGTAGCGGGTACGTCGGAGCTCGGGGACGTCCCTTAGCGGCTCGTAACGCTAACGGCAGGTCCTAGGGAAGACTCGCTAATGGCAGGTAAGCGTGGGAAGACTCGTGAAGATTTTTCAACATGAAGGGGCAAATATCAGGGCTCCCAATTGCTCACGGCACGCCATGACCGAGTCAGTGACTGGGTCGTCCACTCGGAAAACAAAATGCCCTTTAATTCCTGATGAAGGCCAGTGGGATGTACAACAGTTGGAAAGACATCACAGCTGCAGTCTGAGCTGGCAAAGTGACTCCATTGTTTGGAGGTTTATTTACATATTGCAATGTGTATGTTTCTATCAATATATATACAAAACACAAATTCAAATTAAGACGTCACCATCCTTGTCCGGCACCCGTGGGTGCTTGAGGCGTCCAAGAAGTCGGAGGACTCGGCGTACCCTGTCCCCAGGGACACCCAGCCAGGGACACATTAGCGGAAGAGGGGCAGGCGGTCGGTCCAAGTGCAATCTCACCAGCTCGTTGCCTGAACCTTGGCCAGGCCCAGGAGGAGTGACGACTAGTTCCTCTGGCCGACTTACCTCTGCCAAGTGTTCCCTGAGTTTGACAGCACCAGCTGGACAAAGCACCCCCCTGATCCCTAAGACAGGTGCAAAATGCTGGGGTAACTCAGCTGGACAGGCAGCATCTCTGGAGAGAAGGAATGGGTGAATTCAGACTGAAGAAGGGTCTAGACCTGAAACGTGACCCATTCCTTCTCTCCAGAGATGCTGCCTGTCCCGCTGAGTTACTCCAGCATTTGAGTTGAGTTGAGTTTATTGTCATTAAAAAAATTTTTTGAATGAAATTGGGTACCTTGCAGTCGTACAGAAAATAAAATAACAGACCACACAGTTAACACAGTTTAACATCCACCACAGTGAGTCTACCAGGCACCTCCTCACTGTAATGGAAGGCAAAAAGTCTTAAAGTCAATCTTTTGTGTCTATCTTCAGTGTAAACCAGCACCTGCAGTTCCTCCCTACACATGCAACAGTCCCACTAATGCACTGCAGTTCAACACACTCTTAGAGCGGACCATAGAAATATAGGCTTGATGGCCACTTGCACTGCTGAGTGACCAGTTATGCCATGTCTAAATGTGTAAGAAACCTTGAAGCAGTGAGGAGATGTCTGAAGAAGGATCTCGACCTGAAATGTCGCCTTTTCCTTCGCCCCATAGATGCTGACTCACCTGCTGAGTTTCTCCAGCTTTTTTGTCTACCTTTGAAGCAGTGAGAGTGGGTCGACTGGGTGTTGCAGCTGTGAACACATCTTTTCCATTTGCCTATGTGTGTGTGTGTGTGTGTGTGTGTTTTCAGACGGCCTTCTGTTTTTATTTGCATCTTGCTTTGCATGTTGCTGGCTTTCATTTGACTTGGAGGTGGGAGCTGGCTATAAAAAAATTATTTTGTTTACACCCATCCTGGGATCGTTGGCCGTGAGTCTCTCTGCCCTTGCCAACTTGCTGCGAGGAACCTTCGGCACGACTTGCTTATCTGAGAATGGCTGGAGCGTTACTCCCTGCGATCGAGGTGAAACCATTCCTGGTTCATGGAGAGAAGTTCATTAAATGGGACGATGTAAGTACTTGTGGCTTAGAACTGATGGGGTGGGGGGGGGGGGTGAGTGCCACCCGGTATTGTCTCATCATTGTCACCCCAGTTAGTTCTCGACCAGGCTTGAACCTGGAACCCTCTTCCTGCAGCATTATGAGGAGATACAATGCAGGTCATGTCAGATCTGAGGGTTAACCTTTGGTGGGGCTGTGGAACGAGCTACCAGAGGAGATAGTTGAGGCAGGGACTATCCCAACCTTTACGAAGCATGGATGGGACAGGTTTGGAGGGATATGGACCAAATGCAGGCAGGTGGGACTAGTGTAGCTGGGGCATGTTGGCCGGTGTGGGCAAGTTGGGCCGAAGGGCCTGTTTCCACACTGTATCACTCTATGACTCTAAATTGAGTTTATAATAAAAATGTGTAAGAAGGAACTGCAGTTTAGGAGTAACATGAGGGGGAACTTCTTTACTCAGAGAGTGGTAGCTGTGTGGAATGAGCTTCCAGTGGAAGTGGTGGAGGCAGGTTCGTTTTTATTATTTAAAAACAAATTGGATAGGTATATGGACGGGAAAGGAATGGAGGGTTATGGTCTGAGTGCAGGTAGATGGGACTAGGTGAGAATAAGTGTTCGGCACGGACTAGAAGGGCCGAGATGGCCTGTTTCCGTGCTGTAATTGTTATATGGTTTATATGGTTAGATGCTGGTTTACACTGAGATAGTCCCAAAATGCTCAAAAGCGTCTGGAGAAAGGTCTCAACCCGAAAAGTCATTGATTCCTTTTGTCCACAGATGCTGCCTGTCCCGCTGAGTTACTCCAGCATTTTATATCTATCTTTGAGTTTATTGTTAATTGCCCAATGGGGATGTACACTACAATGAAAATCTTGTTTGCACAGCATCACTGGCATTTTGACAACAGATAAATTATACATAATTATACAACGTTCTAAAAGTTGAATGAAATACCAAACAAAATCAAGACTAGTGTGCAAAACACAATTGGATTGAATACACAGTGCAGAATAGGTAAGTTAGTTTAGTTAATTGTCATGCATACTGAGGTACAGTGAAAAGCTTTTGTTGCGTGCTAACCAGTCAGTGGAAAGACAGTGCATGATTACAATCGAGCCATTTACAGTGTACAGATACATGATAAGGGAATAACATTTTGTGGAAGATAAATCCAGCAAAGTTCGATCAAAAATAGTCTGAGGGTCACCAATGAGGTAGATAGTAGTTCAGGACTGCTCTCTGGTTGTGATGGGATGATTCAGTTGCCTGATAACAGCTGGGAAGAAACTGTCCCTGAATCTGGAGGTGTGCGTTTTCACACTTCTATACCTGTGCCTGATGGGGGAGGGGAGAAGAGGGAGTGGCCAGGGTGTGACTCGTCCTTGATTATGCTGCTGGCCTTGCCGAGGCAGCGTGAGGTATAAATGGAGTCGATGGAAGGGAGGTCGGTTTGTGTGACTGTCTTGGATCGAGCGAAGAACAGTCAAAACGAAGGAACGTGGCGTGTGTCCGCGTGGAGTGATGTGCATTCTATCAGGTGGTCAAGTGCACTGTTACAGTGTGAAGAAATGGCGAGGTAGAGAAATAGACAGTGCCGACCAAGGAGAGAGGCGGCACAGGGTGAGGTGGAGCAGTATTGTGAAGATAGACACAACACGCTGGAGTAACTCAGCGGGACAGGCAGCATCTCTGGAGAGAAGGAATGGATGACGTTTCGTGTCGAGACCCTTCTTCAGACTTCATACTAACAGCTGTGTTGGTACTGAGCACTGGGACTTAGTCTGAAGAAGGGTCGAGACCCGAGACGTCACCCATTGCTTCTCTCCAGAGGTGCTGCCTGTCCCGCGTAGTTACTCCAGCATTTGATGTCCATCTTCAGTGTAAACCAGCACCTGCAGTTCCTTCCCACACACTGGGGTCTTCAGACCCAGCGCTAACAAAGGAACGGTGCAAGTATTTTCAGATCAAGGTGGTGAAATGAATCGGGGTATGGTGAACTATGTGATTCGTGGTAAGGTGCAGGAGTTATGTTAAAGCGTGGTGATGGTAAATATCACTAGAGCACAGAACATATAACAATACAGCACAGGAACAGGCCCTTCAGCCCACTATGTCTGTGCCAAGCAAGCTGCCAATTTAACCCCATCTCCTCTGCCTACACCTGATCTATATATCTTCAATTCCTGTATATTCACGTGCCTATCTATAAAAAGTCTGAAGAAGGGTCTCGACCCGAAATGTCACCCGTTCCTTCTCTCCAGAGATGCTGCCTGTCCCGCTGAGTTACTGCAGCATTTTGGGTCTATCTTCTGCCTATCTAAAAGCCTTTTAAACACCACTTTCATATCTGCCTCCACCACCACCTGTGGCAGTACCCCCATCGTTCTCTGTGTAAAACAAAACATGCCCTGCATATCTTCATTAAACTTTCCCCCTCTCACCTTAAAGCTATGTCCTCTAGTGTTGGACATTTCTTCTCTGGGATAATGGTTCTTATTGTCTACCCTACCAAAGCCTCTCATAATTATACAAGGTCTACCCTCAACCTCCGGCGTTCCAGAGAAAACAATCCGAAGTTTGTCCGATCTCCCATTGTAACTAATACCCTCTATGATATTAAATTATAAGGTCATAATAAGATTAGCTGGTGCATGGTGAGACTGAATTACAGGAAGATGCAGTGAGTTTCAATATTATATATAATGTGGCAATGTTACAAAATTTTGAGATTTAAAAAATCAAGTCTGTAATTTATCCCATCAGATAAAGCATAAAAAGAAGTTTAATTTGACACCTAATTCACTTTCATATCTCAAGTATTAAAAAAGTTATGGCCATTTTCATACTCGGAAACGAGCATCTTGTTCCCTATTGATTTTCTATGGACATAACAAAAAAGCTGTGATCGTGGACAGTCAAAAGCCCATAACTTTCTTAAAAATTAAGAGAACTGAATGAAATTTTCAGTTATCATAGATTGAAGCATTCTGAAAGAAATATAAAATAATCTTACTTGGATGACCTGAAATTAAAGCATATAATTAGTTAGTTACCTAATTGTAGCTAATTTCAGACTTCAATTACTAGATCTAAACATCTATCCATTTCTTAATAAATGATTAACATTTTTAAAGAGCCTAAATGTCCAAATAATATTCACAAATAATTCACAATAAAACATGATTTTTAAATCTCATTTACATTAATTTATAGACCAAATGGAAGGAATTTAGTGTTCAATTGCTGTAAATAAATGCCCATTTAAATCAGCTTTCTAGTGGGATCCTGTGGAACGCGCTGGTTTAGAACGTTCACATTGCGGTAGATTTGTGCCCCCAAATGCCCAGAAAAATACTGCGGGATATAATGGGCCCAAAATGAGCTACTCACAATATTAAACTTTGTATAAAGGGATCTTTAGAAGCCCTTTTTAATGTAAAAATATACAGCCTACCTTCAATTGTCTGCTTTATGAGACCCTGCGGTTGCTGGTGGTCGCGGGTTTAGAGATTGATTTTTAAACTACTATAACAATTATTCAAGGCCTTTAAAACTAATAATAGCTTTTGCGACGGGGTCTTCCATCGATTTTTCGTTAATATTTTACTAGGCTGAACATCTTCGATTTGAACAGCCTAGAGAAAATCGCGTTTTAATCCCGCCCCCTCTAAACGGCGCCAAAATCGCGCACACCCGCAGCGACAGATTTTCAGCGACACTTCAGGTAGGCTTTGCAACATACCTATATAATGTGGCAGGGAGATACAGTAACATGGCAGGCAAGTTAAGCTTCAATGAAGTACCCTGACTCTCAGTCTCTCCAGTTTCCCTCTCCCCAGACTGATTTTGATTCTTCTAACTTCAAATAACCCTTGCATCCCACCTCTCTCCGTCCCTCTCCCACCCAAGTCGTACCAGCTTAAAGTCATCTTGTTGAGTCTCGTTGTCTGTAACTCATTTTCACCTAGAACACAGCTAACAGCGGCCTGTTTCCTTTATCATTGTTACTTTTTTTGCATATCTTTCATACATTTGTGCTATATATCTCCACATCACAATGTTCGATAGACCCAAGATCAGTTCCTGTGGATTGGAGGGTAGCTAATGTTATCCCAATTTTTAAGAAAGGCGGGAGAGAGAAGACGGGGAATTATAGACCAGCTAGCCTGACATCGGTGGTGGGGAAGATGCTGGAGTCAATTATAAAACACATTTGGATAGCAGTAACAGGATCGGTCTGAGTCAGCATGGAATTACAAAGGGGACTAATCTTCTAGAATTTTTTGAAGATGTAACTCGGAAAATGGACAAGGGAGAGCCAGTGGATGTAGTGTACCTGGACTTTCAGAAAGCATTTGATAAGGTCTCACATAGGAGATTAGTGGGCAAAATTAGGGCACATGGTATTGGGGGTAGAGTGCTGACATGGATAGAGAAGTGGTTGGCAGACAGGAAACAAGGAGTAGGGATTAACGGGTCCCTTTCAGAATGGCAGGCAGTGACTAGTGGGGTACCGCAAGGCTCAATGCTGGGACCACAGCTATTTACAATATACATCAACGATTTGGATGAAGGGATTCAAAGTAACATTAGCATATTTGCAGATGACACAAAGCTGGGTGGCAGTGTGAACTGTGAGGAGGATGCTATGAGAATGCAGGGTGACTTGGACAGGTTGGGGGAGTGGGCAGATGCATGGCAGATGAAGTTTAATGCGGATAAATGTGAGGTTATCCACTTTGGTAGCAAAACCAGGAAGGCAGATTACTATCTAAATGGCGTCAAGTTGGGAAAAGGGGAAGTACAACGGGATCTGGGGGTCCTTGTTCATCAGTCTATGAAAGTAAGCATGCAGGTACAGCAGGCAGTGAAGAAAGCGAATGGCATGTTGGCCTTTATAACAATAGGAATCGAATATAGGAGCAAAGAGGTCTTTCTGCAGTTGTACAGGGCCCTAGTGAGACCACACCTGGAGTATTGTGTGCAGTTTTGGTCCAATAATTTGAGGAAGGACATTCTTGCTATTGAGGGAGTGCAGCGTAAGTTTACAAGGTTGATTCCTGGGATGGCGGGACTGTCATATGCTGAGGGAATGGAGCAACTGGGCTTGTACACTCTGGAGTTTAGAAGGATGAGAGGGCATCTCATTGAAACATATAAGATTGTTAAGGGTTTGGACACGGTAGAGGCAGGAAACATGTTCCCGATGTTGGGGGAGTCCAGAACCAGGGGCCACAGTTTAAGAATAAGGAGTAAGCCATTTGGAACGGAGACGAGGAAACACTTTTTCTCACAGAGAGTGGTGAGTCTGTGGAATTCTCTGCCTCACCCACCGTGGCCAGGCGACAACTCTCAGACACCTCCTCCCACTCATCCATGGACCATAAACCCACAGATGAGCACCAGGCCACAATAGGCAATAGGTGCAGGAGTAGGCCATTCAGCCCTTCGAGCCAGCACTGCCATTCAATGTGATCATGGCTGATCATCCACAATCAGTACCCCGTTCCTGCCTTCTCCCCATATCCCCTGACTCCGCTATCTTTAAGAGCCCTATCTAGCTCTCTCTTGAAAGTATCCAGAGAACCGGCCTCCACCGCCCTCTGAGGCAGAGAATTCCACAGACTCACCACTCTCTGTGAGAAAAAGTGTTTCCTCGTCTCCGTTCTAAATGACTTACCCCTTATTCTTAAACTGTGGCCCCTGGTTCTGGACTCCCCCAACATCGGGAACATGTTTCCTGCCTCTAGCGTGTCCAAGCCCTTAACAATCTTATATGTTTCAATGAGATGCCCTCTCATCCTTCTAAACTCCAGAGTGTACAAGCCCAGCTGCTCCATTCCCTCAGCATCTCATAATCTAGCAGGGAGATAGATTCTGCCTGTCCCGCATTTTGTGTCTATCTTCACCAAAATCCACTTGCTATCTAGAGCAATAATGTTTTAGGTTGTGGCTGACAGAGAAGCCAATGCTGTGTTATTTGTGCCCTCAGGAGACAGGAGCTGGATCACCGGTGGTTATGCGCATGGATTCACATGGACACTTCCTCTACTGGACCTACCAGAACAAGGTAAGGGCAACAACACCAGTCCATTCGGCCCTTCTCTTCCATGTCCGTCCATTAAGGAAACTGTCAGCACCTTCATCTTCTGTCCTCGCTTCCATCCTGACCTTGCTTAAGTTAAGGGAATCTAATCCGCGAGTTCTGGCGAGTTTGCCCTCGACTCATACTCGCAGCATGGTCGACACGAGGTCCTAGGAGGTCTTTGTAACTCTCCTTCATGCTCGAGAGTAGTCCCCGCGTACTCAAGGCCTCAGTTAGATTACGGCGTATTTTTCAACATGCTGAAAAATGCCCGCAAGTAAATAAAAGGTCGCCATGGAAAAAAATCGATATTTTTTTTACTCGTAGGTTTAGTCAAGATAGTCGAGATAGGTCGTAGTAGGTTGGAACCATCCTCTCCACGTCCACTCTATCCGGGTCTTTCACTGCTCGTTACATTTCAATGAGACCTTCCTCTCATCCTTCAGCGAGTAACAGGCCCAGTGCCAGCAAAAGCTCTTCATACATTAACCCAATCATCCCCAGATCATTCTTGTCAACCTCTGGACCCTCTCCAATGCCAGCACATCCTTCCTCAGATATGGGGCCCAAAACTGCTCACAATATTCCAAATGTGATCTAACCAGTGCCTTATAAATAAAGCCTTAGTGTTACATACTTGCTTCTATAGTCTAGTTATCTTGAAATGAATGCTAACATTACATTGGCCTTTGTTACTACTGACTCAACTTGCAAATGAAACTTTTTGGGAATCCTGCACCAACACTACCAAGTCCCTTTGCACCTCCGATTTCTGAATCTTTTCCCCATTTAGAAAATAGTAACTAGAAAATATTTTGTTCCTTCTTCCGAAATACATGATGTCCACTTTGCTGCATTGTATTCCATCTGCCGCTTCTTTGCTCAGTCTATTAACCTGACCAAGCCCTTCTGCAGGATTCCTGCTTCCTCAACACTGCCTGCCCCTCCACCTATCTTCATATCATCTGCAAATTTGGCCACAAAGCCTTCATTCCGCCATCCAGCCCCCTTTATTTCCACTCTGACAGTCAGCCAATCTGCTATCAGTAGGGCCGCCAACTTTCCCACTCCCGAATAAGGGACAAAAGGTCAAAATACGGGACAAATTCCCGACGGCAATCGTTGGCCGACTCGGCCTTGGCTGGGTGAATGATGAGTTGGTTCGGGTGCTGGACTGCACACAAAGCCCAGCCGGCGGGCCAGCTGAGGAGTTTTGGCCCAGGCCGCACGACGTCGCTCGCAAAGTCCGGCGCCCCGTCCAACTCATGAACCGATGATCGGCCGTGAGAAGGAGGGGTGGTGGTGTCGGCGGTAAGCGAAGGTGCGAAGGTCGGGCTGCCGACCGACGGGGCCACGGGCGAGGTGCTGCTGCTGCACTCCATGGGCTGCACTACGTCGGGACGGGTGAGGCGGGGCCGGAGGCGGCGCTCCGACCCGACAGTCCCCTCGACCCGAGTAGTAGCGTCAAATACGGGACAAGGGCAGTCCCGTACGGGACAAACCAATGTGGCCCAATATACGAGATGTCCCGGCTAATACGAGACGGGCAACCCTGGCTCTCAGTGGCACAGCGATAGAGTTGCTGCCTTACAGTGCTTGCAGCGCCAGAGACCGGGGTTCTGTGGGTGCTGTCTGTGCGGAGTTTGTACGTTCCCCCCGTAACCGCGTGGGTTTTCTCCGAGATCTTCGGTTTCCTCCCACACTCCATAGACATACAGATTTGTAGGTTAATTGGCTTAGGTTTGTATACTTGGTATGTGCAAATTGTCCCTACTATGTGCAGGGTAGTGTTAATGTGCGGGGATCACTGGTCGGCGCGGACTCGGTGAGCCGAAGGGCCTGTTTCTGTGCTGTATCTCTAAACTAAAATTAAACTCAACTAAACTATCCATGCTAGCATGCTACGTTTAACATCCTGGGCTCTTGTCTTGTTTAGCAGCCTCACGTGGCACCTAATCAAAGGCCTTTACTTTCCTTTTAGACAGAAATACAGCGTGGAAACAGACCCATCAGCCCACTGAGTCCGCGCTGACCAGCGATCACCCTGTACACTAGCATGTCACACACTAGGGACAATTTACAATTTTACCCCAGGCAATTGCCCTACAAACCTGCATGTCTTTGGAGTGTGGGAGGCAACCGGAGCACTCGGAGAAAACCCACGCATGTCACAGGGAGAACGTACAAACTCCCCACAAACAGCACCCGTAGTCAGGATCAAATCCGGGTCTCTGGAGCTGCAAGGCAGCAACTCTACCGCTGCGCCACTGTGCTGCCTTCTGAAAACCCAAGTGAACAACAACCACTGATGATAGACACAAAAAACTGGAGTAACTCAGTGGGACAGGCAGCATCTCTGGAGAGACGGAATGGGTGACGTTTTGGGTCGAGACCTTTGACTCTCTTTTGTCAGCCCTGCTTGTTACTATCTGAAAGAATCGCAGCAGATTTATCAGGCAAGATCTCCCCTTAAAACCAAGCTGACTACTACCTATTTCATCCTGTGTTTCCAAGTACCATGAAACCTCATCCTTAACGATGGACTCTAAAAATTTACCAACCACTGATGTGGGGTTAACGGGTCTATAATTTGTTTCGCTTCTCTCCCGTCTTGAACGGTGGAGTTACATTTACTATTTTCCAGTCCACTAGGACTATTCCTGACTCCAGTGGTTCTTGAAAGATCACTACTAATGCCTCCACAATCTCTAAAGCCACGTCTTCCAGAACCCTGGGGTGCAATCCACCCGGCCCAGGTGACTTATCCACCTTCAGCCCTTTCAGCTTCCCAAGCACCTTCTCCTCAGTAATCGCCACTCCTCTAACTTCCACCCCCTGACTCTCTTGAATGTCTGGCACATTGCTGGTGTCTTTCACTGTGAAGACTGACACAAAAACGTATTCAGTTTGTCCCCCATTTCTTTGTTTCCCATTACTATTTCTCTAGTGTCATTTTCCACTTGTCCAATAATTACTCTTGTCACTCTTACTACTCTGTATATCTGAAGAAATGTTTGGTGTCCTCTTTTATATTACTGGCTAGCTTATCTTCATATTTCACCTTTACTCTCCTTGTTGCATTTTTAGTTGCCATTTGTTGGTTTTTAAAAGAAGGTGCTCTTTTAGAAATGAGATGATGAGGGACTTCTTTAGGCAGAGGGTGGTTAAACTGTGTGGCTCGGAAACAGACCCTTTGGCCCACCAACTCCGCGTCGACCAGCGATCGCCACCCTAGTTACTCCAGCTTTTTTGTGTCTATATGTCGGAGGGATGTATTGGAGTCATTAGAAACCGCAGATGCTGGGCTCAGTGGCAGAGGAAGAGGAGAGGTGCGACAGGACCTCAGTAGGTCAGGCGGCATCTGCAGAGGGAAATGGACAGACGTTTCGGGTTAAGACCTTTCATTTATATTGAACGAGTAGAGGGGATGAAGTCAGTATGAAGGGGAGGGGAAAGGGCAGGCAAGGCGGAGGTGAGGAGGGGCTGATTTACAGATGGAGTCAGGTGGGAGAGGGAAGGATGGATTGAGTGTCAGAGGCAGGGAGTTGGCATGGTGCCACAGCGGTAGAGTTGCTGCCTTATGCCCCTGTCCCACTTAGGAAACCTGAACGGAAACCTCTGGAGACTTTGCGCCCCCCCCGAGGTTTCCGTGCGGTTCCCGGAGGTTGCAGGTGGTTGCCGGAGGTTGCAGGTAGTGGAAGCAGGTAGGGAGACTGACAAAATCCTCCGGGAACCGCACGGAAACCGCACGGAAACCTTGGGTGGGGCGCAAAGTCTCCAGAGGTTTCCATTCAGGTTTCCTAAGTGGGACAGGGGCAATACTGTGCCAGACACCTGGGTTCCATCCTGACTACGGATGTTGTCTGTACGGGGTTTGTACGTTCTCCCCGTGACCCGGGTTTTCTCCGGGTGCTCCAGCTTCCTCCCCCACTGCAAAGAAGTAGGTGTTTGTAGGTTAATTGGCTTCGGTAAAAATTGTAAATTGTCCCTCAAGTCAAGTCAAGTCACATTTATTTCTATAGCACATTTAAAAAAAACAACTCTCGTTGGCCAAAGTGCTTTACATTTGTTATAAGAATAGTATAAACAAACAAACTACATACATATATACATATAGCCCTCGCTCAGTGGACGTCAGGAAAGGCTTGGGAGTATAGATATACTTTTAGTCTTGACTTAAAGGAGTCGATGGAGGGGGCAGTTCTGATGGGAAGGGGGATGCTGTTCCACAGTCTAGGAGCTGCAACCGCAAAGGCACGGTCGCCCCTGAGCTTATGCCTAGACCGCGGGATATTCAGCAGCCCCAAGTCGGCCGATCTGAGGGACCTGGAGGTGGAGTGGTGGGTGAGAAGACTTTTAATGTAGGTGGGGGCAAGCCCATTGAGGGCTTTGTAGACAAAGAGGAGGATCTTGAAATGTATACGGAACCGCACAGGGAGCCAGTGGAGAGAGGCCAGGATCGGGGTGATGTGGTCCCTTTTTCGGGTGCCCGTCAGGAGTCTCGCTGCGGCGTTTTGGACCAGTTGCAGGCGGGACAGGGAAGATTGGCTGATGCCAGTGTAAAGGGAGTTGCAGTAATCTAGGCGGGAGGAGATAAATGTGTGGATGATCTTTTCGAGGTCATCAAACTGGAGGAATTGTTTTATTTTAGCTATCGTCCGAAGCTGAAAGAAGCTAGCTTTTACCACGGCATTGACTTGTTTGTCAAAGTTCAGTGCTGAGTCAAATATCACGCCAAGGTTTTTGACGTGAGGTTTGAGTAGTGGGGTAAGGCTTCCAAGGCTGCCTGCTATCATTTTGATTGAGTCCGAGGGGCCGAGAAGGATGACCTCAGACTTACTCTCATTTAGTTGGAGGAAGTTCTGGGCCATCCAGCACTTTATATCCTCGAGGCAGCGGGTAAGGTTAAGCAGATTTGATTGTTTTTTGGGCTTCAGGGGGAGATAGAGTTGGGTATCGTCTGCGTAGCAATGGAAGGAAATGCCGTGCCTTTCAATGACTTGGCCTAAGGGGAGCATGTACAGGGAGAAGAGAATGGGGCCAAGGATGGAACCTTGTGGAACCCCACAGCAGAGATTAGCTGGGGAGGAGAATGAGTTGCCTATGTTGGTCGAGAAACTCCTACCTTTGAGGTAGGAGATGAACCATCTCAGGGCAGTGCCATCAATACCAACCCCAACCCGGAGACGGTCAATTAGGATGGTGTGGTCGACAGTATCAAATGCTGCACTGAGGTCAAGAAGGAGCAGGATTGCACAGTCGCCGGAGTCAACGGTGAGCAGTAGGTCATTGTGTACCTTCAGCAAGGCAGACTCTGTGCTGTGGTGAGCCCTGAAACCTGATTGGAAAGTTTCCAAGATAGTGTTTTGGTGAAGGTAAGGCATAAGTTGACTTAAAATTACCTTTTCAAGGGCTTTTGAGAGGAAAGGCAGTTTAGAAATGAGTCTGTAGTTGCTTGGCAAGGTGGGGTCGAGGTTAGGTTTTTTCAGGAGTGGCTGGACCACCGCATGCTTGAAGCAGGTAGGTACAGTGCCAGTGGCCAGAGAGCTGTTGAAGATGGCGAGGATGCTGGGACCAGCTGTTGTAATGACTTCCTTTAGGAGGGCAGAGGGGACAGTGTCGAGGGGGCAGGTAGTAGGTTTCATAGTGGTGATCAGTTTTACAAGGGAGGGTAGAGTAACGCGTTGGAAACAATCTAATTTTGAAGAGTAGGGTGGTTGTAATGTGCGGGGATCGCTGGTGGGTACGGACTCGATGGGCCGAAGGGCCTGTTTCCGCGCTGTATCTCTAAATTAAACTACACTAAAAGTCTGCCAGTTGTGGAATCTGATATGAAAGCATGATGAAGAGTAGAACTGATGGTGGCGAACAAACGGATATACTGTTTGGTGGGTCTGACTGAAACTGTTGGAGAGCAACTGAATAATGAAACTATAGAAAGACACAAAATGCTGGAGTAACTCAGCGGGCCTGGCAGCATCTCTGGAGAAAATGGATAGATGACGTTTCAGGCTGGGACCCTTCCTCAGACTCGTGCGTAATGAATAACGAAACTGTTCAAATCTTATTGTGACCTTATAAGTTAATATCACTGGTGACCCTCGGGCTTTTCTTGATCGGACTTTGCTGGCTTTACCTTGCACTAAACATTATTCCCTTATCATGTTTTTATACACTGTAATGGCTCGATTGTATTCGTGTATTGTCTTTCCGCTGACTGGTTAAACAAAAGTTTTTCACTGTACCTCGGTACACGTGACAATAAACTAAACTGAAACGGAAGAGTCTGAGGTACGGCAATGTATGGGATTGAAGCCATTGACTGGAATTCTGTTTTCCATCTATTAACCCTAACCCAAATTTTTAGATTAGTTTAGGTTGGAGATACAGCGCAGAAACAGGCCCTTCGGCCCATCGAGTCCACACCAACCAGCGATCCCCGCACACTAACACTATCCCACACACACAAGGGACAATTTTACACATGCACCAAGCCAATTAACCTGCTAACCTGCACGTCTTTGGAGTGTGGGAGGAAACCGGAGATCTCGGAGAAAACCCACGCAGGTCACGGGGAGAACGTACAAACTCCGTACAGACAGCACCCGTAGTCGGGGTCGAACGCGGGTGTCCGGCGCTGCATTCGCTGTAAAGCAGCAACTCTACCGCTGCGCCACCGTGCATTGTTATTAATGCACACGTACGTTGTCAAAATGATGTAAGGTGCCAGGTTTTGCAAGAACCAGATCATCACTCCGGTTTCTCTTCACAGCAAGTGGACCACCTGGCTTTAACAGGCATCCGTGACACGAGGGTCGGGAAATATGCCAGAGTCCCCAAGGTGAGGCCAAAGTGGACAGCCAGCCGGCATCTACACACAGCGGTTATACAATGAGGAGCGCAGGCCAACAGTGGGATCCAGGCCAGAAACTTGCAGCACTTGGATGTGTAGGAAGGAACTGCAAATGTTGGTTTACACCGAAGATAGGCGCAAATAGACAATAGACAATAGGTGCAGGAGTAGGCCCTTCGGCCCTTCGAGCCAGCACCGCCATTCATTGTGATCATGGCTGATCGTCCCCAATCAATAACCCGTGTCTGCCTTCTCCCCATATTCCTTGATTCCACTAGCCCCTAGAGCTCTATCTAACTCTCTCTTGAAAGTATCCAGATAACCTGCCTCCACCGCCCTCTGAGGCAGGGAATTCCACAAATTCACAACTCTCTGGGTGAAAAAGTTTATTCTCACCTCGGTTTTAAATGGCCTCCCCTTTATTCTAAGACTGTTGCCCCTGGTTCTGGACTTGCCCAACATTGGGAACATTTTTCCTGCATCTAGCTTGTCCAGTCCTTTTATAATTTTATATGTTTCTATAAGATTCCCCCTCATCCTTCTAAACTCCAGTGAATACAAGCCTAGTCTTTTCAATCTTTCCTCATATGACAGTCCCGCCATCCCAGGGATCAATCACAAGAATGTCCTTCCTCAAATTAGGAGACCAAAACTGTACACAATACTCCAGATGTGGTCTCACCAGAGCCCTATACAACTGCAGAAGAACCTCTTTACTCCTAGACTGAAATCCTCTTGTTATGATGGCCAACATTCCATTAGAATCTAACTTCTAAGGGGGGCTCGGGAGATGAGAATGTAGGAGGGGAAAGCTGATGGTGGTGGGGGAGAGGTGAAGAGATGGTTGGGGGTTATTCCTGACATTGGTGAATTTAATGTTCACACTGAGGGTGATGTGGGGATCCCAGCATGAACTGTGGCTGGGACATCTCCCCATTGAGTTTATTCACTATTCCTGCCCCCCTCCCTCCTCCACAGAATTCTAAAATCCGGGAGATTTTTGACGTGGCCAACCCTGAGTCGAACTTCTACTCCAAGTGCCTGACTGTGGTGTCGGGCCCTGACTTCCCCAACCTGACCTTTGACAATTTTGTTGCTTTCAAGCCCAACGTGGTGAAGGTAAGGGCTGCATAATTCATCGTCACGGTAGGCCGAGGAGGGCAAGTCAATGGATCTTTTTAAGGCAGAGATGGATAGATTCTTGATTAGTACGGGGTGTCGGGGGTTATTGGGGAGAAGGCAGGAGAATGGGATGAGGAGGGAGAGATAGATCGGCCATGATTGAACGGCGGAGTGGACATGATGGGCAGAATGGCCTAATTAGAAACATAGAAACATAGAAAATAGGTGTAGGAGGAGGTCATTCAGCCCTTCGAGCTAGCACCGCCATTCATCGTGATCATGGCTGATCGTCCCCAATCAATAACCCGTGCCTGCCTTCTCCCCATATCCCTTGATTCCACCAGCCCCTAGAGCTCTATCTAACTCTCTCTTAAATCCATCCAGTGATTTGGCCTCCACTGCTCTTGGTGGCAGGGAATTCCACAAATTCTGCTCCTCTCATTTGCGGGGAGGGGATGGGCTGTGATAAAGGGGGTGGGGTTGATGGAGGGAGTGGAGGGGTTTGTTTGAAGGATGTGATGGGGAGTGGGGTGGGGGGGGGGGGGGGGCTGTGATAAAGGGGGTGGGCCTGAGCTGCCATTCAGATCCCATCCCTGAGGAGGGAGTATTCAAGGGATAGACCTGTGATGTTAGAAAGCCCCTTCACTCCTCCCTGGCGGTTATCTGACTGTGACGAGCTGGCTCAGAGAACGGGAGAAGTTGGGAGGTCACGTTGCAGTTGTATTAGACGTTGGTGAGGCCGCATTTAGAGTATTGTGTTCCGTTCTGGGCACCATGTTATAGGAAAGATATTGTCAAGCTGGAAAGGGTACGGAGAAGATTTACGAGGATGTTGCCAGGACTAGAGGGTGTGAGCTACAGGGAGAGGTTGAGCAGACTGGAATTCTATTCCTTGGAGCACAGGATGATGAGGGGTGTAGATGTGTATAAAATCATGAGAGGAATAGATCGGGTCAATGCACAGAGTCTCTTGCCCAGAATAGGTGAATCGGGGACCAGAGGACATAGGTTTAAGGTGAAGGGGAAAAGATTTAATAGGAATCTGAGGGGTAACTTTTTCACAGAAAGGGTGGCAGGTGTATGGAACAAGCTGACAGAGGAGGTAGTTGAGGCTGGGACTATCCCAACATTTAAGAAACAGTTGGACAGGTACATGGATAGGACAGGTTTGGAGGGATATGGGCCAAACGCAAGCAGGTGGGACTAGTGTAGCTGGGATGTGTTGGCTGGCATGGGCAAGTTGGGCCGAAGGGCCTGTTTCCATGCTGTATGCTTCTATGACTATGGTGCTATGGCAGCAGCAATGGGTGTTCCAGATCCCAACCTGATCCTTCTCGTCCCGTCTAGGACTGGGCAGCGGAAGTGCTGAAAATCGCCATCCATCCTCTGACCCACAATGGTTCACGTTTGTTCACTATCCACAAAATGTGAGTCTGCCTCCGCGGCCGGTGCATAGAATGGATCTTTTTTTCTCTGACAGAACGGCGAGGGTTTTTCCATCTCGGGCTGGTGTGGGACGCAGCAGGTGGCGGTTCCCCGCATCTCCTGCCCTTGTTCATCTTGCATGCAGAGGTGACGGGGTTGGTGAAGATGGCGACTATTTGCGTGCGAGCCAAAGAAGTAGATCCACAATCACATAGAAACATAGACAATAGGCGCAGGAGTAGGCCATTCGGCCCTTCGAGCCTGTACCGCCATTCAATATGATCATGGCTGATCATCCAACTCAGTATCCTGTACCTGCCTTCTCTCCATACCCACTGATCCTTTTAGCCACAAGGGCCACATCTAACTCCCTCTTAAATATAGCCAATGAACTGGCCTCAACTACCTTCTGTGGCAGAGAATTCCAGAGATTCACCACTCTCTGTGTGAAAAATGTTTTTCTCATCTCGGTCCTACAGGATTTCCCCCTTATCCTTAAACTGTGACCCCTTGTCCTGGACTTCCCCAACATCGGGAACAATCTTCCTGCATCTAGCCTGTCCAACCCCTTAAGAATTTTGTAAGTTTCTATAAGATCCCCCCTCAAACTTCTAAATTCTAGCGTGTACAAGCCGAGTCTATCCAGTCTTTCTTCGTATCAAAGTCCTGCCATCCCAGGAATCAGTCTGGTGAACCTTCTCTGTACTCCCTCTATGGCAAGAATGTCTTTCCTCAGATTAGGAGACCAAAACTGTACACAATACTCCAGGTGTGGTCTCACCAAGACCCTGTACAACTGCAGTAGAACTGCCCTGCTCCTATACTTAAATCCTTTTGCTATGAATGCTAACATACCATTCGCTTTCTTCACTGCCTGCTGCACCTGCATGCCTACTTTCAATGACTGGTGTACCATTGCACACATTGCAATCGCACCACACTCTTAAATCTCTACTCCGACAGCAGCATCTCTTACTTTACTTTGCACAAAACGCTATTCTCTGATCATGCAAACTGAAACTAAACCAGCAGCAATGTTTAGGTGGCTGGCCAGCGAGCCAAGATGTTATCGGTTGCAAGGCCCAGCCAAGGTTCCATCTCCACATCTATCGGAAACCAATGCAGCAACTGCTCCCAAACTTTCCTCCCCACATGCGGCAGATGGAATCACAGAGGCGGTTCCTCATTGAATACACTTCGCCAAGTATAGTGTGCAGTCACACCATTCGCACAGCACAATGATGCTATATTCACACTTCAACACTGCACTCAATAATCAATAGACAATAGGTGCAGGAGTAGGCCATTTGGCCCTTCCAGCCAGCGCCGCCATTCAATGTGATCATGGCTGATCATCCCCAATCAGTACCACATTCCTAGGTACACAAAATTGCTGGGGAAACTCAGCGGGTGCAGCAGCATCTATGGAGCGAAGGAAATAGGCGTCACATTCCTGCCTTCTCCACATATCCCTTGACTCCGCTTTCTTTAAGAGCTCTATCCAACTCTCTCTTGAAAGCATCCAGAGAATTGGCCTCCACCGCCTTCTGAGACAGAGAATTCCACAGATTCACAACTGTCTGGTTGAAAAAATATTTTCCTTATCTTCGTTCGAAATGGCCTGCCCCTTATTCTTAAACTGTGGCCCCTGGTTCTGGACCCCTCAACATCGGGGGAGGTAGTTGACGTAGGTATTATCACAACGTTTAAGGAACATTTAGACAGGTACATGGATAGGATAGGTTTAGAAGGATAAGGGACAAATGCAGGCTGGTGGGACTACTGTAGATAGGGCATGTTGGTCGGCATGGGGAAGTTAGGCCGAAGAGCCTGTTTTCACCCTCTAGGACTCTATGACCGTTCAAACCAATTTGAATGCGGACTGTAATAACTCTCTACATATTTTGAGGTGCAAGTGAAATTTGTGTTGTGATGTATAAGCAGTCCAGTTCAAAGGTGACTTGTTGATTTGATTCTTTCATTTGATTCTCTGCAGGTACTCAAAGATAAAATTATTTGTGAACGAAGAGAAAAAAATTCCAGTGAAAAAGTAAGGTGGCAATCAAAAAATAATCACACTTTTTAACATAGCTGGAGGAGGGAGTTGGCAGCCCTGCCGGCAGTCTGTTTGCATTGGCGTTGTACGCTGGCTTCCCGATGTCTCACGTGTATTGCGTGGTTAAGTCACCGTACATCAACGTCCTTACGTCCTTGCGTCAACGGCCTGCCGCGCGCCGCAGGTTATTCTAATGACGTCACGCACACCAGACGGCTGTGCTGACGCGTGATTTGCGCGCGACGTCACGCATCACGACGCGTCGACCTATTTTACATATGACGCGTAAATGAGGAGCAAATGACGGCCAAGTGGGACAGGCCCTTTACAGCGATAGAAACCGGGGTTTGATCCTAGCCACTGGCGCTTGTCTGTACGTTCTCCCCGTGACCTGTGTGGGTTTCCTCCGAGATCTTCGGTTTCATCCCACACTTCAAAGACGTGGAGGTTTGTAGGTTAATTGGCTTGGTGTATGTGTAAATCGTCCCAAGTGTGTGAAGAATAGTATTATTGTGCTGGGATCACTGGTCGGTGTGGTCTCATTGTGCCGAAGGGCCTGTTTCCACACAGTATCTCTAAACTAAACCAAACTGAGCATATCAATGAATAATTACATTTATCACTAATGCACTGATAATTCATCTTAATACTGATACTCAAAAAATTCAGCTTAGTACTGATGCTCTAATAATTTAACTCAACGCTGTTACCCATAAGTTAAATACAGAGTATTGTCAAAGTCAAAGTCAAAGTCAGTAGCTCATAACCAAATCCCATTATGTGCAACTGATCAATGGTAAATTTCCTCCGTGATATCTAAAATCCTGGAGTCAGCATGTTCCTTAAAATCAGGAAATTCTGGAAGCCCTCAGTAAGTCAGGCCAAATCCTTGTGAAGGGAAACACAGTCAACGTTTCAGATTGGAGACCCTTCATCGACCCTGACGAAGGGTCTCCAATCTGAAACGTTGACTGTGTTTCCCTTCCCTTCACATATTCTTTGAAGATAGACACAAAATGCTGGCGTAACTCTGCCTCTCCCCTGACTCTCAGTCTGAAGAAGGGTCTCGGCCTGAAACGTCACTCATTCCTTCTCTCCAGAGATGCTCTCTGTCCTGCTGAGTTACTCCAGCACTTTGTGTCCATGGTCGGTGCAAACCAGCATCTGCAGTTCCTTCCTACACATTTCATCTGCTCTACTGCGACCTCTCCTCAAGGTATGGCCGCTTTGAAGACGTGTCAAGTTTAATTTAGAGATACAGCGTGGAAATAGGCCCTTCGACCCACTGAGGCCGTGCCGACCAGCGATCCCCGTACATTAACACTATCCTACACCCACTAGGGACAATTTTTCTATTTATACTAAGCCAATTAACTTACAAACTTGTACGTCTTTGGAGTGTGGGAAGGAACCAAAGATCCCGGAGGAAACCCACGCAGGTCACGGGGAGAACGTACAAACTCCGTACAGACAGCACCCGTAGTCAGAATCGAACCCGGGTCCTTGGCACTGCAAGGTAGCAACTCTACCGCTGTGCCACCTTGCTGCCATATCATCTCCTCCTCTATCTGACGAGAGTTCTGCTTTGTCTCCCTCTCCCCTGAGTCTGAAGAAGGGTCTCGACCCGAAACGTCACCCATTCCTTCACTCCGGAGATGCTGCCTGACCCGCTGAGTTGCTTCACCTGTTATTTTTGTGTCCACAGTGTTTACCAGATGTTCGCAGCAGACAGGAAGCGGGTGGAGGCCGCACTTACTGCCTGTAATCTCCCGAGTCAGAAGGTGAGTGAACTACCCACTGATGTGGGTCTGTTTGTTTGGTTCAATTTAGTTTAGTTTGGAGATACAGTGGAGAAACAGGCCCTTCGGCCCACAGGGACAGCATAACCAGCAATCCCCGCACATTAACACTATCCTGCACACATTAGGGACTATTTGACATTTACACCAAGCCAAATAACCTGCAAACCTGTACGTCTTTGGAGTGTGGGAGGAAATGGAGCGGGAATGGAGGGTGGGCTGAGAGAATGGAGCAGCTGGGCTTGTACACTCTGGAGTTTAGAAGGATGAGAGGATATCTTAATGAAACATATAAGATTGTTAAGGGTTTGGACACGCTAGAGGCAGGAAACATGTTCCCGATGTTGGGGGAGTCCAGAACCAGGGGCCACAGTTTAAGAATAAGGGGTAAGCCATTTAGAACGGAGACGAGGAAACACTTATTCACACAGACGGTTGTGAGTCTGTGGAATTCTCTGCCTCAGAGGGCGGTGGAGGCTGGTTCTCTGGATGCTTTCAAGAGAGAGCTAGATGGGGCTCTTAAAAATAGCGGAGTCAGGGGATATGGGGAGAAGGCAGGAACGGGGTACTGTTTGGGGATGATTAGCCATGATCACATTGAATGGCGGTGCTGGTTCGAAGGGCCAAATGGCCTACTCCTGCACCTATTGTTCAATTGTCTATTGAAACAGAAGATCTCGGAGAAAACCCATGCAGGTCACGGGGAGAACATACAAACTCTGTACAGACAGCACCCGTAGTCAAGATCAAACCCGGGTCTTTGGCGCTGTGAGGCAGCAACTCTACCGCTACACCACCACGCCACCCATCGTTTGATTGGGGCCGACAGAATTCCAGTACTCGGGAGAACAGTGGTGAAGATTTCCCAGAGAGCAGGGACTCGGAGAAGGTGGACATTCATTCCTGAGTGAAAGGATTGCTAGTGAAAGGAAGTTATCACCAATACACAAAGGGTCTCTGGCCCAGAGCGAGGGAATTCTAGAACCAGATGACATAGGTTTAAGGTGAAGGGGGAAAGATTTAGTAGGAATCTGAGGGGTAACTTTTTCACGCAAAGGGTGGTGGGTGTATGGAACAAGCTGGGATCCCATCAATCTGCTTCATCTGTATCTTCTGGTGATCTTGGGCTGTAATGTTGTACATGGTATTGGTGAAGCCTCTCGTTGAGTATTGTTTAAGAAAGAACTGCAGATGCTGGAAAAATCGAAGGTAGACCAAAATGCTGGAGAAACTCAGCGGGTGAGGCAGCATCTATGGAGCAAAGGAATAGGTGACGTTTCGGGTCGAGACCCTTCTTCAGACTGGGGTGGAGGTTGCTAAATTGTCTTCGGAGAGTGGAGGAGAACTTCTTCAAAGTAGGCATACCATGAGGAGATTTCTCAGTGGAGTAGACGAAATGTTTAAGAAACAACTGCAGATGCTGGAGAAATCGAAGGTAGACAAAAAGTATTTGTGTATTGAGTATTGTGTTCATTTCTGGTCACCCTGCTGTGGGAAAGATGCCATTCAGCTGGAAAGAGTACAGAGAGGATTAATGCGTAGGTTCCCAGGACTTGAGGGCCTGAGCTACAGGGGTTTGGGTAGGCTGGGTCTTTATTCCTTGGAGCGCAGGAGGATGAGGAGTGATCTTATAGAGGTGTATAAAATCATGAGGGGAACAGGGTGAATAGGGCACACAGTATATTTCCCATTGTCGGGGAGACAAGAACAAGAGGACATGAGTTTAAGGTGGGAAGGGAAAGATTTAATAGGAACTTGAGGCGTGACTTTTTCACACAGTGAGGGTGGGTGTATGGAATGAGCTGCCAGAGGATATAGTTGAGGCAAGTACTATAACAGCATTTGAAAGACATTTGGACAGATACATTAATAAGAGAGGTTTAGGGGTCAAATGCTGGCAAACAGGATGAGGTAGGGTGGGGCATTTTGTTTGGCATGGGCCTGTTTCTGTGACTCTGTGACTCTCAAACTCATGATGAGCTAGGATGGTGTAGGTGGGTGTAAAGCCACTGACAGGAACCACTTTGATGTGTACCTTGGCCAACCCGTTCCCAAAGGTCATAGTCATACAGCGTGGATGCAGGCCCTTCGGCCCAACTTGCCCATGCTGACCAACACGTCCCATCAGATCAAATCTGAACACAACACTCCAACATCTTATACAACTGTCACGTAACATCCCAACTTCTACACTCAATATTCTGTCTGATGAAGGCCAATGTACCAAAAGTTCTTGACCACCCTATCTATTTGAGACACCACTTTCAAGGAGCTATATACCTGCACTCCTAGATCCCTCCGCTCCCCCCAGCCCCTGCCATCCACTGTCGAGTCCTGCTATGGTTTGACTTCCCAAAGTGTAACATTTCACACTTATCTGCATTAAACTCCATTAACCAGTCCTCAGGCAATTTGCACAACTGATCATCGAGTCGTAGAGTTATAGAACCTTACAGCATGGATCCAGGTCCTTCAGCCCAACTTGCCCACACCAGCCAACATCGCATCAACACTAGTCCCATCTGCCTGTGTTTGGCCCCTATCCCTATAAAGCTGTCCTATCCATGTACCTAACTGTTTCTTAAACGTTGGGATAGTCCCTGCCTCAACTATCTCCTCTGGTAGCTTGTTCCATACCCCCACCACCCTTTGTGTGAAAAAGTTACTCCTCAGATTCCTACTAAATCTTTTCCCTTTTCACCTTAGATCTATATCCTCTGGTCCTTGATTCCCCTACTGTGGGCAAGAGACTGTGCGTCTGCCCGATCTATTCCTCTCATGATTTTATACACTTCTACAAGATCACCCCTCATCCTCCTGCCTCATTGATCTTTGCTCTATGTTTAACGTGCACTTTCTCTGCGGCTGTAACAATATATTCCACGGTCGTTTTATTCCCTTTTATACTTCCTCATACCTCCTGATGTTGTGGTACTTTTGTACTCATGCATGCGATGATTTGCCTGAACAGCACCCTAAGCAAGGTTTTTCACTGTATCTCGTTACATTTCTGATCTGTTAGGATAACATGCAAAACACAGCTTTTCACTGTACCTCGGTATATGTGACTACAATAAACCTAAGCCTAAGCCTGCCTTCTCCCCATACCCCTTGATTCCACTAGCCCCGAGAGCTCTATCTAACTCTCTCTTAAATCCATCCAGTGACTTGGCCTCCACTGCCCTCTGTGGCAGGGAATTCCACAATTGAATTGAATTGAATACCTTTATTGTCATTCAGACCTTACGGTCTGAACGAAATTTCGTGCCTGCAGTCATACATACAATCATACAATAATAAACAACAATAAACACAAATTAACACAACCACAGTGTATCCTCCAAGCACCTCCTCACTGTGGTGGAGGCAAAAATCTTAGGGTTACTGTCTCTTCCCTCCTCTTCACAACTCTCTGGGTGAAAACGTTTTTTCTCACCTCAGTCTTAAATGGCCTCCCCTTTATTCTAAGACTGTGGCCCCTGGTTCTGGACTCGCCCAACATTGGAAACATTTTCCTGCATCTAGCTAGCAAGACAGAGGGGAGAGACAGGGAGAGAGAGACAAAGAGAGACAAAACAACACACATAAACTAACAAAAACATACATAAATCAACTTTTCATAAACTAACAAAATAAACATAAACATACCTAATTTTTTTAATTCATACAACATCCCTAAATGATGGGTAAAAATGAATAAATAACGTGGGTGAATGAGGCAGTGTACCTGCACGCCAGGAAGCACAGACTTGATGGAGACCGTGCGTGCGTTTGTACTCGAGTGAGTCACTTGATGATACACAAATCCGTCAGGTACAGCTCCTGTCCACTGACCACTAAAGGCCGTTTCACACTGGCGCCGTATAAACGTTGCTAAATATGCCGCCGCTAAATATGCTAAATAGACGTTGCTAAATATGCCGCACGTGTATAATAAAACTACGAATATGAAATTA
Organism: Amblyraja radiata; assembly: GCF_010909765.2. Classification (NCBI taxonomy): domain Eukaryota; kingdom Metazoa; phylum Chordata; class Chondrichthyes; order Rajiformes; family Rajidae; genus Amblyraja; species Amblyraja radiata. The sequence continues at coordinate 7,178,932 of NC_045964.1, read as the reverse complement.
AACACAAAAATGACTCAAAAATGCGTTTACATATGATTAGCATATTTATCAATATTTCTCTCGGGACCCCAAGCGACCTCTCGTGGAACCCTAGCGTTCCGGGAAACCCCGGTTGTGAAACGCTGGTGTCGGGAGTGGATGAGAAAGTGGGATAACATAGAACTAGTGTGAACTCGGTGGGCCACATTAAACAGGCCTCTTCTCTGTCTGTTTTTAAATCTCTTCTTAAAACCCATCTCTTCTCCGTGGCCTTTGATACCCAGTAAGATGTCGACTTTATTTGCTTGATTGGTTTCTTATTTTGTTTGCTTATTGCATGGCTATTATTTTACTCATGTTTTATGTCTTTTGATTTATTGTTGTATTTCATATGTGATTTATGCGCCTTATGTGAGCTGTTATGTTATGTTCTGTTATGTTGTCTGTTTATGATGTCTTGTTTTTTCTTCTGTACAGCACTTTGGTCAACATTGGTTGTCTTAAAGTGCTTAACAAATAAAGTTGGATTGGATTGGATTGGATTGGCCGATGGGCCTGTTTCCATTCTGTGTTTCAAAACTAAATTAAATTACAATATTGACTGATGAGGTTGCAGCCAATTTCCTGCCTCCTCTGCTGAGGGCCAATCATAAGAACAAGAGATGGGCACAGAATGCTGGAGTAACTCAGCGGGACAGGCAGCATCTCTGGGTGACATTCCGGGTCTAGGCCCTTCTTCAGACTGAATCAGAAACGGCACCTATTCCTTCTCTCCAGAGATGCTGCCTGACCCGCTGAGTTACTCCAGCTTTTTGTGTCTATCCTTGGTGTAAACCAGCATCTGCAGTTCCTTCCTACACATGAGACCAAGCTGTAAAATGGAAGCTTGTTAAATGATGTGTTTCTTTCTACCTGTTCTTATCCAGACAGACATGATCAACCCTGATGATTTTACAGAACTGGTCTTCAAGCAGTTTATTACACACTTGTGCCCTCGGCCTGAGATTGACCAGATCTTCGAATTAATGTGAGTTTATAAACTGTAGAATCTGCCGCCTCCCATTCTAGATATTATAACGTGTTCTGATATTATCTAAGCTGGGAGGGTGCAAAGGACGTAACCTGGGCTCACAGGCTTAAGTTTTGTGTTGTTTTTGTTTAGTTTAGAGATACAGCGCGGAAACAGGCCCTTCAGCCCACCTGGTCCGCACCGACCAGCGATTCCCACACATTAACATTACCCGACACACACTAGGGACAATTTACACTTATACCACGCAAATTAACCTACAAACCTGTACGTCTTTGGAGTGTGGGAGGAAAGCGAAGATCTCGGGGAAAACCCACGCGGGTCACGGGGAGAAGGCACAAACTCCATGCAGACAGCACCCGTAGCCAGGATCGAACCCGGGTCTCTGGTGCTGGAAGGCAGCAACTCTACCGCTGCGCCACCCAGCCGCCCACAGTCTTTTTCCAAGAATGAGGATGCAAAAACTAGGGGTTTGAACTAAGGTTGAGAGGGAAGAGATATTAAAAGAGATCTCAGGAGCAAACTTTTCATTCAAACAATAGTCCGAATTTGGAATGTGCTGTCAGAAGACGGTCTTGACTTGAGTATTGGTGAGGCCAGTCCTGGAGCTATCGGCACAGTGCTTGTTCCCTTATTTGAGTAAGGATACAGTATATTTAGAGGATGTCCCAAAGGGATTCACTGAGCTAATTCCTGGGATGAGAGATGCAAAGTGCTGCAGTAACTCAGGGAATCAGGGAGCAATCCTGCAGAACATGGATGCTGACAGCTCAGGCCGGGACCCTTCTTCAGACTGAGATGAGAAGTTATATAAAAAATATCAAATCTATATTCATTGGCAGACAGGTCGGTGCAGACATGGTGGGCTGAAGGCCCCATTTCTGTGCTGTATAATTTAGTTTTGGACCACTGATTCCATGCCAACCAGCGATCCCCGCACATTAACACTATCCTACACACACTGTGGACAGTTTACAATCTTACCAAGCCAATGAGCCTACAGACCTGGACGTCTTTGTAGTGTGGGAGGAGATTGAAGATCCCGGAGAAATCCCACGCAGGTCACCATCCATTCATAAAGTGGTGGTGGTGGTGGTGGTGGTGGTGGTTGTGTGTGTGTGTGTGTGTGTGTGTGTGTGTGTGTGTGTGTGTGTGTGTGTGTGTGGGTGTGTGTGTGTGTGTGTGTGTGTGTGTGTGTGTGGGTGTGTGGGTGTGTGGGTGTGTGGGTGTGTGGGTGTGTGGGTGTGTGGGTGTGTGACATGGACTGTGAGAGGGGATACAGGGATCACACCACATTAGCTAAAGATAGGCACAAAAAGCTGGAGTGACTCAGCGGGACGGGCAGCATCTCTGGAGAGAAAGAATAGGTGATGTTTCGGGTCGAGACCCTTCTTCAGTTCCACATTAGTTCATGTTGTCTGTGAAATGCGAGGCTGCCCCAAACTCGGGATGGGAGTGTATGTGGACTGTAAAGGGCCTGTCCCACTTGCGCGTCATTTACGCGACATCATTTACGCTTCGCGGCCGCGCAAATGGCGCCAAAGTGGGACAGGCTCTTAAGAAACCCTGTGTGTCACTGATAGATAGACACAGAAATCTGGAGTAACTCAGCGGGAAAGGCAGCATCTCTGGGGGGAGGGAATGTTCGAGACTCTTCTTCAGACCTGCTAGTGTACATGGGCTGCGCGGACGATTAGATTCTATGAGAGGATGGTGAGCACTGCTCTGGATAATACATAAACCTGACATAAGAGAAATGCATGTGCCTGTGAAGAATCGGGCCTGCAGAACGGATGACTATAGCAAAGATGTTGTCAAGCTTGAAAGGGTTCAGAGAAGAATTACGAGGATGTTGCCAGGACTAGAGGGTCTAAACTAAAGGGAGAGGTTGAGTAGGCTGGGACACTATTCCTTGGAGCGCAGGAGGATGAGGGGTGATCTTGTAGAGGTGTATAAAATCATGAGAAGAATAGATCGGGTCGATGCACAGAATCTCTTGCCCAGAGTGGGGGAATCGAGGACCAGAGGACATAGGTTTAAGGTGAAGGCCAAAGATTTAATCTGAGGGGTAACTTTTTCACACAAAGGGCGGCGGGTGAATGGAACAAGCTGCCAGAGGAGGTAGTTGAGGCTGGGACTATTTCAACATTTAAGAAACATTTAGACAGGTACATGGATAGGACAGGTTTGGAGGGATATGGACCAAGCACAGGCAGGTGGGACTAGTGTAGCTGGGACATGTTGGCCGGTGTGGGCAAGTTGGGCCGAAGGGCTTATTTCCACACTGTATCACTCTGTGACTGAATTCGCTGTTCCTTCTTTTCAGGGATGTGATGGTGAAGCCGTACTTGACTCGGCAAAAGATGTCCACGTTTATAAATGAGACGCAGAGAGATGCTCGGCTGAATAATTTTCTTTTTCCATTAGTTCAACCTGAACAAACGCAGAAGCTGATTGAGAAGTATGAGCTGAGCAGAGTGAATGCAAATAAGGGTCAGTGTTCTTGTACATCTACTGTTGCCAGGATAGTAAACCACTCATCTATGTGTCCTCAGAGACTCCAAGGTGGAACAGGACTGATCTGATCATGTGAACTCAACACATTGTTGAGGTGGCGCAGCGGTAGAGTTGCTGCCTCACAGCACCAGAGACCCAGGTTCAATCCTGACTACAGGTGTTGTCGGTACAGAGTTTGTACGTTCTCCCCGTGACCCGCGTGGGTTTTCTCTGAGATCTTTGGTTTCCTCCCGCACTCCAAAGACGTACAGGTTTGAAGGTTAATTGGCTTGGAATAAATGTAAAATTGTCCCTGGTGTGTGTAGGTTAGTGTGCGGGGATCACTGGTCGGTGTGGACTCGGTGGGCCGAAGGGCCTGTTTCCGCACTGTATCTCCAAACTAAACTAAATCAAACCAATATTGGTGAATTAGCAAGATAAATGCTTCAACACATTTCCAATTCCTTCCCCTGGCAGTTCTCTTGATGGGGTGTCTGAAGAAGGGTCTTGACCCATTCCTTCTCTGCAGAGATGCTGCCTGTCCCGCTGAATGAAGGGCCTGTCCCACTTTCACCACCTAATTCACGACCTCTGCCGAGTTTGCCCTTGACTCATACTCGCAGCTTGGTCGTCACGAGGTCGTAGGAGGTCGTAGGTAGGTCGTAGCAGGCCGTGATGCTAGTCGTAGGTACTCGTGGCATCAAGTAGGTCGGGGCGTTTTTCTAGCCTGATGAAAAATGTCCACGAGTAAAAAAGGTCGTGAATTAGGTCGTGAAACAGGCCTTAACCGCAGCATTTTGTGTCTGTCTTCAGTGTAAACCTGCATCTGCAGTTCCTTCCTACACAGTTCACTTGATGGGTTAGAGAGATAGAATGATACAGCATTGAAACAGGTCCCTTTGGCCCATGGAGTCCACACTGACCATTGTCACTATTCCTACACAAATCTAATCCATTTCTATTCTCTCTGTTTTGTCATCAACTTCTCCCCAGATTCTACCGCTCACCTCCATGCAAGGGGCAACTAACAGCGGCTAATTAACCTACACCTCTTGGGGGGGGGTGGGGGAATGGAGCACCAGGAGGAAACCCTTGATCACAGGGAGAACGTACAAACTGCACAGATTGCACCCGAGGTCAGGATTGAACCTGGGTCTCTGGTGCTGAAGCCGTGGCTCGACCCAACTGCACCATTATGCCTCCCAGGCTCCAGTGTTAAATGAGTTGATGTTGGTATTGGCTTATTTATTATCACTGTAAAACCTAGAGGGCAGGACATACCATACTTGAGTACAATCAAACCAGGCAAGTTCAACAGGTGGGTGAGATATTGCTGTTGAGAGAGTGTTCTCCAGGTTAATTCTCGGGATGGCGGGACTGTCATATGTTGAAAGAATGGAGTGGCTGGGCTTGTATACACTGGAATTTAGAAGGATGAGAGGGGATCTTATTGAAACGTATAAGATTATTAAGGGATTGGACACACTAGAAATAGGAAACATGTTCCCGATGTTGGGCGAGTCCAGAACCAGGGTCCACAGTTTAAGAATAAGGGGTAGGCCATTTAAAATGGAGGTGTCAAGTTGGGAAAAGGGGAAGTACAATGGGATCTGGGGATCTTTGTTCATTAGTCACTGAAAGTAAGATACAGCAGGCAGTGAAGAAAGCGAATGGCATGTTGGCCTTCATAGCAAGAGGAGTTAAGTATAGGAGCAAAGAGGTCCTTCTGCAATTGTACAGGGCCCTAGTGAGACCTGGAGTATTGTGTGCAGTTTTGGTCTGCAAATTTGACGAAGGACATTCTTGCTATTGAGGGAGTGCAGCGTAGGTTCACCAGGTTAATTCCCGGGATGGCGGGACTGTCATATGTTGACAGAATGGAGCGACTGGACTTGCATACACTGGAATTGTGAAGGATGAGAGGGGATCTTATTGAGACATATACGATTGTTAAGGGTTTGGACACGCTAGAGGCAGGAAACATGTTCCCGATGTTGGGGGAATCCAGAACCAGGGGCCACAGTTTAAGAATACGGGGTAAGCCATTTAGATCGGAGATGAGGAAAACCTTTTTCACACAGAGAGTGGTGAGTGTGGAATTCTCTGCCTCACAGGGCGGTGGAGGCCAATTCTCTGGATGCTTTCAAGAGAGAGTTAGATAGGGCTCTTAAAGATAGCGGAGTCAAGGGATATGGGGAGAAGGCAGGAACGGGGTACTGATTGTGGATGATCAGCCATGATCACAGTGAATGGTGGTGCTGGCTCAAAGGGAAGAATGGCCTCTACTCCTGCACCTATTGTTTATTGAATATTGTAGTGCAAAAGAGAAAGGAAACAGTTCAGAATATGATGAGAATGGGGTTATGAGGGAGAGATAGATCAGTCAGAGATAGATTGAATGGCAGAGTAGACTTGATGGGCTGAATGTCCTAATTCTGCTCCTATCACATGATCTTATGATCTAATGACTGATGAAGGCCTATGTACCTAAAGCCTTCATGAGCACCTTATCTATCTGTGGCACCACTTTCAGGCCACACTGAAACCAACGGATCCCACCTTGACCAAGGGGATGTACAATACAACTAAGACCTGGTGAGAGCAGCGTGTCTTGACACGCTGAGATGGGGATGTGGTAACGGCAGCATCCTCGATGTCAATGACCCCAGTCTTACTCGTCTCCTCCCTTCAGCATCCGTGCACCAGTTACAAAGCAGACAGACACAAAAAGCTGGAGTTACTCAGCAGGACAGGCAGCATCTCTGGAGAGGAGGAATGGGTGACATTTTGGGTCGAGACACTTCTTTAATCTGAAGGAAGTCATCCTTCCATATCCCTGCTTTCCCTCTCCCGTGACTCTCATCCTCAACCCAAAACGTCACCCATTCATTCTAAGGGCGGTCACGGTGGCGCAGCGGTAGAGTTGCTGCCTTACAGCGAATGCAGCGCCGGAGACCCGGGTCCGATCCCGACTACGGGTGCTGTCTGTATGGAGTTTGTATGTTCTCCCCGGGACCCACGTGGGTTTTCCCCGGGATCATCGGTTTCCTCCCACACTCCAAAGACGTACAGGTTTGTAAGTTAATTGGCTTGGTAAATGTAAAAACTGTCCCTAGTGGGTGTAGGATAGTGTTAATGTGCGGGGATCACTGGTCGGCACGGACCTAGTGGGCCGAAGGGCCTGTTTCCGCGCTGTATCTCGAAACTAAACTCAGCAGAGATGCTGCCTGACCCGCTGATTAAAGGGCCTGTCCCACTTACGCGACCTTTACAGGCGACCGCCGGCACCCGTGCTAGGTCGCCGAAATTTTCAACATGTTGAAAATTCATTGGCGACCAGAAAGACGCTACGACTCTTTGGAGACCTCTCATGATCACAGGCTGCATGGTCGTGAGAGGTCCCCTATGGTCATGAGAGGTCACCTGCGACATGTCGCCAGGGGTCGCCTGTATGGTCGTGAGAGGTCTCCTATGGTGAGTCTTTAATGCTTGAATTGGGGAGAAATGTTTTGTGAGTGTGCCTGTGGTTCGGCCGTGTGCTGCTCTGAGCTGATCCACGTGATCAGTGCAGATTCTGACCTTGTCCTCCTTCGCTTCCCAAACAGGCCACATGTCGCTGGAGGGACTTTGCTGGTACCTGTCCGGCCCGGAAAACAGCCTGATATTCCCGGAGAGGCTGACTGTGTACCAGGATATGTCGCAGCCCCTGCCGCATTACTTCATCAATTCCTCCCACAACACCTACCTCACCGGTAAACATATGATGAAAGAATGGATCGACTGGCCTTACACTGTATTCACTGGAATTTAGAAGGATGAATGGGGACCTTAGAGAAACATATAAAATTCTTAAGGGATTGGACAGGCTAGATGCAGGAACAATGTTCCCGATGTTGGGGGAGTCCAGAACTAGGGGTCACAGTTTAAGAATAAGGGGTAGGCCATTTAGGACTGAGATGAGGAAAAACTTTTTCACCCAGAGAGTTGTGAATCTGTGGAATTCTCTGCCACAGAAGGCAGTGGAGGCCAATTCACTGGATGTTTTCAAGAGAGAGGTAGATTTAGCTCTTAGGGCTAAAGGAATCAAGGGATGTGGGGAATAAAGCAGGAATGGGATACTGATTTGGGATGATCAGCCATGATCATATTGAATGGCGGTGCTGGCTCGAAGGGCAGCATGGCCTATTCCTGCACCTATTTTCTTTGTTTCTAAGCCCTTCGGCCCACCGGGTCAGCGCCGACCAGCGTTCACCCCGTACACGAGCACTATCCTACACACTAGGGACCATCTACAATTTTTACCGAAGCCAATTAACCTACAAACCTGCACGTCTTTGGAGTGTGGGAGGAAACCCGGAGCACCCAGAGAAAACCCACGTGGTTACAGGCAGAATGTGCAAACTCCATACAGACAGCACCCGTAGTCAGGATCGAACCTGGGTCTCTGGCGCTGTAAGGCATCAACTCTGCCGCTGCACCGCCGTGCCATCCTATAGTTGGCAGGAAGAAACCGTGCGTGCCTCAGAGAAGGTCCATTAGGACGATTCGCTTCTGACTGCAATTGTCAGTTTCCCAGAGCACGGCTGTGGAAGCATCTCTCTCTTCTCCTCACACCCTATCACTGTCATTCAACCATTCCTTCCCTTCCCCTCCCGTCGTATATGGTGCAACAAACCCGGATTCTCCTGAGAGGCCATCTCCCGCCAACAGTGTCCAACATGGCATACCTACCTGTTGGTGAGCAGGATGGCTGATCATCCACAATCAGTACCCTGTTCCTGCCTTCTCCCCGTATCCCTTGACTGTGCTATCTTTAAGAGCTCTATCCAACTCTCTCTTGAAAGCATTAATGCGGTTGACCAGTAGCTGTAGTTTCATTTCCTGCACAAACTTTCATCGTGGATATCAGACGTCCCCACTTTGCATGTCTTCTGGCTTTTAGTTTTAGAGACACAGCATGGAAACTGGCCCTTTGGCTCTCCGAGTCCGCGCCGAACAGCCATCCCCGTACACGAGCACTATCCCACACACTAGAGACAATTTGCAATTCTTACCGAAGCCAATTAACCTACCCACGTGTACGTCTTTGGAGTGTGGGAGGAAACCGGAGCACCCGGAGAAAACCCACGTGGTCACGGGGAGAATGTACAAACTCCATACAGACTGGGCCAGGAGCCAGGATTGAACCTGGATTGACCTTGATGTCTGGCGCTGTAAGGCAGCAACTCTACCGCTGTGCCATTGTGCCGCCCTGTGTCCCACCTCTCCTGCCATGAATTACCCTTAAATTAAATTTGTTCATTACTCACCTTAATTACAGAATACAAATTATGATAAGAATCTTAGTTCACTACAAACATTATTGGAATATAAAATCTTCCGCTTAAGCTAATGAACCGCAGAAATAGTAAACACACTGGGGGATAGAAGTTGTAGTAACTCTGCGGGACAGGCAGCATCTCTGGAGAGAAAGAATGGGTGACGTTTCGGGTCGAGACCCTTCTTCAGACTGGTTAGGGATAGTAAGGGAAATGAGAGATATGGACGGTGATGTGGAGAAATAAAGAATAATGAATGAAAGATATGTAAGAAAGTAACGATGATAAAGGAAACAGGCCATTGTTAGCTGTTTGTTGGGTGATAATGAGAAGCTGGTGTGACTAGAGGGAATGCCGGGGAGAGAAATCAGTACCAAGCTGCCGAAGCGAAATATGAGATGAGTTCCTCCAATTTGCGTTTAGCCTCAATCTGACAATGGACACATGAGACCGAGGACAGAAAGGTCTGTGTAGGAATGGGAAGGAGAATTAAAGTGTCCAGCAACCGGGAGATCAGGTTGGTTCACGCGGGCTGAGCGAAGGTGTTCTGCGAAACGATCGCCCAGTCTACGTGGACATATTGGCGGTGCCAATTGGCAGCTTGGTGAGGGTGTGCTGCAATGACCTTTGAACCCTCTGCTGCCATTCAGTGCCAAGCGTGCGATGTACCTCTATCTCACTTGTGCTCGCTTCTCAAGGACAATTTCCCACCTGTTTGCAGCTCTGCTCGCCAAACAGTACGACCAATCTCTCTCAGTTCCTTCAGGAATTTTTGGAAGCCTCCACCTCCCTCTCCTATATCAGCTGAGTCTGAAGAAGTCTCGACCTGAAACGTCACCCATTCCTCCTCCTCTCCAGAGATGCTGACTGTCCCGCTGACTTACTCCAGCATTTTGTGTCCACCTTTGGTGTAAACCAGCACCTGCAGTTCCTTCCTACACACATAGCTCAGCACCACTGGTGGAGGTGGTGCTTGTGTGGTGGGAATGTCCTAATGGTTGACTCCAAAGGTTGTAGGTACAAGTGCAGTTTTCTTAATGAAGATCGCTTTGGAGGATATAGACCACGCTCCAAACCAAAGATCCTATAGCGAGCAAGATAGATCACTCGACGAAAAAGACGTAGTACGGTCATGGGCAGATTCATGGGTAATTTTCGGTCCCATTTCTGTAACCGGCTTCCGTCTCCGCACCAAAGATCCCGTAGCGGAGCAAAGATACTAGTGCGGAGACGGAAGCCGGTTACGGAAACATCCTCGTAAAAATAAAAGTTCTTTGGTAAAAATCTTCTCCTCATTTTCAGAAATATAATTTAACACATTAACACAAACTGTTCCCCCGCAACGTTGATTACACTGCGAGTCGGGTCGGGTTACTGAAATGGATGAAAAAAGGCCCACGTTCCACTCCGTTGCGTACTACACGTCAGCCCATTGCATTTAGCAGGAGTGGTCTATCTTGCTCCGCTATAGGATCTTTGCTCCAAACACCTCCATATAAGCTGCAAACTACATAGATTTGGGGGCATTTTTCTTTGCACTTTCATTGTTTGCCCACTTTTTATGCAAATTGAACTTCTTTTTGTTGTTTATTATGGTGTTTACAGAATACCTTGTGTGCTGCTGCAAGTAAGATTTTCATTGTTCTGTTTTGGGACATATTGGGAAATTGCCAATATTACCCCGCTGTACAAGAAGGGAGCAAAGCAGAATAGTGGTTAGTCTGATTTCAGTGGTGGCAAGATTTTAGAGTCCATTATAAAGGATGAGGTTACGGAGTTCATGATAAAATTCAGCATGAAGTCAGCATGGCTTTGTGAAGGGGGGGATCTTGTCTGACGAATCTGCTGGAATTCTTTGAAGAAGTAAATAGCAGGACACACAAAGGAGGGTCAGTAGATGTTGTTACTTAGATTTTCAGAAAGCCTTTGATAAGGAGCCACATGAGGCTACTGCTCAGGAAGATGAGAGCCCACGGTATCAAAGGGCAGATACAAACATGGATAGCAGGTTGGCTGGATGGCAGAAGGCAAAGTGTGGCAATAAAGGGGGCTTTCTCTGGTTGGCTGCCAGTGACTAGCGGAGTTCCACAGGGCTCAGTGTTGGGGCCGCTGCTATTCACGTTGTATAATTAATGATTTGGATGAGGGGTTTGAAGGCTTTGTGGACAAGTTTGCGGATGATACGAAAATAGGTGGAGGGCCAGGTAGTGCGGAGAAAGCAGGGACTCTGCAGAAGGACTTGGACAGGTTGGGAGAGTGGGCAGAGAAGTGGCAGATGGAATAGAGTGTAGCAAAGTGTGGAGTCATGCATTTTGGCAGTAGGAATAAAGGCGTAGATAATTCTACTCCTATTACTTATAACCTTATGACCTAATATGACAATAATCTTTTGACTAGTTCTTTAGGAAAAGCATTAGGCTGCTGCAGCACACTGTTGTGGTCTCCCAATGCAAAGCAGGAGGTCTAAGTGTGCTCGCTGATGAATGCGTACACTGTGTATGTGTACTTGTTGATGTTACAGATTCATACATACAGACCCTTCAGCCCAACTCATCCATGCCAACCAAGGTACCCTGTCTAAGCTAGTCCCACTTGCCCGCGTTTGGTCCATAACTCTCCTAACCTTTCCCATCCATATGTTCTTGTTAGGTATTCTGCATCCCGGAATCCGCGCCCGCTTTTCCCTTTCAAGTTGCTCTTCACTGCTCTCCCCTCTTTCCTCCTGACAGCTGGGCAGTTCTCCGGGATTTCCTCCCCGGAGATGTACCGGCAGGTCCTCCTAGCCGGGTGTCGCTGTTTGGAGCTCGACTGCTGGAAAGGACGACCGCCAGATGAGGAGCCAATCATTACGCACGGTTACACCATGACAACGGAAATTCTCTTCAAGGTAGTCTTACTTTCCGGCATTCGGTGGGAATAAGATGCAATCTAAGAGACGGTTTTACTCACGTGGTGGTTTTTCCCACGTTTTTATGTGTATGTACGTGCGTATATATGTATATATATATATATATATTTAGTTCAGTTTAATGTCACGTGTACCGAGGTACAGTGAAAAACATTTGGTTGCGTGCTAACCAGTCAGCAGAAAGACAATACATGATTACAATCGATCCATTTACAATGTACAGATACATGATAAGGGAATAATGTTTAGTGCAAAGTAAAGCCAGCAAAGTTCGATCAAGGATAGTTCGAGGGTCACCAATGAGGTAGATAGTGGTTCAGGACTGCTCTCTGGTTGTGGTAGCGTGTGTATATATATGTGTATATATATATATGTATATGTATATGTATATGTGTATATATATATATATATATATATATATGTATATGTCTATTATATATGTCTATTATATATATATATATATATATATATATAAAAATACACACACTGAACTTTCTTTCTATTGTTTACAGTGTACTGTGCTTACATATTCTGTGCAGCTGCAACTAAGAATGTTATTGTTCTATCTGGGACACATGACAATAAAACACTCTCCCAGTAACCGCGTGGGTTTTTTACAGGTGCTCTGGTTTCCTCCGACATCCCAAAGACGTGCGGGTTTGTAGGTTAATTGTCCCTCTGTAAATTGTTTAGGGAGTGGATGAGAACATGAGATAACACAGAAGATGGAAGATGGCAGAGAAGTCAGCATGGACTCAGTGGGCCGAAGGGCCTGGTTCCATGCTGCATCTCCAAAACTAAAATGAAATGACTCAAGCCGTTGAAATTGAAATAAGAATGGTGATAATGTCCAGAGGGCCAGGCAGCATCCGTGGAGAGAGAAGCCCAGATAACGTTTTAGCTGATGAACTTTCATTGGAATTTGGAAATATTAAAAATCAATTTTAAGCACGTTGGTGTAGCGGTAGAGCTGCTGCCTTACAGCGCTAGAGACCTGGGTTCGATCTCGACTACGGGTGCTGTCGGTGCAGAATTTGTACGTTCTCTCCACGACCTGCGTGGGTTTTCTCCAAGATCTTCGGTTTCCTCCCACATTCCAAAGACGTACAGGTTAGTAAGTTAATTGGCTTGGTATGAATGTAAATTGTGTGTAGGATAGTGTAAGTATGCAGTGATCGCTGGTGGGCTGAAGGGCCTGTTTCTGCACTGTATCTCTAAGCTAAGCTAAGTTACAGAGAGAGTAGATGATGTGGGGTGAACGGAGGGAATGTCCGTGATACGTTTGACGCAAAGAGAGACAAAATGGCAAATGTGGTAGTGGTGCTAGCTGAGAGAGGGCGCAAAAGCTATCTACTTCATTGGTGACCCTCTGACTATCCTTGATCAGACTTTGCTGGCTTTACCTTGCACTAAATGTTATTCCCTTATCATGTATCGAGACACTGTAAATGGCTCGATTGTAATAACGTATTATCTTTCTGCTGACTGGATAGCACGCTTTTCACTCTAGTCATAGAGTGTGGAAACAGGCCTTTCAGCCCATATTGCCCACACCGGCCAACATGTCCCAGCTACACTAGTTCCACCTGCCCGCGTTTGGCTCAAATTCCTCCAAACCTGTCCTAACCATGCACCTGTCTAACTGTTTCTTAAACGTCAGCCTCAAATACCTCCTCTGGCAGCTCGTTCCATACACCCACCACCCTTTGTGTGGAAAAAGTTACCCCTCAGATTCCTATTAAATATTTTCCCCTTCACCTTCATGTTCCTCTGGTCCTCGATTCCCCTACACAGTGGTTGTACAAGACAGTGTTGTGCTGGCGGAGATGGGCGAACCTTGGAGACACAGAAGGAAAGGCCCCTTTAGAATACTAGGAGGGGCGAGGAGAGGAACATGCATCTAGAAGTGGCTCCTCATTAGTGGGAATCGTTATGGACTGATCCATTGGGCATGGAGGTTGGTAGAATGCAAGACCAGGGCAATTGGGAACCATATTCTTACTCTAGGTTGGAATTGGAACAGGTAGTACCTGGAACCCTGGCAACTCTGACGTGAAACCATGGTTAAAGGAAAATATATAGAAGCAACAGTGTGGAAAGTGTTGGTCATCTGGTCATCTCCCTTGTGAGAGCAGATGCGATCGAACAAGAACAGGGATAATGGGATGAATTCCCCACAGGAAACAAAGATAGGGTCAGGATAGCAGCGGGAATCTTGGACTTGCAATAGATATTGGGGATGTGTAGGAAGGAACTGCAGTAAACCGAAGATAGACACAAAAAGCTGGATTAACTCAGCAGGTCAAACAGCAACTCTGGAAAAAAGGAATAGGTGACATTTTCTGAGACATGTCTGAAGAAGGATCTCGACCTGAAACGTCACTTATTCCTTTTCTCCAGAGATGCTTTCTGTCCCGCTGAGTTACTCCAGCATTTTGTGTCGATGAATAGATGTCGGGAATAAGTTGCACCAAGCTGCCCAGCGCTGAGGAGGGGAAATATGGCCGCAAAACTTGCAAGCTTGAGCTTGTATTTGATTTTTCACAAGGTCATGGATGTGGATATGGGACTCCAGACTTCGAGCATGTGGCTCCTCTGAGGTGGAGATAAGAGCGGGGCTCCCTGTGAAATATCGGTGGATAAAGTGCTATCAAGTGGTCTCCGTTACACCAGGAAGGTCTTTTACATTCCTGAAACCTAGGATTACTTGTCCATACACATAGGAAATAGAAGGCAGTTTGGTTTCCATAAGTTCATAAGTGATAGGAGCAGAATTAAGCCATTCGGCCCATCGTCTACTCCTCCATTCAATCATGCCTGATCTACCTCTCCATCCTAACCGCATTCTCCTGCCCTCCCCGTAACTCCTGGCAGTGATCGACACAAAGCGCTGGAGTAACTCAGCGGGATTTCTGGAGAAAAAGGATGGGTGATGTTTTGGGTCGAGACCCTTCTTCAGACTGAAAGAAGGTGGAGGAAAAGAAGGAGGAACAACTAGGGACGTTCACAAATAACCACAGTGGTGCCTGGTCATCCCATTGTTGTCCATGGAAGGTGTGGGCTCACGAGGGAAAATCATAGGATAACTGTGGAACTGGTAAAACAACTAGGGTGGTGGCAAGGGGAGGAGGAGTTAACTAAAATTAGAGAAGTCAATGTTCATACCACTGGGTTGTAAGCAGCCCAAGCAAAATATGAGGCGCTGTTCCTCCAATTTGCGCTGGGAGGGGGAATGGGAGTGGTCAGCATCCGGGACATCCAGCGGATCAGCGTTCAGTGAAACGGTCGCCGAGTCTACGTTTGGTCTCGCCGATGTAAGGCGGCAGATAGAGTGGGTGAGGTTAGACGAGGTACATGTGAACCTCTGTCTAATCAGAAAGCACTTTTGAGATCCCTGGATGGAGTTGAGGGTGGTGGAATGACAGGTGTTACATCTCCTGCTTTTACAGGGGAAAGTACCTGGGGAGGGGGTGGCTTGGGTCGAGTCAAGTCACTTTTATTTCTATAGCACATTTTAAAAAACAACTCTCGTTGACCAAAGTGCTTTACATTGGTGGAGATACTAACATTATACAACAGTGGTTCATAGATTTAATACATACACAACTACATACATATAGCCCTCCCTCAAGAGGACGTCAAGTAAGGCTTGAGATTAAAGATGAGTTTTAAGTCTCGACTTAAAGGAGTCCATGGAGGGGGCAGTTCTGATGAGAAGAGGGATGCTGTTCCACAGTCTAGGAGCTGCAACCGCAAAGGTGCGGTCGTCCCTGAGCTGGGTGGGAAGCGATGAGTGAACCGAGGAGTTGTGGAGGGTGCGTTCTAGATACATAGACAGATACATAGAAAATAGGTGCAGGAGGAGGCCATTCAGCCCTTCGAGCCAGCACCACCATTCATTGTGATCATGGCTGATCGTCCCCAATCAATAACCCGTGCCTGCCTTCTCCCCATATCCCTTGACTCAACTAGCCCCTAGAGCTCTATCTGACGCTCTTAAATCCATCCAGTGATTTCCCTCTGTGGCAGGGAATTCAATAAATTCACAACTCTCTGGGTGAAAACGTTTTTTCTCACCTCAGTCTTAAATGACCTCCCCTTTATTCTAAGACTGTGGCCCCTGGTTCTGGACTCCCCCAACATCGGGAACATGTTTCCTGCCTCTAGCGTGTCCAAACCCTTAACAAACTTATAAGAGTTCTTGGAATGAACTCGTACCGTGGGACAGGGCTATAAGACCTCCTACGACTATGTCTACGACCTCCTACGACCTCGTGGCGACCATGCTGCGAGTATGAGTCAAGGGCAAACTCGGCAGAGGTCGCCAATTAGGTCGTGAAAGTGGGACAGGGGGCTTAAGGCAGGGAATGGTCGAAGAATTGGGGCGCATGGGTTGAGTGCAGGAAAATGACACTAGTAAAAGACCAGCCACCATCATCTTGAATGGTTTATCTCTGCTTCTGTGTTTTATATTGTTAGAAGCAGGAGCTGAATTAGGCCATGTCAGGAAAACACGGTGTCGCAGCGGTAGAGTTGCTGCCTTACCGCGCCAGAGACCCGGGTCTGTACGGAGTTTGTACATTCTCCCCAAAACCTGCATAGGTTTTCTCCGAGATGTTCGGTTTCCTCCCACATCCCAAAGACGTGCAGGTTTGTAAGTTAATTGGCTTGGAATAAATGTAAATTGTCCCTTAGGTGTGTTGGACAGTGTTAGTGTGTGGGGGTCGCTGGTCGGCAGGCCTGTTTCCACGCTATATCTCTAAACTAAATTACATGTAATAAATGCAGAGACACCATTACACTGTGGCGGAGGAAATCCAGAACAAGGAACCAGAATTAGGTCAATTGTGAGTGATACCGTACAAAAGATAGTGACCTGCAAACTTCGGACATGGACAGTGACAATCTGTAAACTGAGCAGCGAGGAGAGCCTTGAATATAGTAAATGGCAGTGCAGGCTCTGGGGGACTGAATGGCCTCATGTCTTGTTGCTCATGGCCGGAATGTAACCAGCAAAGCCAATATTTCTCTGTAATGAAAATGCTTCCAATGTTTCCTGCAACAGGATGTCATCGAGGCTATTGCGGAGAGTGCGTTCAAAACATCACAGTACCCAGTCATCCTGTCCTTCGAAAACCATGTGGACTCGTAAGTAAAAATCTACATCTTTGATCCAAGTCTTGGATGGGAAGGTAAGGGGATCAGAAAGCAAGGGGTTGCAGGAAGTGAGCAGTGGGGAGAGGGGGGGATGGAGGGGGGGATGGAGGGGGGGGGGGGGGGGGGAGGGGGGGGGGGGAGAGGGGGAGAGGGGAGGGTGGAGTAGAAGGCAGTGGAGGACAAGTCAGTGGATATATTTAAGGCAGAGATATATAGATTCTTGATAGTACGGGTGTCAGGGATTATGGGGAGAAGGCAGGAGAATGGGGTTAGGAGGGAGAGGTAGATCAGCCATGATTGAATGGTGGAGTAGACTTGATGGGCCGAATGATTCTACCCCTATCACATGACCTTATAGTATATTCCTGCTAGTTTTGTGCAACCAAATACAAGGGGGAATTGTTTATTTAGTTTAGAAATAAACTTATCTTTGTCTATCAGTTTAGTTTAGTTTAAAGATACACTGCGGGAACATACCCTTCCGCCTACCGAGTCCGCACCGACCAGCGATCCCCGCACACTAACACTATCCTACACACACTAGGGACAATTTACATTTATACCAGGCGAATGAATCTACAAACCTGTACGTCTTTAGAGTGTGAGAGGAAACCGAAGATCTTGGAGAAAACCCACGCAGGTCACGGGGAGAACGTACAAACTTCGTACAGACAGCACCCGTAGTCGGGATCGAACCCTGGTCTCGAGATTGCAAAGTAACCAGAAAGGTTGATCAGGGCAGAGCTGTGGATGTTATCTATATGGATTTCAGCAATGCATTTGACAATGTTCCACATGGTAGGCTGCTCTGGAAGGTTAGATTGTATTTGAACCAGGGGGAGCTAGCTGACTGGATAGAGAATGCACTTCAAGTCAAGTCAAGTTTATTCATCACATACACATACGAGATGTGCAGTGAAATGAAAAGTGCCAATGCTCGCGGACTTTGTGCAAAAAACAAACGACAAACAGAATGGAACAGAATCACATATTCTTTTACATACTAAATATTGTGGGCGGAATGAAAAAGGGAAAAAAATCCAGCAATTTAAAAAAAAAAGCAGTAGAGTGGTTCAGTAAAGTTAGTCCCTGGTGAGATAGGACTTTACAGTCCGAATGGCCTCTGGGAAGAAACTCCTTCTCAACCTCTCCGTTCTCACAGCATGGCAACGGAGGCGTTTGCCTGACCGTAGCAGCTGGAACAGTCCGTTGCAGGGGTGGAAGGGGTCTCCCATGATTTTATTGGCTCTGGAGTTGCACCTCCTGTTGTATAGTTCCTGCAGGGAGGCGAGTGAAGTTCCCATAGTGTGTTCGGCCGAACGCACTACTCTCTGCAGAGCCTTCTTGTCCTGAGCAGAGCAATTCCCAAACCAGATTGTAATATTTCCGGACAAGATGCTTTCCACAGCCGCTGCGTAGAAGCACAGGAGGATCCTCGGAGACACTCTGAATTTCCTCAATTGCCTGAGGTGGTAAAGGCGCTGCCTTGCCTTACTCACGAGTGCTGCATGGAAGGAAGCAGAGGGTGATGGTGGAAAGTTGTTTTGGTTATCAAAACTTACAGTGTGATTACAGTGGACTCTATTCCTTGGAGCGCAGGAAGATGAGGGGTGATCTTATAGAGGTGTACAAAATCATGAGAGGAATAGATCGGGTAGATGCACAGAGTCTCTTACCCAGAGTAGGGGAATCGAGGACCAGAGAACATAGGTTTAAGATGAAAGGGAAAAGATTTAATAGGAACCTGAGGTGTAACTTTTTCACACAAAGTGTGGTGGGTGTATGCAATCAGCTGCCGGAGGAGGTAGTTGAGGCAAGTGCTATCTTCTTCTTCTTCTTCTTGCGTATGGCGTGCACAGCCTAAAGTTGTAGGACAACTTGTTCTATTTGATCTTGTTTGCGCACGTTGGGTTGATTGCACTCGTCGAAACAGGGCGGACCACAGAGGGTGGTGAGTGCCTGGAACGAGCTGCCGGGGGTGGTGGTGAGGGCAGATGCGATAGTGGTGTGCAAGAGGCTTTTGGATAGGCGCAGGGAATGGAGGGATATTGGATCACATGCAAGCAGGGGAGAGGAGTTTAAATTGACATCTTGTTTGGAGCAGACACTGTGGGCTGCAGGGCTTATTCCTGCGCATAACTGCTCTATGCTCTCTGGTCCTTGTGAAAAACAAAACAAGGACATGGGATTACACAGGAAGGGAAGTTTGGATGTAACTTTTCCAGATGTTGGTGAGACACTGTCTGATCTCTATCGGTAAGGAAGGATATTCTTGTGCTGGACGCAGTGCAGAGGAAGTTCAATCAGTCAGTTCCTGGGATGAAATGGCTGATGCATTAAGAAAGGTTGAGTAGGTAGATTGTTCAGAAGAAGTTTGGGTCTTTTTGAAGCAATAGTTAACTACAGAGTGCTGGAGCAAATCAGTGCATCAGGCAGACAATAGACAATAGACAATAGGTGCAGGAGTAGGCCATTCGGCCCTTCGAGCCAGCACCGCCATTTAATATGACCATGGCTGATCATCCACAATCAGTACCCCGTTCCTACCTTCTCCTCATATCCCCTGACTGCACTATTTTTAAGAGCCCTATCTAGCTCTCTCTTGAAAGCATCCAGAGAACCTGCCTCCACCGCCCTCTGAGGCAGAGAATTCCACAGACTCACCACTCTCTGTGAGAAAAAGTGTTTCCTCGTCTCCGTTCTAAATGGCTTACCCCTTATTCTTAAACTGTGTCCCCTGGTTCTGGACTCCCCCAACAGCGGGAACATGTTTCCTGCCTCTTGCGTGTCCAAACCCTTAACAATCTGGGGAGAGAAAGGGCAGAGAAAGTTTCAGGTCGTTCCCTTCTTCACACCGATGGAGTTGGGGGGAAGGAGGGGGGGATATAGAGAGTTGGAAATGAGAGGTGGAGGGTAGGGTTGCCACCTGTCCCGTATTAGCCGGGACATCCCGTATATTGGGCTAAATTGGTTTGTCCCGTACGGGACCGCCCTTGTCCCGTATTTGACTGCTACTACTCGGGTCGAGGGGACTGTCGGGTCAGAGCGCCGCGTCCGACCCCGCCTCACCCGTCCCGACGTAGTGCAGCCCATGGAGTGCAGCAGCAGCGCCTCGCCCGTGGCCCCGTCGGTCGGCAGCCCGGCCAGCTGTCCGACCTTCGGACCTTCGCTTACCGCCGACACCACCACCCCTCCTTCTCATGGCCGATCATCGGTTCATGAGTTGGATGGGGTGAAGGAATTTGCGCGCAACATCGCGCGGCCCCGGGCCAAAACTCCTCAGCTGGCCCGCCGGCTGGGCTTTGTGTGCAGTCCAGCACCCGGGCCAACTCATCATTCACCCAGACACGGCCCAGTTCTGTCAACGAATTGCCGTCTGGAATTTGTCCCGTATTTTGACCTTTTGTCCCTTAATTGGGAGTGAGAAAGTTGGCAACCCGAGGTGAGGGTGAGGGGAAGCCTTGCATAAGATGGGTGGACACAGGTGTTAAGGGCAACATAGAATAAAGTGGAGGCCATTTAAGACTGAGGTGAGAAAAAACTTTTTCTCCCAGAGAGTTGTGAATTTGTGGAATTCCCTGCCACAGAGGGCAGTGGAGGCCAAGTCACTGGATGGATTTAAGAGAGAGTTAGATAGAGCTCTACGGGCTAGTGGAGTCAAGGGATATGGGGAGAAGGCAGGCACGGGTTATTGATTGGGGATGATCAGCCATGATCACAATGAGTGGCGGTGCTGGCTCGAAGGGCCGAATGGCCTCCTCCTGCGCCTATTTTCTATGTTTCTATGTTTCTATAGACTAAAAAAGCTGGAGTAACTCAGCGGGACAGGCAACATCTCTGGAGATCTCTTTCTCTGCAGAACCGTTGAGTTACTCTAGCTATTTGTGTCTATCTTTGGTTGACACCAGCATCTACAGTTCCTCCCTACATTGATGTTAAGGTGGGGGGTGGTTTACAGATGGGTGGAGGTAGTGACAAAGACTAATGAAAAGGAAAACAGGGTGTCAGATAGAAAAGAAGAGGATCCCGAGGACGGATTGAGAACGGCCCAACAAGAAATGTCCGTCAGTTTACTGTGTATAAATTGCATGACTCCTTTCCTACATCTTCCCCCCCCCCCCCGCACCCCCCCCCCAACAGCTATTTCCCTCCTCACTCCTTTTCCACTGCTCCTTCCCCTCTCCCTTTTCCCCCTCCCTTCCACCTCCCACTATCCCCCTCTTTCTCCCCTTCTCTCTTCCTTTTCTCTTTTTCCCCTCTCGTTCCCCTCACTTTCCCCTCTCTTTCCCCCCTCTCTTTCCCCCCTCTCATTCCCCCCCCCCTTTCCCCCCTCTCTTTCCCCCCTCTCTTTCCCCCCTCTCTTCCCCCCTCTCTTCCCCCCTCTCTTCCCCCCTCTCTTCCCCCCCTCTCTTCCCCCCCCTCTCTTTCCCCCCCTCTCTTTCCCCCCCTCTCTTCCCCCCCTCTCTTCCCCCCCTCTCTTCCCCCCCTCTCTTCTCCCCCCTCTCTTTCCCCCCTCTCTTTCCCCCCTCTCTTTCCCCCCTCTCTTTCCCCCCTCTCTTTCCCCCCTCTCTTTCCCCCCTCTCTTTCCCCACTCTTTACCCCCTCTCTCCCCCCCTCTTCTCTCTCCCCCCCTCTTCTCTCTCCCCCCCTCTTTCTCCCCGTCTCTCTTTCCCTCATCTCCCTTCCCCCCCCTCTCTTTTCCTCCCTCATTCCTTCCCTCTCTTTTACCCTCCTGCTCTCTCTGACTCCCTCTCCCCCTCTCATAGAAACATAGAAACATAGAAAATAGGTGCAGGAGTAGGCCATTCAGCCCTTTGAGCCTGCCTCACCATTCAATATGATCATGGCTGATCATCCAACTCAGTATCCTGTACCTGCCTTCTCTTCATACCTCCTGATCTCTTTAGCCACAAGGACCACATCTAACTCCCTCTTAAATATAGCCAATGAACTGGCCTCAACTACCTTCTGTGGCAGAGAATTTCAGAGATTCACCACTGTCTGTGAAAAATGTTTTTCTCATCTCGGTCCTAAAAGATTTCCCCCTTATCCTTAAACTGTGACCCCTTGTTCTGGACTTGCCCAACATCAGGAACAAGCTTCCTGCATCTAGCCTGTCCAACCCCTTAAGAATTTTGTAAGTTTCTATAAGATCCCCCCTCAATCTTCTAAATTCTAGCGAGTACAAGCTGAGTCTATCCAGTCTTTCTTCATCCCAGGAATCAGTCTGGTGAACCTTCACTGTACTCCGTCTATGGCAAGAATGTCTTTCCTCAGATTAGGAGACCAAAACTGTACGCAATACTCCAGGTGTGGTCTCACCAAGACCCTGTACAACTGCAGTAGAACCTCCCTGCTCCTATACTCAAATCCTTTTGCTATGAATGCTAACATACCATTCGCTTTCTTCACTGCCTGCTGCACCTGCATGCCTACTTTCAATGACTGGTGTACCATGACACCCAGGTCTCGTTGCATCTCCCCTTTTCCTAATCGGCCACCATTCAGATAATAGTCTACTTTCCTGTTTTTGCCACCAAAGTGGATAACCGCACATTTATCCACATTATACTGCATCTGCCATGCATTTGCCCACTCACCCAGCCTATCCAAGTCACCTTGCAGCCTCCTAGCATCCTCCTCACAGCTAACACTGCCCCCCAGCTTCGTGTCATCTGCAAACTTGGAGATGTTGGATTCAATTCCCTCATCCAAATCATTAATATATATTGTAAATAGCTGGGGTCCCAGCACTGAGCCTTGCGGTACCCCACGAGTCACTGCCTGCCATTGTGAAAAGGACCCGTTTACTCCTACTCTTTGCTTCCTGTCTGCCAGCCAGTTCTCTATCCACATCAATATTGAACCCCCAATTCCGTGTGCTTTAAGCTTGTATACTAATCTCTTATGTGGGACCTTGTCGAAAGCCTTCTGAAAGTCCAGATATAACACATCCACTGGTTCTCCCTTATCCACTCTACTAGTTACATCCTCTCCCCCTCTCCCCCTCGACCCCCTCTCCCTCACCCCCTCCCCCTCTCTCTGGCGCCTCCCTCATTCTGTATGTAACTCTCTTTCCTCAAGATGCATCTGATTTTTTCTTCTCTAATCTCGAACAGCCCAAAGCAGCAAGCCAAGATGGCCGACTACTGCAGGACAATATTTGGTGACATGTTGCTGACAGAGCCCATGGAGAAATATCCAGTGAGTGTGATCCTGCGGGCACAGACGGTGTAGGGTGGTGAATTGAATTGATTGAATTGAATACCTGATTGTACTCCTGCGCCAGGCTTATCCTTTGTCCTCCCCCCCCCTCCACACAGTGGTCCCCCCCACGCTGGGTCCCTCTTTGTCCCCCCCTCCCCCACCCCCCGGCTTCCACATGTCCGCCCTCGTCCGTCACTCCCCACCATCATCGACCACTCCATTAACGGTGCCGGACAACACTGTGGGGCCCAGCCAGCCGCGGCCTGTTGCGTTGACCTTGCCGCATGTGCATTGCTGCTGGTGGGTAGATACGGTGTGGGGATCTCGGTGGATCTGCAGTTATGCTTGGTGTGTTCCTGGAACACCTTATGTGGTCATTGGATGTTATGCAAGTCCACCACCGAAGTTCACCTATGGCTTTGCCCTTCTGATTGTCGGCTGGTGTGCAGCGCCCGTATAGTGCCAATCACATGCCCTCTGGTGTCGGAAATGGAGGGTGCTTGGCTTCTGCAACCTCTCCCATTAGTAATGTAGTGTGTGGTATTGTAGATGACACTGATGTGTATGGTATAGAAAAATAGAGACATACAAACATAGAAATAGGTGCAGGAGTAGGCCTTTCGGCCCTTTGAGCCAGCTCCGCCATTCAATATGATCATGGCTGATCATCCAAAATCAGTACCCCATTCCTGCTTTCTCCCCATATCCTTTGATTCCTTTAGCCCTAAGACAGGGGTGGGCAACCTTGTTCTGCATAGGATGGCGGGCCACATCTATCACGTGTGCACATGGATCCCGCCCCCATCCTGCCCCGGATGGCAGGCATCAAATCACGTGTTCACAGAAGGTAGATATAAATGCTGGAGAAACTCAGCAGGTGAGGCAGCCTCATGCAATCCTTGCATGTCTCACCCGCTGAGTTTCTCCAGCATTTTTGTCTACCTTCGATTTTTCCAGCATCTGCAGTTCTTTCTTAAACGTGTTCACAGTAGGTGCGCGGCCGTGCCGGCGGCTTTACGCAAGATGTGGTACAGCCAGAGCTCGGCGCTCGGGGCGGGCCGGATGATTACGGGGAAAAAAATCCGCCTGCGGGCCGGATGATTTCGGGTAACGGGCCGCATTCGACCCGGGGGCCGCAGGTTGCCGACCCTTGCCCTAAGAGCTAAATCTAACTCTCTCTTGAAAACATCCAGTGAATTGGCCTCCACTGCCTTCTGTGGCAGAGAATTCCACAGATTCACAACTCTCCGGGTGAAAACGTTTTTACCTCATCTCAGTCCTAAATGGCCTCCCCTGTATTCTCAAACCGTGGTCCCTGGTATTGTAGATGGCACCAAAGTGGGTGGTATTGTAGTCAGAGAAGATGGTTGTCAAAGGATCTCGATCGGTTGGGCAGGTGGGCTGAAGAAAGCTTAATGGAGTTTAATACAGATAAGTATGAGGTGTTGCATTTTGGAAGGTCTAACCAGGGTAGGATATACACAGTGAATGGCTGGGGTCTGGGGAGTGCTGTCGGGCAGAGAGATCTAGGAGTGCAGGTACATAGTTACTTGGAGCTGGTGTCCCAGTTGAGGGCCAGTCCCACTTTCACGACTTAATTCAAAACCTCTGCCGAGTTTAAAGGACCTAAAAAAAAAATCAAGATTGTGGTGATCTACGGACTCCTACGACCTTCCACGACTATGTTCACGAACTCCTACGAGTATGTCTACGAATTCCCACGACTATTTCGATGCCCTCCTTACGAGTAAAAAGTTGCAATTTCTTTCATCCCGACCATTTTTTTAAACGTGGACATTTTTTATCGGGCTGGAAAAAACGTCCCGACTTACCTGATGCCACGAGTACCTACGGCTGGCATAACGAGCCGCTACGATATATCTACGAACTCCTACGGACTCGTTACGAACATTCTGCGAGTTTGAATCAAGGGGAAAACTCGGGAGAATTTGTGAATTACCTCGTGAAAGTGGGACAGGCCCTTAAGACAAGGTGGTGAAGAAGGCTTTAGGCAAATTGGCCTTCATCAGTCAGAGTATTGAGACTAGACTTCGGGAGGTCATGTTACAATAGTACAAGACATCAGTGAAGTCACATTTTGAGGCCACAATATTGTGTTCAGTTTTGGTCACCCTGTTGTAGGAAATATGTTGTTCAGCTGGAAAGTATGCAGAGAAGATTAAGGAGAATGTTGCCAGGACTCGAGGGCCTGAGCTATCGGTAGAGGTTGAGCAGTCTAGGACGTTATTCCTTGAAGAGCATGAGGATGAGGGGTGATCCTATAGAAGTGTATAAGATCGTGAGAGGAATAGATAGGGTGAATGAAGGATATGGTCCAAATGCTGGAAGGTGGTACTAGTGTCGATGGGTTATGTTGGGCTGTGTGGAGTTGGAGGGCCTGTTTCCACGCTGTTGTGACCATTGTGAGCAGACAGCAGTAGCTTGCATACTCTTCAGATAACTGAATTCACGTACTTATGCTTGACATTCATCGGGGGAGCTCAGGGCAATATTTTTCACTTTTGAAAATACCTTGCTTTCACCAGGAAACATAACCCAGTTTGTGTAGGGAGGAACTGCAGGTGCTGGTTTGCACCCAAGATAAACACAAAATGCTGGAGTAACTCAGCGGGACGGGCAGCATCTCTGGAGTGAAGGAATGGGTGACGTTTCCTGTCTTCAGACTGAGAGTTAGGGGAGAGGGAGACTAGAGATATGGAAGGGTAAGGTGTGAAAACGACAGATCAAAGCAGACGTTGATCAAGGAATTGTAGAATGGTTCACTGCTGGATGAGGGGAAGGTGACAACGAGGCATACATACAATGAGTAAAATTAATCAGGAGGACAGTGAAACCAGTCGGAGAACTAGGATGTGGGAGGGATGGAGAGAGAGGGAAAGCAAGGGCTATCTGAAGTTAGAGAAGTCAATGTTCATACCGCTGGGGTGTAAGCTGCCCAAGTGAAATATGAGGCGCTGTTCCTCCAATTTGTGCTGGGCCTCACTCTGACAGTGGAGGTGGCCCAGGACAGAAAGGTCAGTGGGGGAAAGGGAGGGGGAGTTAAAGTGTTTGGCAACCGGGAGATCAGGTAGGTTGAGGCGGAGGTGTTCAGTGAAACGATCGCCGAGCCTGCGCTTGGTCTCGCCGATATACAGGAGTCCACACCTGGAACAGTGGATACAGTAGATGAGGTTGGAGGAGGTGCAAGTGAACCTCTGCCTCACCTGAAAGGACTGTCGGGGCCCTTGGATGGAGTTGAGGGACGAGGTATAGGGACATTCTTTGCCTCAGAAGGCGGTGGAGGCCGTTTCTCTGGATACTTTCAAGAGAGAGCTAGATAGGGCTCTTAAAAATAGCGGAGTCAGGGGATATGGGGAGAAGGCAGGAATGGGGTACTGATTGTGGATGATCAGCCATGATCACATTGAATGACAGTGCTGGCTCGAAGGGACGAATGGCCTACTCCTGCACCTATTGTCTATTGTCTAGTGACAGGCGTTGCATCTCCTGCGGTTGCAGGGGAAGGTACCCGGGGAGGAGGTGGTGAGATCTATCATTAAACAGGGCCACAAGTTCAATAGTTCTCCTGACATCCCCATTATCATACATCTGTTTTCCATGCTGCTGTGTTGAAATTTGCATATTCGTCCATTATCTGGTACACATTAAGCGCTGACACACCTGAGCTGTCCTTGGCATTGCCCAAACAAAAGCTCCTATTCATCTCCTGTCAGCTTAAAAATGACTCAATGCATATGCTAATTGATTAAACTGAATATTAAAATTCACCCAACAAAGACAGTAAATATTATTCCAATGTAAACTTGAATCCTGTCTGGTAGAAACAGGGAACAGCAGATGCGGAGGTGTTGAGTTACTCCAGCATTTTGTAGCATATTTTGTGTACTAACCCTGCCTAAATGTTATGTCCAAACATTAACCCCGTTTTGCTTTACTGTCCCCCAACAATACTGGCTCTTCACAGTTGAGATGCATTTTGGTGTCTGGCAAACACAAAATGCTGGAGTAACTCAGTGGGACAGGCAGCTTCTCTGGAGAGAAGGAACGGGCGACTTTTCAGGTCGAGACCCTTCTTCAGACCAAAGAACCTATAGCGGAGCAAGATAGACCACACCTTCTAAATGCAATGGGTTGACGTGTAGTACACAACGGAGTGGAACGTGGGCTTTTTTTCATCCATTTCAGTAACCCGACCCGACTCGCAGTGTAATCAACGTTGCGGGGGAACAGTCTGTGTTAATAAATTATAATTCTGAAAATGAGGAGAAGTTTTTTACCAAATAACTTTTATTTTTACGAGGATGTTTCCGTAACCGGCTTCCGTCTCCGCACTAGTATCTTTGCTCCGCTACGGGATCTTGGGTGCGGAGACGGAAGCCGGTTTACGGAAATGGGGCCGAAAATCACCCATGAATCTGCCCATGACCGTACTACGTCTTTTTCGTCGAGTGATCTATCTTGCTTGCTATAGGATCTTTGCTTCAGACTGATGTCAGGGGAGGGGGCGGGACAAAGATAGAATGTAGGCGGAGACAGTGAGACTGGTGGGAGAACTGGGAAGAGGAAGGGGATGGAGAGAGAAAGCAAGGGCTATCTGAAGTTAGAGAAGTCAATGTTCACACCGCTGGGGTGTAAACTACCCAAGCAAAATATGAGGTGCTGTTCCTCCAATTTGCGCTGGACCTCACTCTGACAATGGAGGAGGCCCAGGACAGAAAGGTCAGATTGGGAATGGGAGGGGGAGTTGAAGTGCTGAGCCACCGGGAGATCAGGTAGGTGAAGATGGACTGAGCGGAGGTGTTCAGCGAAACGATCGCCGAGCCTGCGCTTGGTCTCGCTGATGTAGAGAAGTTGACAACTGGAACAGCAGATACAGTAGATGAGGTTGGAGGTGGTGCAAGTGAACCTCTGCCTCACCTGGAAAGACTGTTTGGGTCCTCGGATGGATTGGATGGATTGGTAGCTGGCAATATCTATTCCCTTGCACCTGTAGATAGGCACAAAAAGCTGGAGTAACTCAGCTGGTCAGGCAGCACCTCTGGAGAAAAGGAATAGGTGACCTTTCGGGTCAAAACAGGATGCAAGGGGACTTGGGAGTGCTGGTGCAGGCTTCCTTTTTCTCCACAGATGCTGTCTGACCCGATGAGTTAAGGGCCTGTCCCACTTTCACGACCTAATTCACGACCTCTTGACTCATACTTGCAGCATAGTCGTGACGAGGTCGTAGATAGGTCGTAGCAAGCCGTGATGCTAGTCGTAGGTACTCGTGGCATCAAGTAGGTCGGGGCGTTTTTCTAGCATGAAGAAAAATGTCTACGAGTAAAAAGGGCTGTGAATTAGGTCGTGAATCTTAACTCCAGCTTTTTGTTTCTATCTTCGGTTTAAACCAGCATCTGCAGTTCCTTCCTACACGTCCCCTGCACCTACACCACATCTGAGACCCGCAGGGCAGTGAAGCTAAACTGGTGACTGGGGGCGGGGGATGAGTGGGCAGAGAAGTGGCAGATGGAATACAATGTAGCAAAGTGTGGAGTCATGTATTTTGTTGGTAGGAATAAAGGCGTAGACTTTGTTCTAAATGGGGAGAGGATTCATAAATTGTAGTAGTGCTGGTGAAGGATTCCCACGAGGTTCACTTTGCAAGATGAATCGGTAGTAAGGAAGGCAAACTCAATGCTTGCGTTGGTATCAAGAGGAATAGAATACAAAAACAGGGATGTAATGCTGAGGCTCTAGAAGGTGTTTGTCAGACCGCATTTGGAGCATTGTGAGCAATTTTGGGCACCATATAGAATAGAATAGAATAGAATAGAATAGCCTTTTATTGTCATCCAGACCGAAGTCTGAACGAAATTTAAGCAGTCATACATATAATACAATACAATAAAAAACAACAATAAACACATATTAACATCCACCACAGTGAGTCCACCCAACATCTCCTCACTGTGATGGAGGCAAAAGTCTTAGGGCTGCAGTCTCTTCCCTCCTCTTCTCCTTCTGCGCTGAGGTGATACCCCCCGGGCGATGTTAAAACCTGTCCTCGCGGCTCAAACACCGCGGCCCGGGGTAGTCGAAGCTGCCGCTCACCAGACCTGCTGACGCAGCCGCTGGCCCGCGGCCGAACCCCCGGTCTCAGGCCACCGCCACCAGAACTGCCGTCCCAGCCCCCGGAGCATCGTTCCAGCCCCGAGCCGGATCGCCCTCACGTGAGTACTGCCACCGTCTCAGCCTCGCGCCAGGCCGCCGCTCCTCCCTCGGGCCAGGCCGCCCCGACCGGGCACCGCTCCTCCCTCAGGCTGGGCCGCCCCGACCGGGCGCCGCTCCTCCCTCAGGCTGGGCCGCCCCAACCGGGCACCGCTCCTCCCTCAGGCTGGGCCGCCCCGACCGGGCACCGCTCCTCCCTCAGGCTGGGCCGCCCCGACCGGGCGCCGCTCCTTCCTCAGGCTGGGAACGCCGTACCTCCCCGAGCTCGGCTACTCCGACGGGAGCACCGTGCCTTCCTCGGGCCGGCCGTCACAGCCCCTCACGAAAGCCCTGTTCCAGCCCCGAGCCGGGCCGTCCTCACGGGAGCGAGCTCAGTGCGAGTCCTGGCGGGCTCTGCCTCCTGAGCCTCGAGGTCGCCAGCTCCGCCATTAGGCCTCAGCGCAGACGGAGGCAGAGAAGGGGAATACGACGAAAAAGTCGCATTCCCCCGCAGGGAGAGACAGCAAGCCCCGTTTCAACCCCCCCCCCCCCAAAACACAAACTAAAAACCAAAAACTAGACTAACCAAAACGAAAATAAACAACCCAAAAAACACAAAACAGACAGGACTGCCGGAGAGCCGCTGCAGCCAGAGCCGCGCCGCCACTATGATATCTGAGAAAGGATGTGCTGGCCAGAGGTTCACGAGAATTATCCCAGGAATGAGTAGGTCAACATTGAGCGTTTGACGGCACTGGGCCTGTATTCACTGGGGTTTAGACTGATAAAGCCCCTGTCCCACTGTACGAGGTAATTCAAGAGTTTTCCCCTGATTCGAACTCGGAGAATGTCCGTAGCGGGTCCGTAGGAGTTCGTGTATGTCTCGTAGCGGCTCGTAATGCTAACAGTAGGTATAAAAAGTAACAATTTTTTTCATCACGAGTATTTTTTCACTTGTGGACATTTTTTTGCTGGGATGTAAAAACGTCACGAGTTACCGAATGCCCCTACCGTTAGCATTATGGGAAAGATGGTGTCAAGCTGGAAAGGGTGCAGAGAAGATTTATGAGGATGTTGCCAGAACTCGAGGGCCTAAGCTATTGGGAAAGGTTGAGCAGGCTGGGACTTTATTGCTTGGAGTGCAGGAGAATCATGGGTGATCATATAGACGTGGGGGGTGGGAGATTACAACCTTCACGTGGTCCGACTTGTTTCGACGAATGCTATCAACCCGGCGTGCACAATCAAAGAAGACCAAATAGAACAAGTTGTCCACAACTTTCGGCTGTGCACGCCATACACAAGAAGAAGAAGAAGATATAGACGAGCGCAAGGTCATGCGAGGTATAGATATGGTAAATGCACTTTACCCAGTGTAGGGGAATGACAGACATAGGCCTAATGAGGACATAGAGGACATGAGGCCAGAGACCACAGCCCTCTTCAGAGTACTTGTCACCTCTTCAAAAATCTTCATCAGATTTCCTATGCACAAAGCCACGCTGACTATCCCTAATCCCTAATCAATTCTTGCCTTTGCGAATGCATGATAAATTCTCTCTATCGGCCTGTAGTTCCCAGGTTTATACTTACAGCCTTTCTAAAATAAATGCACAACATTAGCCACAGCCCAGCCTTCCACAGTCTCAAATAGGGACAAAATGCTGGAGTGAAAGCCCTGTCCCACGGTACAAGTTCATTCCAAGAGCTCTCCCGAGTTTTAAATAAAACAAACTCGTGGTAAGCACGGAGAATGAACGTAGCGGGTACGTCGGTGCTCGGGGACGTCTCTTAGCGGCTCGTAACGCTAACGGCAGGTACTCGGGAAGACTCGCTAAAGGCAGGTAAGCACGGGAAGACTCGTGAAGATTTTTCAACACGATGAAAAATGTCCACGAGAGCCCCGAGTACCGACGAGTGGCCATTACCATAAATCTCCGAGTTCGAATCAGGGCAAACTCGGGAGAGCTCTTGGAATGAACTTGTACCGTGGGACAGGGGTTGAAATCAGCGGGACAGGCAGCATCTCAGGAGAGACCCCTTCTTCAGGGGTTAGGATGGAGATAGATCAGCCAGGATTGAATGGAGCAGTAGACCTGATGGGCCGAATGGCCTAATTCTACTCCTATCACTTATGATCTTACGATTTTCTATGTGCTGTCTGAGTCTATGTATCTGTGATACTGCCAGCAAGATTTTCATTGTACCTCTGCTTCACTGTACTTTTGCACCAAGAGTCAAGAGTTAGTGTTTTATTGTCACGTGTCCCAGATAGAACAATGAAATTCTTATTTACAGCAGCACAACAGACCATGATAAAACCGATGCCTCATGGTTCATGTCTATGAGTGATAGGAGCTCCAATTAGGCCATTCGGCCCATCAATTCTCCTCCATCATTCAATCATGGCTGATCCATCTCTCCCTCCTGACCCGATTCTCCTGCCTTCTTCCCATAACGCCTGACACCCGTACTAATCAAGAATTTATCTATCTCTGCCTTAAAAATATTCCTTGACTTGGCCTCCGCAGCCTTCTGTGGCAATGAATTCCACAGATTCACCACCCTCTGACTGAAGAAATTCCTTGATGTAGTTCAGAGCTTATTTGGAGGTTGTAGTGTTTAATAGCCTGATGGTTGTTGGGAAGAAGCTGTTCCTGAACCTGGACGTTACAGTTTCCAGGCTCATGTACCTTCTTCCCGATGCCAGGGGTGACCACAGGAATGATGGCATGTGACAATAAACCGGAATAGATTACAAATTTCTCTTCCATCGACCCAGCGACTTCTTTCTTAGCTTCCCCGAACGCCCTAGATTACACTTGGTTGGGTCCTGGGAATTTATCTACCTTTGTGTGCTTTAATACTTCCACGACCCTCTCTTCTATAGTGTGGTCGGGTACTAGTACATTAAGCATCTTGGTTTGTGCAATGAGGCTGCAGGATATAAGGAGCTTGGACACAAAGCTGGAATAACTCAACGGGACAGGCAGCATCTCAGGAGAGAAGGATTGGGTGACATTTCGGGTCAAGACCCTCCTTCAGACCCGACCCGAATATAACCAGCGTGCCAGGCTTGGATTAGTAGGATTCAAGATTCAAGAGAGTTTATTGTCATGTGTCCCAGATAGGACAATGACATTCTTGCTTTGCTTCAGATAAACAACAGAATATAGTAGGCATAAATAAATACAAAACAGTGTGTCCATATACCATTGAATATATATATATATACACACACATAAATAACAGAAAAAGTGCAATGGGCTGTTTAACGATCAGAGTTTTGTTTGAGTTGAGTTTAATAGTCTGATGGCTGTGGGGAAGCAGCTATTTCTGAACCTGGATGTTGCAGATTTCAGGCTCCCGTAAAATGGATAAGTAAAATGGAACCAATGTGATGTTAGATGCGCATCTCAATGTGTTTTGCCCCTTCTGTGGCAGCTGAAAGCTGGATCTCCCGTCCCCAGCCCCCGGGAGCTGCTGGGCAAGATCCTCATCAAGAACAAGAAGAATCAGATTGCTGACAACAGGAGCCAGGAGAGGACGAGTAGGAAGAGCATGGACTCCGTGGTCGAGGAGGCAGCCTCTGGGGAAACAACGCAGACAGGTACAGCCTTCTCTTCCTACTGGCTGCTCTGATGCAAGTTGGATAGGCTGGAACGTTGGAATATCATGTTCACAAGTTATTGTCATGTTGCAGTTGCATAAGACGTTGGTGAGGCCGCCTTGAGAATGTTGTGTTCAGTTCCGGGCACCATATTGTAGGACAGATATTGTCAAGCTTGAAAGGGTTCAGAGAAGATTTACGAGGATGTTGCCAGGATTAGAGGGTGTGAGCTATAGGGAGAGGTTGAGTCGGCTGTGTCTCTATTCCTTGGAGCGCAGGAGGATGAGGGGTGATCTCATAGAGGTGTGTAAAATCATGAGAAGAATAGATCGGTAGATGCACAGAGTCTCTTGCCCAGAGTAGGGGAATCGAGGACCAGAGCAATTAGGTTCAAGGTGAAGGGGAAAAGATTTAATAGGAATCTGAGGGGTAACCTTTTCACACAAAGGGTGGTGTGTGTATGGAACGAGCTGCCAGAGGAGGTAGTTGAGGCTGGGACTATCCCAACGTTGAAGAAACAGTTAGACAAGTACATGGATAGGACAGATTTGGAGGGATATGGACCAAGCGCAGTCAGGTGGGACTAGGTGTAGCTGAGACATGTTGGCGTGTGTGGGCGAGTTGGGCCGAAGGGCCCGTTTCCATACTGTATGACTCACAAAATTAGGCCATTCAGCCCATCGAGTCTACTCCGCCATTCAATCGTGGCTGATCTCTGCTTCCTAATCCCATTCTCCTGCCTTCTCCCCATAACCCCTGACACCCATTCTAATCTAGAATTTGGCTTAAAAATATCCATGGACTTAGCCTGCACAGCCTTCTGTGGCAATGAGTTCCACAGATTCATCACCCTCTGACTAAAGAAGTTCCTCCTCACCTCCTTTCTAAAAGAGCGCCCTTTAATTCTGAGGTTCTGACCTCTGGTCCTAGACTCTCCCACCAGTATCGGAGGCTAAGGGGTGACCTGGTTGAGGTGTACAAGATCGTGAGAGGCCTGGATCAGGTGAATGCTAACAGTCTTTTTCACAGTGAAGGCTGTAAGGTATATCAGCATTACAGAGAATTTAATGTGTCCCACTCACAGGTGTGAGGTGTGTCAGTGTGTCAATGTGAGGGGTGCAGCCAATTGTCACAGTGAGAGGGGTGTGGGCAGCAGCACCTCGCCCGTGGCCCCGTCGGTCGGCAGCCCGGCCAGCTGTCTGACCTTCGGACCTTCGCTTACCGCCGACACCACCGATGATCGGTTCATGAGTTGGATGGGGCCCCGGGCCAAAACTCCTCAGCTGGCCCGCCGGCTGGGCTTTGTGTGCAGTCCAGCACCCGGGCCAACTCATCATTCACCCAGCCACGGCCCAGTCGGTCAACGAATTGCCGTCGGGAATCTGTCCCTTATTTTGACCTTTTGTCCCTTATTTGGGAGTGAGAACGTTGGCAACCCCAGGTGTATCAGTGTTACGGTGTGGGGTGTATTGGTGTTCCAGTCACTGATATTAGGAGATCAGTCCCTCCTCCACCATGGTTCTCCCACTAGTTTCACTGTCCTCCTGATTATATTTTGTTGATTGTATGCCTCGTTGTCACCTTCCCCTCAGCTGACACCAAACCATACTTCATTTTCCGCGATTACCATCCCCTTGGCGTGCAGGGCCCATCACCGTGTTACACTGAAGTCTACATGATACATCAGTGTGTGATGGTGGCGAGTGTGGACTGTGTGAGTGTTTGACGCTGCAGGGTGCGTCCTCAGCGCTGGTCCCGGGCAAGCAATGCACTCTAGATGACTCACGCTGGCTGTGGAAGCGAACAATATCTGGCAGACAGCTTGTGATCTTTGGCAAGCACGTCCGCATTGAATGTCAACAGTATCTCTTCTAGTTATTGTCCCCTATCCCTCAAGCATTCGTCTGGATGGTGCAAACTTGAACGGCCCCTGTGCCAACATGCGCTGGTTTGTTTTATAATCCTCCGGCGTTATATTTCCAGCCCTCCAGGCTGCACGTTACATACACGCTGGATAAATACAAGGACTCGGACCCCTGCACACTATATTCTGAATTCCCTCAACAGCCTGACGTTTAGTTACAATCCCCTGCCCCTCTGCCTCCTATGCTTCAATGAAAAAAAATCCAGTTTATCCAACCTCTCAATAGACAATAGGTGCAGGAGGAGCCAGCCTTCGAGCCAGCACTGCCATTTAATGTGATCATGGCTGATCATCCACAATCTGTACCCCGTTCCTGCCTTTTCCCCATATTCCTTGACTCCGCTATCTTTAAGAGCTCTATCTAACTCTCTCTTGAAAGCATTGGCCTCCACTGCCTTCTGAGGCAGAGAATTTCACAGATTCACAACTCTCTGGGTGAAAAGGTTTTTCCTCATCTCCATTCTAATTGGCCTACCTCTTATTCTTAAACTATAGCCTCTAGTTCTGGACTAACACAACATTGGGAACATGTTTCCTGCCTCTAGTGTGTCCAATCCCTTAATAATCTTTCATGTTTCAATAAAACGCCTCTCATCCTTCTAAATTCCAGAGTGTACAAGCCCAGCCGCTCCATTCTATCAACATATGACAGTCCCGCCATCCCGGGAATTAACCTGGTGAACCTACTCTGCACTCCCTCAATAGCAAGAATGCCCTTCCTCAAATTTGGAGACCAAAACTGCACACAATACTCCTGGTGTGGTCTCACTAGGGCCTTCTCCTTGTAGGTAAAGATAGACACAAAATGCTGGAGTAACTCAGCGGGACAGGCAGCATCTCTGGAGAGAAAGAATGGATGACGTTTCGGGCCGAGACCCTTCTTCAGACTCACCTTATAGCTCAAGCCTGCGAGCCCAGCAAACATCCTTGTGGATAAACAAGGAACTGCAGAAGGTACACAAAATTGCTGGAGAAACTCAGCGGGTGCAGCAGCATCTATGGAGCGAAGGAAATAGGCAACGTTTCGGGCCGAAACCCTTCTTCAGACTTCGATGCTGGTTTACACAAAGTGCCCGAGTAACTCAGTGAGTCAGGCAGCATCTCTGGAGAACATGGATAGGTGATATTTCGGGTAGCACTGGTGGTGAAGAAAGCTGGAAGAGAGGAGGGGCAGGACAAAGCCTGACGTAATAGGTGAAATGTGTGTAGGAAGGAACTGCAGATGCTGGTTTACACTGAAGATAGACACACAATGCTGGAGTAACTCAACTGGACAGGCAGCATCTCTGGAGAGAAGGAATGGGTAATGTTTCAGGCTGAGATATTTCTTTCCACCTGAAATGTCACCGGAAACGTCTCCCAATCCTTCTCCCCATAGATGCTGCCTGTCCCGCTGAGTTACTCCAGTAATAAGTGAACACAGGTGATGGGGATTTTCACAGACAAATAGTTGGGCAAAGGCCAGAAATGGAAAGAGTGACACAAAAGTATTGAGTTTTGAAGCTAGATTCCAGGTGGTGCACATGGGAGAGAGGGGGTGGGAGAGAAGGGGGAGGGGTTTTGAAGTTACCTAAAATTGGAGTTCAATGGGGTGTAAGCTGCCCAAGTGGAATATGAGGTGCTGAGGTGCTGTTTCTCCAGATTGTGGCCTCTCTATGACAATGGAGAAAGGCCAGTGTGAGAATGTGAAGAGGAGTTAAAATGGTTGGCAACCAGGAGATCCAGTAGACCTTGGTGGACTGGGCTCAAGTGTTCAGCGAACCGTTCACCGAGCCAGTGCCTGATTTTGTTGGTGTACAGGAGGCCATGTTGGGAACACCAGATGCAGTAGATTCGTTAGAGGAGGTGAGGATATCCTAATGAATCCCTTTCCAACTTAAGGACATCCTTCTACGAGCTGGGGGTCGTGAACTGCATACACTACTGCCAGTGTAGTTTTACCAACCACTTGTACAGGGCATCATGATGTATAAGGACCCACTCAGTCTCCGTCCCAGTGAAGGCAGGTGTGCCAAACACTTCCTTCAGCACACCTGTCCACCTGACTCACCAACTTTAGGGGGCTTTGCACCTGAACTCCCCATTCTTTCTGTACTGCATCACTCTCCAAGGCTCTAGTGTAGTTTAGTTATTTTTAGTTTGGGGATATAGTGCGGAAACAGGCCCTACGGCTGACCGAGTCCACACCGACCTGCGATCCCCGCGCCTGGAGTATTGTGCGCAGTTTTGGTCTCCAAATTTGAGGAAGGACATTCTTGCTGTTGAGGGAGTGCAGCGTAGGTTAATTCCCAGGATGGCGGGACTGTCATATGTTGATACAATGGAGCGGCTGGGCTTGTACACTCTGGAATTTTGAAGGATGAGAGGATATCTTATTGAAACATAAGATTATTAAGGGTTTGGACACACTAGAGGCAGGAAACATATTCCCGATGTTGGGGGAGTCCAGAACCAGGGGCCACAGTTTAAGAATAAGGGGTAAGTCATTTAGAACGGAGATGAGGGTTGTGAATCTGTGGAATTCTCTGCCTCAGTGAATCTGTGGAGGCCAATTCTCTGGATGCTTTCAAGAGAGAGTTAAATGCCCCTGTCCCACTTAGGAAACCTGAACGGAAACCTCTGGAGACTCTGCGCCCCACCCAAGGTTTCCGTGCGGTTCCCGGAGGTTGCAGGTGGTTGCCGGAGGTTGCAGGTAGTGGAAGCAGGTAGGGAGACTGACAAAAACCTCCGGGAACCGCACGGAAACCTTGGGTGGGGCACAAAGTCTCCAGAGGTTTCCGTTCAGGTTTCCTAAGTGGGACAGGGGCATTATTAGATAGAGCTCTTAAAGATAGGGGGATATGGGGAGAAGGCAGGAACCGGGTACTGATTGTGGATGATTAGCCATGATCACAGTGAATGGCGGTGCTGGCTCGAAGGGCCGCATTGGCCTAATCCTGCACCTATTGTCTATTCACACTACCCTACACACACTAGGGACAATTTTACATTTACACCAAGCCAATAAACCTACAAATCTGAACGTCTTTGGAGTGTGGGAGGAAACCCGAAGATCTCAGAGAAAACCCACGCAGGTCACGGGTAGACTGTATAAACTCTGTACAGACAGCTCCCATGGTCAGGATCGAACCCGGGTCTCTGGTGCTGTAAGGCAGTAACTCTGCTCTACCATTTACTGTCTAAGTCCTGCCCTGGTTTGACATACCAGGGATAAATTCCATTTGACATTCCTTGGTCCACCTTCCCAAATGATCTAAATGCTGTTGTAAACTTGGATATCCTTCCTCACAGTTCACTGTTCAAATGTACTGATAATGTTAAGCACATTGCTGTCCAAATCTTTCATGTACATAACAAACAGCACCGACTACTGCAGCACTCCACTGGTCACATCAGAAAACCACCCTCCACAACGACACTTTGATTCCTTCCTCCAACACAAACTTGAATCCAATTGGTAGCTCCCCTTGGATTTCATGCAATGTAACTTTCCAGATTAGCCTACCATGTGTCACCTTGTCAAAAGCCTTGTTCATGCTCAGAAAGACAATGTCTACTGCCCTGTCCTTTTGACCAGTCCCCTTGTTCACCCCCTTCAAAAGCTTTCTCACTGTGAACGCTAATATACCAATACCCCTGACTGTGCACTGATACACCCCATGCTCCTCAGTACTTACTTACTTACTTATTGCTTATTATGCCTCCGGGCATGTAGGGCAGCAACAAAGTTCCTCCACTCCTGTCTGTTCTGGGCTAGCTTCTGGACACTACCCCAGGTCAGGTCTAGCATCTGCCGATAGCCCTGGAAGTCCATCACGTCCAGTGGTGTTGATTCCTTCAGTTGCAGTTTCCGTAACATATGTGTTTTACGAGACAGGGTTGTTAGCCCAGTGCTCAACCTCCAACCTGGAGGACCAGTGGATCGCTCTTCATCTCGCCTCTACCCTTCGACCTGTCCAGCATGGGAGACCCTAACAGGAGACGAATCTCCCGCTGGCGTAGCTCTA
The DNA here is from genome assembly GCF_010909765.2 of Amblyraja radiata. Classification (NCBI taxonomy): domain Eukaryota; kingdom Metazoa; phylum Chordata; class Chondrichthyes; order Rajiformes; family Rajidae; genus Amblyraja; species Amblyraja radiata. Next base: position 7,140,089 of record NC_045964.1, on the reverse strand, counting down.
GTGGTCACTGAGACACGCAAGCTCCCCGACAAGGTTGCAATCCAACGGGGAGACGTTCCTCAGTGACACACTGATACACCCCACACTGTAACACTGATACACCCCACACTGTAACACTCAAGATTCAAGATTCAAGAGAGTTTATTGTCATGTGTCCCAGATAGGACAATGAAACTCTTGCTTTGCTTCAGCACAACAGAACATAGTAGGCATAAATACAGAGCAGATCAGTGTGACCATATACCATTGTGTAAATATATACACACATCAATAAATAAAACAGATAAAGTGCAAATAAACAGATAATGGGCTGTTAATGCTCAGAGTTTTGTTTGAATTGAGTTCAATAGCCTGATGGCTGTGGGGAATTAGCTATTCCTGAACCTGGATGTTGCAGTCTTCAGGCTCCAGTACCTTCTACTTGAAGGTAGCGGGCAGATGAGTGTGTGGCCAGGATGGTGTGGATCCTTGATGGTACTGCCAGCCACTGATACACCCCACACTGTAACACTGATACACCCCACACTGAATCCCACTGATACACCCCCCACTGTAACTCTGTATTGTGTAGCTGCTGATAGTTTTTTCCCTTGGATGATTCCAGGTGAAACTGAAGAGCAGTGTGAAAATGAGGAGGAGCAGGAGCCCATTGATCAGGAAGACGAGGAAGAACATAAGAAGAATGCATCCGATGAGGTACGAGAAGTTGCATTTCACAATCTGGGTCGACGTGTGTCATTCTCATGTTGCAGTCTGAAGATGCTGGTGAACCCTGGTCTGGGAACATTCTTCTCAGTCCCGTTGGATCAGCCCGTCTATGGGGCATGACTCAGTTGTTAATCGAAAGGCCATCAGGTTCTTGCAAATCACAAATGTTTCAGCGTACCTTTTTCGGAAGCAGGGCAGTTGCCGTATCCTGGATCGGGCATGCCCTGATCCCCACCGCGCCAGTCCAACTCAATGCCCTCTGCAGCAGCCATTGTGCCCTCACTTACGTGCCATTGTAACCGTGCATGCAGTTCTGCTGTTGATTTCCTAACAAACCTCGCATTATAGAAAGTCGCATTTAAATAAGCATTCATGTCGATGGGGGAAATAGCTGGGCAAGAGAGCTTCAGACTTGCAGTGACTATTTGTTTCCAGAAGGATTGTCAAACATAAATTTCAATTTTAATGGCTACAAGTTTATTTTTGTCACTGCAAGCTAAAAGACTAAAGGGGCTGCAGGCTGCATTGTGTAAGAGGGCTTCAGTGCACAAGTGTCAATAGAGGTGATTGCTTATCAATTTCAACAGCCTCCCGTATGAAGTGGGGGGTGTATCAGTGGGTTTATTGTCATATGTACCAAACTATAGATAAATTCCTTCCTTGCATTCACTTCAGTGGAAGTCTCACTATACATAGGCACAATCATACTTAACATAGATCGTAGTTCTGTACAGCACAAGAACAGGCCCTTTGGCCCACGAGTTCCATGTTGAACATGATGCCAAGACCATAGGTAGACAAAAGTGCTGGAGAAACTCAGCGGGTGCAGCAGCATCTATGGAGCGAAGGAAATAGGCAACGTTTCGGGCCGAAACCCTTCTTCAGACCATCACGTATCTATTGGCTCAGAGCCCACATCCCTCCATTCCCTTCCCTGCGCATCCACCACCAGGGGCAGTAGAGATGTAAAGTCCGATCAAGGATAGTCTGAGGGTCACCAGTGAGGTGGATAGTAGTTCAGCACTGCTCTCCGCTTGTGGTGGGATGATTCAGTTGCCTGATAACAGCTGGGAAGAAACTGCCCCTGAATCTGGAGGTGTGCGTTTTCACACTTCTAGACCTTTTGCCTGATGGGAGAGGGGAGAAGAGGGAGTGACCAGGGTGCGACTCGTCCTTGATTATGCTGCTGATGTAAAATCTTGCTGTAACGGTGTCGGGGCGACCATGCCTGGGACAGACACACGATGCTGGAGTAACACAGCGGGACCAGGCAGCATCTCTGGAGAGAAGGATGGGGGAGACATTTCGGGTCGAGACCCTTCTTCATTCAGATGCTGCCTGTCCCGCTGAGTTACTCCAGCATTTTGTGTCTACCTATAGTTTTATTCTCCTTATTTAAGGAACCAGTTCCTTTCTTGGGAAGCTGTTCACGTGAGGCATGAAGAAGGTGAACTTGAATGTGGGTCTATCTTCCTGAAACAAAGATCACGGTTGTTAGCGGGATGCAGAAAAGGTGTTTCTGATCATCACACATGATCATGGGGCTATTTAGAATTTGAGAGAGTTTCAGGTTGAGGGTCCATTTGGGAGATGAGGAGGAACTTCTTTCATAGATCTGTGAACCTTTTGCATTCTTTACCGCAGAGGGAGCTCTGGGGATTGAGACATTGAATGGTGTGCGGAAGTCTGTTGAATTCTCTGCCTCAGAAGGCGGTGGAGTCTGATTCTCGGGATGCTTTCAAGAGAGAGCTAGATAGAGCTGTTAAAGATAGCGGAGTCAAAGGATATGGGGAGAAGGCAGGAACTGATTGTGGATGATCAGCCATGATCACATTGAATGGCGGTGCTGGCTCGAGGGGCCAAATGGCCTACTCCTGCACCTATTGTCTATTGAATGTGGTCAGAGCTGCGGGAAAAGATAGACACTTGGAGGGTGGGTTCAAAGTGATGGCGACCAAGCAGGGAAAACAAGTTGAGGATATAATCAACAGCATGAACTGATCTTACATAATGGTAGAGCGGACCTGAAGGCCTCTGGGCCTACATTCTGCTCCTATTTCTCATGTTTTTAAGGAGGGCAAGGGCATCTGACACATGGGTAACCCCCCCCCCCCAATTCACACGCCCTTCTGGTTACATTGGCTAAAACCTACTGTTGCACTCTGTTAAAAAAAACTTTAAAACGCTCCACAAAGATCGGGCAAGGCAACCAAGACTTTATTGAAGAGCGTGATCACTGGGAGCAGTCTGGGAGATTCCTCACCAACCAAAGATTTGTTTGCTCCTTACGGGAGTCACTGTGGCGCAGCGCTAGAGTTGTTGCCTTACAGCGCTTATAGCGCCAGAGACCCGGGTTCGATTCTGACTACGGATGCTGTCTGTACGGAGTTTGTACGGTCTCCCCGTGACCTGCGTGGGTTTTCTCCGAGACCTTCGGTTTTCCCCCACACTCTAAAGATGTACAGGTTTGTAGGTTAATTAGCTTGACGTATGTGTAAATTGTCCCTAGTGTGAGTAGGATAGTATTAATGTGCGGGGATCGCAGGTTTGGTGCGGACTCGGTGGGCCGAAGGGCCTGTATCTAAACTAAACTAAACTAAACAGTATACCAGATTTCCCTTTGATGTACACGGTGTCCCTTTGATTCCCCTCTCCTGCAGACACGCAAACCTTTTCCTCTTCACATGGTCCTATAAAGAGCCTGCCCCACTTAGGCAACATTTTAGGCGAGTCCAGGAGATTCTGTGCTCGCCACACGCCACATGTTCACTGATGGTCTCTGGTGAGTCTCCTTCATGGTCGCGAGGAGTTCCCGCATTCTGCGAACTAGTCGCGGCCTCAGTATGGTCGCAGCAAATTTTTCAACATGTTGAAAATTATTCTGCGACCAAAAATTGGTCGCCATGGATAAAATCGATAATCCTGTAGTCGTAGGTACAATTGTAGTGGAGTCGCCATGTAGTTATGGGTAGTCGAGGTAGTCGAGGTAGTTTTAGTTTATCGCCTTTGCTGACTGCGCATTTTCATTTGCTCATTGGGGGGAAAAAACGTAAGCACGAGTTTTCAGAACCAAGGAAAACCGACCGGTAATGTTAAATGCCCGCCGAACGTCACAGCTGTGTATCTCTGGCTTATTAAATGTTGGCTGGCTTCTTAAAAGTGTCTCCACTCCTTCTCCCCCCCCTTTTTAAAGGACCTATCGTACAATGTGCTAGCCGTCTTAACCTTCCTGTTCATCGCGGTGTGTGTCTGTATCACCTTGGCTTTGCACCGTGTAGACAGCGCTCTCCCGCTTTCCCGGCTGCCAGCACCCGTCGTAGGTCACCGACAATTTTCAACATGTTGAAAATTCAGCGGCGACCAGAAAGATGCTACGACTCCTTGGGTGATTAGGAGACTACTCACCACCATACAGGCGACATGTCGCGGGGTGAAGCCAGTACGGTCGTGAGTAGTTGCCGAAAAAGTCGTACCTTGTTCTGGTCGCCGCTGGATTTTCAACATGTTGAAAATTTTCGGCGACCTGCAACGACCTATGACGGATGCCGGTAGTTGCCGAAAAAGTCGCGCAAGTGGGACAGGCCCTTAACTGAGGAGCATCTTGTACTTATTGCTTTTGTTTTTTCCTGATAGGGGACTGCTGGTCAGGAAGTGAGAGCATATGCGGAGATGTCTAGTCTGGTGAACTACATTCAGCCCGTGAAGTTTGACTCTTTTGAGCTCTCCAAGGGTAAGATATCCAATATTCCTGGCAACTTGTTTCATTTAGACACAAGGAAACGCAGATCGTGAATAGTGAAAGGCTTGGATGTTTCCACTAGTGGGAGATTCGAGGACCAGAGGTCAAAGCCTCAGAATTAAAGGACATTCCTTTGGGAAGGAGATGAGGTGGAATTTCTTTAGTCAGAGGGTGGTGAATCTGTGGAATTCATTGCCATAGAAAGGCTGTGGAGGCCAAGTCAGTGGATATTTTTAAGGCAGAGATAGATAGATTCTTGATTAGTACGGGTGTCGGAGGTTATGGGGTGAAGGCAGGAGAATGGGGTTAGGAGCGAGATAGATCAGCCATGATTGAATGGTGGAGTAGACTTGATGGGCCGAATGGCCTAATTCTGCTCCTATCACTTATGAACATGAATTTATGTGATGCTGTTTTACCAAAAAAGACACAAATTGCCAGAGTCGTCGCTGAGAGGTGAGGACTCTATATTTCTCCCGTTGGCTTCACATATACGCCTCTTCTAATCGCATGTGTAGGAAGGAACTGCAGATGCTTATGCTGAAAATAAACACAAAATGTTGGTGTAACTCAGAGATGCTTGCTGTCCTGCTGAGGTACTCCAGCATTTTGTGTTTATCTTCTATTCGCATTCCTTATCTCACTTTTTTGTCTTTTTATCTCTGGCCTTTGTCCACCCATCTGCCAATAAACTCCCCCCCCCCCCCCTCACCACCCGCCTAGCATTTGCCGGAGATTGACACAAAATGCTGGAGTAACTCGGCAGGACAGGCAGCATCTCTGGATAGAAGGAATGAGGGGCATAAGGTGTATGTATAAGTTGGGCTTGTTCACGTGCTGTATGTACCTAAGACTCCATGATGCCTGGGAATCTCTGACATTTGACCCCACAAAGGGGTATTCTAGGCGATATTAGATCTGTGCATCAGGAACCCACAGAAGCCCTGTGGAAATGGTGGAATGAACCTCGCAAGATAGACACAAAGTGCTGGGGTGACTCAGCGGGTCAGGCTGCGTCCCTGGAAAAATGGATAGGTGACGTTTCGGGTCAGGATCCTTCAATGTTGATAAAGGTTGGAGTAACTCAGCAGGTCAGGCCGCATCTCTGTAGAGAATAGACCCTTTCAGAGTCCCAACCCGAAACGTCACCTGTCCATTTTCTCCAGAGATGCTGCTTGGCCGGCAGAGTTACTCCAGCACTTTGTGTCTGTCTTTGGTATAAACCAGTACCTGCAGTGCATTTTTATTACCTGAAGGGCTTCACAAGCTCCCTGCTGAGCACATCATTAGGCAGTTCCCACTCTATCTGTGGATGAAAGTCTGTGGATCTGACACTGGTTTCATCAGCTCATGAAATCAGAGTGGGCGCAAGTCATTCTCAAGATAGACACACAAGGCAACATCTCTGGAGAGAAGGGATTCGGTGACGTTTCGGGACGAGACCCGTCTTCACTCATTTTCAATCCCACGGAACTTTCTGCAAAGAAAATATCAGTAGTTTTTTGGATTTCTTAAAACTTTGGATTAGTAATATAATCATGGTAGAATTTCAACTCAGGAGCCTGCTTCATCATGGCTGATCTAATCTTACACTTTTAGTCTAGTTTAGAGATACAGTGCGGAAACAGGCCCTTCGGCCCATCAGTCCGCACCGACCTGTGATCCCCGCACATTAACACTATCCTACACACACTAGGGAAATTAACATTTATATCAAGCTAATTAACCTACAAACCAGTACGTCTTGGGAGTGTGGGAGGAAACCAAAGATCTCGGAAAAAATCCATGCAGGTCACGGGGAGAACGTACAAACTCCGTACAGACAGATACATGGTAAAATAAAATGACATATAACAGTGACTTTGGTAAATTATTACATAGTTTTTACTAAATGTTTTAGTAGAAGCTATGTAATCATTTACCAAAGTCATTGTTAAGTAGTTTGGTTTAGTTTAGTTTGGAAATACAGTGCAGAAATAGGCCCTTCGGCCCATCGAGTCCGCGCTGACCAGCGATCCCCGCACATTAATTTTAAGGCAAAGATGGATAGATTCTTGATTAGTGCGGGTTAAGGGGAGAAGGCAGTAGAATGGGCTTAGGAGGGATAGATAGATCAACCATGATTGAATGGCGGAGTAGACCGGATGGGCCGAATAGCCTAATTCTGCTCCTATCACTTATGACCTTATGACCTTATGATCCGTAGTCGGGATCGAACCCGGGTCTCTGGCGCTGTAAGGCAGCACCTCTACCGCTGCGCCACTGTGCCACAGCTATCTCCACATCCCCTTATTTACAACTCCCTCAACACCGCCTTGACACTCTTATAGTTAAACGCCTGCCAGTCTCCACCTTAACTATAATCAATGACTCAGCCCCTGGAGGCAGAGGTATTCAAAGATGTATCACCCTCTGAGACAAGAAATTCATCCTCACCTCTGTGAGGTGAGAGAGGCGATCCCCGTACATTAACACTGCCCTACACACACACTAGGGACCATTTACATTTATACCAAGCCAATTAACCTTCAAACCTGTACGTCTTTGGAGTGTGGGAGGAAACCGAAGATCTCAGAGAAAACCCACGCAGGTCACGTGGAGAACGTACAAACTCCATACAGACAGAACCCGTAGTCAGGATCGATCCCGGGTCTCTGGTGCTGTAAGGCAGCAACTCTACCACTGGTACACAAAAATGCTGGAGAAACTCAGCGGGTGCAGCAGCATCTATGGAGCGAAGGAAATAGGCGACGTTTCGGGCCGAAACCCTTCTTCACCACTGTGCCATTGCGCCATCTGACTATCCAGACTATCAGATCCTTACAGTATTAATAATGTCATATTTCTCCGTTCTTGATAACCACCCTGTTGACAATTCAGAAGAGAGCCATGTTAGTGGCTAATCATAGGATGCAGACAGGCAGAGAGGGTGAGTTGCATTTATTCACACTCTCTGCCTGAATGTGCATCCTATGATTCGCACTGAAGTCCTTCTCATTTCCTTGACCGTAGAACTTTTCACTAGTTGACTATTCCGAGTCTATAATAAAATCAAACGCTCATTTTTATAACCACAATGTCCTTAAAGTTTAAGGGTGCCATGCTGACACAGCAGTATAAAATGCATAGTAACACATTACCCAATTTGGTGAATCGAGGAGCAGAGGACAAGGGGAAAAGATTTAATAGGAATCTGAGGGGTAACATTTTCACACAAGGGGTGATGGGTGTGTGGAACATGCTGCCAGAGGAGGTAATTGGGGCAGGTACTATCCCGACATTTAAGAAACAGTTAGACAGATACATGGTTAGGGCAGGTTTGGAGAGATATGGACCAAATGCTGGCTGGTGGGACCAGTGTAGCTGCAACATGTTGGGCGATGTGGGCCAGCTGGGCCGAGGAGCCAGTTTCCACTATGACTCTGTGACTCTATGAAAAAAGTTACTAACTTAATCTGGCTTCTTCATTTGCAGAAAGAAATCGATCTTACATCATCTCATCCTTCACCGAGACCAAAGCACTGGACATGCTCATCAAATTTTGCCTAGATTTTGTTGAGTATCTTTTCAAAAGCCCTACACGAAACAATACTTGACCCATACTTGATGCAGCCGGTTAATACAAACTTTTATTAGACAGAAATAGCTTAGATTTTAGGTTCAAAGCAGCACAGCAGTTCAGTTTAGTTTATGCCACGTGTACCGAGAGACAGTGAAAAGCTTTTGTTGCGTGCTATCCTGTCAGAAATACATGATTACAGTCGAGCCATTTACAATGTACAGATACACGATGAGGGAATATCATATTTAAAGTAGGAAAAGTTGCTGATGGAGTAGAGATTTTCAGGGGGTTGAGAGAAATGAGAGGAGTAGAGGTATCAGGGGTTATGGGGAGAAGGCAGGAGAATAGGGTTAGGAGGGAGAGATAGATCAGCCATGATTGAATGGCAGAGTATGTTTGATGGGCCGAATGGCCTAATTCTGCTCCTATCACTTATGACCTTATGGGATTTAAGAGTGTGGAGCGATTGCAATATGTGATTGTAGATCTACTTCTGTGGATAGCACGCAAATAGTCGTCTGGGTTGGTAAAATATGAAGGTTTCATTTGTAACTTTGGAGGGATAAGGACCAAACGCAGGCAGGTGGGACTAGTGTAGCTGGGACATGTTGGCCGGTGTGGGCAAGTTGGGCCGAAGGGCCTGTTTCCACACTGTATCACTCTCTATAGCTCTATTGGCTGCATGGGTAGATCTTCTTTGAGTTAATTTACCAATTAGTCTGGTCGCTTTATTTGACGTTTCTAGTTTCACTGAAATGTCTCCCAGGTTTGCACTGAGACAAAATAATATTTTGGTTTCCTGTTCTCCCACCACCATATTGTTCTCAATCCCTGGAGCCCAAGTTCTTTGCTCGCTGGATTCCCAAGTCCGATTTACCTTTCTACTCTTCCCTTTCCCCGAGCCTTCCAATATCTCAAGCCCTCCTCTTTCCCCCCTTATTCTCCTTGCTGCTTGTTCTCCTTTGCCCCACCCTCTTCACTGTTGCCAGGTTCAAGGGCCTATCCCACTTGGGCATCATTTGCGAGTCATTTACGCTACATAATTTACGCGTAATTTACGAGATGCGCCCGTGGTGTGCATTACGCATGCATGGTGCGAAGTGACATAGGCAGTGGCCCACGGTCGCGCGCGGCGCCCCAGGATTTTGGGATGTACAAAATCTTCGTGCACCATCTGCGTGACGCGCAAATGATGCCCAGGTGGGACAGGCCCTTAACGCTCTGCTTAGATCGTGTTACAAAGCCCGTCATGTGTCTCCCTCCCTCCTACCCATCTTTGCCTGCTCCACCCACATCCCATTTCAGCTCTTTTCGAAGATGGCCTCTCCAATTTGGGATGCTGAGAAGCTGGCCCTATCTCCTCCTTCTCCTCACTGCGCTCTCTTCTTCTCATACCCCAGTCTGCTCCCGTGAAGGCGTCTCTATGTCACCTTTATTGAACGAGATTGGGACCTGATCTCCATGAGTGTGCAACGTTCACTGCACCTAGTTCCTCCCAGCTCCAGTGAGGCTGGCTTGCATCTCAAAGGTCTCTCAGTTCCTATACAACCCACACAGATACAACAAGAGACAAATGAGTCGCATTTACCCTAAGGGGACGAGAATGGATTCCTCAAACTACATGCCTCATGTCTTCTGGAATACTGGCTGTCAGATGGTGGCCCTGAACTTCCAGACAGCAGGTGAGTTTCAAAGCCGAGATTGGTTTCAGGCCCTTGGTTCCTTGTCATTAAAAGCTGGATCATAGAAGGAAGGAAAGATGCGTCTGGCATGGTTCATAGTGTAAAACTTAGTCAGAGGTTTAAGGTGAAGGGGAAAAGATTTATTAGGAATCTGAGGGGTAACTTTTTCACACAGAGTGGGTGTCTGGAACAAGCTGCCAGAGGAGGTAGTTGAGGCAGGGCTATCCCAATGTTAACGAAACAGTTAGACAGGTACATGGATAGGACAGGTTTGGAATGATATGGGCCAAACGCAGGCAGGTGGGATTAGTGTAGCTGGGACATGTTGGGCGGTGTGTGCAAGTTGGGTCGAGGGGCCTGTTTCCACACTGTATCGCTCTATGACTCTATGCTTTAAAGGAGGAGAGAATTGTGCCAAGGTTTGGGGAGGCGGGAGGATTATGGAGACGAGTGAGGGCCCATGTGATGGACATTGGATATATTGGTAAGTGATAGCACAGTAAAAATTAATTAAAAGGTTGAAGCAGATAAATGAAGGAAGTAGATTAAAGAGCAAATGCATCAGGTTAATGAACGGTTAATTGAAGTTAAAGTTTAGGTTAACTAATGCTTCATTAGGAGAAGCAATGAGATTAACATAGGAATAATAACAATAAAGTTATTTATGTGACGCCTGATAATATCGAAGTTAGCTATCTCTCTCCAATCTAGGTATCATTCTGGTCATTTGAATTCTTGTCATTGAGCACAGAAAACCACCAGGGGAGCCGCACGATGGGCAGCCCCGCCAACAGTCTGTCTGTTTTTTCGTCTTTTAATTTTTTTTGAGAGTGTTAAAAGTTCATGTAAATGGTTGGTTTTATGTGGGGGAGGGGTGGGAATCGGGTGAAACTTTTTTTCAGTTTCTTACCTTACCGGAGGTGCAATTATTTTCCGGATCGCGTTCTCCAGTCGCTCTGCGGCCTACCATCGATGGAGCTGGAGGCCTCCTTGGACTGACCTTGGGGGCCCCACCGTGGGCCGTGGACTTACATCGGAGCCGATCCCTTGCCTGGGAACGCTCCGACAGCGGCCTGCGGACTTTACATCGGGAGCTCGCAGTCTCGGGAGAGGCCGTGGATGTCGGGAAGTTCCAACGTCACGGAAGGTTCGACCAGCCCCGGCGCGGGGTCCGATCGCCGGCGCAGGGGAGCTTTCATCCCCCCGATGCAGGAGCTAATCGCCCTGATGCGGCAGGCCAAACCGCCTCCGGCTACGGGAGTCAAGATCGTCCCGTCAACGGATGGCTCGAGGCCCCCGACTGTGGGAGAGCAAAGGGAAGAGATTGAACTTTTTTTCACCTTCCATCACAGAGAGGAATGTGGAGGAGTCACTGTGGTGGATGTTTATGTTAAAATGTGTTTTGTGTGTTCTGTTGCTTTATATTTGTATGACTGACTTGGCAAATGAAATTCCTCGTATGTTGCAAAACATACTTGGCTAATAAAGTATTATTGTGATTGTGATTGTGATTGAAAAGACGGCACTGTGTCGCAGCGGTAGAGTTGCTGCCTTACAGCTCCAGAGACCCAGGTTCGATCCTAACTACGGGTGTTGTCTGTATTGAGTTTTGTACGTTCTCCCCATGACTGCGTGGGTTTTCTCCTGATGCTCCAGTTTCCTCCCACACTCCAAAGACGTACAGGTTTGTAGGTTAATTGGCTTGGTATCATTGTAAATTGTCCCCAGTGTGTGTAGGACAGTGTGAGTGTGCAGGTCGGCGCATACTCGATGGGCTGAAGGGCCTGCTCTGTATCTCCAAAATTAAAACCTAAACTATTTTGAGGAAGACCAGGGAAAAGGATTAAAACTAGAGTTAACAATAGAGTATCAATAGAGTATTCAGCCCACCGAGTACCTGATGCAGGTATAGAGTCATGGAGTTATACAGCACAACAAACAGGCCCTGCGGCTCACTCCATCATGCCAACCAAGATGTTTGTCTGATCTAGTCTCATTTGCCCTGAGTTTACCCTATATCCCTCAAAATCTTTCCTATCCATGTACCTGTTCTCATGTCTTTTAAACTTTAACTCTTAGTTTTAAAAACACAGCGCAGAAATAGGCCCTTCGGCCCACCAAGTCCGCACCGACCAGCGATCCCCGCACATTAACACTATCCTACACACACTGGGGACAATTTACACTTATACCAGGTTTCCAAACCCAGGCCAATTTACCTACAAACCTGTACGTCTTTGGGGTATGGGAGGAAACCGAAGATCTCGGAGAAAACCCACGTGGGTCAAGGTTCAAGGTTCAAAGTTCAAGGTCTTTTATTGTCACGGGGAGAACGTACAGACAGCACACGTGGTCGCTGTCGGGATGGAACCCGGGTCTCCGGCGCTGCAAGCGCTGTAAGGCAGCAACTTTACCGCTTTGCCACCGTGACGCCCATTTAATTGTACTCACCTCTACAGCTTCTTCTGGCAGCTCGTTTCACGTACCCACCATCCTCAGTCTGACCCCCAACATCACCTATCCATGTTCTCCTGAGATACTTGCCTAACCGCTGAGTTACTCCAGCACTTTGTGTCTTTCTCTGTGTGAAGATGCTGCCTCTCAACTCTCTTTTAAATCATTCCCCACTTACCTTAAATCAATGCCAATACAAAGTTTTAGTATCCCCTATAAGCTGGGGAAAAGACTTTGTAACCTTTCACTTTATCTATCTATGCTCCTCAGGATTTTACATCTATTGATAAGAACCTCAACATCCTGCACACCATTGAAAAAATTCCTTATCATTCAATCCTGATATCCTGATGAATCTTGTCTGCCATCTTTCCAGCTTAATAACATTGTTCCGACAGTGGGGTGACCAGACTGCACACAGTACTCCAAGTGTAGTCTCATCTACGACTTGTTCAGTTACAACATGACATCCCAACTCCTGTGCTCATTGCCCTGACTGATAAAAACAAGCATGGCAGATACGTTCATCGTCACCCCATCTGCCCGTATCACCACTTTCATGCAACCATGCTCCTACATCCCTAGATCTCAAGTTCAAGTATCAAGTTTACATGTGTTGTCACATGCACCAATTGGTACAGTGAGATTTGAGTTACCATACAGCCATACGAATAAAAAGAACACAACACACGATAGAATTTAACATAGACATCCCCACACAGCGGAATCAAAGTTTCCCACTGTGAGGGAAGGCACCAAAGTTCAGTCCTCCTCCTCTTTGTTGTTCACCCGTGGTCGGGGCCTCCCGAGCCCCCCGCAGTCACCGCTACAGGCGGCCCGATGTTCAGGCCCTCTCGCCGGGATGATGGAATTCTGACGGCGGAACGGAAGAACATTCTCAGCGGCTCTCTGTTCTAGGGCACTGTCCAGGCCCGACTGTTAAATGTGCATGTCCTACCCTGGTTGAATTAATTTAATTTAATTTAATTTAATGTATCGAAATGCTTGTCGGAGTTAAATTCCATTTGCCATTTCTTCACCAACCTCTCCAGTTCAACTACATAGAATAGAATAAAAAACCTTTTATTGTCATTCAAACAGCTTGGTTTGAACGAAATTGTATTTTTTCAGCCTTAACATTACAAAAAACCCAAGACCCACACTTAACACAATTTACACAAACATCCATCACAGTGAATCTCCAACACCTCCTCACTGTGATGGAAGGCAAAAGTCTTATCTCTTCCCTTTGTTCTTCTCCCGCGGTCCAGCAGTCCAACTACTGCGTCGAGGCGACTGGGGCTCCCGATGTTAAAGCCCCCGGCGGGCGATGGTAAGTACCACGGCCGTTATGCCGCGCCGGGCGACGTTAGGCCCCACTCCAAGTCATTTCACCCTGCGATTCCCGTGGGAGAAGTTGCCGTTTTGGGAGCTCCGAAAAGCGGTCTCCCACCAGGGACCTGCTGCATATGCAGAGTCTTCTTCACAGGCTCAATATCATATGTATACCTCTATAGCTGTGTGTAGGAAGGAACTGCAGATGCTGGTTTAAACCGAAGATAGAAACAAAATGCTGGAGTAACTCAGTGGGACAGGCAGCATCTCCAGGTAAAAAGAATAGCGGACGTTTCGGGTCGACACACTTATTCTAAGTCTGAAGAAGGGTCTTGAACCGAAACGTCACCCATTCCTTCTCTCCAGAGATGCTGCCTGTCCCACTGAGTTACTCCAGCATTTTGTTTCTATCTTCGGTTTAAACCAGCATCTGCAGTTCCTTCCTACACACAGCTATAGAGATATACATATGATATTGAGCCTGTGAAGAAGACTCTGCATATGCAGCAGGTCCCTGGTGGGAGACCGCTTTTCGGAGCTCCCAAAACGGCAACTTCTCCCGTGGGAATCGTGGGGTGAAATTACTCGGAGCGGGTCCTAACATCGCCCCGCGCGGCATAACGGCCGTGGGACTTACCATCGCCCGCCGGGGGCTTTAACATCGGGAGTCCCAGTTCGCCTCGACGCAGCAGTTGGACTGCTGGACCGCGGGAGAAGAACAAAGGGAAGAGATAAGACTTTTGCCGTCCATCACCGATGCAGGTGTCACTACTGCTGATCCTGCACCCTCGGTTGCGATCTCTGATATGGTCCTCGGTGTACAATTACTGACCCAGTAGCTCCAAATGTTCGAAACATTCGAAAAACGTTCCCAATGTTGGGCGAGTCCAGAAACAGGGGCCTCAGTCTTCGAATAAAGGGGAGGCCTTTGAAGACTGAGGTGAGAAAAAACTTTTTTTTGTTGAGAATTTGTGGAATTCCCTGCCACAGAGGGCAGTGGAGGCCAAATCACTGGATGGATTTAAGAGAGAGTTAGATAGAGTTCTAGGGGCTGGTGGAATCAAGGGAGAAGGCAGGCACGGGTTATTGATTGGGGATGATCAGCCATGATCACAATGAATGGCGGTGCTGGCTCGAAGGGCCGAATGGCCTCCTCCTGCACCAACTTTCTATGTTTCTATGTAAAACTAATCAGGTATTTCAGACAGTCTTCAATTTGGTAGACTTCTTGATTGAGATTCGATGATTTTCTCTGCTTCATTCCTTTAGATATCCCCATGCAGCTGAACAATTCATGCTTCGAGTTCAATGGTCGTTGTGGCTACATTCTGAAGCATAAACTGCTGCGATGCCTGGACAAGAAGTTTGACCCTTTCACCGAAGATCAGATAGATGTGGTCGCACCAAGCACGTTGTCCATTTTGGTAACGCTTGCATTTTATAACACTTCAAGAGTTGTTACTTTCACCAATGTTCCACGAGTGAGTTACGGAACATTAAAGGGATTCCCTCTTCAAACACCAGCTGTTTTAGATACTGTCTTTTCCTTGTAAGGTTCAGGATAAGGCTTGATGGGGCTGTCCCACTGTACGAGCTCATTCAAGAGTTCTCCCGAGTTTCCCCTGATTCGAACTCGGAGAATTACGGTAATAGCTGCTCGTAGATACTCGGGGCTCTCGTGAACATTTTTCAACATGTTTTCACGAGCTTACCGCCTTTCCCGAGTACCTGCCGTTAGCGTTACGAGCCGCTAAGAGACATCCCCGAACTCCGACGAACCCGCTACGTACATTCTGCGTGCTTACCACGAGTTTGATTTTTTTTTAAACTCGTGAGAGCTCTTGAATTACCTTGTACAGTGGGACAGGCCCTTAACTCAGCGGGCCAGGCAGCATCTCTGGAGAGAAGGAATGGGTGACGTTTCGGGTCGAGACCCTTCTTCAAACTGAGAATCAAGGGAGAGGGAGACAAAGAGATAAGGAAGGGCAAGGTGTGAAAACGAGGCATCAAAGGAGTTGAAGTTCAAGGACAATGTAGAATAGATCATTGTTAGCTGAGAGAAGGTGACAAGAAAGAAAACAGAGATAAAATATAATGGGGGACAGTCAGACTGGTTGGAGAACTGGGAAGGGGAGGGATGGAGAGAGAGGGGGAGCAAGGGTTACTTGAAGTTAGAGAAGTCAATGTTCATACTGCTGGGGTGTAAGCAAAATATGAGGTGCTGTTCCTCCAATTTGCGCTGGGCCTCACTCTGACAAAGGAGGAGGCCCAGGACAGAAAGGTCAATGTGGGAATGGGTGGGAGGAGGAGTTAAAGTGTTTGTCAACCGGGAGATCAGGTAGGTTTAGGCGGGCTGAGCGGAGGTGTTCAGCGAAACGATCGCCGAGCCTGCCCTGGGTGTCGGGGAAACATCTCCACTCGGGAGTGGGGAATCTTTGACTTGCCTTTCCAAAATAATCTGCTTTTACCGGATGCATTTAAGAAGGTGTGGATAGATTTCTAGATATAAAAGGCAGCAAGGAGGGTGGGGAGAGAGTAGGAGCGTGGCACTGAAATAGGGGATAAGCCATGTTCCCTTTGAATTGCCAGGCAGCTTGAAGGACAAATCTCAAAATTTGAATCAGCAGGTCACCCAAACCTTGTTGATTCCTGAATGTGATGACTCTTTGTGGGTTAACTATCTGTGATTGAGTCATCTGCCTCTTGTAATGAAGACATCGCTTCCTTTCCAGTTGGCAGCAAACATTACCCCTAACCTGGCCATCCAATGTTTCACCCCATCCCATGCTTTGCCCTTAATAGGATGCAATTTGACCGGTCTATTAATACAACACTCTTCAAACAAAACTTGCACCTAAGCTGATGTTAGGGCGACTGAGAGGCGGGATTTCAGAAATGTCTTGAAGGACAAACGACTAGTTTAGTTTTCAGTTTAGTTTAGTTTAGAGATACGCCGCCGAAACAGGCCCTTCGGCCCACCGAGTCCGCGCCGACCAGCGATCCACACACACTAACACTACCCTACACACACTGGGGGCAATTTACAAATTTACCGAAGCCAATTAACCTACTAACCTGTACGTCTTTGGAGTGTGGGAGGAAACCGAAGATCTTGGAGAAAACCCAAGTGGTCACAGGGAGAACGTACAAACTCCGTACAGACAGCACCCGTAGCCAGGATTGAACCCGGGTCTCTGCCGCTGTAAGGCAGCAACTCTACCGCTGCACCACCACAGTAGAGAGGGAGATTTTATTTCGGGGGGTGGGGGGGGGGGGGAGTTGAGAGTGGTGGTACTGGTGGTACACAGTGATCTTGAAGGATATCAAATAAAAATGCAGATGCTGAAAATCTAAAGTAAAAGAACAAAATGCAATGATCTTGAATGTGATCAGGCCGATGATTACAAAATTGAGGCAATGCCATTGAATGCTTTAGAGACATGCATTGTCTTTGCCCTTGCTATGAGTGCGTATCTATTTTGATTGAAGGGAATCAGAAGGTCATCCGCAGGTTGTAAATCAGGAAGGGGGCAGAGATGAAGATTGCGTACATATCTATATTCGTGGCTTTACCTCCAGCAATGATCCATGTTACAGTGAGCAGCATTGTCTCTTTTGTGAGGTTCATGATGGCTGGAAAGGAGGTGGGGGTGGGCCAAGGCCTGGCAACTGTAAAGGTGAGAGGGGTGGTGTTTTATTTGGCCGATGGTTGGGCAAACACGAAGAAGGGTTATACGAAGAAGGCAGTAAGATTGGGTGAAGAGGGAGGGATAGATCAGCCATGATTGAATGGTGGAGTGGACTTGATGGGCTGAATGGTCTAAATCTGCTCCTGTCACATGAATGTGAATTTAACCCTTGCTGCTTTCTGTTACAGGTTAAATCAGGGCAGTTTCTTTCGGATCGGAACTGTAAATTCTATGTTGAAGTGGAATTGTTTGGGCTTCCAAATGACCCTCGGCAGAAGTTCAGGACCAAGTTGACCTGTGAGCAAAATTCCATCAACCCTCAGTGGAGGGATGAGGAACCGTTTGTTTTTGAAAAGGTACAGTGCTGACGGGGACACCGTTGTAACACGCGCAGTGTTGCCCTCCGCTTCTTCACTCCCAACCCCATTGACTCAAACTCAGCCCACTTGCTCATCAGCCAGACCCCAGGTCCTGAACGGGACAAGCTCATGACACTCAATCCCCACCCCAGCCGGGCTCATTGGGCCTAACCGATTCCTGATTAGTGCGGGCATCAGGGGTTATGGGGAGAAGGCAGTAGAATGGGGTTAGGAGGGAGAGATAGATCAGCCAGGATTGAATGGCAGAGTAGACTTAATGGGCTGAATGGCCTAATTCTGCTCCTATCACCAGCTCTCCCAGTGAAACTGTGAGTGAGCTGCCAGCTCCAATGTCCCACTGGAGCCCAGACCCTAATGCTCATATGGGACATCCTCCACTCAATCCACAAGTAACTCTTGCTTTTCCACTCTCTCCATCCCCTCCCCCTTCCCAGTTCTCCGACCATTCTTCCTGTCTCCGACAACATTTGATCTCTGTTTGCTTTGTTGTTATTAGCTTCTCCCAGCTAACAGTAATCACCTACATTTTCCTGGATCTCCATTCCCTTTGTCCAACCTTACACTTCCTTATCTATCTGTCTGTCTGTCTGTCTATCTGTCTGTCTGTCTGTCTGTCTGTCTGTCTGTCTGTCTGTCTGTCTGTCTGTCTGTCTGTCTGTCTGTCTGTCTGTCTGTCTATCTATCTCCCACTCCCCCGACATCAGTCTGAAGAATGGTCTCGACCCGATACATCACCCATTCCTTCTCTACAAGGTTGCTGCCTGTCCCGCTGAGTTACTCCAGCATTTTGTGTCTGTCCACATTTTAACTTGTTGGATCGCAGGTGAGCTAAAACCCACACAAATCTCTGTGAGCCAGGTTTGTGTGCACTCTGTCCTACCAGCTAGCTATTGGACCCTTGGTCTCCAACCCATGTGAGCCACCTCATTCGACACGTGAGCCGTCTTGCATTTTAGTTGGCATTGGACCCCAGTCCTCTCTGTAGAATGTGAAAGAGATAAGCCAAGCTAACCACACCATGTATCTACACACTGCAATGGCTCGATTATAATCATTTCTGCTGACTGGATAGCAGGCAACTAAAGCTTTGGTCACGGGGAGATCACGGTGGCGCAGCGGTAGAGTTGCAGCCTTACAGCGAATGCAGCGCCGGAGACCCGAGTTCAATCCCGACCACGGGTGCTGTCTGTACGGAGTTTGTATGTTCTCCCCGTGACCTACGTGGGTTTTCTCCGAGATCTTCGGTTTGCTCTCACCCTCCAAAGACGTACAGGTTTGTAGGTTAATTGGCTTGGTAAATGTTAAAAATTGTCCCTTGTAGGTGTAGGATAGTGTTAGTGTGCGGGGATCGCTGGTCGGCGCGGACCCGGTGGGCCGAAGGGTCTGTTTCCTCGCTGTATCTCTAAACTAAACTAAACTAAACCAGCCTTCACCTCAATGTCTCCCTCTATCCTGCACCCCTTGGTGTTTGAATGCCGACAAATCCACTCATTGATTCCGTCTCAACAGCTTTCTGTGATTAGGAATTCTGGAGAGTCATGATTCTCCGAGACGAGAATTTTTTCTTTTGGTTTAGTTTAGTTTAGTTTAGAGATACAGCGAGGGACCGCCCAGCCCGCACCGACCAGCAATCATCACACACTAAACGCTATCCTACACACACTAATAATAATAATGGATGGGATTTATATAGCGCCTTTCTAATACTCAAGGCGCTTTACATCGCATTATTCATTCACTCCTCAGTCACACTCGGTGGTGGTAAGCTACTTCTGTAGCCACAGCTGCCCTGGGGCAGACTGACGGAAGCGTGGCTGCCAATCTGCGCCTACGGCCCCTCCGACCACCACCAATCACTCATACACATTCACACTAGGGACACTATATAATGACACCAAGCCAAATAACCTACAAACCCGTACGTCTGGAGTGTGGGAGGAAAACGGAGCAAACCCACGTGGATCACGGGAAGAACATAGGAACACCGTACAGACAGCACCTATAGTCAGGATCGAACCTGGGTCTCTGGCGCTGTCAACATTGAAACATAGAAATATAGAAAATAGGTGCAGTAGGCCATTCGGCCCCGAGTCTGCACCGCCATTCAATATGATCATGGCTGATCATCCAACTCAGTATCCTGTACCTGCCTTCTCTCCATACCCCCTGATCCCTTTAGCCACAAGGGCCACATCTAACTCCCTCTTAAATATAGCCAATGAACTGGCCTCAACTACCTTCTGTGGCAGAGAATTCCAGAGATTCACCACTCACTGTGTGCAAAATGTTTTCCTCATCTCGGTCAAGGGCCTGTCCCACTTTCACGACCTAATTCACAACCTCTGCCGAGTTTGCCCTTGACTCAGACTCGCAGCATGGTCGTGACAAGGTCGTAGGAGGTTGTAGGTAGGTCATAGCAAGTCGCAGGTAGGCCTAGGTGCTCGGGGCATCAAGTAGGTCGGGCCGTTTTTTCAACATGATGAAAAATGTCCACGAGTAAAAAAAGGTCGCGAATTAAGTCATGAAAGTGGGACAGGCTCTTGACTCTACCACTGGCCACCCAGCTTAAATAGGCAACTCTCTGAAACTATGTCCACAAATCCACAAACATCCTGACAGCATCCACCTTTTCAACTTCCCTCAAATGTTGAACTTTCTGTTTAAATAACCTCACATTGTAAACTTGGTCAGGAAGAAAAAGGAAGCGTAAGTCAGGTATAAGAAGGTGGCATCAGATGGGGATCATGAGGAATATACAAAGCGAGTAGGGAGGAACTCAAGATGGGGATTAGAAGGGCCAGAAGGGACCATGAAATGTCAGAGGCAAGTCGGATTATGGAAAACCTCAATGCTTTTTATACGTACGTTAAATGAGACCGCTCAGAGATAAAGGATTTTATGCTTGGAGTTGGAGAATGTAGGAGAATGTAGGTGAGGTACTAAATGAATACTTTGCATCTGTATTCACCAAGGAGAAGGAGTTTGAGGACAGTGAGATCAGTGTGGGGAATACAAATATACCAGGGCAGTTTGAGATAGAGGTGGTGCTGAGACTCTTGAAGAACATTAAGGTGGATAAGTCCCCAGGTTATTGAGGGGGGCAAGAGAGGAGATTGTGGGGACCTTGATGAGGATCTTTGTTTCTTCTCCAGTCACAGGCGAGGTCCCAGAGGACTGGAGAGTGGCCACTGTTGTTCCTTTGTTTAAGAAAGGAAGTAGGGAGAATCCTGGGAACAATAGCACATAGAGCCTCATTTCAGTGGTTGGGGAAAAGGGCCTGTCCCACTTTCACGACCTAATTCACGACGTTTTTTACTTGTGGACATTTATCATCATGTTGAAAAAATGCCCCGACCTACTTGATGCCACTAGTACCTAAGACTTGCATCACGACCCGCCTACGACCTCGTGACGACCATGCTGCAAGTATGAGTCAAGGGCAAACTCGGCAGAGGTTGTGAATTAGGTCGTGAATGTGGGACAGGCCCTAAACTATTGGAGAGAATTC
Organism: Amblyraja radiata; assembly: GCF_010909765.2. Taxonomy (NCBI): domain Eukaryota; kingdom Metazoa; phylum Chordata; class Chondrichthyes; order Rajiformes; family Rajidae; genus Amblyraja; species Amblyraja radiata. Next base: position 7,119,032 of record NC_045964.1, on the reverse strand, counting down.
TTTGAGTTAAGATTTACTCCCATTTGGAAGAGAATGGGCTAATTACGGATGGCCAGGGTGACTTTGTACATGGCTGGTCGTGTCTCACTAACATGATTGATTTTTTGAGGAGGTGACAAAGAAGATTGATGAAGGATGGGAGGTGGATGTTGTGTACATGGATTTTAGTAAGGCTTTTGATAAGGTCACTGGTGGACTGATCCAGAAAATTACGATGTTCGGGATTCACGATGACTTGGTCGTGTGGGTTCACAGCTGGCTTATTCATGGCAGACAATAGAGTTGGGGTGCAAGGCAGAGATTCTGGTTGGAGGTTCGTGACCGGTGCAGAGTTCTGCAAGGATCTGTGCTGGGACCATGGCTACTTGTGATGTATGTTTGCTGATGACACTAAAACCAGAGGCGTTGCAGGCAGTGAGGAAGGCTGTCAGAAGGTACAGTGGGATACAGATCAGCTGCAGAAATGGGTGTTTCCAGGATACCCTGGTCATTTATCCTGAGAACTGTGCAAACCTATGCATTAGAGCCTAAACCCAAGCACAGATCTGCAGTTCCTTCTGCAGTTGTACATGGCCCTAGTGAGACCACACCTGGAGTATAGTGTGCAGTTTTGGTCTCCAAATTTGTGGAAGGACATTCTTGCTATTGAGGGAGCGCAGCGTAGGTTCACAAAGTTAATTCCCGGGATGGCGGGACTGTCATATGTTGATAGAATGGAGCGGCTGGGCTTGTATACTCTGGAATTTAGAAGGATAAGAGCGGATCTTATTGAAACATATACTGTAAGATTATTGAGGGTTTGGACACGCTAGAGGCAGGAAACAAGTTCCCGATCTTGGGGGAGTCCAGAACCAGGGGCCTGGTTTTTCTGGGAACTTTTTCACACAGAGGGTTGTGAATCTGTGGAATTCTCTGCCTCAGAGGGCGGTGAAGGCCAATTCTCCGGGTACATTCAATGAATGAATAAGTTTATTGGCCAAGTATTCACATACAAGGAACTTGCCTTGGTGCTCCGTCCGCAAGTGACAACATGACATACAGTGACTGTTAGGAATGACACATAAAACATTAAACATTAATAATAAAACATTAATTAAGAGAGAGTTAAATAGAGCTCTTAAAGATAGCGGAGTACTGATTGTGGATGATAAGCCATGATCACAGTCCCAAAGGGCTGAATGGCCTACTCCTGCACTTATTGTCTATTGTCTATTGTCACATGAGAGCCAGTCTCACGAGTCATTGACTGCAGTCTCTATACAAGTATGTACATTAACCCCAAGTGCCCATTTCAGCTATGGTTGACAAGTCAATCCTCTTGTGGGCTAAGATCATTAGACTCCAGCCAAAGGGATCCAAGATCTTGAAACCCTAGACCTCAGTGACCACTTGCCTAAACAGTGTACAAACTAGACCTTGGACTCCTCTGTGAGGGGGTTTGTCTTAACCCAGCCTTCATGCCATCTCACACGTTGTTCAACAGCCCATTGTTCGTTGCTCATGACCTCCTTACAGCTGAGGTCCCAGCGGTCCAGGGCCATATTAACATGGCCATTGCCCAGGTCCACACAATCAGGAACCTGGTTCACTCCTAACGTCTGCTGCTATCCGCGTGGAGTTTGCATGTTCTCCCTGTTACCCCGTAGGTATTTTCCAACGTCGCACACACCTGCTTATTGGCAGGTAAATTGTCCCCTGCAAATTTCCAGGGTGTGTCAGTGGGCAATTGGATCTGGGAGGGAGTTGCTGGGAATGTCAGACGAATAAAGAACCGGTGGTGGTGAATCTGTGGGATTCTTCGTCACAGAAGACTATGGAGGCCAAATCAATGGATATTTTTACAGCAGAGATAGATAGATTCTTGATTAGTACGGGTGTCAGAGGTTATGGTGAGAGGGCAGGAGGATGGGGTTAGGAGGGAGAGATAGATCAACCATGATTGAATGGCGGAGTAGACTTGATGGGCCGAATGGCCTAATTCTACTCCTATCCCTTATGACCTTATGTAAGTGGGTGGTTAATGGTCGATGTCGACTCAGTATGCTACAGGGTACTTTTCCATGCTATATGACCATGTGATCAGAATTTAGCCTTGGACCTCATGTGAGATGGCTCATTTGACTAGCCCCCCCCCCCATCCCCCCCCTCCAGCCCCCCCCCCCCCCCCCTCGATTCCAATGCTGGCTGGACTAGCTGGACCCCAACATCATTAGTGCCCAAGGAAACTGGCCACTCGGGATTTGCTCTACCTGGAGAGATCCCAGCTTATGTGGAGGGTCAGCTTAGGGAAAACTCAGGATGGCCAACAAGTTAACATGGCTGTGGGCTGGTGCAGGACCATCCAATCCATAACAGAGGCCACCATTACTGGCACCATCAGACCTCTCAGCCTGGCCTCCTTTCCTGGGTTCAGGCTGTTCACTGCCCCCCCCCCCCCCCCCCCCCCCCCCCCCCGCCACATAGTTGGCTTCTGTTGCTAATCTCTGGGTGGATCTCACTGTCTGTTTGGGAATCTAGCTGTCTAATCGGACTTCTTGCCTTGCAGATTCTGGTGCCGGAAATGGCTTTTGTACGGATCGCCACTTTTGAAGATAGTGGAAAATTCATTGGGCACAGGATTCTTCCAGTTACTGCTGTCCAAACAGGTACTCCAGGTGTAGATGCTGTCCATCATTGTACTGATTTATCAATCACTCCCAAATTATATTCATATTATTATAGTCATAGAGTGATCCAGTGTAGAAACAGGCCCTTCGGCCCAACTTGCCCACACCGGCCAACAATGTCCCAATTATACTAGTCCCACCTGCATGCGTTAGGCCCATATTCTTCCAAACCTGTCCTATCCATGTACCTGTCTAACTGTATCTCAACAGTTGGGACAGTCCCCGCCTCAACGACCTCCTCTGGCAGTTTGTTCCATACGCCGACCGCCTTTTGTGTGTGAAATTATGTTCACATTCTCCTCACAAATACAGACCATATTTACATGGCTTTGTTTCCTGTAATCCCATGAGCATTCTGAAACTCTAAGGTCACATTACATGGATGTTCCCTACAATCACAGACCGCAAGGTCTAGGGGACATAGTCGCAGAATAAGGGGGGGCTCTTTTAAAACTGAGATGAGGAAGAACTTCTTCACCCAGAGGGTGGTTAATTTATGGAATTCACTGCCCCAGGGAGCAGTGGAAGCAGAAACGTTAAATATATTTAAGTCTAAAATAGATGGTTTTTTAGCTGCCAAGGGGATAAGGGGCTACGGGGAGAGGGCAGGGATATGGACCTAGGTATGGTTAGTATAGTAAGACCTGAGTGATCTCCTGGACAAGTGTCGATCGCCTGGATTGGGGTCGGAGAGGAATTTCCCGGATTTTTTTTCCCGAATTGGACCTGGGTTTTTATCCGTTTTTTTGCCTCCCCCAGGAGATCACGCGGTTCTTGGGGTGGAGAGGGGTGATAGCGGTATAAAGGGGAGGGTAGTGTCTTGTGTTCTGTGTCTTGTGTCTACTGTTTGTGGGTAAGTGTGTCTGTTTAGTGTTCAGCCATGAGCGAATGGCGGTGCGGACTCGACGGACCTGGTGGTCTACTCTCGCACCTACTTTCTATGTTTCTATGTTTCTATGCAAGCATAATATTCCTGGATCCCCATGTTATATGGTTATTCACAAATTCCTCAACATATAATTGGGTGGCACGGTGGCGTAGTGGTAGAGCTACTGCTCTATAGCGCCAGAGACCCAGGTTCGATCCTGACCATGGGTGCTTGTCTGTACGGAGTTTGTACGTTCTCCCCGTGACCCGCGTGGGTTTTCTCTGAGAGCTTCGGTTTCCTCCCACACTCCAAAGAGGTACAGGTTTGTAGGTTAATTGGCTTGGTGTAAATGTAAAATTGTCCCTGTAAATTGTAGTGTGCGGGGGATCGCTGGTCGGTGCGGACTCAGTGGGCCGAAGAGCCTTTTTCCATGCTGCATCTGTAAACGAAACGAAACTAAATAGATAGGTAGTTTCCAGACTTTATACAGGCAAATGGCATTTTACATCAAGGTCATGTTATAGTGGATGTTTCCTAGCTGGTTAGACCACATTACAGACACATACTCAAAGCTCGAAGTTATTATTGCATGGATCATTCATAACTGACAGATAATATTTATACAGGATTTACAGGACAGGTTCCAGATTCCAATTTCAAGTGTACATCATGTGATTCCATAATTATTCACAACCCATATTATAATTTACAGAAAATACTGGAACTACTCATCAGATCAGACAGCGTCTGTGCAGAGTGAACCTGCTAATGTTTAAGATCTATCTTGGAAATTCATTGACCTGACACTTTCACTCAGTTTCGTTATGAACGGGTGCCTTTCCTGCTTTTATTTTGAATTACCGGCGTCAGCAGTTGTTTATTTCCCCATAAAAATGGCGGTCACGGTGGCGTAGCGGTAGAGTTAATAATAATAATAATGGATGGGATTTATATAGCGCCTTTCTAATACTCAAGGCGCTTTACATCGCATTATTCATTCACTCCTCAGTCACACTCGGTGGTGGTAAGCTACTTCTGTTGCCACAGCTGCCCTGGGGCAGACTGACGGAAGCGTGGCTGCCAATCTGCGCCTACGGCCCCTCCGACCACCACCAATCACTCACACACATTCACACACATTCACACACAGGCAAAGGTGGGTGAAGTGTCTTGCCCAAGGACACAACGACAGTATGCACTCCAAGCGGGATTCAAACCGGCTACCTTCCGGTTGCCAGCCGAACACTCAGCCCATTGCGCCATCTTACAACGTTTGCAGCGCCGGAGACACGAGCTCCATCCTGACTACGGTTGCCATCTGTACGGAGTTTGTACGTTCTCCCCGTGACCGGCGTGGGTTTTATCCGAGATCTTCGGCTTCCTCCCACACTCCAAAGACGTGCAGGTTTGTATGTTCATTGGCTTGGTGTAAGTGTAAATTGTCCCCAGTGTGTGTGTAGGATAGTGTTAAAGCCCTGTCCCACGGTACGAGTTCATTCAAGAGTTCTCCCGAGTTTGCCCTGATTTGAACTCGGAGATTTACGGTAATAGCTGCTTGTCGGTACTCGGGGCACTCGTGGACATTTTTCAACATGCTGAAAAATCTTCACGAGTCTTCACGAGCTTACCGCGTTTCACGAGTACCTGCCGTTAGTGTTACGAGCCGCTAAGAAACGTCCTCGAGCTCCGACGTACCAGCTACGTTCATTCTCCGTGCTTACCACGAGTTTGATTTTTTTTTAAACTCGGGAGAGCTCGTACAGTGGGACAGGGCTTTTAGTGTGCGGGGATCGCTGGTCGGCGCGGACTCGATGGGCCGAAAGGTTGTGTTTCCGCGCTGTACCTCTGAACTGAACTAAATTAAAATTAATTTTAAACTAAACTTAACATTATTTACGTTTCACTGTCCTTTACTTGCCCTGTCCTATTCAACCTCTCCCCTGATATACAATGTTCCTGAGTGTGATGTCCATTGCCTCCACAGGCTATCACCATGTCGGTCTGCGCAATGAGACCAACCAGCTGCTCACCATGCCGACCCTGTTCGTTTATATCGAAGTGGGAGACTACATACCTCACACCTGGGCAGGTGAGATGGATCATTGTACTGCCAGCTCACATTCACCGCACCTCCCACACTCGCTCGGTGTTAGCACAACCACACGCTTAGTGTTACTCACTCCACATTCAACCCACACCCGCCCTGAGTAATTAAAGTGTAAATGTGTCGGGAGCGCAGTTACCTTTCCTTAAGGGCCTGTCCCACTTTCACGAGGTAACTTACGAATTCTCCCGCGATTTCCCCTTGACTCAAACTCGCAGAATGTTCGTAACGTGTCCGTAGGAGTTCGTAGATATATCGTAGCGGCTCGTTATGCCAGCCGTAGGTACTCGTGGCATCAGGTAAGTCTGGACCTTTTTTCCAGCCCGATAAAAAATGTCCACGAGTAAATGTCCACGTAGTGTTCTAGGAGGTCTTTGTAACTCTCCTTCATGCTCGAGAGTAGTCCCCGCGTACTCGAGGCCTCAGCTAGGTAGGGGCGTATTTTTCAACATGCTGAAAAATGCCCGCGAGTAAAAAAACGTCGCCATGGAAAAAATCTATATTTTTTTACTCGTAGGTTTAGTCGAAGTAGGTTGTAGTAGGTCGGCATGTTAGTCATAGGTAATCGAGGGTAGTTGAAGGTAGTCGTAGATAGTCTTCATCATAGTCGAAGTGAGGTCGAAGGAGGTCATCTTCACTCTCCACGATTCGGTGTCCAATTTTCCCGAAGTTAGTCAAAGCTAGTCTTCAACATAGGTGGAAGGAGGTCTTCTACATAGTCGAACGAGGTCTTCAACATGCCATTTTTTCAAACTCTCCTAAACTCTTCTAAACTCGCCAATTAGGACAGCCCCTTAAACCTTACTGTGCATGAAAACTTTGGTGTACCTGACCTGGGGGTGTGATACTCCATATCAAATGGGTGTGATCGGTCCAAGGGAGTGTTTGGGAAGATATCAGGGAACTTTACCAGGGATCCTCAAACTGCAGAGCACCTTGGACAATACAGCTCACTCCCCTCCATGACACAGTTGTCAACCTACCTTCAGCAACAGACTGGTTCCACCAAGATGCAGTACAGAACGCCACAGGAGATCCTTCTTCCCCGTGGCTATCAAACTGTACAACTCCTCCCCCTTCTGTCGTGGGGTAGACTGAGACTCCCCCCCCCCCTCCCCCTCCCCAATCTTTGCACATCCCCAATCCTTTCCACTCGTCACTTTAATTTCATGTTTCGTGTATTTTGTGTTTTATGAATGTTGGCAGATCAATTTAGTCTAAATAAAATTCCTTCGTATCGTATTGTTTATTCCATATCTAATGTGATTCTAATGTTCAGCTTACCAGATATTCCAAAGGACATTTAACTCTGTATCTAGTGTGATATTCCTCCAAGGAAGAACATGATGTGCCAATCCAGAGGGAAATTGACACTGTGTTCCATATCTGCTTTAGGACTATTTAACGGGAGAACATAGCAGGAACTTTAATCCACATCTCTGCTGCATTCCACCAGCTCTGGGGCTTCTTGATGGAGCTTTATGGAGGAAGCTTTACTTTGATTCAAACTTATAGGTGTTTTTAGGAATGTGGCAAGAAGGGTGAATATCGGGAACCAAAGGTGGAGATTCAGCAAATATATATCCTCTACTCGCTGGAGTTTAGAAGGATGAGTGGAGAACCTCATTGAAACTTACCTAATAGTGAAAGGCTTGGATAGAGTGGATGTGGAGAGGATGTTTCCACTAGTGGGAGAGTCTAGGACCAGAGGTCATAGCCTCAGAATTAAAGGACATTCCTTTAGGAAGGAGATGAGGAGGAATTTCTTTGAACAAATGGTGGTGAATCTGTGGAATTCTTTGTTTTTAAGGCAGAGAGAGATAGATTTTGATTCGTACGGGTGTCGGGGGTTATGGGGAGAAGGCAGGAGAATGGGATTAGGAGGGAAAGATAGATTGGCCAAGATTGAATGGCGGGGTTGACTTAATGGGCCGAATGGATTAATTCTGCTCCTATCACCTATGACCTTATGATCTTATGCTTCGCTCTTCGCTAATCCTTCGCTCCACAGATGCTGCCTCACCCGCTGAGTTTCTCCAGCATTTTTGTCCACCTTTGACTTTATGACCTTATTTCCAAAGGCTTTCGATAATGTTCCACATGAGGGTCACTGCAAAATGTGCTGTGGGAGTATTAATTTGTATTATTCGTATTAATAAAGGATTGTATCACTAAGCATTAAATGTGTAATTTCCAACTGTAACTGGAGAGGTTACTCGGGAATTAATGTGGACGTTTCAACGATTTATTATCCGAGAGTCCAGTTCACAAGGAGTTGCAGCTGAATGTATTTTCTGCAGGTGTCATCTTCAGGCCCCCTCCCCCCCCCCCCCCCCCCCCCCCGACTTCCAACACCCTGCAGGAGGAGCATTCCACAATCCCGCTGGCTGTCCACTGCATCAAGACCTTGGAAGAAGTACACATATAAAACAGACTGTACCTGAACCTGTTCTCACCCTTTGCTCAACCCTCCCGATGAAGCCTCTTGAGCCAAAACCGCAGCAAGCATTCACCTTCTGACACCACGTCACCTCAACATGGCCTCTCTCTCCCAACACGGCAATTCCCAATAGGCGGCCATACTAAACCTTGCCTTCCTTTTGTTGGCCATAGTGCATCTCGCTGAGCCTGCTTTGTATATGTGTGGAGGAAGGAATTGCAGATACTGGTTTGAATCAAAGATAGACACAAAATGCTGGAGTAACTGCATGGGTGGCACCGTGGCGCAGCGGTAGTGTAGCTGCCTTAAAACCCTGTCCCACGGTACGAGTTCATTCCAAGAGTTCTCCCGAGTTTGCCCTGATTCGAACTCGGAGATTTATGGTAATGGCCGCTCGTCGGTACTCGGGGCCCTCGTGGACATTTTTCATCATGTTGAAAAATCTTCACGAGTCTTCCCGTGCTTACCTGCCATTAGCGAGTCTTCCCGAGTGCCTGCCGTTAGCGTTACGAGCCGCTAAGAGACGTCCCCGAGCTCCGACGTACCCGCTACGTTCATTCTCCGTGCTTACCACGAGTTTGACTTTTTTTAAACTCGGGGGAGCTCTTGGAATGAACTCGTACCGTGGGACAGGGCTCTTACAGCGAATGCAGCGCCGGAGACCCGGGTTCAATCCCGACTGCGGATGCTGTCTGTACGGAGTTTGTACCCGTGACCTGCGTGGGTTTTCTCCGGGATCTCCGGTTTCAACCCACACTCCAAAGACGTACAGGGTTGCAGGTTAAATGGCTTGGTTTAATTGTAAATTGTCCCTAGTATGTGCAGGATATTGTCAGTGTGCAGGGATCGCTGGTCGGCGTGGACTCGGTGGGCCGAAGGGCCTGTTTCCACACTGGACCTATAAGCTAAACTAAACTTGAGCATGCCCTGATTGGATGTGTTGGGGCTGCATGATGGGAACGTTAAACTGAATCCAACTAATGCCACACGTGCCATGAGGCTTTTGGGGTCCTTATCCCATTGGATGGAAATAAGCCAGCGATCTGCAGATGATTTGGGAGCCATCGAATAAAAAGATGACGTATTTTGGAAGAGGCAGTGCAGTAGTGCTTTTTCACACTCTTGTCCCTTCCTGCGTGATTATGAGTTTGAACACTCGACACTGTGTCGTTGCAGATCTAAACAAGGCTTTGGCTGACCCAATAAACTTTGTCCGTTCAATGAGCGCACAACTGGACCAGAGTTCGCATGCTGATGAGGTAATGGGCAGCAGGGCAGAGAGATGTAAGGGGTTGTGTCTTTGGGAAAACATGAGATTCGCTCTGTAAATGTATGGGAGTGAGTGGGATTGAGTGTGGGTGGGTATCTGGGTTGGGGGGAGGGGGTTGAGAAAATTGCTTGTGATTTATTATTTCATACATTATTGTGATGAGAATGTGGGAAAGGTGACGAAACAAGTCATAATATCTACTTCATCTTTATCTTCCTTAACGCCATCAGGTAAGTAATTGTTAGACCATTTAATTCAGCGTTTCTCAACCTTCTTTTTTTTTTTTTTTTTTTAATTATTTTTATTAGAAGTACGGTAAATTACAATAATACACAACACATATATCTTAATACATTTTTTGTACCGCTTCATTTTTTTTGAGCTTTAAGAAAAAGATAGAAGTAAGGAAAGTAAAGAAAGTGCGCAAGAGTCGTGAAGTGCAAGAGAGTGTTGGGAAAAGAAAGCCCCTTAGAAAAGAAGTTAGAGAAGGAAGTGAAGTAAGAAAGTAGACCCTAGAAAAGAAAGAAAAAGAAAGTAAGGACAATCGCTCTATTATAACATTAAACTCCGCAGAAAGACTACCAACCAAGTCTGTTTTTGTTGTTTTACCTCCCATTGCCAGGTCCTGATACCATTTATTTATTTATTTATTTTAAAAATTACTATTGCACCTCATGCTTGTAATAGGTCCATAAACGTAGACCACGTCTTTTGGAATTGGTTTGCTTTACCTGCTAAGAGGAATCTCATCTCTTCCAGATGTAATGTTTCAAACATATTTGATGTCCACATTTTTATTGTTGGTGTGGGCGCATTTTTCCAGAATTTAAGTATGAGCTTTTTTCCCATTATTAGCCCGTAATTGAGTAAATTCTTCTGATACACGTTTAATTCAGGGATACCTTCCGATATCCCAAAAATGATCCATTCTGGTTTTGGTACCAGTTTTATTTTAATTAATTTTGAAAAAATATCAAATATTCCATGCCAGAATTTTTGGATTTTTGTACAAAAAACAAAAGAATGCACTATGGTAGCTTCTTGACACAGACATTTATCACAGATTGGTGAAACATTGGGAAAGATTTTATTTAATTTAGTTTTTGAATAATATAGTCTATGTAATGTTTTGAATTGGATAAGCGTATGTCGTACATTGATCGAGCATTTATGCACCTGTAGTAAATGATTATCCCAGCTCTCTTTTGAAATTTTTATAGCTAATTCTTGTTCCCAGTCTCTTCTAATTCCATCTGTTATGGGTATTTCTATGTTTAAAATGATATTATATAAGTACGATATTAGATTAGCTGATTCCGCCTTTGTCTTCATTGCTTCATCCTGTAAGTCGGAAGGCATATTATGATAGTCTTTTGTGTATTTTTTCAGATAATCACGAATTTGAAGATATTTAAAATATTGGTTATTTTTCAAATTATATTTCAGTTGTAGTTGTTGAAATGATAGTAATTTTCCCACTTCATACAGATCTTCGAGCGTTTTGATTCCCATTCTTTCCCATTGTATAAATGATTTGTCTATGATTGATGGTTTAAACGATGGGTTATTGACTATTGGTATTGAGAGAGATAGGTTTCTTAATTTTAGGTTCTGTTTTATTTGTTTCCATGTTCTAATTGTGCTATGTATAATTGGGTTTTTATTATAATTTTTATTATTCAAATTTATTGGTGAGAGGATAATCGCTCCTATATTACTCGGGGAGCAGTCCCCTTTTTCCATTACAATCCAGTCCGCCTGCTGGGCAGAATTGTCCAGCAGGTGAATCATATTTTTAATATTTACTGCCCAATTATAATACGTAAAGTTAGGGAGCGCTAGACCCCCCCACTCTTTTCGTTTATTAAGGTGTGTTCTTTGTATTCTATGGGGTTTATAATCCCATATGAACAACTGGGCCGGAGTTCGTATGCTGATGAGGTAATGAGCAGCAGGGCAGAGAGATGTAAGGGGTTGTGTCTTTGGGAAAACATGAGATTCGCTCTGTAAATGTATGGGAGTGAGTGGGATTGAGTGTGGGTGGGTATCTGGGTTGGGGGGAGGGGGTTGAGAAAATTGCTTGTGATTTATTATTTCATACATTATTGTGATGAGAATGCGGGAAAGGTGACGAAACAAGTCATAATATCTACTTCATCTTTATCTTCCTTAACGCCATCAGGTAAGTAATTGCTAGACCATTTAATTCAGCGTTTCTCAACCTTCTTACCCCTGCGGAACCCTTGTAACAATTTTCATGTCTCAGGGAACCCCTACATAAAAATTATCATACATCTTTATTAATCTCTTCCTTTCTCTTTCATAAACTTGAAGTTCATAAGGCAAACATAACAGCACAGACAGGACTGATGGAGATCGTGCGTGCGTCTGTACTCGAGTGATACACGAATCCGTCAGATACAGCTCCTGTCCACTGACCACTAAAGGCTGGTTCACACTGGCGCCGTTTAGACATCGCTAAATATGACGTTGCTAAATATGCCAATTACAGCACGGAAACAGGCCATCTCGGCCCTTCTAGTCCGTGCCGAACACTTACTCTCACCTAGTCCCATCTACCTGCACTCAGACCATAACTCTCCATTCCTTTCCCGTCCATATACCTATCCAATTTATTTTTAAATGATAAAATCGAACCTGCCTCCACCACTTCCACTGGAAGCTTATTCCACACAGCTGCCACTTTCTGAGTAAAGAAGTTCCCCCTCATGTTACCCCTAAACTTTTGTCCCTTAATTCTCAAGTCATGTCCTCTTGTTTGAATCTTCCCTACTCTCAATGGGAAGCTTATCCACGTCAACTCTGTCTATCCCTTTTAAAGACCTCTATCAAGTCCCCCCTTAACCTTCTGCGCTCCAAAGAATAAAGACCTAACTTATTCAACCTTTCTCTGAAACCCAGGCAACATTCTAGTAAATCTCCTCTGTGCTCTCTATTTTGTTGACATCTTTCCTATAATTTGGCGACCAAAATTGTACACCATACTCCAGAATTGGCCTCACCAATGCTTTGTACAATTTTAACATTACATCCCAACTTCTTTACTCAATGCTCTGATTTATAAAGGCCAGCACACCAAAAGCTTTCTTTACCACCCTATCTACATGAGATTCCACCTTCAGGGAACTATGCAGAGTAATTCCTAGATCCCCCTGTTCTACTACATTCCTCAATTCGCTACCATTTACCATGTATTTTGATTTGATTTGTCCTGCCAAGATGTAGCACCTCACACTTATCAGCATAAATATGCCATCCGTGTATAATAAAACTGCGAATATGAAATTAAACACAAAAATGATTCAAGAATGCGTTTACATATGATTAGCCTATCTATCACTATTTCTCTCGGGACCCCCAGCGACCTCTCGTGGAACCCTAGCGTTCCGGGGAACCCCGGTTGAGAAACGCTGGTTTGATTGCTTAGCATTGGTATTGGCTTATTATTGTCATGTGCACCTGGATACAGTGAACAGCTTTGTCTGCATGCTATCTGGTTAAATCATACTAGACATGGCTACAATCAGGCCATGGATGTACACAGATAGCTCAACGAGAAAAATTCCAGTGCAGAATACAGTTTAGTTTAGAGACACAGCATAGAAACAGGCCCTTCGGCCCACCGAGCGCATGCCGACCTGTTCAACCACAGTTCTATGTTATCCCACCATTGCTTGTGTTTGCTGTAAGTTGGGGCTGGTGCTCACTCAAGGATATATTGGAATGACACTGACGGGCCTTTCTTTGTACATTGCAATATACAGAGGCAAATTAACCAACAAACCCACACAATAGTGAATAGTGAAAGTGGTTGGATAGAGTGGGTGTGGAGAGCATGTTTCCACTAGTGGGAGAGTCCAGGACGAGGAGTCTTAGCCTCAGAATTAAAGCACATTCCTTTAGGAAGGAGATGAGGAGGAATTTCTTTAGTCAGAGGGTGGTGATTCTTTACCACAGAAGGCTGTGAAGGCCATGCCAATGGATATTTTTAAGGTAGCGATAGATGGATTTGTGATTAGTACGGGTGTCAAGGGTTATGGGGAGAAGACTGGAGAATGGGGTTAGGGGGGAGAGATAGATCAGCCATGATTGACCTAATTCTGCTCCTATCATTTATGACCTCATGACATCTTTGAGATGTGGGAGGAAACTGGAACACCCAAAGAAAATCCATGCGGTCACAGGGAGAATGTGCAAACTCCACGTAGACAGCACCTGAAGTCAGGATTCAACCTGAGTCTCTGGCGCTGTGAGGCAGCAGCTCAACCAGTGCTGCCACTGTGTGGCCCTTCAGCTTTATAACGTTAGTTACAGAGAGAGGCCAGATACAAATGAGTGCAAGATCTGCAATGAGGTCGGTTGGGAGATGGGGACTGCCCCGCAGCTCATGGATAGACTGTTCAGGAGTCGGACAATGCTGTTCCTGAATTTGGTGATAGGTGCTTTCAGGATTTTGTATCCTCTGCCGGATGGGAGAGGGGAGAAGAGGGAATGGCCGGGGTGTAAATGGTCCTTGAGTATGTTGACTGCTGTCTCAAGGCAGCGTGATGTGGAGATGGAGTCAATGGAGATAGAGTCTGGTCTGGCTGATGGACTGGGCTACATCCATACCTCTGCTATATATATTGGCTGAGCTATTCCTAAACCAGGCTGTGATGCACCACAGCAGGATGCTGCCTAATAGGATACTATCAAATTGACATTTCCAAGCCGCTGAGGAGTGTTCACCCGACGCCGGAGTTCCTTCTTCCCGGCAGGAGGGCCTATAACATCGGGCCGCCGTTGTGGCGACTGGCTGCGGAGGCCTCAAATAGGCCTCGACCTCGGGTGGACTAGGAGGAGGAGGAGGACTGGACTTTTTGGTGCCTTCCCTCACAGTGGAAAGTGTTGATTCTGCTCTAGGGGGGACGTTCATGTTGAATCCTATAGTGTATTGTGTCTTTTTTTCTTCTTTTTTATTTTACATGGATGTATGATAATCTAATTTTTTTTCTCTCTGTAAAGCACTTTGGCTTCAACGTGATTTGATTTAAAAGTGCTATATAAATAAAAATTACTTACTTACTTGAAATGTAAAGTGTCTTTTAAAGTGTGATGATAACACTTTGCTGGTGTTTGATGTAAGTTGAGTCTGGTGCTGACTCAAGGGCATATTGGAATGACATTAACGGATCTCCCTTTGTACATTGCTTGCAGGTTGTCTCTGAGGATAACGTACAGATACAACAGAGCAGCAACGAGGCATCGGACTCCAATGAAGCATGCAGTAAATCATTGCTTTTAAATACATTGTGGAGGAAGGGACTGTTGATGCTGGTTTAAACCTAAGATAGACACAAAAAGCTGGAGTAACTCAGCGGGGCAGGCAGCATCTAGGGTGACGTTTCGGTTTGAGCCCCTTCTTCAGAGTCCTTACAGACTCGACCCGAAACGTCACCCATTCCTTCTCTCCAGAGATGCTGTCTGTCCCGCTGAGTGACTCCAGCTTTTTGTGTCTATCTCAGGCTTAAACCAGCAACTGCAGTCCCTTTCTCCACGTAATGCAGTCATTCAAAGCTCACAAGGGACGGACGTGTTATGATGGTCCTTTGCAACTGGCACACTGGAAAAACACAGCAGTTCAAATCTGTCTCCATCCCCCCCCCCATCACCCCAACTTTCCACTCATTTCCGACGCAGTGTTCCACCCTCTCCTCCACATCAACATTCTACTCTGCCTTCTCCTCTCCTTGATCTATCTCTAACCACTCCTGCCATCCTCCCAATCACTCCCTCCAACTAGCCACTTCCTCTCCTCTAGGGTTGCCAACTGTCCCGTATTAGCCGGGACATCCCGTATATTGGGCTAAATTGGTTTGTCCCATACAGGACCGTCCTTGTCCCGTATTTGACTGCTACTACTCGGGTCGAAGGGACTGTCGAGTCGGAGCGCCACATCCGGCCCCGCCTCATCCGTCCCGACGTAGTGCAGCCCATGGAGTGCAGCAGCAGCAGCGCCTCGCCCGTGGCCCCGTCGGTCGGCAGCCCGGCCAGCTGTCCGACCTTCGGACCTTCGCTTACCGCCGACACCACCCCCCCTCCTTCTCACGGCCGATCATCGGTTCACGAGTTGGATGGGGCGCCGGACTTTGCGTGCAGCAGAACACAAAGCCCAGCCGGCGGGCCAGCTGAGGAGTTTTGGCCCGGGCGCCGGACTTTGCACGTGACGTCGCTCGCAAAGGCCAGCGTCCGGGCCAAAACCCCTCAGCTGGCCCGCCGGCTGGGCTATGTGTACAGTCCAGCAACCGGGCCAACACCATTCACCCAGCCATGGCCGAGTCGGGAATTTGTCCCTTATTTTGACCTTTTGTCCCTTATTTGGGAGTGAGAAAGTTGCCAACCCTATTCTCCTCTATCTATATCCATCCAGGCCTGGCTCGCTCTTTATCCAACTTCTCCACCCAGCCATTTCCTCTCCTCTGCCCCAACTTCTCTACCCAGTATGATTTGTTCTACCTACATGCACCAACTCAAATCAACCCTGTTTTAAAAATTCTCCATTCTGCTTTAACGTAATGATTCAATGGCACTTTATTGTCAAGTGTACCCAAGTACAGCGTGATTATTTGTTAAATACAGTAAACCCTTGTTTTAACGGACCCCCTTTATAACAGATTTTGGTTATAGCGGACGGGTCAGCCGATGTCACCCCCGGCCCCCAATGCCTCCCCTCCGCTTACAGCCGCGACTTCCAGCTCGCAAGGTGCACCTCCTTCGACCACTGCACCGCCCGGTTGACACGGCCCTTGTTGCGGCTCACATTGTAGCCCCAGAGGACAGTGCTTTCTTTGGGCCGCCACCACCGACAGGACGCGCTCGCTCGATCACCGTGGAATCCCTGCCCTCTCATGTGCTGTTGCTTCTTCCCGTCAGCCGTCGCTTTGTCCACTCGGTCTTTCCCCGCACCCTCCACCCCACCACCTCCGCCTCCTCCTAGCCCAGAGCTACCGGCATACTCTGCCTTCGATGATGTCCCTGACTGCGGGCAAGGTGGAAGAGGAGGCGTGATGGAGTGGGGAGCGGACAAAGCGAAGGAAGAAGCAGCAGCAGGTGAGAAGGGAGGGAGCCCCGCGGCGACCAAATGCGTCCTATCGGCGGCGGCGACCTTAAGAAAGCGCTGTCCCCAGGGGCTACCACGTGAGCCGCAACAACAGCCGCGTGAGCCGGTGAAGAAGGGCTCGCTGGTGCAGACCAGCAGCATCGGGGCCGAGTTACGAGGAGAAACAACACTCAGTGTTAGAGTGATAGAGTCACAGAGTCATGGATTGATACAGTGTGGAAGCAGGCCCTCCGGCCCAACTTGCCCACACCAGCCAACATGTCCCATCTACACTAGACCCACCTGCCTGTGTTTGAATCAGTCAACATCATCACCTTTCCATGTTCTCCAGAGATGCTGCCGGACCCGTTGAGTTACTCCACTACCTTGTGACCTTTTTTGTGTATTAACCATCATTGGCAGCAGCTCTTTATTTCAACTACATGATAATACCTTACTTGGTTATAGCCGACAATCGGCAATAATGGGCACCAAGCCTCCTCCGAGAGTCCATTATAACGAGCGTTTACTGTATTTTCCTGGTTATTATTATCTTTTTCTATTCTGCTTTTCTCCCTCCCCACGCTTATCTTCAACACTCTATGATCGGTGTGAAGCCGCTTGCGAACTTCTAGTCAGCTAGATTTATTAGATGTAATAGTTAAAGCCCAGAGGCTTATTGTTGTGGAAGTGACTGCTGGGATCAATTGCTGAAGATGTGGGCAATAGGAAGTCAAGATGTTGCCAGGACTAGAGGGTGTGAGCTATAAGGAGAGGTTGAGTTAGGCTGGGTCTCTGTTCCTTGGATCGCAGGAGGATGAGGGGTGATCTTATAGAGGACACAATCATCAGGGGAATAGATTGGGTAGATGCACAGAGTCTCTTGCCCGGAGTAGGGGAATCGAGGACCAGAGGACATAGGTTTAAGGACAATGGGGAAAAGATTCAATAGGAATCTGAGGGGTATCTTTTTCACACAAAGGGTGGTGGGTGTATGGAACAAGCTGCCAGAGGAGGTAGTTGAGGCTGGGACTATCATAACGTTTAAGAAACAATTGGATAGGTACATGGATAGGACAGGTTTGGATGGATATGGACCAAACACAGGCAGGTGGGACTAGTGTAGCTGGGACATGTTGGCTGGTGAGGGCAAGTTGGGCCGAAGGGCCTGTTTCCACACTGTATCACTCTATGACAATGTGAGTGAGGAACAGACTTTTCATGGTGCATTTGACAACCTCTGGTTGATCAACAGTGTTTTACATTCACGGATTTATTTGACGTGATCAGATAGAAAACTGATCAAATTATGCATTGCATCGTCTCACAGCAATAAAATAATATGATTATATAATTGGCTTTAGATGCAGATTGAGGGTTAAAAGCTGGTGGAAACAGACCCTTCGGCGACCAAGTCCACACTGACCATCGGTCACCTGTTCACACTAGTTCTGTCCGTGTTATCCCACTTTCCGATCCACTTCGGACTCACTCGGGGCAATTTACACAGAGGCCAATTAATCTACAAACCCGCGCGCCTTTGAGATGTGGGATGAAGCCGGAACACCCAGAGGAAACCCACACCATCACAGGGAGAACGGGCAAACTCCACACAGACAGCACTCTAGGTTAGGATCAAACCCAGGTCTTTGACGCTGTGAGGCAGCGAGTCTACCCACTGTGCTGATGACTACTTCTAAAAAGAGCACCTCTGAATTCAGCATTCGCAAAGAACTGTATAAGTACTTCGGTGCCATGATTTCTATAGTGGGACTTGAACACACAATGTCTAAGTCTTATGTCAATGAACTTGTATTGCAGGGAATGGAAGGGCATGTGCATACAGGTGAGATTAATTTATCTTGCGCCATGTTTGGCACAGACATTGTGTGCCAAAGGGCTTGTCCAGCGCTGTACTAAGTTCCTTGCAACTTGTACTACCTGGGGAGTTCTCAGACAGAGGAAGGTGAGAACAGCAACCTTCAAAGCCATGTGATACACCAGAGACAAAGAATTGAGGAAGTGAACAAGGAGAGGCGTGGTGGAGGAAGGAACTGCAGATGCTGGTTCACACTGAAGATAGACACAAAATGCTGGAGTAACTCAGCGGGACGGGCAGCATCTCTGGAGAGAAAGAATGGGTGATGTTTCTGGTCGAGTTGTGAAGAAGGGTCTCGAGCCGAAACGTCAACCATTCCTTCTATGGAGAGGTGGTGGATGTGTGAGTGGTGACATCAACCCTGGCAGTCGCACTCAGATGGAACAGAACAGGCTCGAAGGGCCGAAGGGCCTCCTCCTGCACCTATTTTCTATGTTTCTATAACTTCCTTTTGCCAGTGGCTGGAGGGATGGTAAATACTCTGTTCGGTTGGGGAGTGAAAAAGACATTCGTTGCTGGGACTGAGACCAAAATAACCAGGTGCTATTTTTTCCAGATCCCTACAACCCTACCAGCTCGGACCTTGAGGAATCTTGCAAGGATGCCATCGGTGAGTTCATTGGCATGATTCGTGTGCGTTTGGCAGGGAATGAAGGGTGTGTTGACAGGAAATGTTGAAGTACGGGATACCTGAATCTCTAACGATTCAGATTCAGATTAGTTTGCCATCATATTCGGCAGGGTGCAATGAAATTCCTCGTTGACATGAAGCACACAGTGTGAGCAATGTACATATGGCAATGATAAGTACAACAACACAATGACGAGTGCAAGACAGCAGAGTGGTGCAAAATTAAAGCAATCCAAGAGGAGTTCCATGTAAAATGTCACCACTCTCCAGCTGCGGTGGCGGGCGTGTGGAACAAGCTGCCGGAGGAAGTAGTTGAGGCAACGTTTCTACAGCCCCTGTCTCACGATGCGAGTTTACCCAAGAGCTCTCCCGAGTTACAAAAAAAAATCAAACTCATCACGAGTATTTTTTTACTCTTGGAAATTTTTCACACTGTTGAAAAACTTCACGAGTTTCCGCGTTTCGGGAGTACCCGCCGTGAGAGTTACGAGAAACTACGAGATGTCCACGAGCTCCGGCGTACCGGCTACGTACGTTCTACTTACTTACCACGAGTTTGATTTTTTTTTTAACTCGGGAGAGCTCTTGGGTAAACTCATATAGTGGGACACGGGCTTTACTTGCTGCAGCACAACAGAATATGCAAACATAGTGCATAACGTTGCAATGTTAAAACATTTTGAGATTTAAAAAATCAAGTCTGCAATTTATCCCATCAGATAAAGCATAAAAAGAAGTTTAATTTGACAGCTAATTCACTTTCATATCTTCAGTATTAAAAAAGTTATGGCCATTTTCATACTCGGAAATTAGCATCTTGTTCCCTATTGCTTTTCCATTGACTTAACACAAAAGCTGCGATCGAGGACAGTCAAAAGCCCGTAACTTTCTTAAAAATTAAGAGAACTGAATGAAATTTTCAGTTATTATAGATTGAAGCATTCTGAAACAAATGTCAAACATCTTACTTGGATGACCTGAAATTAAAGCATATAATTAATTAGTTACCAAATTGTAGCTAATTACAAAATTGACCTTTGTGATGGAAATAGTTATAAACACCCAGACTGGCTTGAAAATTCAAAAATGTGATATTCTCAAGATCTGAACTTTAATATTATTGTATTATATGCTGTGTCCGTAACAGATAGGTACATAAATCACAATTTCTAGCAATAGACCAAGTCTTTATGGAGAAGATCAGTTGCTAGCTGGTACACTGGCATATCATAATCAGTAGCATCATCATACTCCTCAGCAACTCTGTACACCTTGTTTTTCCTCAACTTTTTAATTTTGACATTGTAAACTACAAGTTTTTGCTCTTTCTGCCCACTACTTTCCCATTAAGAATGTCCTGTAGATTCCATTTCTTAAGTAAAGAATATTTTTTTTAAATAGCCTAAGTATCCAAATAACAAACTAATCCCATTCACACAGGAATTCACAATATAACATGATTTTAAATCTCACTGTCATGAATTTATATCCCAGATGGAAGGAATTTAATGTTTAATTCCCATAAATTAATCCAGAAACATCCTCTCAAAATATAATCAAAATTATTGTTTTTTGCACAATACATGTGATTCAAACTGTTGTGAATATTTAGTTTTAAAATAATGATCATGGAGAGAGAATAACACAACATATAGACAATTTGGACGGCTTATGACATGATTGTCCAAAAACAAATGGGCATTTTAATTATCTTGCTTCTGGAACGCGATCGATTGGAATGTTGAATTTGCGGTGAATTTGAACCCCATATAGAAACATAGAAACATAGAAATTAGGTGCAGGAGTAGGCCATTCGGCCCTTCGAGCCTGCACCGCCATTCAATATGATCATGGCTGATCATCCAACTCAGTATCCCGTACCTGCCTTCTCTCCATACCCTCTGATCCCCTTAGCCACAAGGGCCACATCTAACTCCCTCTTAAATATAGCCAATGAACTGGCCTCGACTACCCTCTGTGGCAGGGAGTTCCAGAGATTCACCACTCTCTGTGTGAAAAAGTTCTTCTCATCTCGGTTTTAAAGGATTTCCCCCTTATCCTTAAGCTGTGACCCCTTGTCCTGGACTTCCCCAACATCGGGAGCAATCTTCCTGCATCTAGCCTGTCCAACCCCTTAAGAATTTTGTAAGTTTCTATAAGATCCCCTCTCAATCTCCTAAATTCTAGAGAGTATAAACCAAGTCTATCCAGTCTTTCTTCATAAGACAGTCCTGACATCCCAGGAATCAGTCTGGTGAACCTTCTCTGCACTCCCTCTATGGCAATAATGTCCTTCCTCAGATTTGGAGACCAAAACTGTACGCAATACTCCAGGTGTGGTCTCACCAAGACCCTGTACAACTGCAGTAGAACCTCCCTGCTCCTATACTCTGAAGAAGGGTTTCGGCCCGAAACGTCGCCTATTTCCTTCGCTCCATAGATGCTGCTGCACCCGCTGAGTTCCTCCAGCAATTTTGTGTGCTCCTATACTCAAATCCTTTTGCTATGAAAGCTAACATACCATTCGCTTTCTTCACTGCCTGCTGCACCTGCATGCCCACTTTCAATGACTGGTGTACCATGATACCCAGGTCTCGCTGCATCTCCCCTTTTCCTAGTCGGCCACCATTTAGATAATAGTCTGCTTTCCTGTTTTTGCCACCAAAATGGATAACCTCACATTTATCCACATTATACTGCATCTGCCAAACATTTGCCCACTCACCCAGCCTATCCAAGTCACCTTGCAGTCTCCTAGCATCCTCCTCACAGCTAACACTGCCCCCCAGCTTAGTGTCATCCGCAAACTTGGAGATATTGCCTTCAATTCCCTCATCCAGATCATTAATATATATTGTAAATAGCTGGGGTCCCAGCACTGAGCCTTGCGGTACCCCATTAGTCACGGCCTGCCATTGTGAAAAGGACCCGTTTACTCCTACTCTTTGCTTCCTGTTTGCCAGCCAGTTCTCTATCCACATCAATAATGAACCCCCAATGCCGTGTGCTTTAAGTTTGTATACTAATCTCTTATGTGGGACCTTGTCGAAAGCCTTCTGGAAGTCCAGATACACCACATCCACTGGTTCTCCCCTATCCACGCTACTAGTTACATCCTCGAAAAATTCTATAAGATTCGTCAGACATGATTTACCTTTTGTAAATCCATGCTGACTTTGTCCAATGATTTCACCACTTTCCAAATGTGCTGCTATCCCATCTTTAATAACTGACTCTAGCAGTTTCCCCACTACCGATGTTAGACTAACTGGTCTGTATTTCCCCGTTTTCTCTCTCCCTCCCTTCTTAAAAAGTGGGGTTACGTTTGCTACCCGCCAATCCTCAGGAACTACTCCAGAATCTAAAGAGTTTTGAAAGATTATTACTAATGCATCCACTATTTCTGGAGCTACTTCCTTAAGTACTCTGGGATGCAGCCTATCTGGCCCTGGGGATTTATCGGCCTTTAATCCATTTAATTTACCCAACACCACTTCCCGGCTAACCTGGATTTCACTCAATTCCTCCAACTCCTTTGACCCGCGGTCCCCTGCTATTTCCGGCAGATTATTTATGTCTTCCTTAGTGAAGACGGAACCAAAGTAGTTATTCAATTGGTCCGCCATATCCTTGTTCCCCATGATCAACTCACCTGTTTCTGACTGCAAGGGACCTACATTTATTTTAACTAATCTCTTTCTTTTCACATATCTTTAAACACTTTTGCAGTCAGTTTTTATGTTCCCTGCCAGTTTTCTTTCATAATCTATTTTTCCTTTCATAATTAAGCCCTTTGTCCTCCTCTGCTGGTCTCTGAATTTCTCCCAGTCCTCCGGTATGCTGCTTTTTCTGGCTAATTTGTACGCATCAACCCTCGCTTTGATACTATCCCTGATTTCCCTTGTTATCCACGGATGCACTACCTTCCCTGATTTATACTTTTGCCAACCTGGGATGAACAATTTTTGTAGTTCATCCATGCAGTCTTTAAATGTCTTCCATTGCATATCCACCGTCAACCCTTTTAGAATTAATTGCCAGTCAATTTTGGCCAATTCACGTCTCATACACTCAAAGTTACCTTTCTTTAAGTTCAGAACCATTGTTTCTGAATTAACAATGTCACTCTCCATCCTAATGAAGAACTCACCCATATTATGGTCACTCTTGCCCAAGGGGGCACGTACAACAAGACTGCTAACTAACCCTTCCTCGTTACTCAATACCCAGTCTAAAATAGCCTGCTCTCTCGTTGGTTCCTCTACATGTTGATTTAGATAACTATCCCGCATACATTCCAAGAAATCCTCTTCCTCAGCACCCCTGCCAATTTGATTCACCCAATCTATATGTAGATTGAAGTCACCCATTATAACGGTTTTGCCTTTGTCGCACGCATTTCTAATTTCCTGTTTGATACCATCTCCAACTTCACTACTACTGTTAGGTGGCCTGTACACAACACCCACCAGCGTTTTCTGCCCCTTAGTGTTTCGCAGCTCTACCCATACCGATTCCACATCCTGCAAACTAATGTCCTTCCTTTCCATTGCGTTAATCTCCTCTCTAATCAGCAACGCTACCCCACCTCCTTTTCCTTTCTCTCTATCCCTCCTGAATATTGAATATCCCTGGATGTTCAGCTCCCAGCCTTGGTCACCCTGGAGCCATGTCTCCGTGATCCCAACTATATCATAGTCATTAATAGCTATCTGCACATTCAACTCATCCACCTTATTACGAATGCTCCTTGCATTGAGACACAAAGCCTTCAGGCTTGTTTTTACAACACTCTTATCCCTTATACAATTTTGTTGAAAAGTGGCCCTTTTTTATTTTTGCCCTGGATTTTCCGGCCTGCCACTTTTACTTTTCACCTTGCTACCTATTGCTTCTACCCTCATTTTACACCCCTCTGTCTCTACGCTCACACATTTAAGAAACCCTTTCCCTTTAACTCCATCCTCCACTATCCCATTCGACGCCCCACCCCCCTTATTCAGTTTAAAACCACCCGTGTAGCAGTGGCAAACCTGCCTGCCAGAATGCTGGTCCCACACCTGTTAAGATGCAATCCGTCCCTTTTGTACAGTTCCCCCTTACCCCAAAACAGATCCCAGTGATCTAAGAATCTAAATCCCTGCCCCGTGCACCAGTTCCTCAGCCACACGTTCAGGTCCCGTATCTCCCTGTTCCTGCTCTCGCCAGCACGAGGAACTGGAAGCAAACCGGAGATAACAACCCTGGAGGTCCTGCTTTTCAGCATTTTTCCGAGCTCTCTAAAGTCACGCTGCAGAATATTCATCCCCTTCTTTCCGACATCGTTTGTGCCGACATGCACTACCACTTCCGGATGTTCACCTTCGCCCTTGAGGATTTTCTGCACTCTGTCCATGACATCCTGGATCCTGGCACCAGGAAGGCAGCACACCATCCTCGCATCCCGCCTGTTGCTGCAGAAACCCCTGTCCGTACCTCTCACAATGGAGGTACGTATCGGCAGGAAAAACACTGCCGGTTCGTATGGGGCCCAAATAAAATGTTCACAACGTAAAATTAGATTAAAGCCATCCCAAGAAGCAAGATTATATGTAAAATAACCGACTTACCCTTTGTTTTGTCCCGTTCTTGCGATCCGCCACGTTGAGAGCGTTCAAAGTCGCTTTTTATTTTAATCCAAAATTAAATTGTCCAGCGAATTTAAAAAAAAAAAACCGGGAAAGGAAATCCGATCGATTTTTCATCAGCAGCTAGCAGCCCGAGCAATTCCACCTCAGACAGGCAGTACAAAACGGCATTTTATTCCCCCCCCCCCTTAAAGGCGCCAAAGTCGTGCACACGGCCAGTGGCAGAACTGCAGCGGTGCTGAAGGTAAGTATTGTAACATTGCTACATAATGGGAGAAAAAATATATATACACATGCACTCATAATCAATAAATAAACACATGTAGTGCAATAATAATAAGTCTGTTGTAGTTCAGATCTTATTTGTTGTCATGTTTAATAGCCTGATGGCTGTAGGGAAGAAGCTGTTCCCGAACCTGGACGTTTACAGATTTCAGGCTCCTGTACCTTCTTCCCGATGGCAGGAGTGAAATGAGTGTGTGGCCAGGATGGTGTGGGTCTTTGATGATGTTGGCTGCCTTTTTGAGGCAGCGACTTCGATAGATCCCTTCGATGGTGGGGAGGTCAGAGCCGATGATGGACTGAGCAGCATTCACAACTTTTTGTAGTCTTTTCCGCCCCTGGACATTCAAGTTGCCGAACCAGGCCACGATGCAACCAGTCAGTATGCTCTCTAACGTACACCTGTCGAAGTTCAAGGGAATTAATAAACGGGTCGCACAAATTACCTGCTCCTTCCAGACATTTGTGTAGTTTAGTGTAGTTTAGTTTAGAGATACAGCGCGGAAACAGGCCCTTCGTCCCACCGAGTCCGCACCAATCAACGATCCCCACACATTAACACTACCCTACACACACTAGGGATAATTTTACATTCACACCAAGTCAATTAACATACAATCCTGTACGTCTTTGTAGTGTGGGGGGGAAACCGAAGATCTCGGAGAAAACCCACGCAGGTCACGGGGAGAACGTACAAACCCAGTACAGACAGCACCCGAAGTCGGGATCGTACCCGGGTCTCTTGCGCTGTAAGACAGCAACTCTACCTCTGCGCCACCGTGCCACCATTGTGCAGCACATGTCCCAAACACATTACACTCAGCCCGAACTCTATACACAAGACAACTTGTCTAACTAATCTGAAGAGATTTTAACATGAACAAGGATCTGAAGTTAAAATCAGAAATGGATAGATTTTCAAATGTGATTGAGACGGGGATATGAATGTTATGCCTGTGGGTTGGGTGGGTTAGAGACTAACAAATGGTAATAATTCGATTGGAATGATATAGGCACAAGGGCAGGCATGAGATGCTGTGGTATATAAGGTTACATGTCTGTAGCCTCAATAACCATCGAAAAAAATTGAGACTAAGAACGTGAGCATGGAATACAATGTGGTAAATATATGATATCATCCATTTTAGTGCAGAAAATAGAAAGGTAGAGTTTGGTGTGAGATTTAAACTTGTTGGAATTCAGAAAGACCTTGGTGCTCTCAATCATCAACAGTTAATATATTCAGGTAGAGCAAGCAATTACATTCAGTTCGGTTTCAGTTCAGTTTAGTCTATTGTCACGTGTACCAAGATACAGTGAAAAGCTGTTTTTGCGTGCTATCCAGTCAGCGTAAAGACAATACATGATTACAATCGAGCCATTTACAGTGTATAGATACATGATAAGGGAATAACATTCAGTGCAAGGTAAAGCCAGTAAAG
Organism: Amblyraja radiata; assembly: GCF_010909765.2. Taxonomy (NCBI): domain Eukaryota; kingdom Metazoa; phylum Chordata; class Chondrichthyes; order Rajiformes; family Rajidae; genus Amblyraja; species Amblyraja radiata. Next base: position 7,092,724 of record NC_045964.1, on the reverse strand, counting down.
TCCAATCAAGGATAGTCCGAGGGGTACAACACCAGTGAGGTGGATAGTAGTTCAGGACTGCTCTCTGATTGTGGTAGGGTGATTTAGTGGCCTGATAACAGCTGGGAAGAAACCGTCCCTGAATCTGGAGGTGTGCGTTTTCACACTTCTATATCTTTTGATGGGAGAGGGGAGAAGAGGGAGTGTCCAGGGTGTGACTCGTCCTTGATTATGCTGCTGGCCTTGCCGAGGCAGCGTGAGGTATAAATGGAGTGAATGGAAGGGAGGTTGGTTTGTGTGATGGTCTGGGCTGCGTCCACAATTTGCAGCAATATCTGGCGGTCTTGGATGGAGCTGTTCCCAAACCAAGCTGTGATGCACCATGTAGGCAAACAGTATGTTGTCCTTCATTGGAATTGTGTGTAATGGGCCTGTCCCACTCGGCCGTCATTTGCGCGCCATTTACGCGACCTGGTAGCGTGTGGGTAGCGTGGTACGGGCACATGGAGTGGCGTGGAGGAGTATGGAGTCGCGCGCGGTATCGCGCAGCGCTCCAGGATTTAGTTGTGCACAAAATCTTCGTGCTCCACCGTCCTGTCACGTAAATGACGCCCTTGCGCGGCGCAACGTCTCACCTCCAACAGCAGCAGAAGCAGGCAAGCGATCGCCGAGCTCGGCCTGGGGCTTACGGCCATTGGTGATCCGGATCCGCCCCCACCCCTGCTCCCAGAGCGGGGCCAAGACGATTGGAGATAGACACAAAATGCTGGAGTAACTCAGCGGGACCGGCAGCATCTCTGGAAAGAAGCAATGGGTGACGTTGCTTCCCTGAAGAAGAATCTCGACCAGAAACATCATCCAACCCTTCTCTCCAGAGATGCTGCCGGTCCCGCTGAATGACTCCAGCATTTTGTGTCCATCTTCAAATGACGTCACGCGCTCCAGAGGGCTGTGCGGACGCACAATGAAGCGCGCGACCTTCGCAGGACCGTCGCGCGTCAGTCACTACCGGCCTGTAGCATAAATGACGGCCAAGTGGGACAGGCCCTGAAGAGTATCTTACAATATAAAGTGAAACTGCACCTAAAATATTATGAACCATTCTGGTTACCCTACCTACCCAGACATCTGATAGAGTGCAACAAAGGTTCACCAGACTGAAATCTAGGATGTGGGCATGTTTTTGTAGTAACTTGGTTACTGTTCCTTTTTGGAAGCTGATGTGCAACACATTGAAATGATCTTTCTTCATCCAATGATAGAACCGTTGACCACTTCTGAGCTGAAGACACAGAAGGCGTTTATCAAAATGCAGAGGAAGCACGAGAAAGAGCTGAAGGAACTCGAGAAGAAGTTTCAGAAGAAGAGGAATGAAGTGATGCAGAAATATTCCGGCATTTTAGCTGAGCAATGCAAGGGAAAACAAACGTTTAACAAATCCTTCAAGAAAAAACGGTAAAGATGACATTTGAACTTCCGCTTGACGGAGGAGAATGCAGAGTCCGCTAGAGCTCAACGGGAGCTAATGAGAACAGGAGAAGAAACAACACTAAGTCCACCAACAATAAGACTCCACCAAAGTCACAAATTGCTGGAGTAACTCGGCGGGACAGGCAGCATCTCTGGAGAGAAGGAATGGGTGGAGTTTCGGGTCGAGACCCCTCTTCAGACTCAAACAAGAAAGTTTGAAACTGAAGAAGTCTCGAGCTGAAATGTCACCCAGTGTTCGTCTTCAGAGATGCTGCCTGTCCCGCTGAGTTGCTCCAGCAATTTGTGTCTATCTTCCGGCATCTACAGTTTCTACCTACACATTAAGACTCCACGTTTTGGTCTGGAGCCGTGTTGTTGTAAAATGTAGCAATTTTTAACATGGACATCTCACTGCTACATCGATGGGCCAATTATGTATTGTGTTCTCATGGTCTGCTCCTCCTGGGCCTCCACATACTTAACCTCCTTTACTTAGAATCCCACATCATTGCCCACCCTCTTATCAATCACTTCCCCTTCAATTCCTTCCTTTCATCATCACTTTCTCTGATGTTAATGTCCTCCCCTCCTCCCCACCCCAACGCACATCCCCCTTATCATTGCAATGCACTGCAGCACCCAGACACGATTCCCGCTGTGCTCTTGGCACCTGGTGAAATGGCTGGAGGGTGGCAGATGTTGTGACTCTATTTAAGAAGGGCTGCAGGAAAAAATCTGGGAATTTGGATAGACAATAGACAATAGGTGCAGGAGTAGGCCATTCGGCCCTTCGAGCCAGCACCGGCATTCAATGTGATCATGGCTGACCATCCACAATCAGTACCCCGTTCCTGCCTTCTCCCCATATCCCCTGACTCCGTTATTTTTAAGAGCCCTATCTAGCTCTCTCTTGAAAGCATCCAGAGAACCCGCCTCCACCGTCCTCTGGGACAGAGAATTCCACAGACTCACCACTCTCTGTGAGAAAAAGTGTTTCCTCGTCTCCGTTCTAAATGGCTTCCTCCTTATTCTTAAACCGTGGCCCCTGGTTCTGGACTCCGCCAACATCGGGAACATGTTTCCTGCCTCGAGCGTGTCCAAACCCTTAACAGTCTTATTTGTTTCAATGAGATATCCTCTCATCCTTCTGAACTCCAGAGTGTACAAGCCCAGCCGCTCCATTCTCTCAGCATATGACAGTCCCGCCATCCCGGGAGTTAACCTTGGCGGGATGGGCGGGATTGGCACCTGCTCTTGGCACTGGGGTGTGTTTCCAACCTGGTGTTGAAGTGGCATTGGGCCTTCCAACTAGAGTGGGTATGTTGGGTAGTTCTTTGCTGGGAATCTATCCTCTGCTGGGATGTGAGATTTCACCACCTGTTAACCACCTGTACGGAGTTTGTACGTTCTCCCCATGACCTGCGTGGGTTTTCTCCGAGACCTTTGATTTTCTCCCACACTCCAAATACGTACAGGTTTGTGGGTTAATTGGCTTGGTATAAATATAAATTGTCCCTAGTGCGTGTAGGATAGTGTTTGTGTGGGTGATCGCTGGTCAGTGCGGATTCGGTGGGCCGAATGGCTTGTTTCCGCCCAGTATCTCTTCAAAACAAAAATTCAGTGGGGATTTTGTTGAACCTATTTTGTGCTAGGAGGAAGGGATTGGCTATAATTTAGTCTTCTAGTTCATGGGGCTTTTATTTGGTGAAGAGGAGAGGTTTAAATTAATATATTTGCAAAATGATATTAGGCTGACGTATGTGATTAGTGTCAGAGCCATTGATAGTTATGTGATCCTTCTCCCTGCTGCAGGAATGTCTGTAATGCTCCCGAGAGTGCGCTCAGCAATGCTTCGATGACCGGCGGGCCAGAGGCCGAGAAATGCAGTGAGCTCAGGGACAATATGGAATCAGATTTAATGCAAGTGCATGCAGACCACTACGAACTCATGCGGAACAAGAAGGAGCAACACATCGCTAAGGTAATGGACCAAACTGGCAGTGTCCCCCTGTGTGGGGGATGTATTGGCGTTCTATATGTTTCCTGACTGGTGGGGATTTTTCTGTTACACATTCTACCTGCAAGCTCTTGCGGCACGGTGGCGCAGCGGTAGAGTTGCTGCCTTACAGCGCACGAGACCCGGGTTCGATCCTGACTACGGGTGCTGTCTTCCCGGAGTTTGCACGTTCTCCCCACGACCTGCGTGGGTTTTCCCCGAGATCTTCGGTTTTCTCCCACACTCCAAAGACGTACAGGTTTGTAGGTTAATTGGCTTGGTATAAGTGTAAAAATTGTCCCTAGTGTGTGTAGGATAGTGTTAATGTGCGGGGACTGCTGGTAAGTGCGGACTCGGTGGGCCGAAGGGCCTGTTTCCACGCCGTATCTCTAAACTAAACTAAACTAATCTAAACTCTGGGATTTTCTCTAACTTAAAGCACTGTCCCACTGTACGAGTTCATTCGAAGAGTTCTCCTGAGTTTGCCCTGATTCGAACTCGGAGATTTACGGTAATGGCCGCTCGTCGGTACTCGGGGCTCTCGTGGACATTTTTCAACGTGTTGAAAAATCTTCACGAGTCTTCCCGAGCTTACCTGCCGTTAGCGAGTCTTCCCGAGTACCTGCCGTTAGCATAACGAGCCGCTAAGAGACGTCCCCGATCTCTGACGTACCCGCTACGTTCATTCTCCGTGCTTACCACGAGTTTGATTTTTTTTTAAACTCGGGAGAGCTCTTGGAATGGACTCGCATCGTGGGACAGGGCCATTATTCTAGTGATCCAGTTAGGTCTGGGGATTTATTACACCCTGTGTTACTTCATCTCCTGCAATGTGCTCACAGCTGGGGCTCTCATCTTTCAATCACTTTCTGATCTTTCAGACACATCCCTTGGTCTTTGTAAGGAGTTTGACAGAGTACATTGTATGCCTGATTTTGCTAACACAAATGCCTGGAGGAATCATATTCCCTGGATGCTATATGCAGGGAATGAGGAAAGGTTCCTCCATTGCCTTGCAAAGGGTTGAACATTCTTTGGAATTTCCCATTTTATAACTTGGCCACCTTCCGTCTATTCAGCATATTAATATGAAATCATGTTAACTTGGCTGGGAAATGTGTGACCCAATGTTTATCCACACCATTTGAGCTACCCACCAGCGCCAGGGACACGGGTTCAATCCTGACTATGGGTGCTGAATGTACGGAGTATAAGATTCAAGATTCAAGAGAGTTTATTGTCATGTGTCCCAGATAGGACAATGAAATTCTTGCTTTGCTTCAGCACAACACAATATAGTAGGCATGAATACAGAACAGATCAGTGTGACCATATACCATTGAATATATATATATATATATATATATATATATATATACACACATAAATAAACAGATAAAGTGCAATAGCCTATTAAAGTTCAGAGTTTTGTTTGAGTCGAGTTTAATAGTCTGATGGCTGTGGGGAAGCAGCTATTCCTGAACCTGGATGTTGCAGATTTCAGGCTCCTGTACCTTCTACCTGAAGGCAGCAGAGAGATGAGTGAGTGGCCAGGATGGTGTGGGTCCTTGATGATGCTGCCAGCCTTTGAGGCAGCGACTGCGATAGATCCCCTCGATGGTAGGGAGGTCAGATCCGATGATGGACTGGGCAGTGTTTACAACTTTTTGCAGTCTTTTCCGCTCCTGGGCGCTCAAGTTGCCGAACCAAGCCACGATGCAACCGGTCAGCATGCTCTCTACTGTGCACCTGTAGAAGTTCGAGAGAGTCCTCCTTGACATACCGACTCTCCGTAATCTTCTCAGGAAGTAGAGTCGCTGATGTGCTTTCTTTATAATTGCATCAGTGTTCTTGGATCAGGAGAGATCTTCGGTTTGTACGTTCTCCCCGTGACCTGAGTGGGTTTGCTCCGGGATCTCCGGTTTCCTCCCACACTCCAAGGAGGTACAGGTTTGTAGGTTAATTGGCTTGGTGTAATTGTAAATTGTCCCTAGTGTGGTTAGTGGGTTTGCGGGTCGGTTCAAGAACATGATAATTGTGGTAAAATAGCTGACCCTGAACCTGACTTTTGTATCTCCGGCCCAACTGTGGCTGTGAGAGGAGGGGATGAGCTTGGGTAGTGGGGACCCTCGATAATAGATGCCGCCATCTTGAGGCAGCTCCTCACATAGATGCTTTCAATGGAGGGGAGGGCTGTGCATGATAGAGTAAGCATGTCAACAGGATGCGTTATGAAAGGGGGGACGTAGGGAGATTTCCAAGTTGGCTGCCACGAATAATCCAACTCTGCATGAATGGACAGATGGCCGCTGGGGCTTAGTGCATGGGACACTACTCCACAGTAAAAAGTGAAACAGTCTAAATGGAAAGTTACTGAGAGAAACTAGAGAAACAATTTTGCTTTAATAGTTGTCAGCTGATGTCATGGAGCATGGAAACAGCCCCTTCGGCCCAACTTGCCCATGCCGACCGCAGTGCCCCATTCTATGCCCCACTCTCACCTGCCTGTGTTTGGCCCATATCCCGCTGAACCTTTCCTATCCGTGTACCTGTCCAAATGACTTTTATATGGCGTTATTGTACCTGCCTCAACTACCTCCTCTGGCAGCTCGTTCTCTAGACCCACCACCCTCTCCAAGAACAAATTGCCCGTCAGGTTCCAATTAAATCTTTCTCCTCTCACCTAAACCCATGTCGTCCGGTTCTTGATTCCATTACTCTGAGTAAAACATCTCTGTGCATTCTCCCTATATATTCCCCTAATGATTCTATGAGCCTCTATAAGATCACCCCTCAGTCTCCTGTGCTCCAAAGAATAAAATCCTAGCCACCCAACATCTGCCTGTACTTCAGGCCCTCAGGTCCTGGCAACATCCTCTGAAGAAGGGTCTCGACCCGGAACATCACCCATTCCTTCTCTCCAGGGATGCTGGCTGTCCCGCTGAGTTACTCCAGCTTTTTGTGTCCAATATCCTCTTGAGTCTTCTCTGCACTCTTTCAAGCTAAACCACATCCTTCCCTACAGCAGGGTGATCAAAATGGACTTGATATTCCAAATGTTGACTCACCAATGTCTTGGACAACTGTAACATAACATCCTTGTCTGAGATACATCAATCATCTCTACTGCATACCCTGATGACAATTATTCCAAGGACTTTTGTCTGAAAAACAATCTTCCACCATCATCCTCTGCTTCCTTCCATGGCCAATTCTCTATTCCGTCAGCTAGTTCTCCCTGGATCCCATGTGATCTAATATTCCCAGGGGGGGGGGGGGGGGGACGAGGGACGAGGAGCAGGTATATCTCCACTTTTTTTTTTTTTTTCTTATCTTTAATTTTTTCAGCCACATTACTTTAGTAGTTTAGGGGTCTTTCCTTTGTGCTTTTTCGAGTCATCTTTTCACTTCTCACTTTTTCCTTCTCTTGTTCTCTTTTGCTTTGCTTTTTTCATTTTCAGGTTATAAGATTAATAATGAAGCTGTACAATAATTGTATAATCTTAGATGGCGAATGTTTTATCTTTGTACAATTGCTTCTAATAAAAAAAAAAAAATTAATTAAAAAAAAAATGGTGGCGGTCACGGTGGTGCAGAGGTAGAGTTGCTGCCTTACGGCGAATGCAGCGCTGGAGACCCGGGTTCGATCCTGACTACAGGCACTGTCTGTATGGAGTTTGTACGTTGCACGGGTTTGCAGGTTCATTGGCTTGGTAAATGTAAAAATTGTCCTTCGTGTGTGTAGGATAGTGTTAATGTGCGGGGATCGCTGGCTGGCGAGGACCCGATGGGCTGAAGGGCCTGTTTCCGCGCTATATCACTAAACTAAACTAAACCAAACTGAATGCCTTGCTGAAGTTCATATAGACAATATCTGTCATTTCTGCTTTCTTCTTCATAAATTCATATGACATGATCTCCCATATATAAAATCCATGGTGACTATCCCAAATCAGCCCCCCCTATCCAAATTCCCAGTTTTTATTCTGCAGCCCTTCTTAAATAAAGGCACATCATTTGCCACCCTCTAGTCTTCCGACACCTCACCTCACCCGTGTTCAATGACGATTCATGTATCTCAGCCAAAGTTCCTGCAATTTCTTCTCTCACTTCCCACAATGTGCTCAGATATACCTGAGCAGGTCCTGAAGATTTATCTAACTTCATAGGCCTCGGCATTTTGTCGACACTAATACGGATTGTCTTCAAGACATCACCATTAACTGGCTCAAGTTCCCCAGTCGTCATTTCCTTTTCCATGGTAAAAACAGAGGAGAAAGTCTCATCGAGGATCTCTACACAGAGATAACCACTTTGGTTTCTGTCAAGTCTTCTAATGTTTTTGCAGATTCCCCGCTTGAAAGGGAACTGATTTATCTACCCCGAAATGATGAACTGGATTCACTCAGACCAAACACTTCTTTTCCACCTTTTTTATTTTCTCCTCCTTTTATTTTGGCAGATTAGTCTTTAGCAGTTTTTAGCAGTTTTAGTCTTTACCAGGTGAAAAACCTTTAGACACAAAGGCAAAAAATATACACATTACTGTAACCAAATATAAATAACAGAAAATTACATGTATCTAACATTCCAACTCATAGCAGCCATTTTGTTTTTTTAAATAATTTTCACATTTCATTAAATGAAAAATACAGATAATGCCCACTACTGTTACCAATTTTTTAGCTTAATATCATATGAATCTTTACTGTTTTTTAACACATTTTATCATATTTTTTAAAATGCAATTATTTAAACTAACACCACACATAGCATATAAGCATTAGAAATTAGCTCACATTAGCCCTTAACCCCACAATGAAGCAGGATGCACTTTACATAGACAACAAACACTATCATCACCCTGTCATCTTGGTTAACAAACACCACCAATATTTCAAACTTTCTCAATCAACACGTTAGCCAGACAAGTTTCTCAGATATTAAAGGGTTAAACAGAGTCTCTGGGGCTGCAGTCTTCGGCTCAGTTCATTTAGAGTTCAGTCCTTACCGGCTGCCAATCGGGTCTGTAGAAAATCAGTCCTGCTTGCCTTTTCTGGCTATCGCGGCAGTCTTTTCGGACAGTCCTTTTGATTTACTGTTCAAGTTTTGCCGCCCGCAAGTCTCTTCCGTCTTCTTCCCTGGCTTCTGGTGCTGTGTGCCCTTTTGACCCCCGGGCAGAACTCGGCAGGCTGGGGTTCCGACCACTTTAATCACTGTCTCGTGATTTCAATGTAGCATTTCTCTGCACCTGTTCTTTCATTTCAGTTTGACTTGACAGTTTCTGTGAGGCCCTATGTCTCTCCAGTTAATCTCTTTCCCATTAAATACAATCTCTTTGGATTTTGGTTAATATTATCTGCCAAAGCTATCTCATGCTTCATTTTGCCCTCCTGATTTCCTTCTTAAATAGGCTTCTCAGATCCCAAAACTCCTCCAAGGATACACTTAATCCCAGCTACCAATACCTCTCCCAGGCCTCCTTCTTTTTCTTGACCAGCGCGTCAATTTCTCTCATCATCCAAGCTTGCTTTCTCCCACCTGCCTTGCCCTTCACTCTAACAGGAACATACATCGCCTGAACTCTTGTCATCGCACTCTTAAAAGCAAGTTTAGTTTTGAGATACAGTGCGGTAACAGGCCCATCGAGTCTGCACCGACTAGCGATCCCCGCACATTAACGCTACCCTACACACACTATGGACAATTTACATTTATATCGAGCCAATTAAACTACAAACGTGTACGTCTTTGGAGTGTGAAAGGAAACCGAAGATATGGACCAAGCACAGGCAGGTGGGACGGGTGTAGCTGGGATATGTTGGTCGGTGTGGACAGGTTGGGCTGAAGGGCCTGTTTCCACACTGTTTCCCACACTGTATCACTCTATGACTCTATCACGGGGAGAAGGTACAAACTCTGTACAGACAGCACCCGTGGTCGGGATCGAACCCGGGTCCCCGGCACTGCAAGCGCTGTAAGGCAGCGACTCTACCGCTGCGCCACCGTGCCGCCCTTGTATTAGTCTTTGTGCAGCCTTTACTAAACATTAATATCTCCCCGTAGTCATGAACTCTCCTCACCCCGGCATTGCAACGATGACCGAACGCCCCAGGCAAAAGACTAGATGACACAATCCAAATAATGATTTTGTCTCTATACCAACAGCAAATGATCAAAATGGTGGAGTTAGTAAAGGAAAAGCAAGCTGTTGAACTGAAAAATTTGAAGGATTCAGCTGAAAGGTAAGAAAACATCAAGCTAATGTATAAGTGGTTCTGGTGGATGGTGAATCTTTATCTCTGGTCCAGTGGTGTGGTGAGGAAACCTCCAGTGGTAAATTAACTCAACGCCATGGGAACATGTGATGATAGAAGGCAGTCTTTTCTCTCCCCTGCACCATTTTTCTCCCGATGTTGAAGCCCCAGGGGGGCGATGGTACGTCCCACAGCCATTTAAGGCCACGCTGAGCGATGTACGGCCCGCTCCAGGTCTAAATATCACAATGGCAGGAGTTTCTAGGAATAATTCGGAATATGTAGGATCTTTTTATCTTTAAGGGGAGAATGAGGCCACCGTGGCTGACAAAGGAAGTCAAAGACAGCATAAAACTAAAAGGGCATATAACATTGCAGAGATTTCATGGGAAGCTAGAGGATTGGGAAGCTTTTAAAAACTAACAGAAGGAAACTAAAAAGGTAATACGGGGAGAAAAGATGAAATATCACCCAATAATATAAAAGAGGATAGCAAAAGTTTCTTCAGATATATAACCAGTAAAGGGCCTGTCCCACTTTCCTGAGTCACTCACAAATTCTCCTGAGTTTTCCCCTTGCTTCAAACTCGGAGAATGTTCGTAGCGAGTGCATAGATATTTCGTAGCGGCTCGTAATGCCGGCCGTAGGTACTCGGGGCATCAGGTAAGTCGGGACGTTTTGTTCAGCATGTTGAAAAATTTCCACGAGTAAAAAAAATCGCCCCGGGTACCTACGGCTGGCTAATACCGTAATTCTCCAAGTTTGAATCAAGGGGAAAACTCGGAAGAATTCGTGAGTAACTCGGGAAAGTGGGACAAGGGCTTAAGAGAGAGGCAAGAGTGGACAGAGGAACACTGGAAAATGATGCTGGATAAATGATAATGGGGAATGAATTTGCATCAGTCTTCACAGAGGTAGAAACCAGTAACGTGCCTGAAATTCAAGAGAGTCAGGGGGTGGAAGTTAGTGGAGTGGCCATTACTAAGGAGAAGGTGCTTGGGAAGCTGAAAGGGCTAAAGATGGATAAGTCACCCAGACCAGATGGACTACATCCTGAAAGAGGTGGCTTTGAAATTGGTGGCTTTAGAGATTGTGACATTAATAGTGATCTTTCAAGAACCACTAGAGTCAGGAGTGGTTCCAGGGGACTGGAAAATTGCAAATGTTACTCCGTTGTTCAAGAAGGAAGGAAGGAAAATTAGGGGAAACTATAGGCCGATAAGCCTGACTTCAGTGGTTGGTAAGGTTTCAGAGTCCATTATAAAGGAGGACGTTTCTAAATGATAAAATAGACCAAAGTCAGCATGTGTAGGAAGGAACTGCAGATGGTGGTTTAAACCGAAGATAGACACAAAAAGCTGGAGTAACTCAGCGGGACGGGCTGCATCTCTGGAGAAGTCTGGGTGACATTTCGGGTCGCCACCCTGCTTCAGACTAGTTCGGGATAAGGGAAGGAGAGATATAGACAATGATGTAGAGAGATAAAGAACAAAGAATCTTTTTCATAGCAAAAGGATTTGAGTATAGGAGCAGGGAGGTTCTACTGCAGTTATACAGGGTCTTGGTGAGACCACACCTGGAGTATTGCGTACAGTTTTGGTCTCCAAATCTGAGGAAGGACATTATTGCCATAGAGGGAGTGCAGAGATGGCGGCGCTGGCTTAACAGCTGCGGCCCACCTGCAGTCCGTCTGTTTTTTTTCTTTCGTTTTGTTCCTTGTCATGTTTTAGTTAATTTTGTTTTATTAAGTTGTGTATGTGTGTGGGTGGGGTGGGAGAAACATGCTTTGGTCTCTTCCTTCGGGGGATGCGACTTTTTCTTCGGTCGTATTCCCCGTCTCCGTCTGCGCCGAGGCCTAATGGCGGAGCTGGCGGCATCGGAGCTGTAGCAGCAACAGCAGCAGCAGCGGAGACCTGACTCGGCCCTGGAGCTGTAGCGGCGGCAGCAGCAGCAGCGGAGACCCGACTCTGCCCTGGAGTGTGATGGCGGCAGCAGCAGCAGCGGAGACCCGGCTCGGCACCGAAGCTGTAGCGGCGGCAGCAGCAGCAGCGGAGACCCGGCTCGGCCCTGGAGCTGTGGCGGCGGCAGCAGCAGCAGCGGAGACCCGGCTCGGCCCTGGAGCTGTGGCGGCGGCAGCAGCAGCAGCGGAGACCCGGCTCGGCCCTGGAGCTGTGGCGGCGGCAGCAGCAGCAGCGGAGACCCGGCTCGGCACCGAAGCTGTAGCGGCGGCAGCAGCAGCAGCGGAGACCCGGCTCGGCCCTGGAGCTGTGGCGGCGGCAGCAGCAGCAGCGGAGACCCGGCTCGGCCCTGGAGCTGTGGCGGCGGCAGCAGCAGCAGCGAGACCCGGCTCGGCACCGAAGCTGTAGCGGCGGCAGCAGCAGCAGCGGAGACCTGGCTCGGCACCGAAGCTGTGGCGGCGGCAGCAGCAGCAGCGGAGACCCGGCTCGGCCCTGAAGCTGTAGGCGGCGGCAGCAGCAGCAGCGGAGACCCGGCTCGGCACCGAAGCTGTAGCGGCGGCAGCAGCAGCAGCGGAGACCCGGCTCGGCCCTGGAGCTGTGGCGGCGGCAGCAGCAGCAGCGGAGACCCGGCTCGGCACCGAAGCTGTAGCGGCGGCAGCAGCAGCAGCGGAGACCTGGCTCGGCACCGAAGCTGTGGCGGCGGCAGCAGCAGCAGCGGCGGAGACCCGACTCGGCCCTGGAGTTGTGGCGGAGGCAGCAACCACCCGCGGAGTTTGAACCGTCGCCTCGGCGCAGAGGGAGAACAAAGAGGGAAGAGACAGAGACTTTAAGATTTTGCCTTCCACCACAGTGAGGAGGTGTTTGGTGAACTCACTGTGGTGGATGTTAAATTTGTGTTGATTGTGTGTTTTTGCCATTTTTTAAATTATATGTATGACTGCAGGGAAACAAAATTTCGTTCAGACCGAAAGGTCTGAATGACAATAAAACGAATCTAATCTAATCTAATCTAATCAGAGAAGGTTCACCAGACTGATTCCTGGGATGTCAGGACTGTCTTATGAAGAAAGACTGGATAGACTTGGTTTATACTCTCTAAAATTTAGGAGATTGAGAGGGGATCTTATAGAAACTTACAAAATTCTTAAGGGGTTGGACAGGCTAGATGCAGGAAGATTGCTCCCGATGTTGGGGAAGTCCAGGACAAGGGGTCACAGCTTAAGGATAAGGGGGAAATCCTTTAAAACCGAGATGAGAAGAATTTTTTTCACACAGAGAGTGGTGAATCTCTGGAACTCCCTGCCACAGAGGGTAGTCGAGGCCAGTTCATTGGCTATATTTAAGAGGGAGTTAGATGTGGCCCTTGTGGCTAAGGGGATCAGAGGGTATGGAGAGAAGGCAGGTACAGGATACTGAGTTGGATGATCAGCCATGATTATATTGAATGGCGGTGCAGGCTCGAAGGGCCGAATGGCCTACTCCTGCACCTAAGTTCTATGTTTCTATGTTTCTATGAATGAAAGATATGCAATAGTTTTGTGAGGGGGTGATCTTTCCTGACAAATCAGTTGGAATTCTTTGAGGAAGATAGGATAGACAGTGGATGCTGTTTACCTGGACTTTCCAATCCAATCCACTGACACTGCAGAGCTGCCTGTAATCGAGGATTAATTTTGCATTTCAATTTGTCGCCTTTTATTCAGTGAAATGAAAGAAGTGAAGAGAAAGTTGGAGCTGAAGCGCCTGGAGAAGATTGAGACGATGATTAAAACTACAGCAGACAAGATTGTCCGGGATAGGTGAGTGATAAGGTCATAAGGTCATAAGTGATAAGGTCATAAGAGAGAGTGGGACCTCGCAGGAAAATAGTCGGCCACAGGAGATGGGCAAGGACCTCAATTAGTTATTCTCCTCTGTATTTACCGAGGAGAAAGACAGTAGGACGGAGGAATTTGGGGCAGTCAATGGAAGTGTCTTGAGAGCAGTCAGTGTTACCGTCAAAGAACTAATGAAGCTACTACCGTGTATGTAGGTAGACAAATATCCAGGGCCTGATCAGATATATCCGAGGACATTGTGGAAATCTAGAGAGGAAATTACAGGAGCCCTGGTTGAAATTGACAGGTCATCCTTAAATACAGGAGAGGTGTCGGAAGACTGGAGGGTGGCAAATGTTGTGCCTCGTTTCAAGAAGGGCTGCAGGGAAAATGCTGGGAACTATAGGCCGGTGAGCTTAACATCTGTAGTTGGAAAGTTACAAGAGAGTATTCTAAGGGATAGGTTAGACAGGCATTTGGATGGGCAAGGGCTGATTAGGGATAGTCAGCATTGTTTCGTACGCGGGAGGTTGTGTCTCACAAATCGATTTTGAAGACGTGACCAAAAAGGTCGATGAGGGCAGAGCTGTAGATGTTGTGTACATGGACTTCAGTAAGGCATTTGACAAGGTTCTGCATGGTAGGCTGCTCTGGAAGGTTAGATCACATGGGATCCAAGGAGAGATAGCTGAATGGATAGCAAATTGGCTCCATGGAAGGAAGCAGAGGGTGATGGTGGAAGGTTGCTTCTCAGAATGGAGGCCTGTGACTAGTGGTGTGCCTCAGGGTTCGGTGCTGGGCCCGTTACTGTTTGTCATCTACATCAATGATTTGGATGAGAACATACAGGGCAAGATTAGCAAGTTTGCTGATGATACAAAAGTGGGTGGTTTTACAGATAGTGAAGATGGTTGTGAACGATTGCAGCAGGATCTGGATCGATTGGCCAGGTGGGCGGAGGAATGGTTCATGGAATTTAATACAGAGAAGTGTGAGGTGTTGCATTTTGGGACATCGAACAAGGGCAGGGCCTACACAGTAAATGGTAGGACTCTGGGTAGTGTTGTAGAGCAGAGGGATCTAGGAGTACAGGTGCATGGTTCCTTGAGGGTCGGGTCGCAGGTAGATAAGGTGGTCAAAAAGGCTTTTGGCACTTTGGCCTTCATCAATCAGAGTATTGAGTATATAAGTTGGGAGGTCATGTTGCAGTTGTATAAGACGTTGGTGAGCGCATTTAGAATATTGTGTTCAGTTCTGGGTACCATGTTTTAGGAAAGATATTGTCAAGCTTGAAAGGGTTCAGAAAGGATTTACGAGGATATTGCCAGGACTAGAGGGTGTGAGCTACAGGGAGAGGTTGAGTAGGCTGGGTCTCTATTCCTTGGAGCATAGGAGGATGAGGGGTGATCTTATAGAGGTGTACAAAATCATGAGAGGAATAGATCGGGTAGATGCACAGAGTCTCTTGCCCAGAGTTGGGGAATCGAGGACCAGAGGACATAGGTTATAGGTGAAGGGGAAAAGATTTAATAGGAATCTGAGCGGTACCTTTTTCCACACAAAGGGTGGTGGGTGTATGGAACAAGCTGCCAGATAAGGTAGTTGAGGCTGGGGCTATCCCAACGTTTAAGAAACAGTGAGACAGGTACATTGATAAGACAGGTTTGGAGGGATATGGACCAAGTGCAGGCAGGTGGGACTAGTGTAGCTGGGACATGTTGGCTGGTGTGGGCAAGTAGGGCTGAAGGGCTTGCTTCTACACTGTATCACTCTGTGACTGTATAGGTGAAGAATTAGGTCATTTGGCCCATCAGGTCTACTCCACCATTCAATCATGGCTGATCTACAGTATCTCTCCCTCTTAATCCCATTCTCCTGTCTTCTCCCCATAACCTGTGACACCTGTACTAATCTAGAATCTATCTCTCTCTGCCTTAAAAATACCCATTGACCTGACCTCCCCAGCCTTCTGTGGCAAAGAATTCCACAGATTCACCACCCTCTGACTAAAGAAATTCCTCCTCATCTCCTTCCTAAAAGAACGTCCTTTAATTCTGAGGCTGTGACCTCTAGTCCTAGACTCTCCCAATAGAGGAATCCTTTTTAATGGAAAATAAGCGGGACAGCCCCATTAACAATCTTGTGGACTTGTGGCTACATGAGTGGGGGGGACAATGCATGATCAGCATGAGGAGAGATTGAAGCATCGTGATGAATGCAAGTGGTGATTCTAGGGCATTGTTCCCCCCCCAACCCCAATTCCCCAGACACAATATACACATGGAACAGTGCAGCCCAGGAACAGGCTCTTTGGTCCACTATGTCTGCGCCAAAGATGATCCTAAATTAAACTAATCTCTGCCTCACGTAATCCACATCTCTCCTTTCCTTGCATATACATTTGCCTATCTAAAAGCCTCTTAAATGCCACTATCATCTCTTCTTCAACACTATCCCTCAAAGCTCATTCCAGACACTCACCATTCTCTGCATAACAAATACCTGCCCTGAACATCTCTTTCAAACTTTTCCCCTCTCACCTTAAAGCAATGCCTTCTAGTCTTGTCATTTCCATCGGGGTAAAAGCTCTGACTGTCTACCCTATCTATGCCAGCTCATAATTTTATGAACTTTTAGCAAGTCTCACCGCAACCTCAGAAGTTCCATAGAAAATAAAGGGCCTGTCCCACTTTCACGACCTAATTCACGACCTTTTTTACTCGTGGACATTTTTCATCATGTTGAAAAAACGCCCCGACCTACTTGATGCCACGAGTACCTATGACTAGCATCACGGCCTGCTACGACCTACCTACGACCTCCTACGACCTTGTGATGACCATGCTGCGAGTATGAGACAAGGGCAAACTCGGCAGAGGTCGTGAATTAGGTCGTGAAAGTGGGACAGGCCCTTAACCCAGGTTTATCCAACCTCTGCAGCTGAAATCCTCTAGACCAGTTAGCATTTTGTCAATCCTCCTCCGCACCTTCTCCAAAGCCTCCACACCCTTCCTCTAATAGGGCGTCCAGAACTACACAAATTACTCCAAAATGTATCTATTTTTCATATCTACGGCAGGGTAGCGTTGTGGTCGAGATACCGCCTTACAGCGCCAGAGAACTGGGTTCAATCCTGACTATGGATCATTGTCCCCAGTATGTGTAGGGTACTGTTAATGTGCGAGGATCGCTGGTCGGCAAGGACTTGGTGGGCCGAAGGGCCTGTTTCCGCGCTGTATCTCTACAACTAAAAACTACCAGGCCTCTGTGCTCCAAAATGTCCAAACTGGTCCAGCCTCTCCAGATCGCTAACACCCTCTAATCCAGGCAGCATTCTGGTAACCCTTCACCCTCTACACAGCTTAACATAATGGATGTGCGTGCACACATTTGCCTCGTAACGATAAGAAAGGGTGTATGTCATATACCTCGAAAACAAAAAGTAAATCTCATTTTGTATCAGGGCGTGTGATTCATGGGACTGAGTGGAGCTCTGAGCAGCCGTCACCTTTATATTTCATTGTGTAAGAAGGAACTGCAGATGCCGGTCCCGACCCGAAACGTCGCCCACTCCTTCTCTCCAGAGATGCTGCCTGTCCCGCTGAGTTACTCCAGCTTTTTGTTTTTACCTTTGGGTTTCAGGTCTACTGGACTCTTGGTGAGGGAAAGCAGTCCAAACATAGATGAACTTATTCTGTAGTCGTGTTTCTTGTTCACAGGCGCAAGAAAGAGATCATTGAGCTCCACATTCAAGTGTCGGTGAAAGAATTCAAGCTGGTAGGTGGCAACGCTGGTTAAAAATGTGCAGACGCTAGAAATCTGAAATGAAACACAAAAAGTGCTGCAAGCACTCGGGGCAGGGAGAATTTGTGTAATGAGAAATAGAGTTAAGACCCTGTCCCACTTTCCTGAGTTACTCACGAATTCTCCCGAGTTTTCCCCATGATTCAAACTTGGAGAATGTCCGTAGCGGGTCCATAGGAGGCCGTAGGAATCCGTAGATATTTCGTAGCGGCTCGTAATGCCAGCCGTAGGTACTCGGGGCATCAGGTAAGTCGGAACGTTTTTTCAGCACGTTGAAAAATGTCCACGAGTAAAAAAAAATAGCCCCGAGTACCTACGGCTGGCTAATACCGTAATTCTCCGAGTTTGAATCAAGGGGAAAGCTCGGGAGAATTCGTGAGTAACTCGGGAACGTGGGACAGGCCCTTTAATGTTGCCAGTCAAATGCCTTTTGTCAGAACTGAGAGAGAAAATAAAGGTAGTTTTAAAATGCAGGGAGGGTGGCAGGAGGAATGGACAGGAATAAGGGGCCGTCAAATGGGGTCACTATGCAATGACCCAGTGATTTTTCTTGTCCGTGTTACTTGTTGCCAAGAACAGAGCAGTATATGTGCAGTGGGTTAGGCTATACTAATCTGCTGCACCTTTCAAAATTGAGGGCCGCACAGTGGCTCAGCGGTAGAGCAACTGCTTTACAGCGCCAGAGACTCGGGTTCGACCCCGACTACGGGTGCTGTCTGTACGGAGTTTGCACGTTCTCCCCGTGACCTGCGTGGGCTTTCTCCGAGATATTCGGTTTCCTCCCACACTCCAAAGACGTACAGGTTTGTAGGTTTGGTATCAATGTAAATTGTCCCTAGTGTGTGTAGGGTAGTGTTAATGTGCGGGGATCACTGGTCGGTGCGGACTCGTGGGCTGAAAGGCCCGTGTCCGCTCTAAAGTAAACTCTCCAGCCCTTCACCAACTGGTCCACATTCAAAAGTAACCCCTCCTACTAACTGCCAACACTCGCCATTCCCTATTCTGCCCCCAGCTAATCGTCCCTCTTCATTGAACTATCCCACTCACTGCATCCCGCTGGTCACCGCATCTCCTCATCCATTAATTATGTCAGTGTTCTATTGCAGGCTTTAATGAGCCAGTCGAAGAATGAAAGCAAACTCCAGGAAAAACATGCAGGTGATTTTGAAGAAATTATGGAAAAGGAAAAACAGGTAACAGAATGGAATGAGTTTGATTCATTTATGTGAACGTTTCTGGAGTTGGATGGTGTTTCCGATCTTTGAATGAAATTATGTGGAATCTGATGGAATTTAGTTGAAAGATGGAAATCTGGGTCGGGTAGTTATGTACCGTGCCTGAAAGGTTGCAAGTTCATTTTTGAGGACTTTGTCTTATTTCTGAAGCTGCGTCCAGTTTTTCAGAAACCCTTTGATCAGAATTTGCTCCTCTGTGTGTTTGAAATAGTCACTTTCTGAATGTCAGAAAATGTTAGACCATTGATCCATTAACAGCACCGGCACATTTGTTTCTAAGAGGAGACGCATTATCTCAAACTAAATCTCAGAACTTATCAAACTTAAGAGGAAAAGCATTTCATTTAACAGGGTGGCAAGTGAGAAAACTGGTCAGAGCAATAATAAAAGACAGAGAATGACAAAATGAGTTCCACAAGGATTGGTGATGGGTCTGCTGATGTACGTAATATATATATATAAATAACTTAGACATACATGTAGATGGGTTGGTTAGTAAGTTTGCAGATGGCATGAAGATTGCTGGGGTCAGGGACTGTGAGGAAGGCTGTCAAAGTATACAACAGGATATAATTAATCTACAGATTGGAATGGAGAAATGGCAGATGGAATTTAATCTGAGGAAGTGTAAAGGGCCTGTCCCACTTGCATGCGATTGCATGCTTTTGGCGCAACCAAACGGAAGCGGAGTTCACGTGAAGTACGCGCTAAGTTCGCGCGTGACGTCATTTGCGTCATACTTACCAATCAGCTGGGCAGGAGGCGGGCCGACTGAATTTGTGCATTGCACGGCGTCGGGCGGCGACGTCATCGCGCAACGCCATGCGCTAGGCGTACGCTGTCAACACGCAGCTTACGCCGTCAAGACGCTGCGTACGACCACAATGCGCCTGCGTGCCGACAGGCCGTTGGCGCGCGAAGATTTCGGACACTGTCAGATTTTCGGAGCCCCACGCGATCTCGGGACCTGTCCCGCACAATTCCACGCTTCTACGTGGGACCGGCCCCGCGCGGCCATACGGTGCCCGTACGCCTCAAGCGACCACGTTTGGTTGCGCCAAACGCATGCAATCGCATGCAAGTGGGACAGGCCTTTTAGGTGTTGCTCTTTGGGAAGTCAAATGTACAAGGAAAATACATAATGGTCATGACTCTTAACAGCATTGATGTACAAAGGGATCTTGGGCCCAAGTGCATTTCTCCCTGAAAGTGACAACACAAATATATAGAGTGGTAAAGAAGATATATGGTATGCTTGCTTCCATAAGTCGGGGCGTTGAGTAGAAGAGTCAGGATGTCTTGATGCAGCTTTAATAAGACTTTGGTTAGGCCACATTTGGAGTATTGTGTGCTGTTCTGGAAAGCCTCGTTACTGGAAAGATGTGGAGGCTTTGGAAAGTGTGCAGAGGAGGTTTACCAGAATTATATCTAGATTAGGGTGTATAAAAGGCCATTAGAGTCAAGATTATTTCCTCAGGATGGAAAAATCAAATACTAGCTTTAAGGTAAGAGGAGCAAAGTGTAAAAGAGTGGCACGGTGGCGCAGCGGTAGGGTTTGCTGACTTACAAAGCCAGAGACCCGGGTTCATTCCCGACTACGGGAGCTGTCTGCACAGAATTTGTACGTTCTCCCCGTGGGTTTTCTCCGAGATCTTCGGTTTCCTCCCACATTCCAAAGATGTACAGGTTTGTAGGTTAATTGGCATGGTATAAGTGTAAATTATCCCCAGTGTGTGTGGGATAGTTTAAAGGTCGGTGTGGGCCGAAAGGCCTTTTTCCGCACTGTATCTCTAAACTAAACTAAAGATGTGCGGGACAATTTTTTTTACATAGGAAATGAGTGCCTGGAACATTGTGTTGGTTGAGCCAGATATGTTAGTGGCATTTAAGACTTGGATAGGCATATTGGTATGCAGGGAATGGAGGGATATGGGTTAGGTGCAGGTAGTTAAGTGATGGTCTTGGTGTCATGTTTGGCACAGACATTGTGGGCTGAAGGGCC
The DNA here is from genome assembly GCF_010909765.2 of Amblyraja radiata. NCBI lineage: Eukaryota > Metazoa > Chordata > Chondrichthyes > Rajiformes > Rajidae > Amblyraja > Amblyraja radiata. The sequence continues at coordinate 7,072,206 of NC_045964.1, read as the reverse complement.
TGTTCTTGTGCTGTTATTTTCTATGTGCTGATAAGGATATAGGGATTCTGCAACTGGGTGTAGGCAGTCGGAAGAAGGGTTTCGGCCCGAAACGGTGCCTATTTCCTTCGCTCCATAGATGCTACTGCACCCGCTGAGTTTCTCCAGCACTTTTGTCTACCTGGGTGTAGGCAAGTTGAGTAGTGGGTGAATAGTCATCAAATGACATTTAATATGGAAAAGTAGAAAGTTATGTACCATGGTAAGAGGACTATTCTCTAACTGGAGAAAGATCGCAAATGAGCGCAATATGGTGTTCTTAGCCACGAATTGGAAAAACGTTAGCAAGCAGCTGAAGAAAGCAGGGAGGAAGGTAAGTAGCTTGTTGTCCTTTATTAAAAGATAGTTGGTTTTTAGAACTAGGGAAGTAAAGTATGGGATACTGGTGAGGTCGCACCCAGAGTACTTCAGGTGAGTTTGAAAAATGGTTTTGATCCAAAGCGTTGCCTATAATTGTGCTCCAGAGATGCTGCCTGACTTGCTGAGTTGCATTCTTCCTAACATTCCAGCATTTGCAGTTCCTTGTGTCTCCTCGAGTACTCTACACAATTCTGCTCTCCTTTTTTATGAAAGAGGGGGTGGACTGAGTGGGCCGAAGGGCCTGTTTTCTGCGATGTATCTCTAAAGTTCTTGCATATGGGGTGCACAGCCTAAAGTTGTAGGCCAAGGGTAGACCATCCAGGCCAGGACAGCATCAGTTACTGGGTGGATGGCTTTGATGCCACCAGGGAAAAGCCTCAGTGGGCAGTCATTCACGATGTGTGTGATGGTCTGGTCTGGATGTCTGCTGTTGTAAGCAGGGGTGTCTGTCATCCCCCACTCATGCAGGTGATGGGCTGTTCTTGCATGGAGGGTGCGGATTCTGTTCAGGGTTAGCCATTGCTTGCGATGGAGGTCAAAACCCGGTGGTTTCACTGTGGGGTCTGTGATGACCTCTCCGTTGTTGGTGTTTACATCTTTCCAGGCTCTAAAGTAAACTAAAATAAAAAGATATACCAGCACAGGAGACAGTCCAAAACAGATTCACGGGGCTAATTCTGGGGTTGAGAGGGTTGTACAAAAGAAATTAGATCTATATTCTTTGGAGATTAGTGAAAAGCATGGGCGGAAATCCTGGGGGGGGGGGGGGACGGGGGACAGGGGGGTACGTCCCCCCCATGTTTTTAGAGGTGGGGGACAATCCCCCCCCATTTTTGTAATCCGGATTTTGAAATTTGGTGGTAAAAAAATCTATTAAAAATCTCCACTTTCCGCGAAACAGTGGGGGTGGGACTGATGATCGAGGGCGCCGATTGGACGAGAGTGACGTCGGTCAGCAGGCAGTGGGGGGGGGGGGCAGGACATGATGATCCAGCGATCATTGGAGGAGGGAGGTGTCGGCCAGAGGCGGATGTTGGGGTGGTGGGGCTGAGGATAGAGCGCGGTGATTGGAGGAGGGAGACGTCCTGGTGGAGCAAAGATCATAGAACGGAGCTTGAATCGGCCCGTTCGCGGGGCCTTTCATCGCCCGGCGCGGCTTAAAATCGGCCGCGGGATCTTCCACCGCCCCGCAGTCAAATTGCTGCGTCGAGGCGATCGAGGCTCCCGATGTTGAAGACCCTGCCGGGCGATTCAAACCCCACGATTCGGGGCAGACAAAGTTGCTGTTGTTGGAGTTCGGTGTCTGTCACCAACCAGGTCGGCTCCCGATGTTATCGCCCGCAGGGCCCACGGCAGAAGCCTCGCTTGTGTGTGTGCGCGCGTGCGGCCACCCAAAAATTTGTGTCCCCCCCATGTTTTGATAGCGATTTCCGCCCCCGGAGAAAAGAGTAGTTTTCTTGTTGAAATAAATAAGGGATTGCACAGTGGTGCAACGGTAGATCCTGACTCAGGTTTGATCCTGCTGTCGTTCTCCCTGTGACCGCATGGGATTTCTCCTCGTGCTCCGGTTTCATCCCACATTCCAAAGACGTACAGGCTCATAGATTATGTAGGAAGGAACTGCAAATGCTACCTTTGATGTCAGGGGAGGGGGCGGGACAAAGATAGAATGCGGGCGGAGACAGTGAGACTAGTGGGAGAACTGGGAAGGGGGAAGGGGATGGAGAGAGAAAGCAAGGCCTATCTGAAGTCGAGACCCTTCAGACTGAAGAAGGGTCTCGACCCGAAACGTCGCCCATTCCTTCTCTCCAGAAATGCTGCCTCACCCGCTGAGTTACTTCAGCATTTTGTGTCTATATAAGAGCAGATGTCGTTCTCTGTTAAAAGTATTTAAACAAAGAAAATAATTGATAGATTGAGCATTGGGTTGACAGTAAATGAGTCATTAATCAGGGAAAACCAGGATATAACTGACAAAATCATTCTTTTTTGCATCAGTCTTCACCATGGAGAATTCAATAACATTCCAGAAATAGGCATGAATTGAATGATTGGAAGTGATGGGGGAACTTGTCGATAAATATGATCAAATATGGTCCGGAGCTAATTGTTTAAAAAAAAAAAAATGTTTTTTTTAATCAATAAATGTATTCAATTATTAAAAAATAATATTACATTCAAATAAAACAAATCAGAGCCCACCACCATAATACAATACAAACAAATACCCTTAAGAAACTACTATACAACTATGTTACAATCCTTATTGAGAATGCATTCAACACCCTGCGTTCCCGGAACTCCCCCAGAGTGCCCGTGGACAGGGCGTATTCCCTTTCTAACCCCACCCAGGCACGGACGTAACCCCGGAAAAGGGGCAGGCAGCCGGCTCGGGTACAACCCTCCGTGACTGGCCGGAGCAAATTGTCGGGAGTAACAGGCTGACAAATCTCACGGTCCTGGGCGAAATCCCGAGGAGTTTAAAAAAATGATGAGTGAGAGGAATAATGCATTGGTTTTACTTTTGTGAATTTGCTTAGGTTTAAGGATAGCTCTTTAGGTTGGAAAATAGTGAATGTAACCCCCTGATTAGAAAAAGGGCAGTCAGCTTCATACCGATAGGGAAAATGTTAGTGGCTATTATTAGAGAGCAGATCACTTTGAAAAATTAACTCATGGTAATCAAGTGAGGTCGACATGGTTTTGTGAAAGGGGCATAAGGGGAATAAGAATTAACTGGAAAGTGCACTAAATTGATTTGTGGGCGACTTTTGATTATTGCAGAAAATAGAAACTCATGGTGGAGGAAGCGGTGTAATTGCGTGGGTGGAAGGATAATGCATTAGAGGAAGCGGAAAGCAGGCTTAAATACTGATTGGCAAAATGTTTAGAAGAATGTGAGATCTTCTTGTTAAAATATATAAGATCCTAAATTAGTCCTGAGTGGATTGATGTGAGGATGTTTTCACCAGTGAGAGGATCAAGTAAGAATTTAATTGTTCTATCTGGGACATATGACAATAAAACACTCTTGACTCTTGTAACAAGTGGTGTGCCACAAGGATGTGTGAGGGTCTCATAATTTGTGTAAGTGATTTGGGTGAAGGGGTGCAAAGATGTTGTTGCTAACATTTCTGATTATACCAACATAGGTAACAAACTAAATTGTGAACGAGACATAAAGAGATCATGCAGGGATAAAGATGGGTTAAATGTGGAGGCAAAGATCTGGCTGATGGAAGAAAATTTAAAAAAAAATACTATCTTAAGGGTGAGATTGGAGCTCAGAGATAGAAAGGGATGTGAGAGTCTTAGAGTGGAGGAAGGAACTGCAGATGCTGGTTTAAACCGAAGATAGACACAAAAAGCTGGAGTAACTCAGCAGGACAGGCAGCATCTCTGGAGAGAAGGAATGGGTGACGTTTTGGGTCGAGGCCCTTCTTCTTCGGACTGAAGAAGGGTCTCGATCCGAAATGTCACAGATTCCTTCTCTCCGGAGATGCTGCCTGTCCCTCTGAAGGTCTTAGAGCCTGATTTTTGGAAGGCTTGTATGCAAGGAGAGCAAGTAATTAGGAAAGCTGACAACATGTTATTTGGGAATTTGGTGAATTTAATATAAAATTAGGAAGGCTATACTTCAGTTAATTTGGGTAAGGGTGAGACCACATCTGTATATTGCGTACAGAATTAGTCTTCACTTAAGGCAGGATGTTAATATGTTGGAAGCATTTTAAAGAACGTCGACTTATACTGGAATGAATGGGTTGTCTCATGCAGGCACGGAACTCGCTATCAAAATATGGAGGGGACCGTGGGACAGAGGAGACACTCACACACACACATGCGCGAGGCTTCGGAGGCTCAATCCAGCGCTAAATGCAGCTCAACTCTGCCTGTCTCGCCGGGTTAACCTACAGCCCTGACTGGACTGACAGGACACCAGCGCTGCTTCTCCGCGCTGGTCATATTTCCCGCAAGCCCAGACAGGTTAACCTGGCGGGACAGGCAGAGTTGAGCTGCGTTTAGCAATGCTTCTCTGCGCTGGCTGTGGGCCTGGGGGTCTGACTCCCGACCTCTCTGGCCACCCGTGGTGGGGGGGGAGGGGGGGGGGGGGGCACTCGTGTGGGGGCGGGGCAGCGCCGTAGACCCGGCCGGGATCGATCCTGGCTGCGGATGAGGCGCAGGTCTGTGCCACATCTCCCTCCTCCAATCACCGCACTCTATTCTCAGTCCCCCCCCCCCCCTACTCCTCCCTCCTCCAATCATCGCACTGAATCATCATGTCCTGCCCCCATTGCCTGCTGACCGACGTCTCTCTCGTCCAATCGACGCCCTCGATCAGCAGTCCCACCTACACTGTCTCGCGGAAAGCGGAGGTTTTAAAATCCGGATGACAAAAACTTGGGGGGGGGTGTCCCTCACATCTCAAAACATGGGGGGGGACACAGACGTGGCCCCTCTGGCCCCCCCGGGTTTTCCGCCCCTGGTCTCATGAGGAAAGGTTGGACAAGCTAAGCTTGTGTCAGTTGATTTAGAAGAGTAGTATGCGCGGATTACCCTATCCAGCGAGGCTAAACAGATGTAGGGAGGAACTGCAGATGCTGGTTTACACTGAAGATAGACACAAAATGCTGGAGTAACTCAGCGTGCTGGCTGGCCCGCTGAGCTCCTCCAGCATTTTGTGCCCATCTTCGAGGCTAAACAGGTTCTTTCTTCAGAAGAATGTGAGATCATCTTGTGAAAATATATAAGATCCTAAGGGGTCTAGAGCAGATAGATGTGAAGATGTGTTCACTAGTGAGAGCATCTAGGTAAATCAATTCAAAATCACCGATCATTTAAAATTGCAGAACATAGAAATTCCTTGTTGCAGAGGATATTGAGTCTCTGGAATTCTCTATCGTTATGGAGTCTAGCTCATTGGAAGTATTTAAAGGGGAGAAGATAAATATTTGAAAGATTGGGGGATTGAAAACAATGGATCTGACAGTGGAGTTGACTCCTTGGATAGATCATCCATGATCATACTGAAGGCCGGACAGGCTTCAGGACCAAGGTAGACACTAAATGCTGGAGTAACTCAGCAGGTGAGGCAGCATCTCTGGAGAGAAGGAATGGGCGACGTTTTGGGTCAAGACCCTTCTTCAGACTGATGTCAGGGGAGGGGGTGGGACAAAGATAGAAAGTAGGCGGAGACAGTGAGTCTAGTGGGAGAATTGGGATGGGAAGGAGAGAGAACGCAAGGGCTATTTGAAGTTGGAGAAGTCAATGTTCATACCGCTGGGGTGTAAACTACCCAAGCGAAATATGAGGCGCTGTTCCTCCAATTTGCACTGGGCCTCACTCTGACAATGGAGGAGGCCCAGGACAGAAAGGTCAGATTGGGAATGGGAGGGGGAGTTGAAGTGCTGAGCAACCGAGAGATCAGGTAGGTTACGACGGACTGAGCGAAGGTGTTCAGCAAAGCAATCACCGAGCCTGGGTTTGGTCTCGCCGATGTAGAGAAGTTGACACCTGGAACTGGCTTCAGGAACAAACTGGCCTTCTGCTCCTCTTTTAACACGTGTTCTTCTTGTTCTTATTTTATAAGTGATAGGAAAAGAATTAGGTCATTCAGCCCTTCAAGTCTACTCCGCCATTCAATCATCGCTGATCTAACTTCCCCTCTTAACCCCATTCTCCTGCCTTCTCCCTATAACCCCTGACATAACATATTTCTATGTTTTCCTATTTTCTCATCCACTCCCTACACACTAGTGGCAATTTGACAGAGGCTAATTAACCTACAAACACCCGCACAACTTTGGGGCATTGTCACACATTTCCTGTGTGAAGGGGGGGTGATTGAGACACGTAAGATGCTGAAGGGTCTTGATAGGGTGAATGTGGAGAAGATGTCTGGTCTAACTTTAAGACAGGAATTGGGTGAATTTTTCTTTCTCTCAGAAATGTTCTTCCTTAAAGGGTGATGGAAGCAGTGTTTTTGAATATTGTTAAGATGTAGACGGATTGATCCTTAGTAAGTAAAGAAGGGAATTGTTATCATTGGATAGGTGAGAATGTGGTGTTGAGTTTACAGTGAGATAAGTTACGGTCTCACTGAAACCTGGAGCAAGCTGAACAGGCCAAGTTGCCTGAACCTGATCTGAATTAATCTGTTTGTATTACCCCATGGTGCCACATATGTGTCTACATCCTGTAGACTGTAGTTGATTTAACAGAGTATATCATTCACAAGATGTCTACGTTTAAATGATAATACTCCTCATTTTGAATGAGAAAGTTGAGGATTCAAGCTAAATCTTGGGATGGTATAGGCAAAGGCACTCAAGCTTGCACTATTGTGATCTGGTTTACCTCAGATAACTTTCTGTCCTAGGCCTCCTCCATTGCCAGAGTGAGGCCTAGCGCAAGTTGGAGGAACAGCACCTCATATTTCGCTTAGGTAGTTTACACCCCAGCGGTATGAACATTTACATCTCTAATTTTAGATAGTCCTTGCTTTCTCCCTCCTTCGCCTCCCCCTTCCCAGCTCTCCCACAAAGCCTACTGTCCCCGCCTCTTCCTTTCTTTTTCCCACCACGCCCCCCCCCCCCTCGACATCAGTCTGAAGGAGGGTCTCGACCCGAAACGTCGCCTATTCCTTCCCTCCATAGATGCTGCCTCACCCGCTGAGTTTCTCCAGCATTTTTTGTCCACCTTCAATTTTTCCAGCATCTGCAGTTCTTTTCTTAAACAAATACTTTGGATAACTGGTCATTTATTGTACGTTTATTTGTGTTGTTGTGTTTAATGTGCGTTTAAAGTTGCAGCAAGTACATACGACATGGATAAGTCATGTGGCATGAATAGGTGTCTAAAACTAGAGGGAATCATTTCAGGTAAAGAGATGAAAGATTTAAACGGCACCTGAGGGATACTTTTTCACACAGAGTTGTGTGTATATGGAACGAGTTGCCAGAGGACGCGGAAGAGGCAGGTATAAATTATGACTTTTAAAAGACTCTTGATCAGGTACATCGGCCCGAAACGTTGCCTATTTCCTTCGCTCCATAGATGCTGCTGCACCCGCTGAGTTTCTCCAGCTTTTTTGTGTACCTTCGATTTTCCAGCATCTGCAGTTCCTTCTTAAACACATGAATAGGAAAGATTGGGCGGCATTTAGGCCAAGCACTGCCAAGTGAGACTAACTCAGTTCGGCAACTTGGTTGGGATAAACTGTTTCCATGCACTCCGACAAAATAGTTTTGCAGTGTATCCACTGCTATAATGCAGGTAGGGTTGCCAACTGTCCCGTATTAGCCGGGACATCCCGTATATTGGGCTAAATTGGTTTGTCCTATATGGGAACACCCTTGTCCTGTATTTGACTGCTACTACTCAGGTTGAGGGGACTGTCCGGTCCCGCCTCACCCATCCCGACGTAGTGCAGCCCATGGAGTGCAGCAGCAGCACCTCGCCCATGGCCCCATCGGTCGGCAGCCCGGCCAGCTGTCAAACCTTCGGACCTTCGCTTACCGCTGACACCACCACCCCTCCTTCTCACGGCTGATCATCGTTTCATGAGTTGGACGGGGCGCCGGACTTTGCGTTTGACTTCGCTAGGCCCGGGCCAAAACTCCTCAGCTGGCCCGCCGGCTGGGCTTTGTGTGCAGTCCAGCACCCAGGCCAACTCATCATTCACCCAGCCACGGCCGAGTCGGTCAATGAATTGCCGTCGGGAATTTGTCCCCTAGTTTGACCCTTTGTCCCTTATTTAGGAGTGAGAAAGTTGGCGACCCTAAATGCAGGATATATGGTCCAATGCTCACTGCAATGTTCCACACAGACCAGTGAGATAAGGACCAGACAATCTGTTTAAGGAAGTAAAAAATATCTGACGACAGGAACTAAGTTTGTGGAATCCATTTTGGAGACTTTGGTTGAAGGATAATGTGGACCATGCTAGCAATGAAACGTCTACTATTCCTTGGAATAGGACAATGGGATGAACTGGGTGGTACGGTGGTGCAGCGATAGAGCTACTGCCCAACAGCGCCAGAAATCTGGGTTCGATGCTGACTACAGGTGCTTACCTGCACGAAGTCTGTACGTTCTCCCCGTGACCTGCGTGGGTTTTCTCCGAGATCTTCGGTTTCCTCCCAAGATTGATTGGTTTGGTATAAATGTAAAATTGTCCCTAGTGTATGTAGGGGTAGTGTTAATATGCGGGGATTGCTGGTCGGCGTGGACTCAGTCGGCTGATGGGCCTGTTTCCGCGCTGTATCTCAACTGCATCCATGAGGGGGCAGGCAAGGACTTGCTTCACTGCCTCATCTGAAAGATAGAATCTTTAACTAGCGTGCATTCCCCCTGCAAGAGGCAGGGCCAGTTGTCCAGGGCAACATTGCTCAATGTGAGACACGATGCCTCAGCAGGCATAAATCAAGAACCAGTCTCACCTTGGTCACTCCCTCTTCTCCCCTCTCTCCTGGGGCAATAGGTTCAGAAGTTTGAAAATGCATACCTCAGTTCAGGAACAGTTTCTTCCTAGTGGTTGTCAGGCAACTGAACGGTCCTCTCATCAGCGACAGTGTGGTCCTGGTCTCCTATTTACCTCAATCACGACCTTTGTACTGTCTTTAATCGAACTATATCTTGTAATCAATGTTGTACCCTTTAACCTTTAAAGGGCCTGTCCCACTTTCACGAGGTAATTCACAAATTCTCCCGAGTTTTCCCCTTGATTCAAACTCGCATAATGTTCGTAACGAGTCCGTAGGAGTTCGTAGATATATTGTAGCGGCTCATTATACCAGCCGTAGGTACTCGTGGCACCAGGTAAGTCGGGACGTTTTTTCCAGCCCGATAAATAATGTCCACGAGTAAAAAAAATGGTCGGGATGAAAGAAATTGCAACTTTTTATTCATAAGGAGGGCATCGAAATGGTCGTGGGAATTCGTAGACATACTCGTAGGAGTTTGTGAACATAGTCGTGGAAGGTCGTAGGAGTTTGTAGATTACCACGATCTTGATATTATTTTAGGTCCTTTAAACTCGGCAGAGTTTTGAATTAAGTCATGTATCGTCTTTTCTTTAATTGGATAACACACAAACATGGATGTTGCCCGCACTTGAGGGCCTCAGCTATAGGGAGAGGTTGGGAAGGCCTGGATGGGAAAGGTTTAGAGGGGTAATAGACTAAGTGGGACCCGTTGGGTCCCAGTCACACTGGTAGGCCTGGTCCCCCAACACAACCCATTCCCCAATGCAATATTCCACCACTCACCCATAGCCCCTAACTGCGCAGGCGCGGCTGATTTCCCCTCATCCCCCAGCCCCTCCCCCTCCTCTTCATGTTTGGGAAGGGAGGAGGGGAGGGAAGGGGGGTGTGGGGTGGGCGGGGTAGAGGGAAGTGGGGGTGTGTGGGCAGGGGGTTGTAGGACAGGGGAGAGCATGGTGTGGGGGGAGAGCGTGGTGTGGGGGAAGGGGGGGTGGGGGGAGGAGGGGTGTGTGAGGAGGTGTGTATGTGGGAGGAGGGAGGATGTATGTGGGGGAAGGGGGTGTGTGGGGGAGGGGCGTGTGTGTGGGGGAGGGTGTGTGCGGGCGGGGAGGTTGGTAAGAGGTATGAGGTGGGTAAGATGTATGATGGGGGGAGTTGGGTTGTTGTGGGTGGGGAGGGGTGTGTGGGTTGCGGGGGGGGGTGGTGGGGGGATGGTGGGGGTGTGGGGGGGAGGGGTGTATGCACAGGGGGAGAGGTGTGTGGGCGGAGGGGTCAGGGGTGTGGGGGTGGGGGGGTGTGGGGGCGGGGGGGGGGGGGGTGTTGTTGGGGGGGGAGGGTTGTGGGGGCGGGGAGGGAGGTGTAGTGGGGGCGGGGGGGTTTGGGGGCGGGGAGAACTCTGTGAAAAGACGGGGTTGTGGGGGAGAGGGGCAGGAGCCAGCGAGGGGGACCAGAGGGGAAGAGGCTGGAGCTGGCGGTGTGATGGGGACTCACAGCGGGCGCTGGTCGCTGAACGTTTTCCTCCACTGGGATCAGAGTCTCCACTTTCCGTCTCCATCTCCCGCGCCGGGCCGGGCTGGGCCGCTTTCGGTACCTCCAAAAGTTGTGTCCGGTTGGAATCCTCCGCCGGCCATCCTCAGCTCCAGTAAAGACACGATGCCGCAGGAAGGGGCGGACCGTCCCGCTGACAGGAGAAAAGACCAATCCATGTGGTGCTGACTGGCAGGGGAGAAGATCGATCTGCGCACAAGCGATTTTTAAGATTTTTAAACCTTGCTAAATTTTACAATAGACCACCGATCGGAATACACGCACACGCAGCATAGGAGAACGGTGAGTGAGCTGGCGAAAAATCGTAGCGCTATCGCCTACCATTTTTGCACGAATAGAAAGACCGCCCAAACCAGAAGTGAACAAGATCAGAGTTTTAGTTATAGATGGATGGATAGACAAATAGATGGATAGATAGATGGATGGATAGACAGATGGATGGACGGATGGATGGATAGATAGATAGATAGATAGATAGATAGATAGATAGATAGATAGATAGATAGATAGATAGATAGATAGATAGATAGATAGATAGATCAAACGCAGGGAGGCGAGACTCGTGTAGATGGGGCACCCTGGTCAGCTTGGGCAAGCCTGGGCCAAAGAGCCTGATCCATGCTGTTTGGCACTGTGACTCCATAAACAAAACATTTTCACTGCACCTTGGTACATTAATAAGCTAAACTAAACTAATGTTGGAATCTTGTGTAAAACACAAAGGTGCCGGAGGAACTCGGTGAGCCAGACAGAATCTATGGAGGGAATGGACATGCAACATTTCGGGTCGGGGCTCTTCTTCATACTGAAGAATGGTTCTGACCTGAAACGTTGCCTGTCCATTTCCTCCACAGACGTTGCCTGCCCTCTGAGTTCCTTCAGCACTGTGTGCTTTGCTCAAGTTATTAATGTCAGGTCTAACTGAATTGTCAACCAAGATTAATGGATGGATTATCCTGTTTTCTTTGTTGCTTTGATCATTCATTTTTGCCACTACGAATGAACTGAGTCACAGAATGTGGAACATTTTGAGTCACTGTGTAAACTGGTGTTGTGCAATTACATTCGTAATGCCAGAGGATCTGAGGCATTATTAATGATTCACTCTCTGCAATCAACATGAGCCAATGTTCAGCATCTAATTACCTGTTTTTCTCATTGTTCTCCCTGACACGTAGTACCAGCTGGAGGCCCAGAATGAGTATGAGGCAAACATGAAGGCCTTACCTCACGAGGTATTGGAGCTGATCAAGTCGATGTTAAACACTAAGTTTACGGATGAGCCGGAGAGAGTGGTGTATGAAGGGAAAGATCTGGCAGGAACAGCGCCATGTGACTCATCACCCACATTGACTGATACAGAGGACACAGTTTCTGTGGTGACTCAACAGCCCAAGAATGACCAAAAAAATAATGTTAGGTTATAATTATAATTTAATATTGAACTACCAGTGGTATCTGGTTAGATATGGTCCACGTGTGAAGTGGTAGCGCTAGATTGACTAGCAGGGAGTCCAGCTGTTTTCAGTGTGTTTTACTGGCCTAAAGTGGCACCCGTTCATTTATCTTGTATGGTAGTTTACAGGAGGTGACATACACTTTGTTAAGATACTTATATTCAAGTGGAGATTGGACTGGCTTTGGAAAACTGCAACCTTGTTCTGTCAATTTGGTAATGTTCCTCTTTCCATATATTTAGTATGTTCTTGTCCATTTAGTCAATAATCTAATTCAGTGCAGAAACAGGCCCTTCGGCCCACTGAGTCCGCACCGACCAGCGATCCCCGCCCATTAACACTATCTTACACACACTAGGGACAATTTACACTTATACCAAGCCCATTAACCTACAAACCTGCACGTCTTTGGAGTGTGGGAGAAAACCGAAGATTTCGGAGAAAACCCACGCGGTCACAGGGAGAGCGTACAAACTCCGTACAGACAACAGCCATAGTCGGGATCGAAGCCAGGTCTTCGGCGCTTTTCGCAAGTGCTGTAAGGCAACAACTCTCCTGCTGCGCCACCGTGCCACCCTAGGGCTCATGTCTAGGGAACTACATTCTCATTTTGCCCTTTAATGCTGGTACAGTAAGGTCACACAAATTAGTAAGAAAGTTATTTTATTATATCATGGATATTACAGTAGATTTACAAATGTAATAAATTGGAACATTTGGGCAACCAGTACTGCTTTGTCTGTCAGGAAGAACACTAGATGGAATGGGAAAAGGCAGAGAAATTGAATTATGAAGAGGTGCTTTTCTTGGAGAAAAGGCATGGGGTGAAAGGTCAAATGGTTTCTTTTGTGCTCAGTGAAACGAGATGCTACAGCCAATCTCTTTGAGGTTCATTATCAGTTAATCAGTTAATTTCCTTTGTATCTTATAACATGAAACTATTTCTTATTTACTGAGTGGGCTTTAAGCTTTGATTTCTAGATCACATTAGACATTATAAGTAGAATGCTGTTGACTAGTCATCACAGACAGAGCCATCAGTGTCTGAGGATATTTAGCGCTAGGGCTATGATGTTCTCTCCTGCAGGGAGATAACTAGATGAAGCTGCATATTGCACTAGGGAGGCTGAACTATACATAGATGCTCGTTTGCAGATATCATGGCACGACTGACTATAAACATAGAATAGGCACATACATCCAACTTAGTCTGCTGAGGCTCCGTAAAATCACCTGGTTATGAAATATTTTGATGATTTTCTTAATATTGGAGTTTGAATCATTGTTGCAAATGCTTTTGGCAATAAAATCTGATTCTGATATTGTGTGGAATTTAAATTTTTTTATTAAACATCGTGACCGCACGTGGGCCTGTTGATGCGAGCTCATATCTTTTGCCAGAAAATGGAGTAACCTGAAATTTGGCGTTTATTTCAACTGAATTGTTCAGTTCAGAATATGGGCAGGTGGTGGATACAGAGGAAGGAGGCAAGTGGCGGATTTAGGCAGTGATTATGCCCAATTACATGTTTAAGAAGGAACTGCAGATGCTGGAAAATCGAAGGTACACAAAAATGCTGGAGAAACTCAGCGGGTGAGGCAGCATCTATGGAGCGAAGGAAATAGGCAATGTTTCGGGTCGAGACCCTTCTTCAGACTGATGTGAGGGGGGGGGGGGGCGGGAAGTAGAAAGGAAGAGGTGGAGACAGAGGGCTGAGGGAGAGCTGAGAAGGGGAGGAGAAAGTAGGGACTACCTGAAATTGGAGTAGTCAATGTTCATACCGCTGGGGTGCAAACTGCCCAAGTGAAATATGAGGTGTTGCTCCTCCAATTTGCGGTGGGACTCACTCTGGCCATGGAGGAGGCCCCGGATTCGGAATGGGAGGGGGAGTTGAAGTGCTGAGCCACCGGGAGATCAGGTTGGTTATTGCGAACCGAGCGGAGGTGTTGGGCGAAGCAATCGCCAAGCCTGCGCTTGGTCTCACCGATGTGGAGCAGCTGACACCTATAGCAGCGGATGCAATAGATGACGTTGGAGGAGGTGCAGGTGAACCTCTGCCGGGGTGGAAGGCAAGGACAAGGGGGACTGTGTCCTTTTTGCGAATGGGGGGAGGGGGAACAGGAGCAGAGCTGCGGGATATCGAGGTGACCCTAGTGAGAGCCTCATCTATAATGGAAGAGGGGAAACTCCATTTCCTAAAGATTCAGGACATCTCCAATGATCTAGTATGGAAAACCTCATCCTGGGTGCAGATGCAGCGTGGACAGAGTAATTGGGAGTAGGGGATAGAGTCTTTACAGGAAGCAGGGTGAGAAGAAGTATAGTCATAGCTATGGGAGTCAGTAGGTTTGCAGTAGATGTCGGTCAATAGTCTGTTTCATGTGATGGAGACGGTGAGGTCCAGAAACGGTAGGGAGATGTCGGAGATGGTCCAGGTGAATTTGAGTGCAGGATGCAAATTTGTCGTGAAGTTGATGAAGTCAATGAGTTCTGCATGGGTGCAGGAGGCAGCACTGATGCAGTCATCAATGTAGCAGAGGTAGAGTTCGGGGATAGGGCCAGTGTGCGCCTGGAACAGTGATTGTTCGACGTACCCTACAAAGATGAAGGCATAGCTGTGCCCATTCGAGTGCTCATAGCTACGCCTTGGATTCGAAGGAAGTGGGAGGAGTCGAAGGAGAAGTTGTTGAGGGTAAGGACCAGCTCTGCTAGGCAGAGGATGGTATTGGTAGATGGAAATTGGCTGCTTCTGCGGTTGAGGAAGAACGGAGGGCTTTAAGACCCTCCTGGTAGGGGATGGAGGTGTAGAGTGACTGGACATCCATAGTAAAGATGAGGGATTGGGGGCCTGGAAAACGGAAGTCGTTGAATAGAGGAAGAGTGTGTGAGGTGTCCTGGACATAGGTAGGGAGGGATTGGACCACGGGGGATAGGATGGAGTCGAGGTATGTGGAAATTAATTTGGTGGGACATGAACAAGCGGAAACAATGGGTCTGCCAGGGCAGTTCTGTTTGTGGATTTTGGAAAGAAGATAAAATCGGGCCGTGCGGGGCTGGGGAATGATAAGGTTGGAGGCTTTAGAGGGCAGAGAGCCGGAAGTAATAAAATCAGAAATGGTGTGTGATATTAAGGTTTGGTGCTCGTTTGTGGGGTCATGGTCCAAGAATGCAGGTGCAGCAGGCAGTGAAGAAAGCGAATGGTATGTTAGCTTTCATAGCAAAAGGATTTGAGTATAGAAGCAGGGAGGTTCTACTGCAGTTGTACAGGGTCTTGGTGAGACCACACCTGGAGTATTGCGTACAGTTTTGGTCTCCAAATCTGAGGAAGGACATTATTGCCATAGAGGGAGTGCAGAGAAGGTTCACCAGACTGATTCCTGGGATGTCAGGACTGTCTTATGAAGAAAGACTGGATAGACTTGGTTTATACTCTCTAGAATTTAGGAGATTGAGAGGGGATCTTATAGAAACTTACAAAATTCTTAAGGGGTTGGACAGGCTAGATGCAGGAAGATTGCTCCCGATGTTGGGGAAGTCCAGGACAAGGGGTCACAGCTTAAGGATAAGGGGGAAATCCTTTAAAACCGAGATGAGAAGAACTTTTTTCACACAGAGAGTGGTGAATCTCTGGAACTCCCTGCCACAGAGGGTAGTCGAGGCCAGTTCATTGGCTATATTTAAGAGGGAGTTAGATGTGGCCCTTGTGGCTAAGGGGATCAGAGGGTATGGAGAGAAGGCAGGTACGGGATACTGAGTTGGATGATCAGCCATGATCATATTGAATGGCGGTGCAGGCTCGAAGGGCCGAATGGCCTACTCCTGCACCTAATTTCTATGTTTCTATGTTTCTAATAAGTAGGAGGAGGTGTCTGAGAGTTGTTGCCTGGACTACAGTTCCCTCCTACACTCACTGTGTGAAGTGGCTGCACCCATAGATACATAGAAAATAGGTGCAGGTGTAGGCCATTCGACCCTTCGAGCCAATTTAATATGATCATCCACAATCAGTACCCTGTTCCTGCCTTCTTCCCATATCACTTGATTCCGTTAGCCCTATGAGCTCTATCTAACTCTCTTTTGAATGTATCCAGTGAGTCAGCCTCCACTGCCTTCTGATGCAGAGAATTCCACAAATTCACAACATTCTGGGTGAAAACGTTTTTCCTCATCTCAGTTCTAAATGGCCTACCCCTTATTCTTAAACTGTGACCCTGGTTCTGAACTCCCCCAACATTGGGAACATGTTTCCTGCATCTAGCGTGTCCAATCCCTTAATAATGTTATATGTTTCTCTAAGATTCCCTCTCATCCTTCTAAATTCCACTGCATACAAGCCTCGTCAATCCATTCTTTCATCATATGACAGTCTTGAAAAGTGGGATAACATTAGCTACCCTCCAATCCACAGGAACTGATCCAGAATCTATAGAACATTGGAAAATGATCACCAACGCGTCCACAATTTCTAGAGCCACCTCTTGGGATGCAGACCATCAGGCCATTGGGATTTATCAGTCTTCAGTCCCATCAGTCTGACTAATGTGAATTTTCTTAAGTTCCTCCATCACCCTAAATCCTCTGTCCACTAGTACATCTGGGAAGATTGTTTGTGTCTTCCTTAGTGAAGACAGAACCAAAGTATTTGTTCAACTCGTCTGTCATTTCCTAGTTCCCCAGAATAAATTCATCTGTTTCTGTCTTCAAGGGACCCACATTTATCTTAACTAATTTTTTCCTCTTCACATACTTGCAAAAGCTTTTACTATCCTTCTTTATATTCTCGGCTAGTTTACTTTCGTACCTTATCTTTTCCCCCCTTATTGCCTTTTTAGTTACCCAGGAGTACTACAACTCCTAGCAGGCCATTCGGTGCTGGTAGCTCATGGAACTTCAACTCCCAGCTTGTCATTCGGTGCATGTAACCATATAACAATATAACAATTACAGCACGGAAACAGGCCATCTCGGCCCTACAAGTCCGTGCCGAACAACTTTTTTCCCTTAGTCCCACCTGCCTGCACTCATACCATAACCCTCCATTCCCTTCTCATCCATATGCCTATCCAATTTATTTTTAAATTATACCAACGAACCTGCCTCCACCACTTCCCCTGGAAGCTCATTCCACACCGCTACCACTCTCTGAGTACTACAACTCCCCTGGTTTGAAGAAGGGTTTCGGCCCGAAACGTTACCCATTTCCTTCGCTCCATAGATGCTGCTGCACCCGCTGAGTTTATCCAGCATTTTTGTGTACCTTCGATGTTCCAGCATCTGCAGTTCCTTCTTGAACTGCAACTCCCAGCAGGCCATTCGGTGCATGTACCAGGGAACTACAACTCCCAGCAGGCCATTCGGTGCATGTACCCAGGGGAACTACAACTCCCATCAGGCCATTCGGTGCATGCACCCTGGGAACTACAACTCCCATCAGGCCATTCGGTGCATGTACTCAGGGGACTACAATTCCCAGCAGGCCATTCGGTGCATGTGCCCTTGGGGAACTACAACTCCCATCAGGCCATTCGGTAGATGTACTCAGGCGAACTACAATTCCCAGCAGGCCATTCGGTGCCTTCCGGTGCGCGGCAAGGCGGCGGCTGGACTTTCGCCTCAGGTCGCGAGCGCGGAGCATCTGAGGCGCAGTCGGTGACAGAGAGAGACCTGGCGTTAGTGTGTGTGTGTGAGAGACAGACAGACCGGGACACGCAGTCATTGATCCCGAGTCACAGAGGGAGACAGACAGAGGACCCGGGGTTAGTGAGGGAGAAGGAGAGGGAGACTGTGAGGGGGGAGAGACCGGTACACGGAGTTAGTGAGGGGGGAGAGACCGGGACCCGGAGTCAGTGAGGGAGGGAGGGAGAGGCCGGGACAAGCAGTCACTGGCCTGGAGTCACAAAGGGGAGAGGGGACCCGGAGTTGGTCAGAGAAACCGGGACCTGGAGTCGGTGCGTGTGTGTGTGAGAGAGAGAGAGAGAGAGGGGGACAAGGCAGCGGCCATTGACCCGCAGTCAGGGAGAGAGACCGGGACCGGGAGGTGTTGAGGGAGAGACCGGGACAAGCAGCCATCGAGCCGGAGTGACAGAGAGAGAGTGGGACACGGAGTTAGTGAGGGGGGAGAGACCGGGACACGGAGTTAGTGAGGGGGGAGAGAGTGGGACACGGAGTTAGTGAGGGGGGAGAGACCAGGACACGGAGTTAGTGAGGGGGGAGAGACCAGGACACGGAGTTAGTGAGGGGGGAGAGACCAGGACAAGCAGTGCCAGAGGCGGTGTGATTTAAGGCGGGGCGGGGGTCGGGTCGGGTCACCATGTTCAGCTGGCTGTCCGGGCCCGACGCCTCTCAGAAGGACGCGATGGTGTTTGAGACGGTGGCGGACGGGCTGCGCTCCCTGTACATCAAGAGGCTGCAGCCCCTGGAGGATTACTACCACTTCCACC
The DNA here is from genome assembly GCF_010909765.2 of Amblyraja radiata. NCBI lineage: Eukaryota > Metazoa > Chordata > Chondrichthyes > Rajiformes > Rajidae > Amblyraja > Amblyraja radiata. Next base: position 7,053,878 of record NC_045964.1, on the reverse strand, counting down.
ATTTCCATTCGCCCGCTCTGGAACAGGCTGACTTCGAGAACAAACCTATGGTGCTGCTTATTGGGCAGTACTCGACTGGCAAGACCACCTTCATCAGGTAATCACCAGTCTCAGGCCGGTTACTAGCTCCGCCCCAGGTACTTGGGAACTAGCAAAGCAGTTGGAAATGTTGGGCGTGCCCTGTTCCCCACTGGTTTCTTGCATAAACAGTGTAGTCTGGGAATGTTTTAAAAAAAACCCACTGGGTTTTTAAGGTTTAATCCAATAACGATCCTCATAGCGGTGTTTGCTCTGTGGTAAGCAAATACTCCACTACTAAAGGCTCTGGATTCTTGTTCAGCATCCAACTGTGGCATTGCCCATATAGAAAGAGCCATGTCACACCTTCAGCGTTTGTGTCTTCAGTGTTGCTGCACTGGCAAGCTCCTAAAGCAGTCATTGTTGTTGCAAACTGGGAAGAAATTAGCAAGTGGGTGCAGGGTAAGTATCAAGGATTTGCATATGCCTTATTTGCAGAAATGCAACATCTCCATTAACTCCTGTGGATCTCGAAGTGAAGAAGCATTTGGAATAGTACTGAAAATCTCATTGCCACGCATCAGGAGCAGCAAGTGTCCCTGAGTGAGCTAAGGAAGGAGCAGACTACCCCACCGGGCATCTCTGTTGCATGAGCGTGTGTGGCTGCCACATTATTGTCATCAACTACTTCATAACTAAAAAACTAACTCCCCCAACATCAGGAACATTTCCCTGCATCTAGCCTGTCCAATCCCTAAAGAATTTTATATAGAAACATAGAAAATAGGTGCAGGAGTAGGCCATTCGGCCCTTCGAGCCTGCACCGCCATTCAATATGATCATGGCTGATCATCCAACTCGGTATCCCATCCCTGCCTTCTCTCCATACCCCCTGATCCCTTTAGTCACAAGGGCCACATCTAACTCCCTCTTAAATATAGGGAGGTTTCATGGCAGTCGGGTCACGACCCATGACCTGTACTGTTGCTACGCTACTCCAAATGGATTACACGCGATGTACTGCAGGTAGGCACTTACCATTGTTTCCAACATAGCGGCCCCATTAAAATCCGCCGAAAATGTCAATTTTTGCGCTGCAAATAATTATGGAAATGGATAAGCGTGTGAGACACTTATCATACTTCAGAATTCCAAAAGTGAGGAGAAATGACGGTAGATAGAAGTGAGAACTGAAGGGACAACAACAGCCAGAGTGCTTAGCGAACATTGGCAGTTTGCTCACTGCATTTCATCAACTAAGGCATTATTTGCGTTTTTTCCTGATTTCTTTGGCATCTAAAAAGTTTCAGAAGTGATAAATCTGGCTGTAAATTTTTTAAATCGCCCATGGTTTTCGTGGGTTTTTACATACAAAATGAAAACGCATCTGAAGAAAAATTTACAGCCAGATTGATCACTTCTGAGACTTTTTAGATACCAAAGGAATCAAGAAAAAACACAAATAATGCCTTACTGTTGATGAAATGCAGTGAGCTAACGCGATAATTCCGATATTTTCAATTCCGATATCTGCACGACCAGTGTTTACCAAGCACTTTAGCTGCTGTTGTCCCTTCAGCTCTCGCTTCTCTATACCTTCATTTCGCTTCACGTTTGGAATTCTAAAGTTGGGTACATGTCTCTCACACTTACCCCGACTTCCACAATTTTTTTCAGCGTAGAAATTCAATATTTTGGCGTTTTTTAACAGGTAGGAAAGTACGCGTTTCTTGCATTAATAACATATACCAGAAGTGACGGATGTCTTCCAGATGGATTGAGTGGCTCCGTGCGTCAAGCCCTCTGACCCAGTGACCTTGCGTGCAACCGCCCTATAGCCAATGAACTGGCCTCAACTACCTTCTGTGGCAGAGAATTCCACAGATTCACCACTCTCTGTGTAAAAAATGATTTTCTCATCTCGGTCCTAAAAGACTTCCCTCTTATCCTTAAACTGTGACCCCTAGTTCTGGACTTCCCCAACATCGGGAATAATCTTCCTGCATCTAGCCTGTCCAACCCCTTAAGAATTTTGTAAGTTTCTATAAGATCCCCCCTCAATCTTCTAAATTCTAGCGTGTACAAGCCGAGTCTATCCAGTCTTTCTTCATATGAAAGTCCTGACATCCCAGGAATCAGTTTCTGTAAGATGCCCTCTCCTTCTAAATGCCAGTGAATATAATATTACATTAGTCATTAAGGCTCCAAGAATTGGAATTTTGAGATGTGTTCAAAATAACTTTTGACACAATATGTAGATAGAGCAATGAAGGAGAGAGCATGCCCATAACCCGGAGAATGAAGCTGGTTCAAGTAGAGGAAGTTTCAGATGGGGAGTAATTTGGGGATTATGACATAATCTCATATGTTTCAATGTGATGGAAAACGTGATGGACCAGAAATAAATAGAAAGGTCTATCTCCATAAGTTATAGGAGCAGAATTCCATCATTTAGCCCATCAAGTTACTCTGGCATTCAATCATGACTGATCTGTCTTTCCCTCTCAACTCCATTCTCTTGCCTTCTCCCCATAACCCCTGACACCTGCACTAACCAAGAATCTGTCAATCTCGGCCTTAAAAATATCTATTAACTTGGCAATTAATTCCACGGAGTCACCACCCTCTGACTAAAGAAATCCCTCCTCATCTCCTTGCGTACGTCTTTTTATTCTCGGGCTATGGCCTCTGGTCCTAAACTCACCCACTAGTGGAAACATCCTCGCCACATCCACTCAATCCATTCAGAGAGGATCTGACTAAAGTTTGAATGAGAGCATCTACTTGCATGCAAGTCGACATCTGCACAGTGGAAAGCATTCAAACGAGAAATAGCAAGGTTTCAGGGTCAACATGTTTCTGTAAGGATACAAGCCAGGGTTCACAAATTCTGGGAGCCTGAACCTAACCTAATTAAAGGTTATTGAGGTTTTGATAAAGTGTATAAAGGAAACATATGATGGGTGTATGGAACTAAAGATGAACAATGCCCACTAGTAGTCTAAAAACTATAAGGAGGTGCTCAAAAGTAAATTAGGAAGACATAGATGGTGAGATGGGGTAGGGTGTGGGGGGAAATCATAAAATATCACTAGCAGACAGGATTAAGATAATTCTGAAGATGTTCTATATGCAGAGCTGCCAAGTAGTATGGATTTTCCGTATTTTGTACGGAAATGCGATTAGAATACGGATGTACGGTTTTGTGGTGTTAAATAAGGATTTTAAATACGGAGGTCAGTTCAGTCTGAAGAAGGGTCTCGACCAGAAACGTCACCCATTCCTTCGCTCCAGGCTGCCTGTCCCGCTCCAGGTTTAAATAGAGCGCTGTCAGTTTAACGCGTGGGAATTTAAACGAAGAGCTGTCGGCTGGAGGGTTGTGGGATCTAATATAAAGTGCTACCAGCTGGAGCGCTATGGGCTTTACACATAGCGCTATGGGTCACAGACTGTATAACAATGAGTCTTTGGAATTCTCTTTCTCAGTGGTAGTTGTATACAGCAGTATACAAAGAGATGGCAATGAATGTACTGTCAAGCAAGGTGCGTAGAAGACATGTCAATTGGTAGAAAAGTTATGCATTCTTGTACTCTTACATGGGTATGACTGCATTAAAAAAACATTTTTTTCAGCAAAGTACTGATTTCCTCAGCAAAATACTGATTTTCAGGTACTAGAATACTGAAATGCTCTGACAAAACTTGGCGTCTGTGTATGTGCATATTAGCACAATGAAATAATCATGGAAAGAGCATTGTCTATCAGGGATAACAGGAACAATCTGTTTATGGAGCTATAAGTTATAGGAGTGGTTCCAAATGAATACGTCATCAGTATTCACTAGCAAAATGGACTTTACAGTTGGGAAATTTAGCAAAGGGGAAGGTGAATGTCTCCTTCGTAGACTGGAATATAGAGGCAGACTGAATAAGGGTCGTAACCTGAAACATCACACCCATGTTCTCCAGAGATATTACCCGACCCGCTGTGCTACTCCAGCACATTGTTAACATTTCTGTAAACCAGCATCTACAGTTCCTTGTTCTACAAAGAGGAGGTACTTGATGCCTTAGTGGGCTTAGTGGAGGATAAATGCACAGGGCCAGATGGGATCTACCCCAGGCTATTTATTACACGGGAAAGGGAAGAGATTGTAGGGGCTTTAACTAAGATGTTTAATTGCTACCAACTAATAGAGTCATCCAGCACAGAAAAAGGCCCTTTGGCCCAACTTGTCCATGACGACCAAGATGCTTCATCAATCTGCCCGCTTTTGGCCAATGTCCCTCTCATCCTTTCCCAACCATGTGCCTGCCCAAATGTCTTGCAGACTAATATTATAATACCTGCCTGAACTGCCTATTGTGACACCTCGTTCCATATACCCACCTGATGGGTATATGGAACGATATACCCATCAGGTGGGAACTCAGGTTCCTATCTTTTTCCTCGCACATTTAACCTATGTCCTCTGGATCTTGATTCCCCTTCTCCGGATAAAAGACTCTGTGAATTCATCCTGTCTATTCTTCTCATTATTTAAGATCACCCATCAGCCTTTTGTGCTCCAAAGAATAAAGTCCTAGCCTGCACAACCTCTCCCTGTATCTCAGGCTCTCAAATCCTGGCAACATCCTCATAGATATTATCTGCACTCCTTTCAGTTTGAACAATATTCTTCATATGGAAGGGTGACCGAAACTGTACACAATACTCCACTGATCTTCTTCCCGCCCCCCCCCCCCGCCACATCAGTCTGAAGAAGGGTCTCAACCCGTAACGTCACATATTCCTTCGCTCCATAGATGCTGCCTCACCCGCTGAGTTTCTCCAGCATTTTTGTCTACCTTCGATTTTTCCAGCATCTGCAGTTCCTTCTTAAACAATACTCCAAATGTGACCTCACCATCGTGTTATACAACTGTAACATAACGTCCCAACTTCTATACTCAATACCCTGAATGATGATGGTCAACGTACCGAAAGCCTTTTTGACCACCTTATCTACCTGTGACGCCAAATTCAGGGAACTGTATCCTGCGCTGCTGGATCCCTCTGCTCTGTAATACGTAGATGTAATGCTGAGGCTCTATAAGGCGCTGGTAAAGCCGCATTTGCAATTTTGTGAGCAATGTTTGGCCCCATAACTGAGGAAGGATGTGCTGGGTCTGGAGAGGGTCCAGAGGAAGTTTATAAGAATGATCCCAGGAATGAGTAGGTTAACTTATGATGAGCGTTTGTCGGCACTTGGCCTGTACTTGCTGGGGTTTAGAAGAATGAGGGGTGGACCTCATTTGAAACATACAGAATAGTGAAAGGCTTGGATAGAGTGGATGTGGAGAAGATGTTTCCACTAGTGGGAGAGTCTAGGATAGAGGTCACTTATCTGCAATTAACAACTCCTCAGTCCACTTGCCCAGCTGATCAAGAGCCTGCTGTAATTTTTAATAATTGTCTTTACTATCTACGATACACCCACTTTATCATCAGAACCATAGAAACGGTTTAGTTTAGTTTATTGTCACATGTAAAACGTTTGTTGTGTGCTAACCTGTCAGAGGAAATTCAAACTAAGAGAATTAAATGGAGTCCATTTCATTTCAGGGAACAGAATGGGAAAGAGATGTTGTAGTTTAACTTTTTTAGAGCTGCATAGAGGATTATAGTGGGTTTTGCAGAAAAGACTGTCTACAATTTTGATTCAGGATGCAATCCAATTCGGAGTGTCAACAGTTCAGAAAGTTGGTATTTTACGCCCCAATTCATATATTTATTATAAGCTTATTATAAAAAGAGTGAAATGTCGCTGGTACAGAAAACTGACACGGAAAATGTTGTAAAGATCTTAGTTAGCAGAGTGTGTATGAGGAGAAAATTCAGCTTGATGATCTTTCATCAGAAAACATTCAATTTTCATTGAAAATCCAAAACATTGCATTAACCAAGTGGAGGAAACAAGATTGCTCGTGTGAAGTACAAAGCTACTTGAAGGAAAAATTCCTTAAAGAAAAGTAAACCAAATAATAACACAAAGGAAAAATACTAGAAATCTGACATTAAAATGAAAAATAGCAGCTCAGTTTTGTGGGATGTTTGTGAACCATTTATAACGATAAAAAGGATTTTTCAAATTTAAAAAGTCTTGAGTCGATGAGTCTCCTTAATAAATAAATTATTTTAAGTTAAACTTTAAAATCACATTTTAAATAAATAAATAGTAACTTTTATTCATTTACTGAAGTCCTGTGGAAAGGGGTATATTGGAACACATGTCTTATGCCGTTCCAATTTAGCTTTGAATCCTTTTAAAGTGATTATCAGTTCATTCTGGGAAAGGTGCCTATTTTTTTCTTGTCGTTAAGGTGTGTATGCACATACAATTTAGTATGATTTTTTTTAAGCGACACCAAATAACGTCTGTTTCAGCGTTAAAAAATGACACCTTCGGTTCTCAGGATAAATAATAGACATATATGAAAAGCAAAATACTGCAGATGTTTGATAGGACATATCTTGTAGGAAATAAATGTAAGAACAGTAAACCCTTATTATAATGTGGGGGGGGGGAGGGGGGGAGGGGGGGAGAGAGGGAGAGGGAGAGAGAGAGAGACTGACTATGATTGTGTGTAACGCTAACAATGAACGGCAGATGATGCGTAATAGAGAAAAGACTACAAGGTGCTCAAATCCCTCAGCAGGTCACACAGCCACTCTGGAAAAGATGCATTATTATGCTGAGGCAGCATGGAATGTACATGGAGTCAATGCAAATGAGTAGGCAGGAGCTGCACATGCTCCTTTAACCTGAGGATGGACACAAAATGCTGAGTAACTCAGTGCGACAGGCAGCATCTCTGGAGAGAAGGAATGGGCGACATTTCGGCTCGAGACCCTTTTCAGTTCAGTTTACTTTATTGTCACGTATACTGAGAGACAGTCAATAGATTTTTGTTCTATGCTATCCAGTCAGCAGAAAGACAATACATGATTATAATCAATCCATTACAGTGTATAGATACATGATAAGGGAATTGTGTCTTATCTTGCATGCTGGTCTGGGCTAAGTCCACAACTCTGCAATTTCTTGCAGTCTTGGATGGAGCTTGTGCATGATTAGCAAAAATCTAGAATGCAATGATAACAAATAATTAGGGCAGGTAACATAATGAAATATTTAATTGTGTGGGAATTTCATGCAGAATTAGTGGAGGTGGGGGGGGGGGGGGGGATTATGCCTCATTTATAAAGGGCTTTGATGAGACCACATCAGGTGAACTGTGTACGATATTGATTTCTCTATTTAAAGAACGATATTAATGTTAGAAACAAAAGATTTGATAGACTAATGTCTGGAATAGGTGGCTTGCCTAGGGAAGGTTGGATAGGCCTGGAGTTTAGGTAAGATTTGGTTGAAAACGTAAAATTCTGAGGTCATTATAGGAGATAAATGGAGAGGATGTTTCCTCTTGTGGGAGAATCTAGAACTAATGGCCAAATAAACAGTTCCCTATTTGAAGAATAGGTCTGAAAAAGTTTCTCGACACGAAACGTCAGCCACTTCTTCTCTCCAGAGATGTTGCCTGTCCCGCTGAGTTACTCCAGCATTTTGTGTCTACCTCCAGTTCCCTATTTGAGACGGACGAAGCAAAACATTTTCTCCCAGAAAGCCACAAGACTATAAGATTATCTACCACAAAACATGATGCAGCCTGAGAATCATTTTGAAGCATGGTAGGTAAGCAAGGAGTAAATGGTTATTGTGGGTAGATGGGAATATTAGACAAATTAAATAAGCTGCTGTCCAATTAAGGGACAGCAGGTTTGAAGAACTCTTGTTCTCAATTCAGTTATGTCCCTAGGGATAATGTCCATAATTGTTTGCAGTTAATTTTATCTCTAAAATATTTAATCATACCACACGCATTAATATAATCTGGAAGCGTCAACTGACAGCTCTGTATCCACACCAGAATGACAGTTTTGATTGAATTTTACAGCACGGGATAATGCTGACCATCGATCACCCATTCGCAGTTGTATTATGTTGTTCACTTTTGCATCCACCCCTTGCACATTAGGAGTAATATACCTACGAACCCACACTTTTTGGATGTGGGAGGAAACTGGAGAACCCGGATGAAACCCAAGCAGTCAGAGGGAGAATGTGCAAACTCCTTACACACAGCACCTGTGTTCAGGATCGAACCCGGGTCTCTGGTGCTGTGAGACCAAAACTCTGCCAGCTGTGCCACTGTGCTGCCCAGCTTTCAATAAAGAATTGTGCTGAATAATTGAGGTTAAAAAATAGCTTTCGGTTTCTATTCTAAAATTATAGCACATGGCACAATTGTTATGTGGCAATTCTCAATTCTTGAGAATGTAGCAACTCCCAATAACATTTTGTTACTCCACAGATACCTCCTGGAGCAGGATTTTCCAGGGATGAGAATTGGACCTGAACCAACAACAGATTCCTTCATTGCTGTGATGCACGGAGAAGAAGAAGGCATAATTCCTGGCAATGCACTTGTTGTAGATCCCAAAAAACCATTCCGAAAACTGAATTCTTTTGGAAATGCTTTCCTAAACAGGTATATAATTCCCTTATATGTGTAAACATGTAATCCTGTTCATTTGATAAGATATCAGACAAATGGCTATACATCGCTCCATGTACTAGGACCATGTGTTTAAGAAAGAACTGCAGATGCTGGAAAAATCGAAGATAGACAAAAAAGCTGGAGAAACTCAGCGGGTGAGGCAGCATCTATGGAGCGAAGGAATAGGCGACGTTTCGGGTCGAGACCCTTCTTCTGAAGAAGGGTCTCGACCCGAAACGTCGTCTATTCCTTCGCTTCAAAGATGCTCCCTCACCCGCTGAGTTCCTCCAGCTTTTTTGTCTACCTTTGTGCTAGGACCTCTGTTGTTTGTTACATATGTAAAATGGCTTGGACAGAGATCACAACCCAATTTCCTCAGACCACTGAGACCACACCCATTCACATCGGTTCTATGTCATCCCATGTTCTCATCCACTCCTTACACACTAGGGGCATTTTGTTTTTACAGAGGCCAATTAACCTACAAACCCGTATGCCTTTGGAATGTGAGAGGAAATTGGAGCACAGGGAAGAAACCCACGCGGTCTCAGGGAAAATGTGCAAACTCCACATAGACAGCACCCTAGGCCGGGATCAAACCTGGGTCGCTGGAATTCCGAGACAGTACCTCTAAGAGCTGCACTACTGTGTCGCCCTTAAAATAACAATTAATTAATTTAAAATTAATTTAAGGTACAAAAACGTGTACTGCCGCAGATGAAGCCATGCAGACTGTCTCTAATGATCCCATTTTCCTCCAAATGTGAGTTAATCCCATTCTGAAGAAGTCTCTCCAATAGCGTCCTTACCTTTGACATGAGGTTCACCAGCCAATATGTTCCCGGATTATCACTGCTTCCTAAGGGAACAACATTGGCTACCCTCGTCCTCTGGGATATCGCCTGTGGCTGGATAGGATACAGAGATCTTTGTCGAGGCTTTAGCAATCTCCTTTCTTGCCACTTCCATTAATCTGGGATTGATGCTGTCAAACCCTGGAGATTTATTCACCTTAATCCTTTTCAAGAGACCCAACATTATCTCTTTCTTGATCTCAAACTGTTTTAGTATATTAGTATAACACACCCTTCTCACTATCTTCCATATCCATCTCCATAGTGATTTCAGATGCATAGTACTGCCTATATCCTCATGATTGCAACCATAAATTTCCGTCTTTATAATTGTATTGTTCAACCCTCTCCTTAGTTACCCTCTTGTTTTTAATGTAGGTATAAAACGTAGTGGAGACATAAGAGATTGCATTACCGTAATTTGATTGACTTAAAGCTAGGATATGGAATTTAACTACAGATTGGAATTAATGGAGCAGAACCATGCAAAATCATTGTAAAAAGCAAACGCAATTAACTTGTTTTGAGCAGGTTTTCCAAAGCAGTGACTGCTTTTTTTCTCCTATGTAATAGATGCAAAATGCTTTGGGGAAAGTTGTTTTTTTGTACAATATGACCTAAACTAAAGTAAGTTTCCACCTATAATTTCCTTGCAATTTTCCTTCCTCTATTTCTTCTATCTGTGATGCTGGAAGACTGGATGGTAGCTAATGTTGTCCCTCTATTTAAGAAGGATTGCTTTGAAAAGCCAGGGAACTATAGATCGGTGACCCTAACATCTGTGGTAAGCAAGTTACTGAAGAGGATTCCGAGGGATAAGATATATTTGCATCAGATAGAAGCTGATTAGGGATAGTCAACATAGTTTTGTACGGGGATATTGTGTCTCACAAATTTGATTGAGTTTTTTGAAGAAGTAACTAAGAAGGTGGACAAGGGCAGGGCCATAGACGTTGTGGATATGGACTTCAGTAAGGACTATAGTCATAGTCATACAGAATATAAACAGGCCATTGGGCGCAACTTGCCCATGAGAACCAGGCTGCCCCCTCTATACTAGTGCCCATGTTTGGCCCATATCCCTCTAAATATTTCCTATCCATGTAATCGTCCTTAAGGTTGATAAGGTACATATGGTGGGCTGCTCTGGAAGATTAGACCGCATGGCATCCAGGGAGAGTTGGCTGCCTGGATACAAAATTGGCTTCATGGAAAGGTGGTTGTGGTGGAAGTTTGTTTTCCTGACTGGAGGCCTGTGACTAGAGCTGTGCCTTGGGGATCGGTGCTATGCCTAGGGGATCGATGCTGTGCCTATTGTTGTTGGTGGTTTATATTAACAATTTAGATAAGAATGAGTAAAGCATGATAAGTAAATTTGCAGATGATAGCAAAGTATGTGGTATCATAAACAGTGAAAAGGGTTGTCAGAAATGACAGCAGGATCAAGTGGGCTGCAGAATGGGTAATGGAGTACCATGCAGATGTGTGAAGTGTTTTGGGAAGGCAAGCCAGGGCCAAACCTTCACATGAATGGCAGTGCCCATGGGGACTGTTGTAGAGCAGAGGGATATTGGAGTATGGTTGTACAGTTTCCTGAAAGTGGAGTCGCATAGTAAAGAACGTTGGTACATTAGCCTTCATCGGTCAGGGTATTGAGTACAGAAGCAGGCTCATGGGAATTGTCAGCAGGAATCCTTGGATTTGTCAAAGGTTGAACGCTGTAAATAAAAATTGAGCGAAGAGCTGTAGATTTAGTGAGTATAGTTTGGGACCGATTTTTTGTTGTCTTTTTTCAGTGAGAGACCAGGTGCGGGGGGGGAGACCGGGGGGGGGGGGGGGGGGGGGGGGTTGGGAAGACTAGACCGGCTCTCATCCGCAAAACCGTGCGCCACAAGCGCTGCCGAACCGCCACAGGACCGTCCCCGGTTCTTCTCCCCCACTCGAGTGTCCCATCCCCACCCGGGGTGCGATCGACAGGACACCGGCCCCCCAGGCCACCGCCAGCATGGAAAACCCACAGCCAGCGCCAACTCTAGCCCAACCTCGCTCCAACTACAGAGGAACCCGCTCCCCGATGGATTGCTACGGCTACAAGTGCCAATTCGCCTATGGCCTGGCCGAGCTGCGCTACCTCAGCCACAGGACTAGCCGGCAGGACAGGCAGAGCCGAGCTGGAGCCAACGGCTGCAAGTCCAGGGCCGCCCCGCCAGCCCAGGGTCACCGGGGACGGGGAAGGCCCAGCAACAACTCAAGAGCACCCGCAGCGACGGAGAGCCGGGGCCCGACCCCGACCACGGACGAAACGCAAGCTTGCACAAAATGCAGCACCACCGTTGCCGAGACTTTATAGCTAGCGACCTATGACCTGGGCCATGCGCAGTCAGAATACCGATCTCGCTTATTCTGTTACAGTTGTACAAGACGTTGGTGAAGACACTTCTGGAGTATTGTGTTCAGTTGTGGTCACCCTGCTATAGGAAGGATGGCATTAAGCTGTAAAGAGTGCAGAGAAGATTTACGAGGATGTTGCCAGGACTCAAGGACCTGAGCTCTAGGAAGAGGTTGGGCAGGTTAGGAGCACAGGAGGCTAAAGGGTGATCATCTAGAGGTGTACACAATCATGAGGGGAGTTGATAGGGTGAATGCACAGTCTTTTACCTGGGGTAAGAGAATCAAGAACCAGAGGACATAGATTTTAGAGGGGAAAGATTTAATAGGAACCTGAGAGGCAAAATTTCACTCAAAGGGTGGTGGGTATATGGAATGAGCTGCTAGAGGATGTTGTTGAGGCAGGTACAATAACAACATTTAAAAGGTGCTCAGACAGGTTCTTGGAAAGGTTAAGTGGGATATGGACCAAATGTGAGCAAATAGGGTGGGCATCTTGGTTGGCATGGACGAGTTGGGCCGAAGGGGCTGTTTCTCTGCTGTATTACTCTTTAAGAATAAGGGGTAAGCCATTTAGAATGGAGACGAGGAAACACTTTTTCACAGAGAGTTGTGAGTCTGTGGAATTCTCTGCCTCAGAGGGCGGTGGAGGCCGGTTCTCTGGATACTTTCAAGAGAGAGCTAGATAGGGCTCTTAAAGATAGCGGAGTCAGGGGATATGGGGAGAAGGCAGGAACGGGGTACTGATTGGGTATAATCGGCCATGATCAGATTGAATGGCGGTGCTGGCTAGAAGGGCCGAATGGCCTACTCCTGCATTTAATGTCTATTGTCTATGCTGACGCTGGATAGGGTGAACAATTCCAGGGATGAATCTGAGCAGCACTTTGTGGTTGGAACTAATGACATGTTTCTTTTTGATGTTGGGGGAAAGAAGAAATATGCCAGCATTGGTCCCTACCAATAATCGAATGGTGATGTGACTAGTTTTGGTTCTCCCTTAGTGATTGACTATTGGCTGTTGTCTGAACCTAGGACAAACCAGTTTGTATGGTTTAATGCAAGCATTCAATGAACTGTTTTCAATGCAGGTTAGCAATAACACAACGTGGTTATCATAACAGTATCTCTGCTTTGGATATTTTTATGAAACAAACAAGTTATGCGGACTTGTAATGCCAGTCTTTTCCATTGTTGTTTTGTAAGCATACACCATTAGTAGAGTTAAATAGTAAGATGGACATAATTGTCATGAGGGCTCAGAACATTTTGAGGTGAGCATCTTATTGTGTATTAGTATGTGTTCTGACAGTTGGATCTTCATAATCAAATTTCTAATGATGTTTATGCAAAGTATTAAGAAGCCAACCGTCCGGTGGATTGTGGGACCTGTTCATTATTGCTGTGGGTTCATGTTCAGGATCAGTCTGATGTTATGTTCTTTGCCATTTGCAGGTTCATGTGTGCCCAGCTGCCAAATCAAGTGCTGCAGAGCATTACTGTTATTGACACACCAGGTATCCTCTCTGGGGAAAAGCAACGCATGAGCAGAGGTAAGAATAGTTTCAGCGGACATGCGTGGGTATCTCCCTCCTGAATTACAAATGAGAAAAGCCAAGTTTTTGGTTTCCTCCTCGGCAGCTACATTGACAGTCATTCAGCTTTCAATGTTTCCCTAGCAGAATTTTTTTTTTTTTTTTGATTTACATTTAATTTCTTCCTTCCTTTTTCTTTGCCTCCCTTATTTTAAAAATAGCATTTCCTCTGTCACCTTTCCTGTGAACTCGGACTGGGCTGAAATTTGCGTATTGAACTACTGAAGTGAATAAAGAATGAAATCTTACACAATGTAAAAAGAATGAAACATTTGCCACGCTTGTTTAATTCAAGCGCTTGTGTAAATGTGCGATCACTGGGTGCAGTGCTATTTTGAAATCACTGCATAATATATAAAGGGTCTTGTGTAGTACACTGTTGATTTAGCTGTAGGTGCCATGAGCAGAATGTGCAGATGAACTACTGTAGAGTTCAGAGAGAGACCAGTTGTGATTGATTGGATAGGAAGCTGTCAATATGCAGTAGTGCAGACTGGTTTGACAGGCGTTAAAGGCAGCAAAAATGACAACAAAAACTGAATTGGTTGTTTCATATCGTTGGGTCAGCTAAAAGGAAGATGAGAACATCTGCATAAGTTTAGAAGGAACAGTACGGTTAATAAAATGGGTGTTCTGAATCGACACTATTGGGGGTTGAATCTACCTGTTGTTGATTCGAGGGTTCAGTTCAGCTATCACCATTGCTTGTCAAGATGTGGTATTCTCAGTTATATAAGAAAACTTAGAAAATGTTTCAACTTTTGGCTTCTGCAATAAATTACGACGACATTGGTAATAGCAAAGATGAATGAGCACATCCTGCACATTGGGACAATTATATAAATCTGTTTTATTTCACTTCCAAGTCACCTATAGGCATTGTTGAATCATCCATTCTATTGTGTCCACAAACAAATATGCATGGTCAGGAGTAAGTGCACAATATTTGTATATAAAAATATACAATTCGCAAATCACATAGGACGGCTGATTTTAGTGTTAACATTATAGAAATATGAAGAAAAGGCAGAATTTTTTAAATAGAGCAAGCACAATGGTGTAGCTAGTAGACCCACTGTCTCGTGGCTCGCGTTCAACCCTGAACTCTAGTGTAAAATTTGCACATTCTTCCTTGGATCATGTGGGTTTCCGCATGCTCTGGTTTCGTTTCTCATTCCAAAGATGTGAGGATTTGTAGGTCAATTGGCCGTGATAAATTGCCTGTAGTGTATGAATGAGTGATAAAGCTTTGTGGTGGAGCGTTGATGGGGAATTTGGGGAGAAAACATTGGGACTAGTGTATGATACAGTGTAAACGGGTGCTTGATGGTCAATGTGAACTAGGTAGGCCTAAGGGCCTGTTTGTGTGCTGGGTGACTGAAGTCTAGTGGTTTTATTATTCAGTTAGTTTCATAAAATCTGAAAAATTCAAGTCAAATTCATAATGATAGAAGCATGGATAGATGTTCCCCTGTTGGAGTACATGTTGTGGATTCCACTAGAATACTTTTGCTTCTGTACTCCGCTCCAGCAACTGTCAAGGTGCTATTTATCATTCTGTTATGACTTTTATTTAAATGCCTGCTCAATCTCCTACCTTTTTTGCCTCCTCAAGAGATATTGTCGTTTCAAATCTCCTTTTCCTCGGTTCCATCACTTTATCCCAAGCAGTGCACCCATTCATCCCGTGCAGTAAGAATGTTTTACGAAAGAAAGGAAGAATACAGTATATTTGCAAAGCAGCTTTCTCAACCCCAGGATATCTTAGTTGAATGAAAAGAGCTGTGTATTCGTTTTGTTACCATTACAATGTTAAAATTTACAATTAAATAAAAATCATACCCATAACAATGCATGGGTTAATAACAAAATAGACCTTTTAAAATGTATCAAATAGAAAATCACAGTAAAGTAGTGAGTGCGCCTTGATTGTACACATTTACATTAAGAATTCTGGAGTGATTTTTGCGGAATAATACATTTTAGTTTTTTACAATAAGGATTGCAAGTTTTCCTAATAATATGTTTAGAATCTTTGAACAGCAGCTAATATAAGAAGGGAGAAATAAAGAACTCCAGATGCTGGTGAATATACAAAAGGGCACAAAGTGCTGGACTAACTCAGCAGGTCAGGCAGCATCCGTGGAGAACATACATGGTTTTAGGTCATGACCCTTCAGACAGATTATGCACCACGATTGTGAAAAGCTTTATTTGCATGCTATGCCAACAAATCATACTCGTATGAGCACAATTACAGTAAGTCATATACAATTAAAACAGGAATTGTAAGCAGAAAAATACCAGAGTGAATAATGTAGTATTGCAGCATCATAACGCAACAGTCACAGAGAAAAAAATTCAAAGTACCACAATGAGGTAGGTTGGAAGATCAGGATTACACCCCATTTTAAGGGAGGACAATTCAGTAGTCTGATAATGGCAGGGAAGAAACTATACCAGAAATGAGTGGTACGTTCTTTCAAACATTTGTATCTTCTGCCTGATGGGAGAGGAGACGAGGAAATGACCGACATGAAAAAGATCCTTGACTATGTTGGCTGCTTTCCAAGGCAGCATGATGTGTGGATGGATTTGATGATGGGGAGGCTGGTTTGTGTGAATGACTGGGTTACATCCAGAGCTTTCCATTTCTTAGTGTTGGGCAGAGTCATTGCCAAATCACCCCTATAGAATGTATTTTACGGTCCATCTATAGCAGTAGGTATAAAGCCATTGGAGACATGGGTAACTTTCTTAATCTGCTGAGGAGAAAAAGGCTTTAATTGATTTCTTGGTTATCATTTAATTTACTAAAGTGCTCTATTCTTACTGCGCTTATCCATGTGGGCATCAATCTTATTATTTAAATTCCAGCATCATGTTACCTTAATTGTAGCAGTGACTTAAATTCCAAAAAATCTTTTTTAACACAAGAGTTTGAATTGTGTTATATAAATCTGATCTCTTTCTCAATACAGGGAATATGAGTTCGATATTTCTTAAGCTAATTCGGGACAATAGAAAAACTAGCTAAAATATAAATGAATGTGGAGGGGGTGGGGGGTCATTTTAAAACCAAAATTTAAAAAAAAATTTTTTGAAAGGAGGTAAATGTTGTGTTGTCCATTGAATTTAATAAATTGAATGACATACGGTAAATTAGAAATATTCACCCTTGAAATGAACAGCAAGGGGAAACTTATGGAAAGATAAAATCAGTCCAATAGACGAGGCAATGCCAATCATTGATCAATTACCCAAATATTTCAGATTGAAAATTGTAGAAATTGAAACTAGATTTGGGTCCATTCGAGTGAATGTGCCAAATGAGGAAGCAGACATAATCTAAAATTATCTTGCTGATCTGGTGTTTATACATACACCAGATGAGTATCTACAATCTGGCAGTATCTATCGTGAATTTATTAATTCAGCAGTTCCATCATATTGCTTGCACAGTATCACACTGACCACATTTTGGGAACTACCATCATATTGGTTGCTCAATATCACACTGACCACATTTTGGGAACTACCAAATAGTCCCAGTTTCTGATCACTTTGTCAGCATTTGAGCTTCTGGTGCATGATATATTTGGATGAAATGAATATTCTAAAGTTGTGCAATTTTTAATTCCTTTCTATGCTCAGCAGAAAATTTCCAATGAGATGCATCAAGTAAACCTTTATATATCTTTTTGTTGAGGGTGTGGAGGGAATATGTAAGAATCTGGCAATGACATTCAAGAATATGATGATATCTGAGGAGGTTCAAACTGGAGAGGCGAGTAGGTGGGAACTGGTGTTGTACGTCAGAAATTGAAAGGAGTGATGGGTGTGTAGAGGTTAGGATCAGTACGTCTCAAAGGAAGGACAGTCAAGGAGAAGTGATGGGAATATGGGGTAGCTACAAAATGGTGACATTGATGGGCTGAAGTGTATTTATATCACTGCAAGGGGTATTTTGGCGAAACCACATGAACTTAAAGCCTGTGATTATGAGGTTGTGGTCATTGCAGAAACTTGGTTGCAAGAGGGACATGGCAGGCAGCTCAATGTTCTGGAGTTTCTATGTTTCAGACGTCATCGGAGGGGGGGGGGAAGAGGTGGATGAGTTGTGCTACTAATCAAAGAGATTCTCGTGGTGGCACTCAGAGGACATACTGGAGGGTTTGTCATCTAGGTAGAGCTTGGAAATAACAAAGGGGCAAACATTCGAATGGGGTGTACTATAGCCCCCCCCCCCCCCCCCCCCCTATGACAAGCAGGAGATAGAAGAACAGATGACTGAAAGATGCCAAGGCAACAGGGTTATTGTAGTGGGTGACTAACTTTCCCAATATTGACTAGGACTTGCTCAGAACAGAATCAAGAGGGTTTCTTGAAAATGTTTGTGGATAAACAAACCCAAGAAGGCTACATTCTGGACCTCGTGTTAGGAAATGAGTCTGGTTAAGTGACTGGTGTTCAGCAGAAGAGCATCTTGGAATGGTGATCACATCTCCATCAGTATTAAGATTGTTTTCAATAAGGAGAAGGGAAGGTACCAAATTGGAGTGTGGCAAACTGCAACATTATTAGGAGGTGCTCGAGAGGATACACTGGGAGCATGTGTTATTGGGTAAGTCTACACCTGACATGTGGAAGACGTTTAAAGACCAGTTGATCAAAGTTCAGAATCAGCATGTTCCCGTGAGGAAGAGGGCTAAGAATGGTAAAGAAAGGGAACCTTGGATGACCAAAGAGATTGCAAATATGGTCAAAAAGAAGATGGAATCAGACAAGGAATATAAAGAAAGGAGGAAAGAACTCAAGTAGGTGATAAGAAGGACCTAAAGGAGCCACAAAATAACTTTGTGAAGTCAGATTAAAGAAAATCCCAAATCTTCTTGTACCTATGTTAAAAATTGGGGATAACCAGGGAGAAGGTAGGACAGATGGACACAAAGTTCTTCAGTCTGATGAAGGGCCTCGACCCGAAACGTCACCCATTCCTTCTCTCCAGAGATGCTGCCTGTCCTGCTGAGTTACTCCAGCATTTTGTGTCTACCTTCAGCATCTGCAGTTCTTTCGTACACAGAAGGTAGGACAGCTCAAGGATGAAGGAGGGAATTTGGGCTTGGAATCTGGGGATGTAGGTGAGGTACTAAATGAGAACATTAGTGATCTCTGTTTTGATGTGAGTCTAGAAAGCATCGTGCTCTTCTGGGAGTTATGCATTGGGCTATCACTTGAGCTACATGGTTTAACTTTATTGGAAATATTGGCAATAAAGCTCCATTACAGCTGCCGAATTCCATTACGGGAAAAGATGGCGTCTACCTGCGGTGACATTTTGCGAATGGCACAACGAAAAATAGTGAAATACAGTGTTTTTTAACTCACCTGCATCAGAGAATCCACTGAAATAAACGCTGTAAGTAGTGAGTTGCTAACGCATTTAAATGCATTAGCGCTACGGCGAACTCCCGATGTTAGCGATGGTAAGGGAATCCCCGATCGGAGGGGTATCCACGATCTCGCGGAGGCACGCAGGTACAGTAAGAACCTTACCTGTAAAAGGAGGCCTTCATGGAGTCTGGAATATAGGCCATCGGGAAGGATCTCCCAGCAGCAACGATGCTGGAGGTGCCGACTTTAATGGAATCCCCCATCTCAGGGGATTCCCCGACCTCGCGGAGACCCGTAAGTACTCTACCTTTAAACACCGAGGAGGTCTCCATTGTGTACGGAAACGTGGCCGTCGGGCAGGACTACAAGTAAGAGTGAAGCGGAGGGGACTTCGGCCCCCTCTCCCTATTATCCTACTGGCCAACGTACAGTCACTTGAAAACAAAGTGGAGAACTTGAGGGCAAGGCTGCTTTATCAAAGGGAATGCTCTGTGTTCTGTTTCACAGAGACATGGCTCACCCCCAGCTCCCCAGACGCAGCGGTCCAGCCTGAAGGGTTCTGTATCCTCAGTATGGACCGTACACAGGCATCTGGGAAAGGGAGAGGAGGGAGCGTCTGCCTCATCGTCAACTCTGCGTGGTGCTCAGACATGGCAATCCTATCCACCTGGAACATCTGGCGGTGAAGTGCCGTCCCTTCTACCTTCCAGGGGAATTCACCTCCATCCTGACCGCGGTCTACATCCCACCCCAAGCAGATGTCCGTCTGGCACTGGAGGAGCTGCACGCCGTGGTCAACAAACACCAGATGTCTTACCCCAAGGCGTTTACCACCATAGCTGGGGACTTCAACAAAGCAAACCTCAAGAAATCAATCCCTAACATCAACCATTTTCAACATCTTCCTACCTCCAGGCAGCAATTAAAGAGGGGGGGGGACAACTCCAGGACTGTTTGTAGTCTGTAGACTGGGCAATGTTCAAGGACTCGGCAACGGACCTGAATGAATACGCCACAGCATTACAGACTTCATGAAGAAATGTGTGGAGGACTGCATCCCAACAAAAACCTTCCAAGTGTTTCCCAATCTGAAGCCATGGATAATAATAATAATATTTTTTATTGTCATTGCACATAGGTGCAACGTGATTTGGTATGCAGCTTCCATCCGATAGTCATAACTTAAACAACTAATAAAATTTAGATATCCCGAGAATCATGATTTATTAAAAAAAAAGAACAGTAAAACAGTCTAAAGTGCAAATATGTCTGTGCCGGTCGATGTGCGTGAATACACTTCATACAGTTTCAACCTCTCACTTCTGAGTTCTGAGGTTCCCACCTGCTTTAAAAGGGCATTAATTATACCGGCGCCCAAGAAGAGCAAGGTGACGTGCCTCAACGACTCGACCAGTGGCACTAATGCCTGTGGTGATGAAGTGCTTTGAGAAGTTGATCATGGCGCAAATCCTGCCTCGCCAAAAAACCTGGACCCACTGCAGTTCGCTTACCGCTACAACAGATCAACGGTGGATGCGATCTCGCTGGTCCTCCACTACGCTCTGGATCACTTGGACAACAAAAACTCATATGTCAGGCTGTTATTCATTAATTACAGCTCAGCATTTAATACAATCATCCCCTCCAAGCTGGTTACCAAACTCTCAGAACTGGGTCTCTGCGCATCCCTCTGCAATTGGATCCTCGACTTCCTCATGTTTACAACTTGATGTTAATTTGGTAAAATTGATAAATACTGAGCTATTTTTCAGTGTTTCAAGTTGAAACAGCAGCATATTTTCCTTTGTGTATTGAGATGACAGAGTATTTTACGTTCTTTCTTGGTCATTTGTCTTGTGGTCCATTGTTTACTACTTTAGGTTGAAATGTAGGGTGTGGATTAATTAATTCAATTATTTCATTGTGGAATTGAATAAATCTTGGCATTTGTTTCAGAGTTCTGGTTCGAGTTCATGCCCTGTTAACTGAACAAAAACATCCAGTAGTTAGGATTTTCATATTGTATTATTATTAAACTGTCATTGATTGATTACAGTTTAATAAATATATTTTTGTTTGACTGATGGAAATTTATTGCAGGACACCAGCAAAGGAACAGTTGTTAGTTTTCCTTCTGTTGCTGCATTTGACAGTATGATGATTTTGATCAGTAATTTAAATAGTTCAGGAGACTTTGTCATCTTGCCAGTTTTCCAGATGGAATTATAGATGTATACATTTTCATTTGGCCGGTGGATTTACATAAGTGTGCAATTTTTTTAAATTAAGTAAGCTATTTGGGGGATTTCATTTATTTATCATGTAACAGATTCATAGTGTCCAGATTTGGATAAGGGTCTCAACCCAAATTATCATCTTCCATTTTCCTCCACTAGTTTGTTGCGTTCCTTTTAGAACTTTGTTTTTTTGCTCTGGATTTTTGGTTAGTACGTCTGTAATGAAAATGCATAGCAGAAGGGCAGCAATTGATCTTCAGGTCCTAACCTGATCCTGTTCAGATATGTCACTTTGGGATCCTGTACAGACAAAGAACATTGCTCAAAGGAATGGTTCTACTACAAAGGTTATTTATATCATGTTATTTCCCTTTGTTTTTTCTCTCTTATTCATCAGAGCTGAACTTTCTTTAGATTTAGGTTCAGGTTTGTTATTGTCACATGTACCAAGGTAGAGTGAGGAGCCTTGTTTTGCATGCTACCCAATCAAATCAGATAATACAAAAAATAAATACAATCAAGCCAAATTCATGTACAATAGTTAGAGCAAAATGAAAGAATATACTTCTCTGCATTGTAGTGTGCCAATTCTAAAGACACAGTTCAAGGTCCACAATGGGGGTAAGAGGTGAATCGGACAGTACTTTAGCTTATGGAAGAACCCTGATGACTGAGGGGAAGAAGCTGTTCCGGAGTTTAGTTGTACATGCTTTCAGGCTTCTGTATCTTCTACATGACTGGATTGAGGAGAAGAAGGAATGACGAGGGTAGGGCAAGTCTATGGTTAGAAAGACACAAAGTGCTGAAGTGCGGGGCAGGCAGCATCTTTGGATAAAATGGAAAGGTGATGTTCTATTTGATAAAAAATGCCCGACCCAAAACGTCACCTAGCCTTGTTGTCTAGAGATGCTGCCTGACCCCCCTGACTCCAGCACTTGGTGCCATTATTTGTAAATCAGCATCTGCAGTTCCTCATTTCTACTAATAGCCTGAGGGGTTTTGACAGGATGGCTCCTATTGTGGGAGTTCCTTGTATCATGTCTTTGATTATGTTGTATGTTTTTCTCAGGCAGGGTGAAGTGTGAATGGAGCCACTATTTGAGTCCGAATAATGATGGCTCGGCTATTCTCTGCAATTTCTTGCTGTTTTAAACAGAGTTGTTCCCGAACTAAGGCAACCCAACAGTATGCTTTCTATGGTACACAAAATTGCTGGAGGAACTCAGCGGGTGCAGCAGCATCTATGGAGCGAAGGAAATAGGCGACGTTTCTGGCCGAAACCCTTCTTCAGACCCGCCCGCCCGCAATTTTGTGTACCTTCGATATTCCAGCATCTGCAGTTCCCTTTTGAACAGTATGCTTTCTATGGTCTTCTTCTTGGCCTAAAGTTGGAGGTCAACTTGTTCTATTTGATGGTACACAAAATTGCTGGAGAAACTCAGCGGGTGCAGCAGCATCTATGGAGCGAAGGAAATAGGCGACGTTTCGGGCCAAAACCCTTCTTCAGACTGATGGGGGGTGGGGGGGAAGAAGGAAGGAAAAGGGGAGGAGGTGGAGCCCGAGGGCGGGCGGATGGGAGGGTGGGAGGAGACAGCTAGAGGGTTGAGGAAGGGGAGGAGACAGTAAGGACTAGCAAAATTGGGAGAATTCAATGTTAATGCCATCCGGACGCAAGGTCCCCAGGCGGAATATGAGGTGCTGTTCCTCCAATTTCCGCTGTTGCTCACTCTGGCAATGGAGGAGACCCAGGACAGAGAGGTCGGATTGGGAATGGGAGGGGGAGTTGAAGTGCTGAGCCACCGGGAGGTCAGGTTGGTTATTGCGGACTGAGCAGAGGTGTTCGGCGAAACGATCGCCCAACCTCCGCTTAGTCTCGCCGATGTAAATCAGCTGACATCTAGAGCAGCGGATGCAGTAGATGCAATCATCTGCCATTAGTTGATCTTTTGTTTGTGCATGTCGGGTTGATTGCAGTAGTCGAAACCGGGTGGACCACGTGAAGGTTGCAATCTCCCACCCTCTTTTCTATGGTGCATCAGTAGAACTTTGTAAGAGTTATTGGAGGTATGCTGAATTTCCTCAGTCTTCTCGGGAAATAGAGGTGTTGGTGTGCTTCTTGCTGTCGCTTCAATATAGTTGGTGCATGACAAATCATTGGTAATATTTATGCCAGGGAACTTGAAGCTTGCAACCATTTCCATTTTAACACCATTGATGCTGATTGGGCATATACTCCGCCAGGCTTCCTGAAGTCGACGACTAGCTCCTTCATCTTGCTGACATTGAGGGAGAGGTTGTTGGCTTCACAACGTCCTCTATCTCCTCCTAATACTCCATCTCGTTATTGTTCAAAGTCCAGCCCACCACAATAGTGTCATCTGCCAACTTGTAAAAAGAGAAGTTGAAACAGTTACAATTTGCAGTGGTTAGTTTTGTATATGTAATTGACACTTCTATATTTTGAATTTAAACTAACATATGCTACTGAAAATCTAAACTCTAAATCAGTCATCATCCACAAACTGATTACCTTCAATCGTCTGCCATTATTCTCCTTGTATTCTGGTGAATTTTTGTGCTAAAATACTCTCTTTCTGTTTTAACCAATTGTTATGGAATTCTGGTAGACAGAAAATGCTGGAGAAACTCAGCGGGTGAGGCAGCATCTATGGAGAGAAGGAATAGGCGACGTTTCGGGTTGAGACCCTTCTAAGTTTCTCCAGCATTTTTTGTCTACCTTCAATATTTTTCCAGCATCTGTAGGTCTTTCATAAACGTTATGGAATTCAGAATAATTTGGCCTATGGAACTTCAGGCACATGTCCTAGTTTTCTGTTCTGCTTTGGCATGATTAGATTTGAGCAAAAACTGTAAATTGGAAATTATTTACACAAATTAAGATATCTTTTATCATTATTCACCTTTTTTAACTCCAAATTTGCTATTTTTTTCAGCAATTACTTAGCACAAAGTTTTTTGCATTGCTTCTCCCAAAAAAAATCTAGAATTTGTCTTTTTGCTTTGCACTATATTCGTTTTTTTATTTATTGAACTTTTTTTGTTTATTATGCTATCTATTGATAACTGTGTTTATGAACCTGATGCCCTGCTGCAAATAAGAATTTAATTGTTCTGTTCCGGTACACACGCCATTCAAAACTCTTGACTTTTGATTCCAAGTTGCAGCAAACTTCATTTTAAGAAAGCTTGGGAGCATTTCCTAGAGGGTCATCTCTATTATGCCCCAAAAAAATGCATATTTTCTTTATTTTACTGTTTTTTGTTATCTTTTTCATTTTTCATGCATTAGCTTTGAGCACTTCCAGCAAAGCTGCTATTTAATGCTCAACCCTAACCATGCTTGAGAAAGCGCAAGTAAACTGCCTTTTTACCTGCAAATGTTATTGAGCTTTTAAGAAGGAACTGCAGATGCTGGAAAATCGATGGTACACAAAAATGCTGGAGAAACTCAGCGGGTGCAGCAGCATCTATGGAGCGAAGAAGATAGGCAACGTTCGGGCTGAAACCCTTCTTCAGACTGATGGGTGGGGGGAGGCGGGGAGAAGAAAGGAAAAAGGAGGAGGAGGAGTCTGAGGGCTGAGGGAGAGGTAGGAAGGGGAGGAGACAGCAAGGACTAACAGAATTGTGAGAATTCAATGTTCATGCCACCGGGATGCAGACTGCCCAAGCGGAATATGAGGTGCTGTTCCTCCAATTTCCGGTGTTGCTCACTCTGGCCATGGAGGAGGCCCAGGACAGAGAGGTCGGATTCGGAATGGGAGGGGGAGTTGAAGTGCTGAGCCACCGGGAGGTCAGGTTGGTTAAAGCGGACCCAGCGGAGGTGTTCATCGAAACGATCGCCAAGCCTACGCTTGGTCTCACCGATGTAGATCAGCTGACATCTAGAGCAGCGGATGCAATAGATGAGGTTGGAGGAGATGCAGGTAAACCTCTGTCGCACCTGGAACGACTGCTTGGGTCCTTGAATGGAGTCGAGGGGAGAGCTCTTGGATTGTTATTGAGCTCTTGGATTGGAAATCCCACAGGGCGTTTTTAAATGTTAGGGTTCTCCTTATGTGTGTATTTATAGTGCTTATTTTGTTGAAAACAGATGGCTAATTGCAATGCTTTGCTTTTTTAGGATATGACTTTTGTGAAGTTTTGCGATGGTTTGCCGAAAGAGTTGATCGCATAATCCTGCTCTTTGATGCCCACAAATTGGATATATCTGATGAGTTTTCAGAGGCTATCAAGGCACTAAAAGGCCAAGATGACAAGATCCGTGTTGTTCTGAACAAGGCAGACCAAGTAGATACACAGCAACTGATGAGGGTGTATGGTGCATTGATGTGGTCCCTTGGCAAAGTGATTGACACTCCTGAGGTCGTCCGCGTCTACATTGGATCCTTCTGGTCAAAACCCCTCCAGATTACCGAAAATCGAAAGCTCTTTGAAATGGAAACAGAGGACCTCTTCAAGGATATTAAGAGCTTACCTCGAAATGCTGCACTGCGCAAACTTAATGACCTCATCAAAAGAGCCAGGCTTGCCAAGGTATGAGTGTAAAAATGTAGAATGTTGAATCTGATTCATTACAGGGTGTCAAATTGATAATTATGTCCAATAAAAGCAAAATGCTTTGGAATGCTCGCAAACACTTGACTGGCCAGATCTGAGCAAACTTTTCCACAGATTAGTCAAGCGGTATAATTACGCAATTGAGGTATCTTTCAGCCCTGGCGCAGCTGGTCAAACTGCTGCAGCACAGCGCCAGAATATCGAGTTCAATCCCGACCTCTTCTGCTGTCTGTGTGGAGTTTGCATGTTTTTCATGTCACCACATGCGCTTCCTTCCGGTGCTCGATTTCTTCCCACGTCCCAAAGACGTGTGGGTTTGTAGATGTATTGGCCTCTATAAATTGTCAGTAGTGTATAGGGAGTGGATGCAAAACGGGATAACATAGAACTAGTATGAACTACTATATTGTTTCCAAGCAGTATCTCTAAACTAAACTAAATATTTCAAACTCCCCCGTTTCTATTTGTGGATATATCGAATCTCATCAATAATGGTGATCTACTGGAATATGTATACTTCAGGAGGCAAAGCCAAAATCAAACACATAGAATTTACAACCATAATTTAGTCAGAAGTGTCAGGCTCGCTTTGGCTTTTCCTGTGGTCCTCGCCATTGCCTCCAATAATTTGATTAATTGTACATGATGCTAAAAAAAATCAATACTAGATCTAATAAAAGGCCATGAACATCAGCAACCCTGTTTCATGTGTCAAAAGCCAAATTGTTCAAAGCATTTACTACATTGGAAAATTATATGCTTTGATCCATAGACAAGCACTGAATTGAAGTCTCTGAAGTATTTTGTAAAGATCCACTACCAATATGCTGTGACTGTGAAGACTGACCAACTACAACCTCTTCCTTTGAACTTGGCATGCCTCCCACAAAATTTCCACGCATTCCACAATGACTTTTGAAGATCATGGCAAAATATTAATAAATAGTATCTTGGAAAGAGAATTACAAGTTTAGTTTTTAGTAGGAGAGAAGGTAGGAGAAGGATGTGTATATCTGGCTGTGATTAGGTGGGTTAAAATGACTCAATGGCATCAGTTACCATTACTTTAAGCTTCCTGGTTTGTGTCATGAATTGTTATTGAAAGGGGGGGGGGGGGGACGTTGTCTCTCCTAGTTCTCACAAAAGGTCACACAGATGCTGCCTGACCTGCTCTGTGCTTCCAACATTTTCAGTTTTTCTTTCAGATTTCCAGCACCTACATTTTTGTTTTGATTTGGATTGAATGGAATGTTGGGGCTTTACTCCAAGGGAACAGAGTATAACATTATGGAAGATTTGGTGTAACGTTTACAGGGTATTGGTGAAAGGATGCCCGGCGTATTGTGTGTAGTTTTTAATCTCTATAGATTATAGAGGGAGGGAAGGGGAGGAAGCGGAGAGGGGGAGAAAGGGGGGGGGGGGGGGGGAGAGAGGAGAGGAAGGGGGAGAAAGAGTGGAAAGGAGAGAGGGGGGAGGAGAGTGAGAAGGGTTGTGAGAGAAGTAGAGGGAGGGAAGAACGGACAATAGGAAGAGGCGAAGGTGGACATTGCAAGACAGAGGGGAGTGGAGAGAGGTCACGGAAGGAAAGAGTGGGGAGGAGAAGGGGGGGAAGAGCGAAGGAAGGGACGGGGTCAGAACGAGAGACAGCAAGAGAGGGTAGAGGGAGAGATCGGGGGAGGAGAGAGAACTGTGGGGACAAGCGGGTCAGAACGCGAGGCCGTGAGAGGAGAGAGAGGGGGCGGGTGGGTCGATGGGCAGACGGAGAGACTGAAATGAAACGGGGAGTGATAAAGTAGCGAGAGAGAGAGGGAGAGAGAGAGAGAAAGAGAGAGGAGACGAAGTGGGGTTTTACACGAGAGGCCGAGCGGAGGGTCCAAAAAAAAGACGATTTGTGTGGTATTTGGTAAAATAATAGCAATATGAAGATGCCATGACCAAAGCAAAGATACTAGAGCGGAGACGGAAGCCGGTTACGGAAATGGCGCTAAAGATTACCCATGACCTACTACGGCTTTTTCGTCGAGTGGACTATCTTGCTCCGCTCTTTGATCTTTGGTCACAATGTTGATTGCTGGAATGAAGATGGTGAGGTACAAAAACAGGTTGAGCAGGTTGCATCCAAATCCATTGTGGATTCTGCGATGATGTTATCTCTCATTTGGGTATCCAGAACAGGGGCACATGTACCACCAGATTTGTTTTGTTTGTGCATAGATTTAGAATAAGAGCAATTTCATCTCTGAGGGTCTTTGCTGCTTTGGAGATCTCTACACCACAGAACTACTCCCTTGGCATATTTTCCCGTTTGTGAAAAACAGGCCGAACTACTGAATGGCTTAGCTGACATGAGTTTGGCTGGTTTATTATGTTTGTCATGTGTACAGAATACAGTGAAAAACTTTGTTTGCATGCTATCCTGTCACTCATGCTATAACAAGTCATACAGCAGTACAATAGACTGTGCCAGAGTGCAGAATATGTAGTATTACAGTCACAGACAAAGTGCAGACTAAAAAAAGTGCATGGTTCACAATGAGGTAGTTTGGAAGATCATGTCTGATGCTGTCCCTGAATCTGGTGGCCTGTGCTTTCAAACTTTTGATTGTTGCCTGATAGGAGAGGAAGGAAGAGGAAATAACCATGATGAAAATGGTCCGTGATTATGCTGGCTGCTTTCCCAAGGCAGCGTGAAGTGCAGATGGAGACTTGGAGACACAAGGGATTTGGAGAAAATAAGGAACAAGGAACTGCAGTTGCTGGAATTTGAGCATAACAAAATGCTGGAGTAACTTTAGCGCGCCAGGCAGCATCTGTGGAGGGAATAGTTAGGCGACGTTTCAGGTCGGGATGTTTCTTCAGACTTGGGCAGCAGAACTCTAGACATAGACTGCAGATTTGTTCTACTTTCAAGATGCCCAAGGCTACATTCCTACATCACAAAT
Source organism: Amblyraja radiata (assembly GCF_010909765.2). NCBI lineage: Eukaryota > Metazoa > Chordata > Chondrichthyes > Rajiformes > Rajidae > Amblyraja > Amblyraja radiata. The sequence goes on along the minus strand of NC_045964.1, from coordinate 7,025,271 downwards.
ATGATATCACAAGGATAAAATAGGAATATTGACATTTAGTTATTTAGTAATTTAATCCTTCCTGTAGATTTAGAGGCTTTTATGGGGGCAAAATAGGTCATGTGTACACAAAGAATTCCATGAAACAAAAGTTAAAAAATCTCAAATGAAGGAGCTTGTTTAGTGCAGTGCTGTGCAATTCTAATTTCACAAAGCTTCACAGCAGATCGATCTCGACCTGAAACGTCATCAATCCATGTTCTCCTGAGATGCTGCTGAGTTACTCCAGCACTTTATCTCCTTTTGTGTCTTAACCAGCATCCGCAGTTCCTTGTTTCTAAACTAAATCGTGAATTACGTTTAGAGATACACGTGAGGTATGGGCCATTAGTTTCATCTGGCAGGGTGGGATGATCTAAATGATTAATCCGGTTTATTATTGTCACATGTACGGAAATGCAGTGAAAAGCTTTGAGTTGCTCACTGTCCACGCAATCAAACCAAACAGACGTCGTAGTGGTAAAAGTGAAATGAAACAGAATGCAGAACATATTTTAAGTTTAGTGTTTCAGCATGGAGTGTATGAGATGCCCATTCGAGAGCCCGTTCAGTCGTCCATTCACTGATAACAGTGTTTTCAAGCTTTTGTCTTTTCTGCCCAATGGGATTATGTTGGTGCATAGATGGAGTAGTTGGGGTGGGTTAGAGTCTGCTTTGCATGATGGGCAGGGCTGTGTTCACATCTCTGCAATTTCTTGCGGTTTTGGAAAGAATAAGTTTTGATGTATCCCTAAATGATACTTTCTATGGTGCTTCTATAAAAATCATTGGAGATATGCTGGTTTTCCTTATGAGAAAGTAGAGGCAATCATGGGTGTCAATGTGGTTAGATCAGGACAAATTAGTGGTGATATTTATGCCTGGGAACTTGAAGGTCTCGAGCATCTCCACATCAGCGCCATTGATGCAGACTGGGGCATGTACTCCACCCCACTCCCTGAAGTTGGTGACTCGCTCTTTCGTTATGCTGACACTGATGGGGAGGTAGTTGTCTTGATACCATGTTACTAAGCTCTCTATTTCATTCCTGTATTCCTTGTCAACGATGGAGATCTGGCTCGCTACAGTAGTGTCATCTGCAAACTTGTAAATGGAGTAAAAGCAGAATTTAGTTGTGCAGTCGCAAATGTATCAATCAATCAACCTTTATTGTCATCCTGCAAAGCAACAATTGTACAGTGCAAAATGAGAAGACGTTTCCCAGGGAATACCGGAGCATCGCACATAAAACTTAAACATTTCACACATAAATAAAAACAATCCAGTCCCTGATGAAACAGTACAAATAGTTAAAAGCAGGTAAAACAGCAACATAAAAATACAGTCATTAAAATGTCCAGGGCAGCTTATTTGAGTGGCCAGTGCCAGAGTTATTAAATATAACGAGGGTTTGAGAGCACATCCTTGCAGGTGCTGTGAAAGATCGTGGCAGATGTCTTGTCACCTATTCTTGCTGATTGTGGTCCATAGGTCAAGTAGTCTAGGATCCTGTTGTAGACTGGTGGGTGAGTCAGGAGTTTGGGCATGTTTGGTTGTGTTTAAGATGCTGGGTTTTTATTTATTATTGTCATGTGTACTGAGGTACAGTGAAAACCTTTGTTATTAGAGAATTTAAAGATATAGCATGGTAACAGGCTCTTCGGCCCACTGAGTCCACGCTAACCATTGATCACCAATGCACACTAGTTATCCCACTACACGCCAAGGGTAGTTTACAGAGGGATTTATATTTGGGGTTGTGGGAAGAAACCACATCACCCAGAGGAATCTCACGCGGTCATAGGGAGAACATGCAAACTCCACCTAGACTGCACCCCGAGGTCAGGATCGAATTTGGGTCTCTGACGACTCTACGGCTGTGTCACTGCGCCGCCCAGATGCATGTTATCTAATCAGATGATACTATGTATAAATACAATCAAGACAAACTGAAGTACAAGAGTAGAGCAAAGGGGAAGATATAATGCAGAATATAATTCTTAGCATTGCAGCACACCAGATCCATGGACAAAGTCAATGTCTGTAATGGGATAGAGATGAATCGGATAGCACTCTAGCATATGGTAGGACTGATCAGAAGCCTGATACCAGAGGGAGAAGCTGTTCCTGAGTCTGGTGGAGCAGGAAGAAGAAAGAACAACCAGGATGGGACATGTCTTTGATTATGTTGGCTTTCCTGAGGCAGCGTGAAGTGTAGATAGTCAATGGTGGGGAGTATGATCTGTGTGATGGACTGGACTACATCCACAACTTTGTGCAACTTCTTGTGGTTTTGGGCAGAGTTATTTCCAAACCAAGCTGTTATGCAACCCGCCAGTATGCTTTCTATGGTTCATCTGTGAAGATTTACATAGATACATAGACAATAGGTGCAGGAGTAGGCCATTCGGCCCTTCGAGCCATTCAATGTGATCATGGCGGTAGGGTCATTGGAGACATGTCAAATTTCCCCAATCTCTGAAGGAAGTATAGGCATTGGTGTGCCTTCATTGCTGTGGCCGCATTGTGGTTGACCCACAACAGACCGTTAATGTGAAGAAGCTATCATCCATTTCCACTCCGGCACTTCCACACACTTCTTGAAGTCGATAACTAGCTCCTTTGTCTTGCTGACATTGAGGGAAAGTGAGGCAGAGCTGTAGTCAATAAATAGTCGTTTGACTTGGGTACCTTTTATCCAGGGATGATTGTAGGGCCAGGGAGATGGTGTCTGCTGTGGGCCTGTGGCAGAGGTAGGTGACGTAGTGGTTCAAGGCTGCCTGGGAGGTTGGAGTTGATGTGCACCATGACCAGTCACTGAAACCATTTCATTTTAATTGTTGCTGTAGCTTCATCCAACAACCAGAGCTCCAAAGTACACATCTCTATATTTTTTATTTTCTGTGTCGAGAGAGTAGGATAAATATCTGGAAGGGACAGTAGAGTAGGAATACCCTGGATTGTTCTTTGTTAGTTTAGTTCAGAGATACAGCACGGAAACAGCCGCTTCAGCCCACCAAGCCCACACAATTTTTACCGAAGCCAATTACCCTACAAACCAGTACATCTTGGTATGTGGGAGGAATCTGGAGCACCCGGGGCAAATCCACGTGGTCACGGGGAGAACATATAAACTGTACAGACAGCACCCGTAGTCGGGATCGAACCTGTGTATCTGGCGCTGTATGGCAGCAACTCTGCCGCTGCGCCACCATGTCACCCCCATGCTCTTGGTATAAGCTGAATGGCCTCCTCCCATTGGTGGCACAAAAATAATTTCTTGGTTGTACATTAGTTTGAAATGGTATACATTTTTTATTTCAGCAGTCCCATGGAACCTCTACACACGTAATGGTGGCCTTGTTATAACCCGTGTTATATTTATGTCACTTGTATCCTGAGGATGTGCTTTGTGGTCATGCTGGAGACTTTGCAAAGTCTCAACTGCAAGGTCATGTACAGCATTATAATTTAAGATCATATTTCTAGAATATCGATGCACTGTTTTTGAGTTTTCTGCACGATATTCATGTCTGACAATTTATTTCAGTAAACACCTAAGCACAACTCACTACAAATCTATTATTTGGAATTTGGTTTTGAAATTATAGCAATTAACTCAAATTATTTGAATATGTATTTGAAATTTCTTTGTCCTATTTGTATGAAAAATAGTTTAAATCTGCTGAATATGTCACATTAGGGCACGTCTGAAGAAGGGCCTCGACCCAAAAAGTCACCCATTCCTTCTCTCCAGAGATGATGCCTGTCATTTAATTCCACCGGGTCCTAGCGCCCGTCTGCCCAGCCTTGCTAACCTCAGTGGCTGCTCCACTGACCCTCCCCCATCCCCCCCCAACCATGTCACACCCGCTCTTCCCCACCCACATTACAGCCCTCTCTCCCCCCCACCCCCTGACCACCCACCACCCCTCCAACACCCACAACCCCCTACCCAGTCTAACCACCTGCCTTCCTCTGGCCCCAACTCCCACCCCTGCCGGGTGTTCACCATCCCCCCCGACCTCCCCCTCTCCCCCACCCAACGGTCTGTCCTCAGCAGAGGTCTTACCTTTGTCCCCCTCCGTCCCCATCTCAATGAGTTCCGCGCCCACCATGACTTGGAGAGCTTCTACCGTCGTCTCCGCCTCACAGCGCACTTCCATGGTAAGGAGTCCTCGCCCCCTAATGATGACCCCTTTTCCCGTCTCCAACGCACCCCCTCCTCGTGGAACCCCCCTCAGAAAGTCCCGGCTCTGGAACTCTTCATTCAGAACTGCCGCCGCGACGTCAACCGCCTCAACTTCTCCACTCCCCTTTCTCACTCCAATCTTTCCCCCTCTGAACGCACTGCCATCGAATCACTCCGCACAAACCCAGACTGGGTCATCAAACCAGCCGACAAGGGAGGTGCCGTGGTAGTCTGGCGCGTCGATCTCTACAAAGCTGAGGCCACGCGCCAACTCTCGGACACCTCCTCCTACTTACCCTTGGACCATGACCCCACTGACGAGCACCAGGCCACCATTTCTAGCACCATCACCGACTTCATCAATTCCCACGCCCTACCTGACCAAGCCTCCAAACTCATCGTTCCCCAGCCCCGCACGGCCCGTTTTTACCTTCTCCCCAAAATCCACAAACCCGGCTCTCCCGGCAGACCCATTGTCTCTGCGTGTTCGTGCCCCACCGAACTCATCTCCACATACCTTGACTCCATCCTATCCCCCTTGGTCAAATCCCTCCCCACCTATGTTCTAGACACCTCAGACACTCTCCGCCGCCTCCACGCATTCCACTCTCTGGGCCCTCACCCCCTCATCTTCACCATGGATGTCCGGTCACTCTACACCTCCATCCCCCACCAGGATGGCCTCAGAGCCCTCCGGTTCTTCCTCGACCAGAGGAGCAACCTATACCCAGCCACTGACACTCTCCTCCGCTTAGCGGAGTTGGTCCTCACCCTCAATAACTTTACATTTGACTCCTCCCATTTCCTCCAAACACAAGGCGTAGCTATGGGCACACGCATGGGCCCCAGCTACGCCTGCCTCTTTGTCGGGCACGTTGAACAATCCTTGTTCAATGCATACCAGGGCCCCATCCCCGACCTCTACCTCCGCTACATTGACGACTGCTTTGGTGCCACCTCCTGCACCCACACACAACTGACTGACTTCATCCACTTCACCACCAACTTCCATCCGGCACTCCAATACACCTGGACGATTTCAGACACTTCCCTACCATTCCTTGACCTCACCATCTCCATCGCAGGGGACAGACTCCTGACCGACATACATTATAAACCCACTGACTCACATGGCTATCTGGACTACACGTCTTCCCACCCTGCCCCCTGTAAAGACTCCATCCCCTACTCCCAATTCCTCCGCCTACGCCGCATCTGTTCCCAGGATGAGACATTTCATACCAGGGCATCGGAAATGTCCTCGTTCTTCAGGGAACGGGGATTCCCCTCCGCCACCATAGATGAGGCTCACACCAGGGTCTCATCCATACCCCGTAACGCTGCTCTCTCTCCCCATCCCCGCACACGCAACAAGGGCAGAGTCCCTCTGGTCCTCACCTTTCACCCCACCAGCCGGCAAATACAACACATAATCCTCCGCCATTTCCGCCACCTCCAACGTGACCCCACCACTCGCCACATCTTCCCATCTCCCCCCATGTCTGCCTTCCGCAAAGACCGCTCCCTCCGCAACTCCCTCGTCAATTCTTCACTTCCCTCCCGCACCACCCCCTCCCCGGGCACTTTCCGTTGCAACCGCAAGAAATGCAACACCTGTCCCTTCACCTCCCCCCTCGACTCCATTCAAGGTCCCAAGCAGTCGTTCCAGGTGCGACAAAGGTTCACCTGTATCTCCTCCAACCTCATCTACTGCATCCGCTGCTCTAGATGTCAGCTGATCTACATCGGTGAGACCAAGCGTAGGTTGGGCGACCGTTTCGCCGAACACCTCCGCTCAGTCCGCAATAACCTACCTGATCTCCCGGTGGCTCAGCACTTCAACTCCCCCTCCCATTCCCAATCCGACCTCTCTGTCCTGGGTCTCCTCCATTGCCAGAGTGAGCACCAGCGGAAATTGGAGGAACAGCACCTCATATTCCGTCTGGGGTCCTTGCGTCCCCTTGGCATCAACATTGAATTCTCCCAATTTGGCTAGCCCGTGCTGTCCCCTCCCCCCCTCCCCTTCCTTCACCCTCTAGCTGTCTCCTCCCATCCGCCCGCCCTCGGGCTCCTCCTCCTCCTCCCTTTGTCCTTCTTTCTTTCCCCACCCCCTATCAGTCTGAAGAAGGGTTTCGGCCCGAAACGTCGCCTATTTCCTTCGCTCCATAGATGCTGCTGCACCCGCTGAGTTCCCCCAGCAATTTTGTGTACCTTCGATATTCCAGCATCTGCAGTTCCCTTTTGAACATGATGCCTGTCCTGCTGAGTTACTCCAGCATTTTGTGTCTGTCTTCACATTAAGACATTTCTTTCATTTTAAAGTTTCTTGGAAACTGCCTGATATAAATTGCTTTTAGGTTCCCATGAATCTTTCAGTAAGTTTGCACTGTAGATTTTGTGTTGCTTTTAGATTAAAATGAGTATTTCTCGGTTTTCCAAAATCCATACTGCCTGCAGGCTGCAACCACTTACTTCTCTGTTCTCAAGCTGAACCTGGTGTCATGTCACTTCACAGACTCATGGCCACTAACTCCATCACTGAACCCAAGCATCTACAAATGGACATTTGTAATTACTGTTTAAAGGTTCAAAGAACAGTTTATTGTCACCTGTTAAGGTACAGTGAAACTCAAACATGAAATGTAACTATCTATTACAACACTTTAGTTCAGGCATAGTTAACTACTTTCAGGATGTTCAGTTCAATTTAGTTTATTGTCAAGGCACAGTGAAAAGCTTTTATGACGGTCCCGATGTTGGGGGAGTCCAGAACCAGGGGCCACAGTTTACGAATAAGGGGTAGGCCATTTAGAACGGAGATGAGGAAAAACCTTTTCACCCAGAGAGTTGTGAATCTGTGGAATTCTTTGCCTCAGAAGACAGAGGCCAATTCTCTGGATGCTTTCAAGAAAGTTAGATAGAGCTCTTAAAGATAGCAGAGTCAGGGGATATGGTGAGAAGGCAGGAACGTGGTACTGAATGTGGATTTTCAGCCATGATCACAGCTGGCTCGATGGGCTGAATACTCCTGCACCTATTGTCATATATATATCGTGATCTTTTGATCAATCTCTGGTGCTAAGTATTTATATATATTATAATTATGTATCTTACAGACAAATAAAATTGGCCTTGGAGTGAATCACAACAGGATGTGCTCAGCCCAGTTTTTGGATAGACAGGACTTAGACGAGAAATATATGCAAACGCTTCAAAATAAGTGCCAAATGATTTTCATGTATCTTACAGATGCAAATGGGTCTAATTTTTGCATATTAATGTTATCTAAATTTGTAAGTAATAGCAAACTCATTCCGAAGGAAAGCAATGGGGACAAAATGGGGAAGTGTAATGAAACCTTATTTAGGGGTGGCCCAGAGTGACAATGTGAATTGTTTCCAAGGACCACCTATGCAAACATGGAAATCATGAACTTCGTGAGAAGTCTTTGCCATTGTCATTCACACCCGGTTGCTGGAGTCCAGAGGACATACAAGGGACTGCAGTTGCTGGAATCTTGAGCTGTGTGCTGGAGTAACTCAGCAGGTCAGGCACTCTGGAGGGGAATGGGCAAGCGACATTTTGGGTCGGAACCCTTCTGACTGAAGTCGACCCAAAATGTCGCCTGTCTATTCCCTGCATAGATGCTGAATTCCTGCTAAACTCCTCCAGCGCTTTGTAGTTTGCTCAAGATGCTTGCATCTACGGTTCCTTGTGTTTTCATGGCTTAGACCTAGTGCAGGTTCAGTTCTCAATTCCTTCCAGTCATATCTTCATTTTGCAACTCGAACGTTCTTTAGTCTATATTTTCACACTTGTTCCATTCACTGTTCCATTCACTCATTGAACAGATAACTTTGCTGGTGACACTGGTTTTCCGACATTAGAGATGAGTCCTTTCTGTCCCCCCCCCCCCCCCCCACCCTTTCTGTAGGTAAAACAATCTTATATTGTCCCATTGCCAGTTCTGACAAAGTGTCTTCAACCTGAAACATTGCAGCCTGCTCTACTGAGTATTTCCAGTCTTTTCTGTTCTTATTTTAACTTGTAAGGAGGTTGGAGTACAAGGCTAAGGAAGTTTTACTGCAAATAGCTCTGATGAAACAGCACCAACAAGGTTAGAATCTCCATATCTGAGGACATAATGCATTACGGGTGCACCAGATTAATTCCTATGTTTACATAATTTTCCTAAAAGGAAGATTAAGTTAGTTGGATTTGTGTTCAATAGAATTTTGAACAATGCAAGGTGATCTCATTGAAACTCATAAGGTCCTGAAGGGGTTTGACAGGATGGTATGGGTAGGCAAAAAATGCTGGAGTAACTCAGTGGGTCAGGTAGCATTTTTGGAGGAAATGGATAGGTGACGTTTCGGGTTGGGACCCTTCTTCAGACTGATTGTAGTGGAGGGGGGGGGGAAGGGGCAATGGTAGTGGGGGAAAAACCAGGACAAATCGAGGCCGGCAACGAATGGCTTCTGGCAAGGAGGTTCCCTGCTAGGCCGATTGTTGGCTAGTGATAATCATCCATGGGCCATTATGTGGCTCCACCTTCCTTGGTCATCTGCTGCCGGACCTGCTTTGTTTTGGCCTTTTCTTATCTCTAGTTCCCTCCCCTCTACTTTCAGTCTGAAGATAGGTCTGGACCTGAAATGTCATCCATTCTTTTTCTCTAGAGATGCTGACTGACCTGCTGAGTTACTCCAGCACTTTGTGTCTGTCTTTTGAACAAACTAGCATCTGCAGTTCCTTTCTAGACGCTACAATACGATACAACTTTATTTATCCCGGAAGGAAATTTGTTTGCCACTAGTCAAATAATGACATTTAAGTGACCAGTTATTGCACAGTATGAAATTAAATTATTGTTGAAAAGTCCAGGATGAGGGATGCGTGCAAAGATGACTGTGGGGGGGGTGGGGGAGGTCAGTCTACCCCATGACAGAAGTGGGAGGAGTTTTACACATGACATTTTGGATTGTGACTAATCAAATCCATATTTGCCACTTCTACAAACTTTGTAAACCGCTGGTAATGAGCTTAAATATGAAATAATAGAGAAACAATGTGGTACTTGTGGCTCCGTAGTTGTACAAGACACAGAAGAATTGGCAAAAGGACTTCAGGGCTTTAGTGGAAGAGAATTCTGTAAGCTTCAAAATAACACTGCAAGTGTTCAAAGAAAGCATTTGTCAGCTGTTATCTTCAATCGACCAATAGCTGCCTCTTAGAAATATAGAAAAAGAAAATAGGTACAGGAAGTGGCCATTCGGCCCTTCGAGCCAGCACCACCATTCATTGTGATCTTGGCTAATCAGTAACCCGTGCCTACCCGCCTTCTCCCCATACCCCCTGATTCTGCTAGCCCCAAGAGCTCCATCTAACACTCTTTTGAATTCATCCAGTGAATTGGCCTCCACTGCCCTCTGTGGCATAGAATTCCACAAATTCACAACTCTGGGTGAAAACGTTTTTTTCTTATCAGTTTTAAATAGCCTCCCCTTTATTCTTAAACTGTGGCCCCCGGTTTTGGACTCGCCCTACATTGGGAACATTTTTCCTGCATCTAGCTTGTCCAGTCCTTTTATAATTTTATATGTTTCTATAAGTTCCTCTCTCATTCTTCTAAATTACAGTGAATACAAGCCCAGTCTTTCCAATCTTTCCTCGTATGACATTCCCGCCATCCTGGGGATTAACCTCTTGAACCTACGATCCACTTCCTCAATAGCAAGGTTGTCCTTCCACACCCGCTGAGTTTCTCCAGCATTTTTGTCTACCTTTATTGTCCTTCCTCAAATTAGGAGACACCCAGGTCTCATTGCACTTCCCTTTTTCCTCATCTGACACCATTGAGATAATAATCTGCCCCCTTGTTCTTGCCGCCAAAGTGGATAACCTCATGTATCTACATCATAATAATAATGGATGGGATTTATATAGCGCCTTTCTAATACTCAAGGCGCTTTACATCGCATTATTCATTCACTCCTCAGTCACACTCGGTGGTGGTAAGCTACTTCTGTAGCCACAGCTGCCCTGGGGCAGACTGACGGAAGCGTGGCTGCCAATCTGCGCCTACGGCCCCTCCGACCACCACCAATCACTCACACACATTCACACACAGGCAAAGGTGGGTGAAGTGTCTTGCCCAAGGACACAACGACAGTATGCACTCCAAGCGGGATTCGAACCGGCTACCTTCCGGTTGCCAGCCGAACACTTAGCCCATTGCGCCATACTGCATCTGCCCACTCACTCGACCTGTCCAAGTTACCCAGCAACCTCCTAGCATCCTCTTTGCAGTTCACACTGCCACCCAGCTTTGTGTCATCTGCAAATTTGCTAGTGTTACTTTTAATTCCATCATCTAAATCATTAATATATATTGTAAATAGTTGTTGCCCCAGCATCGAGCCTTGCGTCACTCCACTCACCGCTGCCTGCCATTCTGACAGGGACCCGTTTATTCCTACTTTTTGTTTCCTGTCTGCCAACCAATTCTCTATCCATGTCAATACCCTACCTCCCCAATACCATGTGCTCTAATTTTGCCCACTAATCTGTGTAGGACCGTATCAAAGGCTTTCTGAAAGTCCAGATACACCACATCCACTGACTCTCCTTCATCTATTTTACTTGTCACATCCTCAAAAAATTCCAGAAGATTAGTCACGCAGGATTGACTTGGACCAATCCTTTAACTACTATCCAAATGTGCCGTTATTACTTCTTTAATTGACTCCAGCATCTCTCCTACCACTGATGTCAGGCTAACTGGTCTATAATTCCCTGTTTTCTCTCTTGCTCCTTTCTTGAAAAGTGGGATAACATTAGCTATCCTCCAATCCACAGGAACTGATCCTGAATCTATAGAACATTGGAAAATAATCACCAATGCGTCCACAATTTCTAAAGCCACCTCTTTGAATACCCTGGGATGCAGACCATCAGGCCCTGGGGATTTATCAGCCTCCAGCCCCATCAGTCTACCCAACACAATTTCTCGCCGAATGCAAATTTCTTTCAGTTCCTCTGTCTCCCTGGATCCTCTGTCCTCTTGTAGATCTGGGAAATTGTTTGTGTCTTCCTTAGTGAATACAGAACCAAAGTTCCTGTTCAACTCTTCTGCCATTTCCATGTTCCCCATAATAATTTCACCTGTTTCTGCCTTCAAGGGACCCACATTTGCCATTACTAATCTTTTCTCATAATATACCTCGAGAAGCTTTTACTATCCTTCCTTATGTTCTTGGTGAGCTTACCTTCGTACCATCTTTTCACCACGTTTTGCCTTATTTGTTACCTTCTGATGTCCTTTGAAAGTTTCCCAATCTTCTGTCTTCCCGCTGCTCTTTGCTATGTTATACACCTTTTCTTTTTGTTTTATACAAAGAGGATAGAATCTTTCTTCCTCTTTGGAATTAAATTGTCCTGCATCTTCTGGATTATGCCCAGAAATTCCTGCCATTGCTGTTCCACTGTCATTCCTGCAAGGATCCTTGGCCAGCTCCTCTCTCATGCCTTTAACAATAACAACAATAACACTTCTTATTTTTACAACTACAACAATAACACTTCTGATTTAACGTTCTCTCTCTCAAATTGCAGATTAAAACATCTCATATTATGGTCACTACCTCCTAGCGGTTCCTTTACCTTGCGTTCCCTTTTTAAATCTGGTTCATTAGACAACACTAAATCCAGAATTGCCTTCTCCCTGGTAGGCTCCAGTACAAGCTGCTTTAAGCATCCATCTCGGAGGCACTCGGCAAACTCCCTTTCTTGGCGTCCGGATCCCATCGGATTTTCCCAGTCTATCTGCATATTGAAATCTCCCATAACCACAGTGGCATTACCTTTGTTACATGCCAATTTTAACTCCTGTTGCAACTTGCACCCTATATCCAGGCTACTGTTTGGGGGTACACAAAATTGCTGGGGAAACTCAGCGGGTGCAGCAGCATCTATGGAGCGAAGGAAATAGGCGACGTTTCGGGCCGAAACCCTTCTTCAGACTGATGGGGGGCCTGTGGATAACTCCCATTAGTGTCTTCTTACCTTTACAATTCCTCAATTCTATCTAGAGCGACTCTACATCGTCAGTCCCTATGTCACCCCTTGCAAGGGACTGAATTCCATCCCTCACCAGCAGACCTACCCCACCTCCTCTGCCCACCTGCCTGTCCTTTCTAAAGGATGTATAACCCTGAATATTCAGTTCCCAGCCCCGATCATCTTGCAGCCATGTCTCTGTAATCCCCACAATGTCATATCCGCCAATCTCTAACTGAGCCTCAAGCTCATCCACTTTACTTCTTATACTTTGCATTCATATATAATACATTTAATCCAGTGCTCACCTCACCTTTCACATCGATTCCTATTTCACTTGGCCATACTCTCCTATCCCTTCGTGAGCTTTCTGTTCCGTTAATTCTGGCGTGTTTCTTAACTTTTCCTATAGTTTCTTTCCCTTTAACTCCATCCTTGTATTTCCAATTTGTCTTCTCCACCCCCTCTTCCCCCCTCCCCCCTCCCTCACCCACTGTAACACTCCACTGTAAAAAGGCCTGCCCAGCAGCATTTAAATAGCTTGACTCCTATATGTAAATTATACCGAACCAGTTGTGCGAACAGGTTGGGATGGAAACCATGCTAATCATCAGGCGATCAGAATGATGAAATGCATGGCAATTGCAGATTTCTGGTTGCACATTGTCATTACAAAGGCAATTAGTGAGTTGGATGATCTGTCCATTGCCTGGAAATGATAATCACCAGTACATCATCCCCACACAAACACTCCAGTCTGAAAGCCGGTTCCCTTTCCACTGTGCCCTTGTGCTTACCACAAAATGTGGAATGTGTGAGAACAGCATTTCCACACTAATGCAGCTGCATGTGATCCTAACAGGATCGATCTTATACCGAGCCGGTAGTGAGAATCGTTTTCTTGACTAATTGAATGTACCATTGTTGAAGAACTGCTTTTTACACGTTAGTTTTATCCATATCAAGTGATATGTATAAGCTATAATGTTTCCAGTGATCGGCTTAGACCTGATTATGGAGATGTGAATGCAAGGAATTTTCTTAGCCTCCAGCTGTTTGATCACAGTGGCATAATTTAATTGAGCATGAAAGGAGATGGAAGTGAATTAATGCTCATACAGATGAAGAGTCCTGACCTAAAACATCACCTATCCATGCTCTCCAGAGATGCTGCTGACCTGCTGAGTTACTTCAGCACTTTGTATCTTTTTTTGCACATCAGCATCTGCGATTCCTTGTTTTCTCGTGCTGCATGTTTCAGTTCACCTACTTATCATATCTTGTTGTATCTAAATGTTTCATCTTTAAACAAATTTAAAATGTTCTTGTTCAAATCAAGTGATAGTGTGAGACTTGTTTCATAGTTTGTGATAGGATAAAAGCATCATATGTAACTTGTAACTCAAATTTCACTGTACCTTAACTGGTAAATGTGACAATTAAATTGAATCTTGAATCTTGTATGGAGAAATATTATGCTTTGCACAAAGTTAACACCCCCTGTCGAATTCAGTGCGCTAGTTCAACCAGCCTGTTGTTTGCTGGCTATTTTCCAAATACTTCTCCATTTCCTCAAACTTTGACCTCTCCCATGTAAGGCCCTGTACAAAAAGCCTGAGGAAACTTCCCCAAAACACCTGTCAAATTCCACCTCTATCTCTCCTGTAGCCCCTGCACCCTGGAACATTAAACTGCCAGTCTTGCTCCCTCTCTTAGCCAGGTTTTCGTAATGGTTAAAGAAAGGGGCAAAGTATGTATTCAAAGGAAAGTTAGATTTAGCTCTTAGGGATATGGGGAGAAAGCAGGAACGGGGTACTGATTGTGGATGATCAGCCATGATCACATTGAAGGGCCGAATGTCCTACTCCTGCACCTATTTTCTACCTTTCTATGTCAAGCGATGCCTTCTAGTCCCAGACATTCCCAACCTGGATAAAAGGTTTTGACTGTTTTCCCTTTCAATGCCTTTCATAATTTCTTATTATTAAGGTTATATCCCAATCCCCAAAATTCCAGAGAAGTATATCCAGGTTTGTCCAAACTTCCTCTTATTGCTAATATCCTCTAATCCAGGCAGCATTCTGGTAAACTTCTTCTGCACTCTGCAAGGCCTCTACATCTTTCGTGTAATGGGGTGACCAGAACTGCATGTTATTCTAAAAGCGGCCTAACCAAAGTCCTATAACATTGCGCCATTACTTCCTGAATCTTATATATAATGCCCTGACCACTAAGGCATGCCTAGCATAAAGCCCCTGTCCCACTTAGACGATTTTTTGGGCAATTACAGGCGACTAGGCCGTCGCCAAATGGTCGCGGGGTGACGTCTGTATGGCCGTGCGTAGTCTCAGGTCGCTTAAAGAATCGTAACCTTTTTCTGGTCGCCGCTGGATTTTGAAATGTTCAAAACGCTTCGGCCACTGTGGGCTTGACGTAGCTTGTCTTCTCCTGACGTAGGTGCTGTCGTAGGTTGTCGCCAGGATGACGCAGGTTGTCGGCAGGTGACATTGGTTGTCGCCGGGTGCTGACCTCGGTGAATTCCATTGGCGACTACCTACGTCAACCGGCGACAGGTACCGCCGACTGAATTATCTTCAGTTGTCGCCGACAGGGTCGTAGCTTGTCGCGGGTGGACGTAGGTTGACTTCGGTTGTCGTAGGTTGTAGCCTGTGTGGTCGTAGGTGGACGTCCTAATGTGTCGCCGGTTGTCGGTAGCTTGACGTCGACAAGGTGGTAGGTTGTCGTAGCTTGTCGTAGACATTGTCGTAGGGGGGGTCCAGATGTCGCTTTTTCGGCGACCTGCTAATACAGTGACGGTCACTGGCAGACACCGAAAATATCGCTTAAGTGGGACAAGCCCTTAATCTTCTCTACCATTCTATCTCCTTGTGTTACCTCTCTCAGGGAGCTTTGGACTTGGACCCCAAGATCCCCAAATTCAAATAAAGCATTTGAATTCAGAACAGAACATTAAATAGAACAATTGACACAAAAGGCAGAGACATTTGAACTTTTGTGAAATCTTGCACATATTTTAGGGACAGAAGTTTAGGGGTAACATGAGGGGGAACTTCTTTACTCAGAGAGTGGCAGCTGTGTGGAATGAGCTTCCAGTGGAAGTGGTGGAGGCAGGTTCGATTTTATCATTTAAAAATAAATTGGATAGGTATATGGACGGGAAAGGAATGGAGGGTTATGGTCTGAGTGCAGGTAGATGGGACTAGGGGAGAATAAGTGTTCGGCACGGACTAGAAGGGCCGAGATGGCCTGTTTCCGTGCTGTAATTGTTATATGGTTATATTTTATACACAGTTTCAACAGCTGAGAAAAAGGAATAGGAGCTGTTAGACCGCCATCTAGTGGCAGGAGACATGCAACTACACTGCAGACTGTAATCTTGTAGAAAATCCCAGGGCAATTCAATCCTGACTACAGGGGCTTGTCTGTACGTTCTCCCTGTGACCTGCGTGGGTTTTCTCCGGGAGCTCCAGTTTCCTGTCACACTCCAAAGACATACAGGTTTGTTGGCTAATTGACTTGGTATAATTGCAAATTGTCCCTAGTGTGTAGGATAGTGTTAGTGTGCAGGGATCGCTGGTCAGCGCACACTCGGTGGGCCGACGGGCTTGCTTCTGCACTGTATCTCTGAAGTAAACTGAACTAAAATATCAAAATCTGAGTGTGAGAGAACTAATTATGTTTTGTTGACTGAACAAATTGCCTTTCCTTTGCAAATCTGTTTATGAGGATTGAAAACTAGTGTACTGCAGGGAGAGTTGTTTTTACCAAGTCATGGAAATATAGTTCAGGCAGAATTTGAAACTCCCAGGTGTGGCATGATATAGTGTTTGATCACCTAAAACATTTGTTTAATTAATTCATGGGATGTGGACATTGCTGACAATGTTGGCATTGGTTGTCCATCCATCAACTGAAGAGGAAGGCAAGAGTCAACAATTTTTTGGTACTGGAGTTATATATGGGCTTGTCTGACAGCAGTGTCCTTCCTGGAGTACATTAATAGACCATGTAAGTTTTTAAGACAATTGAGTAGTTTCATGCTTACTGTACAGCTATTTTAAAAATTCCAAATTTATTTTACGTATTAAATTCCCCATTTACTGGAGTTGGATTTAAACTTGTATGTCTGGATCAGTGAGCTTTAGCTGTTGGTTCAGTAACTTAATCATTGCCCTATAATGCAGAATAGAAAACCAGTAATTTACAAAACAGCAAAAGAAACCTGGTCACAAGGGAGGTAAGAGTTTCTCTGAAGAAAGGGTTGTTACAGCTGGGAAGAAGCAGAACTAGTGTCGTGCCATCATTGGTGGAAGGTATGGTATATTTACATGATATTCCCATTGTAAATAGGACAATTTAGAATGCAAGCTTTGACCCAAAATATGACCAAAGTATGAAGGCATGAAATTAGATCTTGGAATGGAAGTTTATATGGACTTTTGTGCTGGTAAGATTAAGTATTAAACACACCAGTGTGTGTTTGCGTACAGCACAAGTAAAATTAATAGTTGGGAAACTGAAAATATCCTGATCAAATCTAGATTTAGGCAAAGGTACATACTGGCCCCTGTTTGTGTGTCGTGTTGATATTTTTGCTGAGTTCACCAGCAAGGATGCAGATATAAGAGGAATGATAGATTTGGAACAAAGTCTACATGGCAAAGGGAACTAGGAGTACAGGTACAAAACTTCCTAAAAGTGGCATCACAGGTATGTAGGGTGGCAAAGAAGATTTTTGGTATTCTGGTCTTTATCGGTTAAGGTATTGCATATGTGATATGTTGCAGTTGTACAAGATGTTGGTGAAGCTGCATTTGGGGTCCTGTGTTCAGTTTTGGTCACCCTTCAAATAACCAAACTGAAATAGAAACTGGAATATGAGAGTGATCATCCCTCATCATTACTGGAACGAATCTGATCATCTCCGTTAATCTCTTCCCCCGTTCGGGGACCCGACCTTTTCCCTGTCGGGTCTCCGGTGTCGTTGGGCTTAACATGGAGCCGGCGGCGGCGGCCTCCAGCCGGGACCAACCTGAGGGCTCCAGTCACGGAGCCTGCGGATCTGACATTGCGCAGCCGGCCGTCTTCGGTGCGGGAGGAGCTGTGGTGGTGCGTGGCTGCGACCCGACTCCGGAGCTTCGGAGGCTCCGGCCGCAGGCCCGATGGAGAGGAACATTAGGAGCTCGCAGGTCCCTGGTGTGAGACCGCTTTTCGGAGCTCCCGCAACGACAACTTCTCCTGCTGGAATCACAGGGTTTAAAGGACACGGAGTGGGGCCTAACATCGCTCCGCATGGCTTTAACGGCTGCGGGATTTACCATCGCCCGCTGGGGGCTTTAACATCGAGAGTCCCAGTTCGCCTCGACGCAGCAGTTGGACTGCTGGAACACGGGAGAAGAACAAAGGGAAGGGATAAGACTTTTGCCTTCCATCACAGTGAGGAGGTGTTGGAGATTCACTGTGATGGATGTTAGTGTAAACTGTGTTATGTGTGGTCCTTGGGTTTTTTTGTAATGTAAGACAGTAGAAAATGCTATTTCGTTGTTTGAATGAGCTGTTTGAATGACAATAAAAGGCATTCTATTCTATTCTATCATTAGGGGCACGATGTACTCAGTGGCCCCAGTTACTTCAGCTCTTTACTTAAAAAATGATTGTGTCTGAAGAGATAAGATATGCAAAGATTGAGTATACTGTCAAAATCATGACCGCATCCTTCATCAACACAACAGTCAATTAAGCATTAGTCTCTGGCTTGATAGGTGATGATATAAGCTCTCCTTATCAGATTCTTCATACACAGCTGGAGTCTCAGTGGCTCTGCATTCTGAAGATAGCTGTGTTAGAGTCATATCCATCTTCTGGAATACCTGTTTGCCAAGAAGGTCTGTAAAAATATGGTGGTCTTTTTCAACAGTTGAGTAGCTCTGAACCCGAAACGTCGCCTATTCCTTCGCTCCATAGATGCTGTCTCACCCGCTGAGTTTCTCCAGCATTTTTGTCTACCTTTGATTTTTCCAGCATCCGCAATTCTTTCTTAAACATATTGAATACCTTTATCACTTTGTTGGCACCCTTTTACGTGGTGACTTTTGCATACTTGTACTGTGTGCAAACAAAGAATCTCACGGTACCAAGTCAAGTATACGTGGGAATAAAGTATCAATCAACTATGTCTGAAAGATTGTCATCTGCAGATCTGACAGTTTTGAGCTGTCCTAAGCTTTGTTCGGCCAGTGCAAGAAGCTGCCCAAATTGAATGCTACATTCCAAGGCACTGGTCTACATGTGGATGAATGCATGAAATCCTTGTGCAGCTACAGCATTGGCTGTACTGAGAGAATTTCCCATTTTAGGCCCTCCTGCTATTTCACACCGAGGGGCTGGAATCCCTGTGTAAGCCCTTTGGACTGCTTTTGTCATATAATATGCATAAAAAGAAATATGTAATGGTAATATGTTAGTTGTGACATCTATCTTGAATTGTGATATTAGCAAATGTTTTAAAAGTATAATT
Organism: Amblyraja radiata; assembly: GCF_010909765.2. Taxonomy (NCBI): domain Eukaryota; kingdom Metazoa; phylum Chordata; class Chondrichthyes; order Rajiformes; family Rajidae; genus Amblyraja; species Amblyraja radiata. Next base: position 7,006,468 of record NC_045964.1, on the reverse strand, counting down.
TGGAAGAAAAATTATCTTGAACATAATTTTTAATTATAGACTGCAATTAAATTACTGTTGTCTAATGGCTGTAGGCATGTAATATATTGTCTGATTGGTCTCTGTCGTTTTCTAGGTTCATGCCTACATCATCAGTCACTTAAAGAAGGAAATGCCAGCTATGTTTGGAAAAGATGCAAAGAAAAAAGAAATGATAAGCAGACTTCCAGAGATATATGTGAGCCTCCAGCAGGAGCATAATATCTCTGCCGGTGATTTCCCCAATGTACACAAAATGCAGGTACAGTAACATAAGTATACCAATCAATTTTATTTGGCCAATGGGTGGGTACTGTAGTTTCTTTCAGAAAACATTTAGTTCAGTAATAGAGGAAATTGGTAAGTTCTAGAATTAAATTAAAGCTGTACTATCAACCAATCCTCTTATGATAAGGGAAAAAATATATCAGCTGCTCCTGTTTGTCATTGGAGATTCATTATGTGGGTAAGTGCCATCGTTCTCTTTCAATGCCCTGTGTAAAGTCACAAGTGAAAGGAGGAGAATTAGGCCATTTGGACCATCAAGTCTACTCTGTCATTCAATCATGGCTGATCTATCTCTCCCTCCAAACCCCATTCTCCTGCCTTCTCCCCATAACCCCTGACGCCCGTACTAATCAAGAATCTATCTATCTCTGCCTTAAATATAACGATTGACTTGGCCTCCACTGCCTACTGTGGCAAATAATTCCACAGATTCATCACTCTCTCACTAAAGAAATTTCTCCTCATCTCCGTCTTAAAGGAACGGCATTTCATTCTAAGACTATGACCTCTAGTCCTAGACTCTCCCTCTAGTGTAGGAGCTGGCTAAACTGTAGGAGTGGCTTCAACAAGAACAAAATAAGTATTTAATTTTACTGCTGAGCATGACCCCTGACAATGTTTTTTTTACATTTGAGTTATCTGAAGGAAGTGAGCAGGTATACATTTTGGCTTGCATGCAAGTTGATGCAAGTTACAATACAGAAACTGTTTAATTCTGTGTGTGTTTCCAGAATAGCAAATAGACCAACCTTTTCTATTCACAAATCCATAGATGCTTAATTTTTTATAGTGACAGACAAGTGCATGTCTGGGGTGTGAGCTAAATACAGACCTGCAATTGGACTCTGGTCTAGATGATGGATACAATCATCACTGAGTCCCTCGTCTCCAGACAAGCTCTGATTCCAGGATCCCTGGAGACTGGGGCCCAGCTTCAGATAAGGTCCCTTGGTACTCTGGCAGACATCTGGTGGTCATGTCTTCCTTGGATATTCAGCTATAGCTTCTGCAGTGCTATTCCTAGTCTGAATGTGCTGTTGTGCTGAGGACCTGCACTCAGAACCTACAATCCCACGAAGTTCCAGTACCCAAGCAGAATGAGGTGTGTTCCTCTAGATTGTGCATGGCCTCATGCTGGCAATGGAGGGGGCTGAGGATAGAAAGGATAAGTAATAATTGTGCCACAAGTGTGAGACAATACTTTCTCCAATCGGGGATAGTCTAACCAACTAACCTTGAATGTTACCATTTGTGAGTCCTCCACCATTAACATCCCAGGGGTCACCATTGAGCAAAAACTCCACTGGACCAGCCCCATACATAAATACTATTGGCACTGTAAGGTCAAAGGCAGAATATCTTACAGTCATATAGCATGGAAACAGGCCCTTTGGCCCAACTTATCCACGCTGACCAAGATGCCCCATCTAAGCAGGTCCCATTTACCTGTGTTTGGCCCATGTCCCACTAAACCTTTCCTGTCCAGAGGAAACCTTTTGTATCCATCTTGTGACACTTTACCTGTGACTGACACCCTACTATCTTTGCATCATCCAAAAGGTACAAAGTAGGAATGCACAAAGTAGTGTCCACATGCCAAGATGAATGCTGGGCTACCAACTAACTCTCAAGAAACTTGGCACCATTCAGGACCATGCAGCTTCCTGAGTATTACCTCGCCCATCACTGCCGCATAATGACTGCAGTATGTGTGTCATCCATCAAATGTATTGCATTATTCACAGGAACTCCTAAACCTGCATCCCAAATGCCAAAAAGGACAAGGGCCTGCAGGTCTCGGTTCAATTTTCAAACTATCGAAATTTTAAAATATCCTTCATTGGGCCCAAATGGGTGGAGAAATGGCAGATGGAGTATAATTCAAGCAGGTGTGAGGTTTTGCACTGGAAGGTCAAATGTAAGGGGAAAATATACAATATACATGACCCTTAACAGCATTGATGTTCAAAGGGATCTTGGAATCTAAGTCCATAATTCCCTGAAAATTGTAACACAAGTAGATGGAATGGTAAATAAAGCATATGGCATACGTGCTTTCATAGGTTGGGGCATTGAGTATAAGAGTCAGGAAGTCATAATGCAACTTTATAGGATTTTATAACTTTATAACATTTTGGTTAAGCCACATTTGGACTATTATGTGTAGTTCTGGTTGCCCCATTCATTACAGGACTGATGTTGAGTTTTTGGAGAGTGTCCAGAGGAGGTTTACCAAATCGATGCTTGGAATAAGGGGCATTAGCCACAGGGAGAGGTTGGCCAGACTTGGATTGTTTTCTCTCGGTCAATGGGCTTGTAAGGAGACTGGATGGAAGTATATAAAATTATGAAAGGCAAAGGTACAGTCTGAATCTTTTTTCCCAGGATCAAAAAATCAAATACTAGCAGGGTAAGATGAGAGGGGGCAAAGTTTAAAGGAGAGCAAGTGTCTGAAATGTGCTGCCTGTGGTGGTGGTTGAGGCAGATACAATAGTGCCTTTTAAGAGATTTTTGGATTGGCATATGGATTATGTACAGACAGATGAGAGTTGATCATGGCATCATGTTCAGCACAGACATTGTGGGCTGAAGGGCCTGTTCTTGTGCTGTACTGTTCTATACTCTAATTCACGCAGTCTGATTACCACCATCTTCTCAAGAACAACTAGTCGTGGACAATAATTGCTAGTTTGTCGGATCCCCAAAAAGAAATAAAATTAACCAGTGGGTAGAAAATAATAATTTCAAGATCCACCAGGTAATTTCTCCATTGCCCAGCTTTTGTCGGGAGAAAGTTAACGAATTTCATCAATAAATTTGAAGGGTGAGAAAGAGCAGAGGGATGCAGAGGTGATAGGATGTTTGCTGGTGTTTTGGGATGGTACCGTCTGGAGAGTTGGTGTAGTATTGGGAGAGGCAATCATCCTCTCGCAGGAAGAGAATGCCAAGTAGCTCCAGGGAAGTAAAGCTTATTAATTCAGATATGAATGATAGAACCAAGAAAATCATCATCAGCGATCTGTTGAAGTCGCGTAAGATTGTCCACCTCTTGTTCCTGGTGGATGCCTGTGCGTGACATCCTATAACATGGGGAGACTGTCTATGAGTAGCCACCATACATTCTTTGACAGAGGCAGAACCGGGTCCAACGGCATGGACTTGACAACAGTTGGAAGTCTTGCCCTGCTGCTGCAGCCGCCTTCTGCCTTCGCAGCTGTTGTGATGCTCCTCCTGCTGGGCAGTCCCCGTCCACCACCTATTTCACCGTTGAGTTCTTAAAGGCCTGTCCCACTTGGCCGTCATTTGCGCCTCATTTACGCTTTATATGTAAATTAGGTAGACGCGTTGTGATGCGTGGGGTGCGCATATATTGCGCATGGTGAGGCGTGGAATCGTATGCGGTGATGCGCGGTATCGCGCAGCGCTCCAGGATTTAGTACAGGAACTAAATCCTCGCACACCACTTGCGTGACGTATCGCGTACGCACGCTGACGCATTGGCGTCCCGACGTCTCACGTGTATCGCGTGGTGACGTATGGTTACGTCAACGTCCTTGCGTCAACGTCCTGCTGCAGGGTATTCTAATGACGTCACGCGCACCAGACAACTGTGATGATGCATGATTTGCGCGCGACATCGCGCATCACAACGCGTCGACCTGTTTTACATATGACACGTAAATGAGGCGCAAATGACGGCCAAGTGGGACAGGCCATTTATTCTTGGTTCATGCTTTGTCACAAACTTCGCCTTGACTTGCCCATCATGGGACATCCTGGCCCGGAGCCTAGCTCTGGAAAGGTTGAGCTCTTAGACACCTACATGGATAGTTGAGCTCTTAGACACCTACACGGACCCGACCTACCCGGCACCGCCGCCGGACCCGACCTACCCGGCATCGTCGCCGGACCGGGGCTCCCCCAACATGGCCGCCGCAACCCACCCGACTCATCTCGCCGCCCCACCGCTATGGCCGACCCGCGCCGCCCCGCCGACTATCCACCCACCGGGACCTCCCACGCATCGCCCGCGGACCCCGACTCAACTGCCACGGGACTCCGACCATCAGGTCCGGTGACCCGTGCCACTGGACTCCGACCATCGGGTCCGGTGACCCGCGCCACTGGACTCCGACCATCGGGTCCGGTGACCCGTGCCACTGGACTCCGACCATCAGGTCCGGTGACCCGCGCCACTGGACTCCGACCATCGGGTCTGGTGACCCGCGCCACTCCACCCCCCTCCAACAACCCACAGCCGTCGCCTTACCTGGAGCCTGGACTCTGCACTAGGCCTGGAGCCTCCACGCTGTTCACTCCCACTCTCCTGGGCTCAACTCCACTGGGTCCTAGTGCCCGTCTGCCCAGCCTTGCTAACCTCAGTGGCTGTTCCACTGACTCTCCCCCATCCCCCTCCATGAAGCCCACCAACATAAACAACCTGCACCTCCTCGCTGGCATTGCCCCTGCTGATGTGAGACGGGAAGTCGCCAGCCGAGTAGAGATGACCAAGGCCACCAGTGATGAACGCCACCTCCTCTACGGACGTGTACCCCTGGCCCAACGGCTGAAGTCCAGGAGAAGCTTTCTCAGCCATGTCCAGCCCCTAATAGCATCACGGGAAGAAACCAATAGCATCACGGGAAGAAACCAGACTCCAACTATGGACAAAAAGGCTTGAGGACGACCCCCCTCCTACTGACATGGGTATCCCTCTTTCTGAAGCCCTCCCTCCGGGCTCAGAAGCATCATGGGTCCAGTGGAAGACGCTCAACCGCCTGAGAACAGGAACATGGCGATCAAAAGCTGCCATGGCCAGATGGGGCTATGAAACTGGCCAAACAACCTGTGAATGTGGAGAAGAGGTCCATACAATGCAGCACTGCCTTGTCTGCCCCCTACTACCCAACCAGTGCAGCCCAAAGGATCTTGCAGTGTTCAATAAAAACGCAAAGGACTGTGTAAAGGAATGGGAAACTGTCATATAACCAACCAGCTTCAAAGACACGAAAAGAAGAAGAAGAAGAAGATCCCCCCCCAACTATGTCACCCCCGCTCTTCCCCACCCACATTACAGCCCTCTCACCCCCTGACCACCCACCACCCCTCCAACACCCACACCCCCCCCCCCCCCCCTACACATCGCCCCGTCCTCAGTCCACCCACCTGCCTTCCTCTGGCCCCAACTCCCATCCCTGCCGGGTGTTCACCATCCCCCCCGACCTCCCCCTCTCTCACACCGAACGGTCTGTCCTCAGCAGAGGTCTTACCTTTGTCCCCCTCCGTCCCCATCTCAATGAGTTCCGCGCCCACCATGACTTGGAGCGCTTCTACCGTCGCCTCCGCCTCACAGCGCACTTCCATGGGAAGGAGTCCTCGCCCCCCAATGATGACCCTTTTTCCTGTCTCCAACGCACACCCTCCTTGTGGAACCCCTCTCGTAACGTCCCGGCTCTGGAACTCTTTATCCAGAACTGCCGCCGCGATGTCAACCGCCTCAACTTCTCCACTCCCGTCTCACTCCAATCTCTCCCCCCCTGAACGCACTGCCATTGAATCACTCCGCAAAAACCCAGATTGGGTTATCAAACCAGCCGACAAGGGAGGTGCCGTGGTAGTCTGGCGCGTCGATCTCTACAAAGCTGAGGCCACGCGCCAACTCTCGGACACCTCCTCCTACTTACCCTTGGACCATGACCCCACTGACGAGCACCAGGCCACTATATCTAGCACCATCACCGACTTCATCAATTCCCACGCCTTGCACGACCAAGCTTCCAACCTCATCGTTCCCCAGCCCCGCACGGCCAGTTTTTACCTTCTCCCCAAAATCCACAAACCCGGCTCTCCCGGCAGACCCATTGTCTCTGCTTGTTCATGCCCCACCGAACTCATCTCCACATACCTTGACTCCATACTATCCCCCCTGGTCAAATCCCTTCCCACCTATGTTCTAGACACCTCAGACACTCTCTGCCACCTCCGCGTATTCCACTCTCTAGGCCCTCACCCCCTCATCTTCACCATGGATGTCCAGTCACTCTACACCTCCATCCCCCACCAGGATGGCCTCAAAGCCCTCCGGTTCTTCCTCGACCAGAGGAGCAATCTATACCCAGCCACTGACACTCTCCTCCGCCTAGCGGAGTTGGTCCTCACCCTCAACAACTTTACGTTTGACTCCTCCCATTTCCTCCAAACACAAGGCGTAGCTATGGGCACACGCATGGGCCCCAGCTACGCCTGCCTCTTTGTCGGGTACGTTGAACAATCCTTGTTCAATACGTACCAGGGCCCCATCCCCGACCTCTACCTCCGTTACATTGACGACTGCTTTGGGGCCACCTCCTGCACCCACACACAACTGACTGACTTCATCCACTTCACCACCAACTTCCATCCGGCACTCCAATACACCTATACCATTTCCGACACTTCCCTACCATTCCTTGACCTCACCATCTCCATCGCAGGGGACAGACTTCTGACCGACATACACTACAAACCAACTGACTCACATGGCTATCTGGACTACACGTCTTCCCACCCTGCCCCCTGTAAAGACTCCATCCCCTACTCCCAATTCCTCCGCCTACGCCGCATCTGTTCCCAGGATGAGACGTTCCACACTAGGGCATCGGAAATGTCCTCGTTCTTCAGGGAACGGGGATTCCCCTCCGCCACCATAGGTGAGGCTCGCACCAGGGTCTCATCCATACCCCGCAACACTGCTCTCTCTCCCCATCCCCCGCACTCGCAACAAGGGCAGAGTCCCCCAAGTCTTCACCTTTCACCCCACCAGCCGGCAAATACAACACATAATCCTCCACCTCCAACGTGACCCCACCACTCGCCACATCTTCCCATCTCCCCCTATGTCTGCCTTCCGCAAAGTCCGCTCCCTCCGCAACTCCCTTGTCAATTCTTCCCTTCCCTCCCGTACCACCCCCTCCCCGGGCACTTTCCGTTGCAACCGCAAGAAATGCAACACCTGTCCCTTCACCTCCCCCCTCGACTCCATTCAAGGACCCAAGCAGTCGTTCCAGGTGCGACAAAGGTTCACCTGTATCTCCTCCAACCTCATCTACTGCATCCGCTGCTCTAGATGTCAGCTGATTTACATCGGGGAGACTAAGCGGAGGTTGGGCGATCGTTTTGCCGAACACCTCCGCTCAGTCCGCAATAACCTACCAGAACTCCCGGTGGCTCAGCACTTCAACTCCCCCTCCCATTCCCAATCCAACCTCTCTGTCCTGGGTCTCCTCCATTGCCAGAGTGAGCAACACCGGAGATTGGAGGAACCGCACCTCATATTCCGCCTGGGTTGCTTGCGTCCGGATGGCATGAACGTTGAATTCTCCCAATTTTGCTAGCCCTTGCTGTCTCCTCCCCTTCCTTAACCCTCGAGCTGTCTCCTCCCATCCCCCCGCCCTCGGGCTCCTCCTCCTCCCTTTTTCCTTCCTTCTCCCCCCCACCCCCCATCAGTCTGAAGAAGGGTTTTGGCCCGAAACGTCGCCTATTTCCTTCGCCCCATAGATGCTGCTGCACCTGCTGAGTTTTTTTTTTTTTTTTGTGTGTACCTACATGGATAGGACAGGTTTAGAGGGATATGGACCAAGTGCAGGCTTGGTGGGACTAGTGTAGCTGGAACATGTTGGCCAGTGTGGGCAAGTTCGGCCGAAGGGCCTGTTTCCACACTGCATCACTCTATTGTCAAGCTTCTCCATTGTGATAATGTGGCAAACCACAGAGAACACCATTCTAATAGCCGAGGGTCAAAATGTGGTTTACCAGTACTGTGATGATTGAAAAATCAGTCGCGTGGTTTTGTTACTGGGCAGCTTTGCAAGAACAATGTTAAATTTCTCATGGATTATTGGCAGGGCAAATTATCAGATCTAATTTCAAAAATGGCAATTCAAGAGTGATGTGAAATTGAAGTTGAGGATCTTTAGGAGTTGGTTATTACTTTAAATTCTGGAAAGTGCCTAGTGTGTGTGGAGTTACGATTTTGGGCATTAAAAACTAACAAAGGAAGTCCCTTTTCCAGCCATTTCAATGAAACCATTTTCTAAATGTTGCAGTCTTAAGGGGCTGTCCCACTTGGACGACCTAATCCGCGAGTTTGCTCCGACTCATACTCGCAGCATGGTCAACGCGAGGTCGTAGGAGGTCTTTGTAACTCTTCTTCATGCTCGAGAGTAGTCCCCGTGTACTCAACTAGGTCGCGGCGTATTTTTCAACATGTTGAAAAATGCCCACGAGTTTAAAAAAAAAGGTCACCGTGGAAAAAATCGATACTTTTTTTTATTCGTAGGTTGTAGTAGGTCGGCATGTTAGTCGTAGGTTATCGAGGGTAGTCGAAGGTAGTTGTAAATAGTCTTCCTCATAGTCGAAGAGAGGTCGAAGGAGGTCGTCTTCACTCTCCATTATTCGGTCCAATTTTCCCGAAGTTAGTCGTAGGAGGTTGAAGGAGGTCTTCAACATGACATTTTTTTCAAACTCTCCTAAACTCTTCTAAACTCGCCAATTAGGTCGCCCAACTGGGACAGCCCTTTTAGGTTTCAGCAATTATTACACGGACTGGTTGGACAGAAATTTGCATAATTAAAGCAAGGACGCAGTTGCTAATCACTAACTACCGTTTCCAATCTGACCTTTCTGTCCTATGCCTCCCCCATTGTCAGAGTGAGGCCAAGCGCAATTTTGAGGAACAACACCTCGTATTTTGCTTGGGCAGATTAAAACCCAGCAGGTGGATTTCTCTAACTTCAAGTATCCCCTTGCATCCTCTCTCTCTCTCAGTCCCTCCCCCACCCTAGTCGCTGTACTATTTTAACAGTCGGCCTGTCGAGTTTCATTGTCTGGCAACTCGTTAACACCTCGCCCACAGCCAACAATGGACCATTTCCTTGATCATTGTTACTTTTTTGCATATCTTTCAGTCATTTGTTTTACATAGCTCTCTATATCAGGGAGTGGGTTTATTTTCTATCTCTTTTCTGTAGCAGTTATGTGGATTAACAATTACATTTATAATAGTCTGCATTGAATATAGCAAGGGGAAATAATCCCTTTATCTCGTAGATCTTCATGCCACACCACGTGTAAGATTCCGGAGAAACTACTGTTTATCTGAAGTCAAAAATTGTAATGTTTATATTTAGTCAAATGAGTTGATAGCAAGTGAAACTTTTCAAAATGTGGAAATGTCACTGAACCTTGATAACATAACCAGTGGAAACTGAAGCTATATTCACCCAGTAATCTCTAAATTTAACAAAACTTCAATTGAGAAGTGTGTGCCAAGACCTACGTTTTAAACCATTTCGTTTAGTTTAGAGATACAGCACAGAAACAGGCCTTTCGGCCCACCGTGTCCGCACCGACCAGCGATCCCCGTATATTAACACAATCCTACACACACTAGGGATAATTTACATTTTATACCAAACCAATTAACCTACAAACCTGTACGTCTTTGGAGTATGGGAGGAGACCGACCATCTCGGGAAAAACCCACACAGGTCACAGGGAGAACATACAAACTCCGTACAGACAGCACCCATAGTCGCGATCGAACCCAGGTCTCTTGTGCTGAAAGAACTATAAAGGGGCTGTCCCACTGCGGCGACCTAATCCGCGAGCTCAGACGAGTTTGCCCTCGACTCGTACTCACAGCATGGTCGACACAAGGTTCTAGGAGGTCTTTGTAACTCTCCTTCATGCTCGAGAGTAGTTCCCGCTAGGTCGCGGCGTATTTTTCAACATGTTGAAAAATTCCCGCGAGTAAAAAAAGGTCGCCATGGAAAAAATCGATACTTTTCTTACTCGTAGGTTTAGTCGATTAGGTTGTAGTAGGTCGGCATGTTAGTCGTAGCAAATCGAGGGTAATCGAATGTAGTCACAGATAGTCTTCATCATAGTGGATGGGAGGTCGAAGGAGGTTGTCTTCACTCTCCACTATTCGGTGTCCAATTTTCCCGAAGCTAGTCGAAGCTAGTCTTCAACATAGTCGAAGGAGGTCTTCAACATAATCGAAGGAGGTCTTCAACATGACATTTTTTTCAAACTCTCCTAAATTCTTCTAAACTCACCAATTAGGTCGCCGCAGTGGGGCAACCCCTTAAGGCAGCAACTCTGCTGCTGCGCACTGTGCCGTCACGTGCCAGAAATAAATTATATTTCTCTTTTGAAACGACGGTTATCTGCTATTGACGATGTTGACAGTGCAAACTTTGTTGCTGATGTTATCCAGTAACGATCACAATTCCACTGACTGAATGTTTTAAAACTCCTGATTTTATTCGGGGTCCTTGACATTAGATTGAGGGTGAATTGAAAAATCTGAATTGAAATGTAAATTGGAAAAAAAAACTAAAACCCTGGTGTTGTTATGTCAAAATGCATTTCATTCCTACTGGTACAGGAATGTCTTGTTTCCAAAACCAGAACAAAATCTTTTGCTGTAGTGCCAAAATGTAGTTCTCACTCACGTGTTGGAATGAAATTAGGAGCACAAAGAAGCAGTAACGTGTGGTTTGGAATTTACTGTCTGTGCACTGCAGTGTAATTGTCTGGAAATAATTCATGTTGCCGTCTCTAGTGTAAACACATTGTAACAAAGAATGGGATACAATGGCAGTGTTTTGTCAGTGATTTAAAGGTCAAACAATGACGCATTTTCTGGGTTGTTTGAATTCCTTTGCACATCCTCTTCTTTCTCGGATTGAATGCAGAGATGATTAGTGAGCATTTAATGGTAAAAGCAGACAATACCAAAGATCCTATAGCGAGCAAGATAGATCACTCGACGAAAAAGACGTAGTACGGTCATGGGCAGATTCATGGGTGATTTTCGGCCACATTTCCGTAACCGGCTTCCGTCTCCGCACCAAAGATCCCATAGCTAACTAGTGCGGAGACGGAAGCTGGCTACGGAAACAGCCTCGTAAAAATAAAAGTTCTTTAGTAAAAATCTTCTCCTCATTTTCAGAATTATAATTTATTAACACAAACTGTTCCCCCGCAACATTGATTGCACTGCGAGTCGGGTCGGGTTACTGAAATGGATGAAAAAAAGGCCCACGTTCCGCTCCGTTGCGTACTACACGACAGCCCATTGCATTTAGCAGGAGTTGTCTATCATAGGATCTTTGGTCAATACATTTCATTAAGTTCAGTTAAGCTACAGACTTTCTGATTTGTGTAGGAAGGAACTGCAGATGCTAGTTTACAACGATGATAAACACAAAATGCTGGAGTAATTCAGCCGGACAGGCAGCATCTCTGGCTAGAAGGAATGGGTGACATTTCTGGTTGAGACCTTTCTTCAGACCCCATTTTCTGATTTGTTCAATTTAGTTTAGAGATTTAGTGTGGAAACAGGCCCTTTGGCCCACTGTGTTAACGCCGCTGATCACCTGTACACTAGTTCTATCCTACACAGTAGGGACAATTTACAGAAGCCCATTAAACTACAACCCTGCACCTCTTTGGAATGTGGGAGGACACGGGAGCACCCGGAGAAAACCCACAAGGTCACAGAGAAAGTACAAACTCCGTGCAGACAACACCCGTGGTCAGGCTCCAACCCAGCTGTCTGGCACTATAAAGCAGCAACTCCACCACTGCGCCATTGTGCTTAGATTTGGATGGACATTAACAAAGATATTAAGTATATGTCAGACGTTTGATGACCAATCTCGATCTTTAATCCCTTTTCATTGCAATAATGAGTAACGTCAATGATATGGACAATTGATTGCCTGAGAAACAGCTGTTATCCCATTCACATTTTTCTCATATTGTTCACCTCTCTCCAAAGTTGTGACTACGTTTGTTTCAACTTGTTTCTTTCTCCTCTACTGCATCTAACTGCTAGTTTTTTTTTTAGTAACTGTTGCTTTGACAAATATGGTTGCATTCTGTCATAGACATTCCCTTTTCCCCCTCTGCAATTTTACACACTTATTTTCTCACTCTTTCAGTTCTGTTGAGGGTCCTTGACCTGAAACTTCACCTGTGCTTCTTTCGCTCTGCTGCTTGACCTGTTGAGTCCTCCCGGCACTTGGATGCATCAAAGAGCAAGTAAGCTATACTAACACCAGTCAGAACAGACAAAAAAAGCTGGAGTAACTCAGCGGGTCAGGCAGCATCTCTGGAGAAAAGGAATAGGTGGCGTTGAGACCCTTCTTCAGACTCTCTGACTGAAGAAGGATCTCAACCTGAAATGTCACCTGTTCCCTTTCTCCAGAGATGCTATCTGAGCCACTGAGTTACTCCAGCTTTTTGTGTCTAACTTCAGTTTAAGCCAGCATCTGCTGTTGCTTCCCACACACCAGTTAGAACAGACCTGCTTCAGCAAGGTTTTCATAAGAATGCAAAATGTTATTCCGTAGAAGATGCTCAATAACGTATACATTGGCATCAAGTTCTGCCTTGAACTAATTGTTTTAATCAGAAATTTGAAAGGCTGGCTTTCAGATCGGATGAGATTTTCTTGCTACTTAACCTTTTGTTTTGGTTTGGCAGGGTATGCTGCAATCATATGACTTCAACAAATTTCACAGTCTAAGACCCAAGTTGTTGGAGGCGGTGGATGAAATGTTGGCCAACCACATTGCCCAGCTGATGAACTTGATACGGCATGAAGAAGCAAGCAAGCCAGCGCAGGCTGTGATGGGTGGTGCATTTGATGGCAACGTTAATGGGCCCTTCAATGAAGGCTACGGTGAAGGAGCTGAAGCAGGAATAGATGACAGTGAGTGGATTGTGGCAAGGGAGAAGTCAAAATATGATGAAATTTTCTACATGCTCTCACCAATTAATGGCAAAGTTAATGGGAACAATGCAAAGAAGGAAATGCTTAAGTCTAAATTGCCAAACATAGTCTTGGGGAAGATCTGGAAACTGGCTGACAATGATCATGATGGAATGTTGGATGACGAGGAATTTGCTCTTGCCTGTCATCTGATAAGCATAAAACTTCAAGGCTATGACCTGCCTCTTGAATTACCAGAGCACCTCATACCTCCATCCCAAAAAAAGAATTGAGTTTATTTTGCAATTTAGGTTAGAGACCAATTGGTGATGGGATGGAAGAAACAGCAGTTAATTCAAGGGAATGATAAAATGGCCTGCAGGTTCTGCTTCAAAAACGTCTGTTTACTCGAATTTTAAGCTAAACTAGACATTTAAGCATCTTTGTTAAAGCAATTGCTAATGTATTTCAACAGAGCTGTGAAACCTGATGGTGCACACTGTAGCTACTAAATCGTACAATGTCCCCAGAGTGCAATGTCAGCACTTGGTGCAGCATATGTTAAATTGATTGAAAGCTTCCCTAGAATTTTCTTTCTGATCTGATATCTCTTGACTGGTTTCAGCCATGCAAAGACATTCCTATTCTTTGAGTGGTGTAAAACCTTTTTTTTTCCTACTTGTTGCCTCTACTTATCTGGGTTGCTGGGAAAACTGAACTAGTTTGATCTGGGTTGGTCCAACCAAACAAGAAACTTTATGTTTGTGAACGAACTGGTAATGTGTATCAGCCCATTGGGTCAGTGTTTGTCACAGGCTTCATCTTTTGCATAGAATTTCGTGACTGAATTGTTGACAACCGTGTATGGTAAAACATCTTGCTTAAAGAAACTTGGCATCATAAGATGGAAGCTCGAGACAGTTCTCCAGGTTGAACGGTTTAGATTTGACTTTTGGCTCATTCATTCTGCAAGTGTTGTCAAGTCGCATCAGTACAATCCATAGCGTTCATTCAATGGCTACATTTACAAAACCATTTTAAAGCTTCCTGGAGAAAAAATTGTGTTGAGTTAAATTTTGAAATTGCATTCTACCTTCAAATATTTTATTAATTCTAACAAAGGCAAAAACGATGAAATAAATAATTTAATGTGTTGTTCTTGGGACATTGGCAACACCAAGCACCAGCAGTTGCAAGGAGACACAGGTCAAATCCCAGGATTTGAACCGTGGAGAATGAAATATTTGAATTCAATTGAATTACTTGAAACAATATACAGCTACACCTGATCTTAAGGAGGCATGCACATAGATGTGAAAGAGTAATATATATATCATGCCTATTGCCTGATGTTCTGAAACACCAGCTAATGCTACCAGAGGAATGATATACGCTGATAAATTTATATTTTATCACGCATTTGCTTTCCAGCAAAATAATCTGATCTTCACAATTGCATGTGAATCATTAAAATTTGGAATAAATTGTCCTGAAAAATCCAAATTAAACTGGATCTTTATTGGCTATGTTCAGTGCTGGTTTGAAACCGACCAAAAGCAACTCGGCCGAGTGTCATAAAAAATCAACTTGAAATGTTATCATGTTTGACATTATTTTTGTAAAATTGTCAGAATAATTGCCAAATGTATACAGAATATATACACATTTGTGCTACTAATATTTCTCCATGACTACATTATTCTTTTGCACATTTAAACAATGTACGTAATCAGTAAACTGTAAATACCTTCCTAATCTTCTGTAATTTCTTAACAGGCTGAAGTGCTGAAAATCGTAATTTCAGAGCTGATGAGATCATTTTGGTTAAAATGCAATTGCAAACTGCTTCACGCCCAGAATTTGTAGGAAGTGTTCCATTTTTAAACTCAGCGGCTTCTGTGCAGTACAGGGACAAACCTGATTTAGGTCAGTTTTTTTTTCAACATTGATGATGTGACTGCAATTTTTCACAGAATCTTTGTTGCAGTTTATGGAGTATAGATGACTTAAGTATATTTATATTTTCTTAGACCTTTTAAAGTTTTAGGACAGCATGTAGAATACTGACTGTGGCAAATGTGCTGGCACTACCTCTAACCTTTCAGTAAGATTTTGTACCATGTTGAATGGAACGCCCCTCGCAACTCTCGAGAGGGATTGATGCATCTTTTTATTTAACTAAAGATGTAGCTGGGAGAAACCAGCTGATGACAGCAGTGAAAGTGGGGTGGAGCTATTGTGTATAACCTCACACTGCCAATGAAGAGCAAAGCATCAATGTTCTCACTAATATATCCAACTTCCAAACTTCATTCCTGGATCTGGAGCTTTACTTCCAGGCAGTTTTAGTACTTTGGTGTAAAGATGGAGCCAGCCCTTTTCCTGAACTGGTAATTCCTAAGTTATAAGTGGGATACATTACATGTAATTAATTACATTGTTCTGCCTATATATTGTGATGGCTGTCTTTTTGTTTCAGATTTTTGACCAGAATTTCACTTTATGTTGTAATTGTTTCAAATAGCATCACTCTCCATAAAATAAGTTTGTGAGTACTATCCTAGCCATCCGGTTAGTAACACTAGTTATAACTTGTGTGCATTCCTACGGTATTCTGACCAATTATTTTAAGCACCTGTTCCAAACAACAGGTTGTAAAAGCTTGAAACTGAATTGCTACCCCATTTCTAAACTGCAAACATGAAGATATCTTTAGACAATGAGCAAACTGAGCCAAATGGTGGCTGCCACCAACAGGCTGTTTAATGAAATGGTGTCTTCATTGCAGAGATGTGCTCAGTGCAGTAACTGCTTTATCTGCTTGTACTGTATATTAGTGAAGATAATTGCCAGAAAGGGTGCTTGGCTAATGCATGTCTACTTAGAATAGCAGCCATGAATCCAAAGAGTTAACTATGCATTTAAAAACAAATTCTGGGAAATAACAGGAGATTGCGTTAAATTTACAGTACAGGTTCTTCTATAGCTGAAGACTATTGAAATGACATCCAGTCAAATACTGGCTGAGAGTCCAGTGTTCTTGGTCATGATTATACCTGATGTTTGATGCGGACATTGTTCAAATTGCAGAAATTATACATTTTTAAATATAGTTTTAACTGGAAAATATTCTTTATTAATGGAATATATTCTTCCTACAATGAGCCAGCATCTTGGTATGAATAGATTTCCTTCCAATTATAAGATGTTTCATTGTTTGTTCCAATGCAATACTGTGAACTAGTGCCTACTGCTGTCTGGGTGTTGGTGGTGTGAAGAATGTTGGTTGAATTGAAGAATGAGTCGCCCATGGGGTGGGCGGTTCATTGAATTTCCATGTCCTACTGTCCTTGCTGTCCATTGACCGTTGCGGCTACAAAACAAAACCTCGTCTGTCAGGCTAGTCTTGTAACTTAAAGAGTACATCAATAGGTATTTTGGTCTTTACAAAATATATGAGATTATACGGGGAGGGCTCTAGCAGAGCAAAAAAATGAACAGTATACAAGCATCAAAGATGTCTGGATATCTGGTTTTTAAGCATGTTTTAAAATTGCTAATTAAAATGTAAACTTTGTTTCTCTTGTATTTCTGTTGCCTTGCATATTCCTTAAAGTTATATTAATTAATGTGCCATCTAGTGTGTGGACATCACTAATTTTGTCTGCAAACTCAAAAAAATAGAGTCATACGGTATGGAAACAGGCCCTTCGGCCCAACTTGCCCATGCTGACCAAGATGCTCCATCTCCACTTGATCCACATGAATTTGGCATTACTGTGATTCAGTTCAAACTATATTTTTATATTTGAGACTGATCTGCAGATCGGAGTGTACTCTTCAACTAAGCTTTCTCTTTACAGAATTAGTGACCTATTTTTTAGATAACTTCGCACTTCAATAAGAGGCTAATGATTAATTATTCATTAATACAGTGCCTTGAGTAGTGTAAACATTTGCCCAGTTCCCTCTAAACCTTTCCTGTCGATGTACCTGTCCATATGTTTTTTAAATGTTGTTATAGCACATGCCTTAACTACTTCCCCTGGCAGATTCCTATTAAATCTACCCCATCTCAACTTAAACCTATGTCCTCTGGTTCTTGATTCCTCTACTCTAGGTTAAAAAAAAACTCTGCATCTATCCTAGCTATTCCCCACATGATCTTAAACACCTCTATAAAATCACCCCTCATCCACCTGCACTCCAAGGAATAAAGTCCTAGCCTGCTCATCCTCGTCCTATAGCTCGGGTCCTCAAGTCCTCGGATCATCCTCGTAAAACTAATTACTTGAAGAATTGCAGTCTTGGGAATTTCACTTGACACCCTAGTACATCTCTTCTCTGTTTAGGATGCTGATGCATTTATTTAGATTTTAACTGCTTTAGCTTTTAATATTTTATCTAAACCTTAATACTAATCCTCTTTGTCTCATCAGTTGCCTGCGTCTGCTTTTTCTTAGAAGATGATCTAATTCATGCCACTGAATGTTGTTTAGTTAGAATCAGAACTTGGCCTTACGGCCCAATACAAGGTTGTTCACCAACTCGTGATAATAGATGCTGTCAGTTTGAATGTTTTTTCAGGGAGCATTACTGTGATTAAGTTCAACGATATTTTTATATTTGAGTCTGATCTGCAGATCTGAGTACACCCTTCAACTAAGCCTTCTCTTTATAGAAGTAGTGACCTGTTCTTTAGATAACTTTGTACTTCAATAAAAGGCAAATGATTAGTTGATCATTAATACAGTGCCTGTGTAGTTTGCCCACAAATCTCATTTTAGTTTTACAAATGCTAAAAATATATTGTACCAATCTGTTTTATTTTTAATAACTTAAAAGAAAGTGTATATTTTTGCTTCCCCTGTTTTGATCATATTTTATGATCTATTCAAAAATACAAATCCAGAAATTAAATACTCTGCAATGCTGCCAAATCTCCCACAGCAAACCTTTACTGCCTGGGCTGTCTCACTCCTACGGTTGCATACTTTTAGTTTAATTTTGTTTGGAGATACAGCATGGAAAATGGCCATACAGTTTGGAGATACAGCATGGAAACGGGCCATATACACTAGCGACAATATACAGAAGCCAAATACCCAACAAAGCTGCACGTGAAACCAGAGCACCTGGAGAAAACCCACGCGGTCACAGGGAAAATGGACAAACTCCATCCAGATAGCACCTGGGTGATACTGTAAGGCAACAACTCTACCACTGGCCATCGTGGACTCCGCAACAAAACTTCGAAACCCGACTGCTGCAATAAGCACTGGTTTGTCCCTATTCCTGATAGGCATTCTTTATCTCAGAGTTGCTAATATGCCCAAATTCATTATATAGTTTAAACACTGCAAGTTAAGATGTATGTTTCTCAGGCATTATTGTTGCTAAGGTTTTGAAATAAAATGTTGCTGTTCCTGATGTAGAGGATGGCCTTATGTGCAATCTGCCACTCTTTAGAGACAAATTATCTTGCAACTGGATGGCAAAACTCAAAAACATTTTTTTTAGATATAATGAAAACAGCATCTCACACATAACCAACCAAAATACTGCTAAGATATTTTACCCACAGTATCTTCAAATAAATTTAAACGGCAAGTATAATTTTTTTGTACTGTCACTGTTGCAGGTTGGTGGATTTTGATGCAGTGCTTTGACCACTTGCTTGGACTGTGGAGGGGAGGGGTGTGGTGTGTAAAGGTGAAATAGGTGGATCAGAGAGAGAACATTTAAAGAGGTGGGTTTTGTAACACAAAGTGACGGGTGCTGGAACGTGCTGCCTGTGTTGGTGATGGAAGCAGATATGATAGTGGTATTTAAGAAGCTTTTTAACAAGCACTTGAATATGGAGGGATAATATGGATTGTCTACAGGCAGAGGACAACTTGCCATCATGATATACAGGGGCATTGTGGACCAAAGGACCTGTTCCTGTTCTGTACTGTTCTAGTTTCTAAGTTTATATCCAATACACTCCATTTTACACTATGTTTATGGAGCAAGCTCTAATTTGGGTATTAAGGTGAAAATGCACTTTTAAAGTATTCTTCAAGGTTATTTGTGGTGGAATTTTGTAAGCATTGCACTTGCCATCCTTAACGTAATGAAGAAGTGGACATTGGAAAAAAGCCAAATATCTAAGATTAGTGATATTTAAAAATCTATTTCTGCTTCAAATACTATAATCTATAAATTCTAATCCTGAGTTTGGTATATTTGTTTTGCTCAATCATCATTTCTAATGAAGAAGATAAAATGTTACAATTTTATGTGTTACATTTATAGCTTCAATATATTAAATTGTATTAAAAGATTCTCTATAAATAAAATTTTTAATGCTAATAATGTTGGGTTTTGTCTTTATTGTGCTCCAATGTTTGCTCCCTACATTCATCTACAAGAAATAGAGTGTAAATATTAGGCAATTACTACTGAGCAGCAAAGGTTTTTGGCCTGCTGCATATTATAGGTCTACATTTTAATAGTGTGGTACAGCTTGCTCATTCTTTTTTACCACATTCATCAATGTTTCAATTGAGAAATGTGAACGGATTTTACATCCCTAGTGTTAATATAGGAATCTACATATTGCCACAATGGTGTGAGGTTTTATTCAAAGCCTGTTAAAAGATTCTCCTAAATAGGGGCGAAAACAAACTTGCTCTTGGTCATGTAATCTTCTGGAAGTAGTTTATACAAGCTAGCAAGACCTGGGACTAGAAACGTGTAAAATTCTTAAGGGATTGGACAGGCTAGGTGCAGGAAAAATGTTCCTGATGTTGGGGGAGTCCAGAACCAGGGGTAACAGTTTAAGAATAAGGGTTAGGCCATTTAGGACTGAGATGAGGAAAAACATTTTTATCCAGTGAATTGTGAATCTGGAATTCTCTGCCACAGAAGGCAGTGGCGGCCAATTCACTGGATGTTTTCTCTTAGGGCTAATGGAATCAAGGAATATGGGTTTAAAGCAGGAACAAGGTACTGATTTTGGAGGATCAGCCATGATCATTTTGAATGACGGTGTTGGCTCGAATGGCGGAATGGCCTACTCCATCCCGCACCTGGACCTATTTTCTATGTTTCTATGAATGATGTTGACATTTCTGAGTCTGTGGAGTGGGCTGCTGAAGGCCCAGCAACAGCAGGCGGATCGATTGGATCAAGGGGTTGCTAGAGAGGTCAGGCGAGCACGTGGATCAGACATGGTGCGGTGGGACTGTGTTAGAGGACACCAACAGCATCGACTGGTCAGGCCAATCCCTACAACACCAAGCTAGTGCCGCCAACAGGCCAAATCAACACTCTACATAGTTAAGAACTTTGAAACTTGAATCATAACAAGATGGTGCCAGAAACGTGGCAACACCTGCGTACTGCCTCAGTGTGGTCTCCATTCTTAAGCCTGTGCGGGTATTGTGAGACTGCAATACGTCTGCGCGCGTACACGCTACGTCACGCCAGAGGCGGGCGAAGATCCCGTTACCCTACTGAATCCCGGAGCGCTGCGTGATACCGCGCACAACTCCATACCCCTCCGCGCTTCTCCATGCCACCGCTCCGTGCGGCCCACACGATACCCGTGCGCCTCAACGTGACGTCGAGGTCGCGTTATTAGCGTGCCAAGGACACGTAAGTGGGACAGGGGCTTTACATTCTTGTACTTCAGTATGATTCTGCTTATGTATAGTAACATTTTTACTGAATTGTATCAAAAAAGGCACTTCACTGTACCCAGGACACATGAAAATATAGTACCATTGAATCATTTATATATAAATCGGGTTCCGAAGAGAGACTAAAGAAACTAGGACTGCTTTGATGGAGCATAGATTCAGAAGGTTTTGATCTACAAGGTAAACATCTCTAGGAACATGGTACGCATGTATAATTATAATTAAAGAACTCCCTGAAAGGGTAAAAATATATTTTGCAAAGAGGAATTAAATAAATATTTGGATGGAAAGAAGAGGCAAGTGAAAATAATTGCTAGCTTTTCCAAAGCAGCCAACACAATGGTCAGATATCTCCGTATTATTCTACATAATCTGCTGATTTATTTCAAACATGTACAAGAGAGTACATTACACTTTTTTGCATATCATTAAGGATGATATTAGACAGGAATTTGGAAAAGTTGATTGGAGTAGGTTGTTTGCCGGTCAAGGGACATTATAATGTGGGATGTTTTTAAGAGTGTAATGGTGAGAGGTCAAAGCACAGAGAGAGTTTAAGCAAGGCAGATGGGAGTAAGAGGATGAGAGAAATTAAAGAAGAACGGTCTTGACCCGAAAGGTCACCCATTCCTTCTCTCCAGAGATGCTGCCTGCCCGCTGAGTTACTCCAGCATTTTGCATATATCTTCAGAGAAGTTAAAGTGTTGGGGTAAGGAAGAAGTATGACAGGTCAGCTCTAGACAATGGGTTGTTCCAATGTTTGATCTGTTGAAGCCTAATGGGTCTGGTGTCAACTCCCTCCCATCTGCATTCCAATATGCTGCCAAACATGGTAAAAGTGATCAGAGCTGATGACAAGAATCAGAGATTATGATGGAGGAATCTGGGTGTTGGCTAAATGGTAAAGTCCAATGAAGATAACTTGCCAGACTGCTGCTTTATTACCCTGTGGCCAGTTCTTCCAATCTACAAATAGTTGTGAGGAGGACATTGCCAAACGGATTGGACTGGGATAGTGTTTGTTGTTTGTGGCACCCAGATTGATGCAAAGTATGTTTAATGGTTGCACATATATAATAGCAATTTTACAAGATTTTGAGATTTTAAAAATCAAGTCTGCAATTTATCCCATCAGATAAAGCATAAAAAATTTAATTTGACACCTAATTCACTTTCATATCTTCAGTATTAAAAAAGTTATGGCCATTTTCATACTCGGAAATTAGCATCTTGTTCCCTATTGCTTTTCCATTGACTTAACACAAAAGCTGTGATCGAGGACAGTCAAAAGCCCATAACTTTCTTAAAAATCAAGAGAACTGAATTAAATTTTCAGTTATTATAGATTGAAGCATTCTGAAACAAATATCAAACATAGAAACATAGAAACATAGAAATTAGGTGCAGGAGTAGGCCATTCGGCCCTTCGAGCCTGCACCGCCATTCAATATGATCATGGCTGATCATCCAACTCAGTATCCCGTACCTGCCTTCTCTCCATACCCTCTGATCCCCTTAGCCACAAGGGCCACATCTAACTCCCTCTTAAATATAGCCAATGAACTGGCCTCGACTACCCTCTGTGGCAGGGAGTTCCAGAGATTCACCACTCTCTGTGTGAAAAAAGTTCTTCTCATCTCGGTTTTAAAGGATTTCCCCCTTATCCTTAAGCTGTGACCCCTTGTCCTGGACTTCCCCAACATCGGGAGCAATCTTCCTGCATCTAGCCTGTCCAACCCCTTAAGAATTTTGTAAGTTTCTATAAGATCCCCTCTCAATCTCCTAAATTCTAGAGAGTATAAACCAAGTCTATCCAGTCTTTCTTCATAAGACAGTCCTGACATCCCAGGAATCAGTCTGGTGAACCTTCTCTGCACTCCCTCTATGGCAATAATGTCCTTCCTCAGATTTGGAGACCAAAACTGTACGCAATACTCCAGGTGTGGTCTCACCAAGACCCTGTACAACTGCAGTAGAACCTCCCTGCTCCTATACTCAAATCCTTTTGCTATGAAAGCTAACATACCATTCGCTTTCTTCACTGCCTGCTGCACCTGCATGCCCACTTTCAATGACTGGTGTACCATGACACCCAGGTCTCGCTGCATCTCCCCTTTTCCTAGTCGGCCACCATTTAGATAATAGTCTGCTTTCCTGTTTTTGCCACCAAAATGGATAACCTCACATTTATCCACATTATACTGCATCTGCCAAACATTTGCCCACTCACCCAGCCTATCCAAGTCACCTTGCAGTCTCCTAGCATCCTCCTCACAGCTAACACTGCCCCCCAGCTTAGTGTCATCCGCAAACTTGGAGATATTGCCTTCAATTCCCTCATCCAGATCATTAATATATATTGTAAATAGCTGGGGTCCCAGCACTGAGCCTTGCGGTACCCCACTAGTCACTGCCTGCCATTGTGAAAAAGACCCGTTTACTCCTACTCTTTGCTTCCTGTTTGCCAGCCAGTTCTCTATCCACATCAATACTGAACCCCCAATGCCGTGTGCTTTAAGTTTGTAAACTAATCTCTTATGTGGGACCTTGTCGAAAGCCTTCTGGAAGTCCAGATACACCACATCCACTGGTTCTCCCCTATCCACGCTACTAGTTACATCCTCGAAAAATTCTATAAGATTCGTCAGACATGATTTACCTTTTGTAAATCCATGCTGACTTTGTCCAATGATTTCACCACTTTCCAAATGTGCTGCTATCCCATCTTTAATAACTGACTCTAGCAGTTTCCCCACTACCGATGTTAGACTAACTGGTCTGTAATTCCCCGTTTTCTCTCTCCCTCACTTCTTAAAAAGTGGGGTTACGTTTGCTACCCGCCAATCCTCAGGAACTACTCCAGAATCTAAAGAGTTTTGAAAGATTATTACTAATGCATCCACTATTTCTGGAGCTACTTCCTTAAGTACTCTGGGATGCAGCCTATCTGGTCCTGGGGATTTATCGGCCTTTAATCCATTTAATTTACCCAACACCACTTCCCGGCTAACCTGGATTTCACTCAATTCCTCCAACTCCTTTGACCCGCGGTTCTCTGCTATTTCCGGCAGATTATTTATGTCTTCCTTAGTGAAGACGGAACCAAAGTAGTTATTCAATTGGTCCGCCATATCCTTGTTCCCCATGATCAACTCACCCGTTTCTGACTGCAAGGGACCTACATTTGTTTTAACTAATCTCTTTCTTTTCACATATCTATAAAAACTTTTGCAATCAGTTTTTATGTTCCCTGCCAGTTTTCTTTCATAATCTATTTTTCCTTTCCTAATTAAGCCCTTTGTCCTCCTCTGCTGGTCTCTGAATTTCTCCCAGTCCTCCGGTATGCTGCTTTTTCTGGCTAATTTGTACGCATCATCCTTCGCTTTGATACTATCCCTGATTTCCCTTGTTATCCACGGATGCACTACCTTCCCTGATTTATTCTTTTGCCAAACTGGGATGAACAATTTTTGTAGTTCATCCATGCAGTCTTTAAATGTCTTCCATTGCATATCCACCGTCAACCCTTTTAGAATTAATTGCCAGTCAATCTTGGCCAATTCACGTCTCATACCCTCAAAGTTACCTTTCTTTAAGTTCAGAACCATTGTTTCTGAATTAACAATGTCACTCTCCATCCTAATGAAGAACTCAACCATATTATGGTCACTCTTGCCCAAGGGGGCACGTACAACAAGACTGCTAACTAACCCTTCCTCATTACTCAATACCCAGTCTAAAATAGCCTGCTCTCTCGTTGGTTCCTCTACATGTTGATTTAGATAACTATCCCGCATACATTCCAAAAAATCCTCTTCCTCAGCACCCCTGCCAATTTGATTCACCCAATCTATATGTAGATTGAAGTCACCCATTATAACTGTTTTGCCTTTGTCGCACGCATTTCTAATTTCCTGTTTGATACCATCTCCAACTTCACTACTACTGTTAGGTGGCCTGTACACAACACCCACCAGCGTTTTCTGCCCCTTAGTGTTTCGCAGCTCTACCCATACCGATTCCACATCCTGCAAACTAATGTCCTTCCTTTCCATTGCGTTAATCTCCTCTCTAATCAGCAACGCTACCCCACCTCCTTTTCCTTTCTCTCTATCCCTCCTGAATATTGAATATCCCTGGATGTTCAGCTCCCAGCCTTGGTCACCCTGGAGTCATGTCTCCGTGATCCCAACTATATCATAGTCATTAATAGCTATCTGCACATTCAACTCATCCACCTTATTACGAATGCTCCTTGCATTGAGACACAAAGCCTTCAGGCTTGTTTTTACAACACTCTTACCCCTTATACAATTTTGTTGAAAAGTGGCCCTTTTTGATTTTTGCCCTGGATTTTCCGGCCTGCCACTTTTACTTTTCACCTTGCTACCTATTGCTTCTACCCTCATTTTACACCCCTCTGTCTCTACGCTCACACATTTAAGAAACCCTTTCCCTTTAACTCCATCCTCCACTAGCCCATTCGACACCCCACCCCCCTTATTCAGTTTAAAACCACCCGTGTAGCAGTGATTTACATCTTAGATGACCTGAAATTAAAGCATATAATTAGTTAATTACTTAATTGTAGCTAATTACAAAATTGACCTTTGTGACGGAAATAGTAATAAACACCCAGACTGCCTTGAAAATTCAAAAATGTGATGTTCTCAAGATCAGAACTTTAATATTATTGTATTATATGCTGTGTCCGTAACAGATAGGTAAATAAATTACAATTTCTAGCAATAGACCAAGTCTTTATGGAGAAGATTAGTTGCTAGCTGGTACACTGGCATATCATAATCAGTAGCATCATCATACTCCTCAGATTGTAACCAATAAGCAATTCTGTACACCTTGTTTTTCCTCAACTTTTCAATTTTGGCATGTAAACTACAAGTTTTTGCTCTTCAAATCACACATGACATGCCTTTCTGCCCACTACTTTCCAATTAAGAATGCCCTGTAGATTCTTTAAATAGCCTAAGTATCCAAATACCAAACTAATCCCATTCACACAAGAATTCACAATATAACATGATTTTTAAGTCTCGCTGTTATGAATTTATATGCCAGATGGAAGGAATTTAATGTTTAATTCCCATAAATTAATCTAGAAACATCCACTCAATATAATTAAAATCATTTTTTTTTTTGCACAATACATGGGACTAAAACTGATATTTAGTATAAAAATATTGACTATGGACAGACAATAACACAAAATATAGACGATTTAGATGCACTTATGACATGATTGTCCAATAAAAAGAGCATTTAAATCATCTTGCGAGTGGGTTTTTCCGGAACGCGATCGATTGGAACGTTGCATTTGCGGTGAATTATGAACTCCATATCGGCAGGAAAAACACTGCCGGTTCGTATGGGGCCCAAATCAAATTTTTGCAATGTAAAATTAGATTAAAGTCATCCCAAGAAGCAAGATTATATGTAAAATAAACAACTTACCCTTTGTTTTGTCCCGTTCTTGCGATCCGTCACGTTGAGGGCGTTAGAAGTCGCTTTTTATTTTAATCTAATTATTAAATTGTCTCACGATTTAAAAAAAAAGAAAAAATAGGGAACGGAAGTCGGATTGATTATTCTTCAGCAGCTAGCAGCCCGAGGAAATCCGCCTCGGACAAGAAGTAGAAAACTGGATTTTAATCCCGCCCCCCATCCCCCCTCAAAGGCGCCAAAGTCGCATGCACGGCCAGTGGCAGAACTGCAGCGCCGCTGAAGGTAAGTTTTGTAACATCGCTATATATAATATAGCCGATTCATCGTTTATAATCCACAATATACAACAGATCATTGCCTTTAATTTCAAGGTTCAGATTGCGTTACTCACAGAGATATAGAGCATGGAAACAGACTTTGTACCACTGTACATGTCAAACATCAACTGGGCATTGGCAGGGATCTTATATGAATCACATTCTCTTCCTCTCTCCATAGATTCTACCAATCACCGACAGTCCATGGGTCATTTACAGTGGCCTATTAATCTGCATGTATTTGGGATGTGGGAGGAAACCTGCATGGAGTCATACAGCGTGGAAACAGGCCCTACGGCCCAACCAGCCCTCACCAACCCTGCCTCAGCTACTGTATCTCCTCTGGCAGCTCGTTCTATACACGCACCACCATATGTGTGAAAATGTTGCCCCTCAGATTCCAATTAAACCTTTCTCCCTTCACCCTAAACCTATAGTACTCTCCATAATGTTTGGGACAAAGACCCATTGTTTATTTATTTGCCTCTGTACTCCACAATTTGAGATTTGTAATAGACAAAATCACATATGGTTAAAGTGCACATTGTCAGATTTTATTAAAGGCCATTTTTATACATTTTGGTTTCACCATGTATAAATTACAGCTGTGTTTATACATAGTCCCCCCATTTCAGAGCACCATAATGGTTGGGACAAATGGACACATTAGTTAAAAGAGCAACCACAGTTCTGGAAAAAGGTCTTGTGGACAGATTGGAGACGAAGATTAACTTATATCAGAGTGATGGCAAGAGCAAAGTATGCAGGAGTGAAGGAACTGCCCAAGATCCAAAGCATACCACCTCATCTGTGAAACACGGTGGTGGGGGTGTTATGGCCTGGGCATGTATGGCTGCTGAAGGTACTGACTCACTTATCTTCATTGATGATACAACTGCTGATGGTAGTAGCATAATGAATTCTGAAGTGTATAGGCACATCCTAAATGCTCAAGTTCAAACAAATGCCTCAAAACTCATTGTCCAGCAGTTCATTCTACAGCAAGACAATGATCCCAAACATACTGCTAAAGCAACAAAGGAGTTTATCAAAGCTAAAAAATAGTCAATTCTTGAGTGGCCAAGTCAATCACCCAATCTGAACCCAATTGAGCATGCCTTTTATATGCTGAAGAGACTAGCCCCCAAAACAAGCATATGCTAAAGATGGCTGCAATACAGGCCTGGCAGAGTATCACCAGAGAAGACACCCAGCAACTGGTGATGTCAATGAATCGCAGACTTCAAGCAGTCATTGCATGCAAAGGATACGCAACAAAATACTAAACATGACATTGCTGTGTCCCAAACATTATGGTGCCCTGAAATGGGGGGGGAAGGGACTATATATAAACACTGCTGTCATTTCCACATGGTGAAAACAAAATGTATAAAAATGGCCTTCATTAAAATCTGACAATGTGCACTTTAACCACATGTGATTTTTTTCTATTACAAATCTCATATTGTGCAAATAAATAAATGATGGGTCTTTGTCCCAAACATTATGGATGGCACTGTGTGTCCTCTGGTTCTCGAATTTCCTACTTTGGGAAATACTTTTTTTATACTCCCAACTTCTATACTCAATATTCTGACTGATGAAGGGCAAAGTTTAGTTTAGTTTATTGTCACGTGTACCGAGGTACAGTGAAAAGCTTTTGTTGCATGCTAACCAATCAGTGGTAAGACAATACATGACAATACAAAAACCTTTTTACCTGTCTACCCTATCTACCTGTAATGCCACCTTAAATGAACTTTGTTCGTGCACTCCTAGATCCCTCTGCTCTACAACATTCCCCAGAGCTCTACCATTCAGTGTGTAGGTTCTGCCCATGTTAGACTTTCCTCACAATACCTCACGTTTCTCTATTAAATTCCATCAACCATTCCTCAGCCCACCTGGCCAACCAATCAAGTTCCAGCTGCAATTTTTGACATCTATCTTCACTATCTGCAATACCACCCATTTTTGTATCATCTGTGAGCTTGCTAATCTTGCCATTAAGGTTCTCATCTACATCATAGATAAAAGGTAAGGTTCTCATCTATATCATAGATGAAAAACAGTAATGGGCCCAGAACCTAACCCTGAGGCACACCACTAGCCCACGAAGCAACCTTCCACCATTACTCTCTGCTTCTTTCCATGAAGACGATTTTCTATCCATGTTCCATGGAGAATGAGTAAACTCAGGGACTGGACGTGGATCCCTGATGCTGTGAACAGCGGGTCTATGAGTTGCATCACTTTATCGCCTAGATTTCCATCAGTTCTAAATGTCAAATGTTCCTTGACTAGACAAGTTGAGAGCCCTTGGTGTGCAGTAGCTGGAGGGCTTTAACCAGCGGCATTTCTCTGTCGAATCTCTGTGGCAGCTGTTTTAAGGTTGAGTTTGTGGTCATGAATTTTGGATTGTGTTTGCCTGCAACATTCTCTCTTGTACAGATCCCTGCGCTGGAGGACCAGTAAAGTTCAGGCAGAGACGTTTCTTTCAACAAGCTGATCATCTCTTGCAGCAGTTGATGTCCAGTTCATCAGACTGATTTCTTGGATGGTAAGCCTAACGCATGAAGGGGCATTGGGTGGATTGGGCTAATGTTCACTGGAGCTTAATAGAATGAAAGGGGATCTCATAAAATCTAGACAGAACCAGACAGACTAGATGTAGGAAGAGTTGTCGATGAACTAGGGTCACAGCTTAAGGAAACAGAATAAATTATTTCAGACTAAAATAAGGAAAAATGTCTTCACCCACAGGGTGGTGAACCTGTGCAATTCTCTACACAGGAGATTGTGTCTTTTCATTAAATATATTTAACAGGTATGGTTCTCAAGGGCTAGAGAGATCAAGAGATAAGGAGAGAAAGCAGGAACAGAGCACAGAATTGGATACCTTCGATTTTTCTAGCATCTGCAGTTCTTTCTTAAACAGAATTGGATGATCAGATCAGACTTGAAATACTATTCCTATTTTCTGTGTTTCTGTGCTTGTCCCTGCAGCTGATTGTTATGCAGCTATTCAGGATGAACCTTGATGAAAATCACTATCTCTTTCCAGATCTTGGAGATGGATGATGGTGTCATCCCTGGTAGCAGTTTGATAGAACTTGCTGTTTGCTTACTAAGAGGCCAGAAGTCAACGGTGTGTCAATCCGACAGGGCAAATATTGCAGATTTCTTTGCTCCAAGCTCCTAAATGAGTTATTTTTATGACGCTTGGCGTGGCGCTTTCACTTTCCTCCCTTTAGCTGCTTTAATGTTTAGGGCTACTTCCGATCTTTAACCATGCAGTGGGTTAGGTGGCTGGCTGGCTGACAAGGAGGAAGACCATAAATACCTTTCAGTTATTATCAAAGGTCACAGGGAGAAATAAAAAGATACCCTGAGCCAGGACTTAAAAATACCTTATTCATTGTTAGCGAAGTGGCCTGGAGTGCAGATTTCTCATGAACATTGTGAGACTGGATGCATTAGATCGATATCATAAGAAGTATACTGGATAACTGGTAGGAGAGTAGTTTATATTTCTGTGACTTTATTTTGTGTTTTCTTCTAATGTTTTGTAACTGTTTGTATTTTGCTCCGATTTTAAGTACTTAGCTCGTATGTAGAAATTAATTCATAAAAGTCCATAGTTCATCTGCTTGCCATGAGTTTGCGACTGAGAAAATAATACAATTCTGGGAAGCTTGAATGTTTGAAGAATTTATGTTTGAAAATCTTGCTGAATTTTGAGGGACCTTCTGCTGAAGATGTAATAGTAGGTGTCCCTGTTTCTCCATGTGTCGCCTCGTGGTTCAAATGATAGTACTTTTGTCAGTTCCAGGAGGTTAAAAATTCATTCTGCATACCTGGTATATCAGTCCATTGCTTCTTTGGTGGAGGTGCTGACTTTTGAACGGAGGCTACCTTTTGCTCTGTCAATTAGCAAATAATCCTTTGGCACAAGGGAAGATTTGCATAGACCTTATGGGGAAAAAAGCTGGACAGGCTGAAGGCTTTTCTTTAAAATGTTTTCATGCATGGAACTGGCAGAATTTATTGCCAATTGCCAAACGTTAGGGCGGTCACGGAGGCGCAGCGGTAGAGTTGCTGCCTTACAGCGAATGCAGCGCTGGAGACCCTGGATCGATCCCGACTACGGGTGCTGTGTACAGAGTTTGTACGTTCTCCCCTTGACCTGCGTGGGTTTTCTCCAAGATCTTCGGTTTCCTCCCACACTCCAAAGACGTACAGGTTTGTAGGTTAATTGGCTTGATAAATGTAAAAAATTGTCCCTAGTGGGTGTAGGATAGTGTTAATGTGCGGGATCGCTGGTCGGCGCGGACCCGGTGAGCCGAAGGGCCTATTTCTGGGATGTATCTCTAAACTAAACTAAACTAAACTAAGCTGAGCAACAATTAAGAGTCAACTAATTTGGTGGGTGCAGAGTTGCATTTAGGCCAGATTAGATAAAATTGTCAGATTTTGTTCTCTGATGGAGATTTCTAATGGCCACCAGGTAATCTCATCAATTTGCTTCCTATTTTGTTTCCAGGTGCAAAACAAAGCATTTCACTGTACCTACGTACACGTGACAATAAAGTATCACTGAATCATTGATTGGTGTATTTCTCAGCCCTGAGTCTCAAAGCATGTTGCAGCCCATTAATTACCTATGAAGTGTGGTTATAGAACATAAAACAGTACAGCACAAGAACATGCCCTTCGGCCCACAATGTCTGTGCCGAACATGATGCCATGACCATCTCTTATCTACCATAATCCATATCCCTCCATCAAAGGGAGTTTGAGATCCAGGTGGTCTGGTCTTGATAAATCCCCAGGGCCTGATTGAATCCATCCAAGATTATTAAAAGAGGAAAGAGAGGAGATTGCATGGGCCTTGACTAAGATCTTTTGTGACATCGCAAACCACGGGGGAGACCCCAGACAATTGGAGAGTAGCCAATGTTGTTCCTTTGTTTAAGAAGGATGTAGAGATAATCCAGGGGATTATAGGATGGTGAGCCTCACGGCATTGGTAGGGAAGCTTTTCAGGAGTATTTTTCAGGATAAGATTCAATCCCATTTGGAAAGGAATAGGATCATTAGGTATAGTCAGCATGGTTTTATATGTGGCAGGTCATGTCTCACTAACTTGATCAAGTCTTTTGAGGAGGTGACGAAGGTGGCCAATGAGGGTGCGTAGCAATGTGGTCATGAATCTTGGATTTTAAGTAAGGCATTTGATATGGTCCCCCATGGTAAGCTGATCTAGAAGATTAAGATGCAGGGGATTCATAATCACTTAACGCCATAAGTGATAGGAGCAAAATTAGGCCATATGGCCCATCAAGTCTACTCTGCCATTCAATCATGGCTGATCTATCTCTCCCTCCTAACACCATTCGCCTGCCTTCTCCCCATAACCTTGGTCATATGAATTTAGAACTGGTTTACTGATAGAAGATAGGGTTTGTGGTGGAAGGCTATTACTGAGGATGGTCATCTGTGAGCAGTGGAATTCACCACCATCCAGGGACTTAAACCGCCCTTCCATGTCAGGTAAAGATTCACATGTGCATCCATCAATCTCGCACTCTCCTCCGCCTAGCGGAGCTAGTCCTCACTCTCAACAACTTCTCTTTCAGTTCCTTCCTACACGCATTAACTTCTCCAAAGACACAGACAAAATGCTGGAGTAACTCAGCGAGACAGGCGTCATCTCTGGAGGGAAGGAATGGGTGAGACCCTTCTTCAGACTGGCGTCGGGGGGGGGGGGGGGGGGGTGGAGGGAGATACGTAGATAAGGAAGTGTGATGGTGTGGAAACAGGGCAAAAGGAATTGTGATCATGGAAAATGTAGAATAGATCATTGTTAGCCTGAAGAAGGTGACAAAATGTAGTCGGGGACAGTCAGACTGGACGGAGAACTGGGAAGGGGGAGGGATGGAGAGGGAGGGAAAGCAAGGGTTATTTAAAGTTAGAGAAGTCATAGTTCATACTGCTGGGGTGTGAGCTGCCCAAGCGAAATATGTGGTGCTGTTCCTCCAATTTGCATTGGGCCTCACTCTGACAGTGGAGGAGGCCCAGGCCAGAATGCTCAGTGTGGGAATGGGAAGGACTTCACCAATGTCAGTTGAGAATGGTGATATTTGTTTGAAGAAGGATTTCAACCCGAAACGTTGCCTATTTCCTTCGCTCCATAGATGCTGCCTCACCCGCTGAGTTTCTCCAGCATTTTTGTCTACCTGTTATTTAAATGCACTTTTATTCTTCACATATATTAGCACTGGTGCACACAGATTATGACCCTTATGAAAATTGCATCATTGCATGTGCATGCACGCACCTACATACCTTAAAGCAATCAAAGGTGAAAATGTCCACTGTTGTATACAGATACAGATTTTGTATATTCTTTAATTAACAGTTTGAAGAAAAATAATCAGAATTTTTTTTTTTTAATCTGGCTCAACTGAGTTAGTAGATTCAGTGCTTGAATACTGTTTTGCTTTTTCTCTGTTTTTGAACTTGGTAAGGAATCTAAAAAAAGCTAAGGGGCACACCCTATAATAAGCTACAATAAAATAGAACTTTAGACTGTTTTTAGATCATGTTATCTACCACGTAACAAGGCAGTCATGACCAATTTGAGGATGTGTTCATTCACTAGTGTAGCGTGAGAGAAGTGACTAGGTTAAAGATCTGTATTGATTTATAATGGTCTATTGTTCAGGTATGAGGCAAATTCCATCTAACATTAAGATTAAACAAAAGATAAAGCACATCCTCCCTAATGAGTCTGGTTTACCTCTTGTCCTTTGCCCTTCTGCACCTTTGCTCTAAGCAGGATAAGTTCACCACAGCAATTTTTTTTTAAACTGAGTTAGGGCAATTGTGCGTGTGCTTACAAATTGAAGGTATAGGTAAACGTTAATTCTACTCATAAAATACCAGCTCAAAGAAAATTCCCAGTTTAAGTAATGAACTCCTTTTGCTCAACTATATTTGATCTGCATTCAACCCTATTGTTCAGTTAAACAAGTCTGTAGAAAAGGAGGTAGACACAGGATGCTGGAGTAACTCAGCGGAACAGGCAGCATCTCTGGAGGGAAGGAATGGGGAATTTTGGGTCGAGACCCTTCTTCATATGCTAGAAAAAAGGAGAAATCAGCAATATAAAGGGCCTGCCCACTTGGGCGACCTAATTTTCGAGTTCTGGTGAGTTTGCCCTCGACTCATACTCGCAGCATGGTCGTCACTAGGTCATAGGAGGTCTTCGTAACTCTCCTTCATGCTCGAGAGTGGTCTCCGCGTACCCGAAGCCTCAGCTAGGTCGTGGCGTTTTTTTCAACATATTGAAAAATGCCCGCAAGTAAAAAAAGGTCGTCACGGAAAAAATCTATACTTTTTTTACTCGTAAGTTTAGTCGTAGTAGGTCGTAGTAGGTCGCCATGTTACTCGTAGGTAGTCGAAGGTAGTCGTGGATAGTCTTCATCATAGTCGAAGGGAGGTCGAAGGGGATTGAAGGAGGTCGTCTTCACTCTCCACTATTCGGTGTCTAATTTTCCCGAAGCTAGTCGTAGCTGGTCTTCAACATAGTCGAAGGAGGTCGAATGAGGTCTTCAACATGTCATTTTTAAAAACTCGTTTATGCTCGCCAATTAGGTCGCCCAAGTGGGACAGGCCCTAAAAAATACTGCCCTACTTGTCACGATGAATTTGCATAAATATTCTTGGCAAATGGAGATACATTATTCTCACAGTCATAAACTGAAAGTGCTTTTGCCACAACTGCAGTGGTTCACGAAGGTGTCAACCCACGACCTTGTAACTGGCAATTAGGGGTGGGCAATAAATATCTTACTGTCACACCCAGATCACAAACTGAATATTAAAACATTGCATCACTAAGGGAGTGTTAAATTTTGTTCTGGATTAACATCAAAATCAAATAAGTGATCAGATTTTTTTTCTCCCCACCAATAGTTAGAACTTCTTCTAGGGAAAGTAGGGAAAATAGAACCTTCAACAGATTTAAAAATGCAACACGATTAACTAGTCACAGAGAAAATATTAAAATGGCAGAAAAGCAAAGGTAAATCAAATTAAATGGAAATCACGTGCAAGAAAGAACTGCAGATGCTGGTAAAATCGAAGGTAGACACAAAATGCTGGAGTAACTCAGCGGGTGAGGCAGCATCACTGGAGAGAAGGAATGGGCGATGTTTCGGGTCGAGACCCTTCTTCAGACTGATGTCAGGGGAGGGGGTGGGACAAAGATAGAATGTAGTCGGAGACAGTGAGACTAGTGGGAGAACTAGGAAGGGGAAGGGGATGGAGAGAGAAAGCAAGGCTTATCTGAAGTTAGAGAAGTCTATGTTCATACCGCTGGGGTGTAGACTCCCCAAGTGAAATATGAGGTGGTGTTCCTCCAACTTGCGCTGGGCCTCACTCTGACAATGGAGGAGGCCCAGGACAGAAAGGTCAGATTGGGAATGGGAGGGGGAGTTGAAGCCTACCTACATTCCATCTTTGTCCCGCCCCCTCCCCTGACATCAGTCTGAAGAAGGGTCTCGACCCGAAACGTCACCCATTCCTTCTCTCCAGTGATGCTGCCTGTCCCGCTGAGTTACTCCAGCGTTTTGTGTCTAAATGGAAATCACTTTCAGCTGCAGGGCAAGAGTAATGGGCAGGAATCTTGTGAGATCTTTCAGAGAAATGGTGCAATCATATTGGGTTAAATGATGAAGGAGTCGGACCTTGAGTTAGAGCTTTCATGAAGAGGCACAGCATGGGAACCGAATCCCTAATCTTTTTATATTGGAAGCAAGAGGCAAACTAGGTAAAGAGCAGGTCCTATCAGGGACCAAAAGGAAAATTCATGTGTGGAGCCAGGGAGTATGTGCAGGATCCTAAGTGAATATTTTTTAGTGTTATTCGCCATGGGAAAAGGGTATGAAGGATGGAGAGAAAAGATAGGTATGCTGCTATTTTGGGGCATTTATGGGTTGGGAAGGGGGGTGTGTAATTGGACAAATGATGGTGGATTAATTCCCAGGGCCTGACAGGATTTATCCACAACTTCTAAGGGAAGCAAAGGAGGAAATTGCAGGAGGACTATCAGATTTCTCCATCTTTGGTAGCCTCAGGTGAGGTATCAGAAGACTGGATGTGATAGCATTAGAAAGAATGTAGAAGGTCACCATGGAATGGAGGGATTTACTTAAGAGGAAAAATTGGATAGGCTGGGTTTATTTTCATTGGAGTGTGGGAAGCTGAGCGTTGACCTTATGGTGTTTATACAATTATGAGGACCATCGATAAGGTAGATACTTTTTCTTGGGGTTACGGAGTCTATGACTAGAGTAGGAAAGAAGAAATATAGAGCAGATAGAGCAGATGGACAATTTTTTCATACATAGTGTGATATGTAATTAGCCGGCCGAGTGTGTGGTACAGGCGGGTACCATAGAGGTAATTCTGCTCTAATATGTTTCCATGATGTACATTGTTATAGGGTGATTGATGGATAGAGAACATTATTTGTATTATACGGGGCTGCATTTGTTATACTACAATTGCAGCCAGGAAAACCTGAGTAAATCAGTGCCTTGCAGGCAACCCTAGCATTTTCTGCTCAAACTCGGCTCTCATAGAAACATCGAAACATAGTTGCAGGAGTAGGCCTCTCAGCCCTTCGAGCCAGCACCACCATTCAATATGATCATGGCTGGTCATCCAAAATCAGTACCCCATTCTGGCTTTTCCCCCATATCCCTTGATTCCCTTAGACCAAAGAGCTATATCTAACTCTCTCTTGAAAACATCCAGCGAATTGGCCTCTGTGGCAGAGAATTCCACAGATTCACAACTCTCTGGGTGAAAAGGTTTTTCCTCATCTCAGTCCTAAATGGCCGACCCATTATTCCTAAACTGTGACCCCTGGTTCTGGACGCCCCCAACATTGGGAACATGTTTCCTGCATCTACCCAGTCAAATCCTCTAAGAATTTTATATGTTTCTATAAGATCCCCTCTCATTCTTCTAAATGCCAGTGAATACAAGCCCAGTCGACACATTCTTTCATCATTTGTCAGCCCCGCCATACCTGGAATTAACCTGCTTTACCTACGCTCAATAGCAATAATGTTCTTCCAGCCAAGAAGTTTTTCAACTTCTGTGAGGGTCTGAAGAAGGGTTTCGGCCCGAAACGTTGCCTATTTCCTTCGCTCCATAGATGCTGCTGCACCCGCTGAGTTTCTCCAGCACTTTTGTCTACCTTCGATTTTCCCCATCTGCAGTCCTTCTTAACCATTCAGATAATAATCTGCCTTGCTGTTCTTGCCACCAAAGTCGATAACCTCACATTTATTCACATTATACTGTATCTGCCATGCTTCTGCCCACTCAC
The DNA here is from genome assembly GCF_010909765.2 of Amblyraja radiata. Taxonomy (NCBI): domain Eukaryota; kingdom Metazoa; phylum Chordata; class Chondrichthyes; order Rajiformes; family Rajidae; genus Amblyraja; species Amblyraja radiata. The sequence goes on along the minus strand of NC_045964.1, from coordinate 6,969,529 downwards.
CCAACCTATCCAAGTCACCCTGCAGCCTCAAGGCATCCTCCTCGCAGCTCACATTGCCACCCAGCTTTGTGTCATCCGTAAACTTAGAGATGCTACATTTAATTCCCTTATCTAAATCGTTAATATATATTGTAAACAACTGGGGTCCCAGCACCGAGCCTTGCGGCACCCACTAGTCACAGCCTGCCATTCTGAAAAGGACCCGTTAATTCCTACTCTTTGCTTCCTGCCTTCCAACCAGTTCTCTATCCATGTCAATACCCTATCCCCAAAACCATGTGCCTTAATTTTGCACACTAATCTCTTGTGTGGGTCCTTGTCAAAGGCTTTTTGAAAGTCCAGATACACCACATCCACTGGCTCTCCCTTATCCATTCTACTTGTTACATCCTCAAAAAATTCCAAAAGATTAGTCAGGCATGATTTCCCCTTCCTAAATCCATGCTGACTTTAACCGATCCCATTACTGCTTTCCAAATGCGCTGCTATAACATCTTTAATAATCGACTCCAGCATCTTTCCCACTAGCGATGTAAGGCTGACTGGTCTATAATTCCATGCTTTCTCTCTCCCTCCTTTCTTAAAAAGTGGTTACATTGGCTACTCTCCAGTCCACAGGAACTGATCCAGAGTCGAGAACATTGAAAATCACCAATGCATCCACGATTTCTCGGGCCACCTCCTTGAGTACTCTGGTTTGCAGACCATCAGGCCCTGGGGATTTATCTGCCTTTAGTCCCAACAGTTTACCTACCACCATTTTCTGACTAATGTGGATTCCCTTCAGTTCCTCCCTCCCACTTTGGTCCCCTAGTATTTACGGGAGATTGTTTGTGCCTTCCCTAGTGAAGACAGAACCAAAGTACTTGTTTAACTTCAGGTTTGTTAGGAATGTAACTATTATGTTGTATACAGAATTATCTGAACAGTTTGTACAGGTGTTTGGATAGAAAGGAGTGGGAAGATATGGATTCTAATGCAAGCAAATGTGATTTGCCTCAACAGACAGGGGCCATTAGACCAAGTGGCTATTTCTGTGCTCTATAACTACGACTCTTTGATTGTATGATGTCTTACATTTCAATCCACCCCCAGCTCAGCTTTGAAAATCTATAATCTCTTTGCTCTTCCCCCAGTTCTGAGGAAGGGCTCCTGAGCTGAAATGTTCATTGGTTTCTCTTTCCACTGATGCTGCTTGTGGGGCTGAGTTTTTCCACTGTTTTCTGTTTTGGTTTCAGATTCTAGCATTGGCTGTTTTAATGCGATTCCCATCTGTTGAGCAATCACTTCTGGAAAATGTGTGAATAAATGGGAAGTCAAGTCTAGTTCCGGTCTCATGGTGATTTCCCTGTCAGGAGTTCAGTTGTCCAAGCTGAACCATGAACACCGAATAAAGATGGACACAAAATGCTGGAGTAACTCAGCGGGGCAGGCAGCATTTCTGGATAGAAGGAATGGGTGATGTTTCGGATCGAGACCCTTCTTCAGACGTCTCGACCCGAAACGTCACCCATTCCTTCTATCCAGAGATGCTGCCTGCCCCGCTGAGATACTCCAGAATTTTGTGTCTGTCTTCAGTGTAAACTAGCATCTGCAGTTCCTTCCCACACAACAGTGATACTAAACTGGGGTGGGTTATTGAGCTTTACATTGGGCAAGTGCTTCAGGTGAATTGGGGAAAGCCAGGAAACTGGCAAGTGACTTTAATGGGCCTGTCCCACTTTTTCAGCGACTGCCGGTACCCGTAATAGGTCGTTGCAGGTTGCAGAAATTTTTCAACATGTTGAAAATCCAGCGGCGACCAGAAAGACGCTACGACTCTTTGGGCGACTGAGGAGACTACTCACGATCATACAGGCGACACCCTGGCGACATGTCGCGGGGTGAAGCCTGTATGGTCGTGAGTAGCCGCCCAAAGAGTCGTACCTTGTTCTGGTCGCCGCTGGATTTTCAACATGTTGAACATTTTTGGCGACTTGCAATGACCTATGTCGGGTGCCGGCAGTCGCCGAAAAAGTTGCGTAAGTGAGACAGGCCCATAAAGCATTTCATTTCCATAATGCACTACCTAAAATCAGATTTTAGATTAAATGTTTGGACCTCTCTTGGAGAGAGCAGAGGAATTGGGATCATTGGACCACTCTACCAATGATGGGCTGAATGGCCTTCCTTTAATTTAGTTTAGTTTAGAGATACAGCATGAAAACAGGCTGTTCGGCCACTGAGTACAAAGCTGACCATTGATCAACGTCGCCTATTTCCTTTGCTCCGTAGATGCTGCCTCACCCGCTGAGTTTCTCCAGCTTTTTTGTCTACCTTCGATTTTTCCAGCATCTGAAGTTCTTTCTGAAACAACCCATTCACACTAGATCTGTTATCCCACTCTCTCATCCCACTGCCTACAAATTAGGAATATTTAAATGAGGCCAACTAACCTACAAACCCCCACATCTTCGTGATGTTTAAGGAAACCGGAGCACCCGGAGGAAACCCACGTGGTCACAGAGAGAATTTGCAAGCTCCACATAGGCAGCGCCCGAAGTTAGGATGGAACCCGGGTTTCTGGCGCTGTGAGGCACTGCGCCACCGTGCGGTTCATCTGTTAGTCTCTTTTCTATCTTTACTTCACTGAGAATCTTTCAATGAGTTGGCATCATTTGTGGAATTATTTATTGTCCTTGCACAGTGGCAGTTCAGTTGCTGCCTTGCAGCGCCAGAGGCACAGGTTCATTCCTCACCTCGGCTGCTGTCCGTACGGAGTTTAAAACTTTCTTCTTGTGACCATGTGGGTTTTCGCCGGGTGCTCCGGTTTCCTCCCGCAAAGACGTGCAGGTTTGTGGGTTAATTGGCTTCTGTAAATTGTCCCTAGTGTGTGTGGGATAGAACTAGTGTACGGGGTGATTGTTGGTCAGTGCGGACTCGATGGGCCGAAGGTCCTGTTTCCAAGCTGTATCTGTAAACTAAACTGAACTAAATTAAAAAGTTGTTGTGGCCCTTTGCAAATGTTGCATATTTTCAATTAAATGAAAATATCCATCATTTGAAGAAACTGCTAACAAAAGCCGTTACTCTTCTTGTCACTGGTTCCTCCTCCTCCACCTCCTCCTCTCTCTGGGAGTTTAACAGACATAAGTATAGAGTAACTACAATGAACAAAGGCCAATAATTCCCAGTGGCAGGCTGAATATGTACTTGTGAAATGCGTTACTGTTCACTATTGAAGTTGCTTGCAGCAATGTAACTGTCCTTTTACTGTGCCTAGTCTAAAACCCCAGGGCCAGGATGGATGAGGAGTTTGAGAAAGGTCGCATCAAGGAGCTTCAGCAGCAACGGATGACTGTGCAGAAAAAAACTTTCACCAATTGGATAAACCAGATATTTTCCAAAAACCAGGTAAGCCTGCAAACTTTGGGGTGAAGAAGTACTGTAATGGCTCACTATTTTTTTTATGTGTGCAGTAATTATACAGAACTGGTATGGCATGGCATGTCAACTTTTTGTATTCTCCAAATGGAGAGAACTGGGAAAAGCTGCAGGATAAGGAGGGAAAAGAAAGGACGGAGCCACAGTTATTTTTCCTTTTCATAAATGAGGAGCAACCACTTAAGCCTACTTGGGTATTCTTAGCTTGAAAGGTGTAAGATGCTTTGTGTAATGTGTTTAGAGTGACAGACAACTGAGTGAAAGGCTTAGATAGAGTGGATGGGGAGAGGATGTTTCCACTAGTGGGAGAGTCCAGGACCAGAGGCCATAGCCTCAGAATTAAAGGACGTTCCTTTAGGAAGGAGATGAGGAAGAATTTCTTTAGTCAGAGGGTGGTGAATCTGTGGAATTCTTTGCTACAGAAGACTGTGGAGGCGAAGTCAGTGGACATATTTAAGGCAGAGATAGATAGATTCTTGATTAGTACGGGTGTCAGAGGTTACGGGGGGAAGGCAGGAGAATGGGGTTATAAGGGAGAGATAGATTAGCCATGATTTGAGAATTAAGCAACAAAGGATTAGGGGTAACACGAGGGGGAACTTCTTTACTCAGAGAGTGGTAGTTGTGTGGAATGAGCTTCCAGTGGAAGTGGTGGAGGCAGGTTCGATTTTATCATTTAAAAATAAATTGGATAAGTATATGGACAGGAAAGGAATGGAGGGTTATGGTCTGAGTGCAGGTAGATGGGACTTGGTGAGAGTTAGTGTTCGGCATGAACTAGAAGGGCCGAGATGGCCTGTTTCCGTGCTGTAATTGTTATATGGTTATATGGTTAAATGATTGAATGGCGGAGTAGACTTGTTGGGCTGAATGGCCCAATTCTCCTCCTATCACTAATGATCTTATGAACTCACGTGGTAAATGTAGCACTTCTTTAGGTTCGTTATTTTAACATGAGCAGTGTCTGTTTGCTGAAGAAGGTAAAGTACATTGAATCGAGTGTGGATTTGGAGGGAGGAAGCAAAGTGGAGTAGAGGCCTAGAGTGATTTGTATTTTTAATAAATGTGGGCACAAAATGCAGGAGTGAAAATCTGATATTAACTTGCTGTAAACTTTTTCAGGCCACAGTTCAAGAAGTTTGTGCTCCTGGGTGGTCCATCACAGTAGTTATACTTATAGTTGGAAGTCATGACATTTTCTAAAAACAAAGAGGGATTTGATATTGAATTGAGTTATGGTGAAATCTCTTTGTTCAGGAGATGGTGGAATTCATTGGGAATGGTCAAGTCAGAGACCTTTGTAAATCCTAAAGGGCCAGTCCCACTTTCATGACTTAATTCAAAACCTCTGCCGAGTTTAAAGGAGCTAAAAAAAAAATCAAGATCGTGGTATTCTACAAACTCCTACGACCTTCCACGACCATGTTCACGAACTCCTACGAGTATGTCTACGAATTCCCACGACTATTTCGATGCATCCTTACGAGTAAAAAGTTGCAATTTCTTTCACCCCGACCATTTTTTTACTCGTGGACATTTTTTATCGGGCTGGAAAAAACGTCTCGACTTACCTGATGCCATGAGTACCTACCGTTTGTTTAACGAGCCGCTACGATATATTTACGAACTCCTACGACCTCCTATGGACTTGTTACGAACATTCTGCAAGTTTGAATCGAGAAAACTCGGCAGAATTCCTGAATTACCTCGTGAAAGCGGGACAGGCCCTTAAGGAAGATTAGATTTATCTTTCAAATAGTGAATGTGCTTTCTTCACCAGAGGAATTTGTTTTAAATCAGTATATCATTTGGTAACATGGACACAATTATTATTTACGTGCTTTAAACTTCCACCTGGGTGTCCCCAAAGTGCTTTCAGCGAGTTAGTCTGAATACTTAAGGAGCTTTGATGCTTTGATGCGCCATGCGTCATTCTCTCCATGCTTCCATTCATCATGTAAAAAATGATTTATGTTATCTTACGGTCAACTTGACACAATTCTTACCATCTCGAATCATCCTACCCTACGCTTCAAATCAATGTATGCTAACCTGTTAGCTGCCACCAACCCGTTAGCTGCCACCAACCCAGGCATCTGTTAGATTGTATGATTTATAACAAATGCTGAAAGGTTGGTATGTCCTCTGATCAAGGAGCAACAGAACACCTTTCCTCTGATGTTTAAGAAGGAAGTGCAGATGCTGGAAAATCGAAGGTAGACAAAAATGCTGGAGAAACTAAGCGGGTGCAGCAGCATCTATGGAGCAGAAGAAATAGGCAGTTTCAGGCCGAAACCCTTCTTCAGACTGATGTGAGGGTGGGGGGGGGGGGGGAAGAAGAAAGGAAGAGGAGGAGCCAGAGGGCTGAGGGAGAGCTGAGAAGGGGAGGAGACAGTGAGGACTACCTGAAATTAGAGAAGTCAATGTTCATACCGCTGGGGTGTAAACTACCCAAGTGAAATATGAGGTGCTGTTCCTCCAGGACAGAAAGGTCAGATTGGGAATGGGAGGGGGAGTTAAAGTGCTGAGCAACCGGGAGATCAGGTAGGTTAAGGCGGACTGAGCGGAGATGTTCAACGAAACGATCGCTGGGCCTGCGCTTGGTCTCACCGATGTAGAGAAGTTGACAACTGGAACAGCGGATACAGTAGATAAGGTTGGAGGAGGTGCAAGTGAACCTCTGCCTCACCTGGAAAGACTGTTTGGGTCCTTGGATGGAGTCGAGGTGGGATGTAAAGGGACAGGTGTTGCATCTCCTGCGGTTGCAGGGGAAGGTACCTGAGGAGGGGGTGGTTTGGGTGGGAAGGGACGAGTTGACCAGGGAGTTTCAGAGGGAACGGTCTCTGTGGAAAACAGAAAAGGGTGGAGATGGGAAGATGTGGCCAGTAGTGGGTTCCCGCTGGAGGTGGCGGAAATGTTGGACGATTATGTGTTGTATGCGACGGCTGATGAGGTGGAAGGTGAGGACAAGGAGGACTCTGTCCTTGTTACGAATGGGGGGAGGGGGAGCAAGAGTTGAGCTGCGGGATATCGAGGAGATCGAGGTGTCTGAGAGTTGTCGCCTGGCCTCAGTCTGGTAGAGGTCAGCACGCCAGACAACCACGGCACCTCCCTTGTCGGCGGGTTTGGTTATCGAGTCGAGGTAGCTGCAGAGTGAGCGGAGGGCTGTATGTTCAGGGGGGGAGAGGTTAGAGTAAGTAAGGGGAGCGGAAAAGTTGAGGCGGTTGGATATAAAAAAGTCTAAAGAAGGTGTAGGACCATCCGGGGGAGTCCAAGAGAAGGGGGTACGTTGGAGACGGGAGAAGGGGTCATCACTGGGTGGTGAGGACTCCTTCTCATGGAGAAAGGGCCCGGAGACAGAAACAACGGAAGAAGAGGTCTACAATGTGGCGGACCCGGGACTCGTTGAGGTGGGGACGGAGGGGAACAAAAGTGAGGCCTCTGCTGAGGACAGACCGTACCATATCAGAAAGGGGGAGGTCTGAGGGGATGGTGAACACACGGCAAGGGTGTGGGTTAGGGTCGGAGGAAGGCGGTAGATGGAGTAGATGGAGGCTGAGGCGATGTCTGGTGGGGGGGGATAGTGGGTTTTCAGGAGGAGGTGTTGCATCTCCTGTGGTTGCAGGGGAAGGTACCTGAGGATATCTATAAGGTAAAAGGGGAAGAACCAGTGAAACCCCCACTGATGTACCCTGATAGGAGGGGGGGGGGGGGAAGCAATAGGACCCAGCAGAGTCAGACCATGTGGTGTGGTATCGTGGAGACGGTGGGCCTGGAGGATGGCTGAAAAAATCATTGGGACTTCTCTTCCTTCAATCCGGCACATTACGTGCAAACGTTGCTTGTCCAAGGCCAACAGCATTATAAAAGATCCCACACATCTCCATCATGGACTGTTCACTCTGCTGCCCTCGGGCAAAAGGTATCGCTGTATAAGGAGCAGAGCAGCTAGGTTTTGCAACAGCTTCCTCCCTCGAGCCATCAGACTCTTGAATTCCATATAATGTGCCGCCACTATTATCTATTTTGTCTATTTTATCTTTTTATCTATATCTTTTTATCCATTTTATCCGTTTGTTGTTTTATGTTGCACGGTGAGCCAGATGCCACAACATTTCGTTCAGGCTTGCATTTGTTGGTGTATTTTTGAATGACAATAAAGTCCTGGATTGATTGATTGATTGGTGCTGAGCCTGGGACTCAAGTAAGACGATGACTGCGGGCCGCTGGTGGTCGGTGGAGAAGCGAGGGTCGGCGGAGTCGCTGGTAGAGGCTGGCGGGGGACTGTAGCCCGGGTCAGCAGACGAAGCGTCGGTGGTCCCTGTCAGCCGATGGCTGGGGTGGCAGTGAAGGCCGTCGTGAGCGGTGGCTTCGGGGAGGCGGTGAAGGTCGGCAGTCCTGGGGAGGTGGTGGGAGGCGGAGGCAGCGGCGGTTGTGGCCCCGGGGAGGCGGTGAAGGTTGACGATGGCGGCATCTTGGTGGTCTGGGCCTGGGATGGGCCGGGAAGTCGAGAAGCGGTGAAGGTCGGCGATGGCGGCATCTTGGGTGGTCTGGGCCTGGGATGGGCCGGGAAGGCGGTGAGTGTTGTTGCTGCTCCTCGTTGCGGCAATGGCGTGGCGGGTCGGCCTCGTGGTGTTCGGGCAGGCGGCGCGGTGGGCCTGCTGGCGGGCGGTCGAGTCGAGGAGTGTCGGTGTCGGTAAGAGACCACATCTTGAACAACGGATACAGTAGATGACTACAGTGGTTGGGATGATAGATTGTGCAAGTAGGGGATTAGACAATCCGATCGACTAGTGCATGTTGTGAAAGATTGGCTCCTGATGACAAAGTTATAGTATGTGTGAGGTAAAAGGAAGTTTCAAACTGAGATGATATAAGATTATATGCATGAACTATGGCACTCTAGATTTATACAATACTACTCTTGTTCCATAAAAGTGGCATTAACAATACTAAATGATAGATTTATATCCACTTCAACACAGTCAGCATGCATTACAGCTGATAAAACAATATAATTTTACAATATCCCAGAAATGTACATACCTTTGGAATGATACTGGAGTATCATGTACCTGGTGATTCCTATACTAAGGGGGAATGTGTAAGGGACATTGCTGAAATAGTCGGAGAGTCGTAAAGTGAAACAGCATGAAAACAGCCCTTTCGGCCCGACGCATCCATGCTGACCAAAGTGCCTCATCTCAGCTGGTCTCATTTGCTGCCGTTTGGTCCATATCGCTCCACACCTTTCCTATCCCTGTACCTATCAGTGTATTTTACATGTTGTTATAGTCCCTACCTCAACTACCTCCACTGGCAGTTCTTTCTATATGCCCACCACTTTCCGTGTGAAAATATGTTCTTTATCCCTCTCATGTTAAACCTGTGTCCTCTGGTTCTTGATTCCCCTACTCTGGGTAAGAGACTCTGTTGCACCCTATCTATTTCCCTCATGCTGTTATACACCTCTATAAGATCGCTCTTCAGCCTCCTGCGCTCCCTGGAATAAAGTCCTAGCCTGTCCAATCTTTTCCTCCAGCTCAGGTACTCGTGTCCTGGCAACATCCTTCAGATGCAAATCTTCTCTGCACTCTTATTGTTGCACTCAACATCCAGCTTAATGCCATCCTTCCGATAGCAGGGGGTGAGCAAAACTGAACACGTTACTCCAAATGAGGCCTCACCAATGTATTGTGCCACTATAAAATAACGTCTCAGCTTCTATATTTAAAGCCCTGTCCCACTGTACGAGTTCATTCAAGAGTTCTCCGAGTTTGCCCTGATTCGAACTCGGAGATTTACGGTAATGGCCGCTCGTCGGTACTCGGGGCTCTCGTGGACATTTTTCAACATGTTGAAAAATCTTCATGAGTTTTCCCAAGCTTACCTGCCGTTAGCGAGTCTTCCCCAGTACCTGCCGTTAGCGTTACGAGCCGCTAAGAGATGTCCCCGAGCTCCGACGTACCCGCTACGTACATTCTACGTGCTTGCCACGAGTTTGATTTTTTTTAAAACTCGGGAGAGCTCTTGAAGGAACTCGTACAGTGGGACAGGGCTATTAGTGGCCTTACTGATGGAGACCAATATACCAGAAGTCTTCATTAATACCCTATCTACTTTCAGGAATCTCTATACCTGTATTCCTAGATCCCTCTGCTACAATAGTTACCCTACCACTGATGTGAGGCTCGCCGACTTATGCCCCTGTCCCACTTAGGCAATCTTTTAAGCGACTGCTGGCGACTAGACTGTCGCCACATGGTTGCCGGGGTGTCGCCTGTATGGTCGTGAGTAGTCTCCTCAGTCGCCAAAGAGTCGTAGCGTCTTTCTGGTCGCCGCTGGATTTCGAAATGTTCAAAAATTTTCTGCAACAGTTGGCGACAGTGGGCTTGACGCCAATGAGCGTGGCTTGTCTTCTCTTGACGTAGGTGCTGTCGTAGGTTGTCGCCAGGTGATGTAGGTTGTCGCCGGTGCTGACTTCGGTGAATTCCATTGGCGACTACCAACGTCGACCTACGTCAACCGGCGACAGGTACCGGCGACTGAATTGTCTTACCTTGTCGTAGCCTGTCGCGGGTGGATGTAGGTTGTCGTAGGTGTGGTCGTAGGCGAACGTCTTAATGGGTCGCCGGTTGTCGGTAGATTGCCGTTGCTTGTCGTCGACTAGGTGGTAGGTTGTTGTAGGCATTGTCGTAGACATTGTCATGAGGAGTCTAGTCGCTGGTTTTTCGGTGACCTGCTACGACTATGACAGTGACAGTGGCCACTCTCCCAGTTCTCGGGGATCTCACCTTTTCTGCTGGAGGAGCAAGAAAGATCCTCGTCAAAGCTCCCACAATCTCCTCTCTTGCCCAGGAAACTTATCCACCTTAATGTTCTTCAAGAGTCTCAGCACCACCTCCTGCATTATCTCAAACTGCGCCAGTATATTTGTATTCCCCACACTGATCTCACTGTCCTCAAACTCCTTCTCCTCGTTGAATATAGATGCAAAGTACTCGTTTAAAACTTCACCTACATCCTCCGATTCTAATCATAGATAAGGGCCTGTCTCACTTGTACGAACTAATTGCCGACCTCTGCCGAGTTTGCCCTTGACTCATACTCGCAGCATGGTCACCACGAGGTCGTGGGAGGTCTTCGTTAACTCTTCCTCATGCTCGTGAGTGGTCTGCGCGTACTCGTGGCCTCAAGTAGGTCACGCCGTTTTTTTCAACCTGCTAACAAAATGTCCACGAGTAAAAAAAGGTCGGCATAGGTCGGCCAAGTGGGACAAGGGCTATACCTTCCTTTATCCTTGAGTGGTCCTAACATCATCCTCTTGTTTATAACATACATATATAAAGCCTAGGGATCTTTAACCTGACTCACCATTGACATTTCATGGCCCCTTTTGGCCCTTCTAATCTTCCTTTTTCTTCCTGACCAAGTTTACAACCTCCTTAATAATCCACAGTTCCCTTAACTTGCTGTCCTTATCTCTCTCCTTACTGGAACATGCTGATCTGCACTTTGATCAACTAATCTTTAAATAACTCCAACATGTCAGCTCTGAATTTACCCAATAACAACTGCTCCCAATCTACCCTCCCTCGCTCATGCCTAATGACATTGTTATCTGCCTTGCCCTAATTAAGTACCTTCCCCCAACATCCAGACCAATCCCCATTCAAAACATAGAAACATAGAAAATAGGTGCAGGAGTAGGCCATTCGGCCCTTCGAGCCTGCACCACCATTCAATATGATCATGGCTGATCATCCAACTCAGTATCCTGTACCTGCTTTCTCTCCATACCCCCTGATCCCTTTAGCTACAAGGGCCACATCTAACTCCCTCTTAAATATAGCCAATTAACTGGCCTCAACTACATTCTGTGGCAGAGAATTCCACAGATTCACCACTCTCTGTGTAAAAAATGTTTTTCTCATCTCAGTCCTAAAAGATTTCCCCTTTATCCTTAAGCTGTGACCCCTTGTTCTGGACTTCCCCAACATAGGGAACAATCTTCCTGCATCTAACCTGTCCAACCCCTTAAGAATTTTGTAAGTTTCTATAAGATCCCCCCTCAATCTTCTAAATTCTAGCGAGTACAAGCCGAGTCTATCCAGTCTTTCTTCATATGAAAGTCCTGACATCCCAGGAATCAGTCTGGTGAGCCTTCTCTGTACTCCCTCTATGGCAAGAATGTCCTTCCTCAGATTAGGAGACCAAAACTGTACGCAATACTCCAGGTGTGGTCTCACCAAGACCCTGTACAACTGCAGTAGAACCTCCCTGCTCCTATACTCAAATCCTTTTGCTATGAATGCTAACATACCATTCGCTTTCTTCACTGCCTGCTGCACCTGCATGCCTACTTTCAATGACTGGTGTACCATGACACCCAGGTCTCGTTGCATCTCCCCTTTTCCTAATCGGCCTACCATTCAGGTAATAGTCTACTTTCCTGTTTTTGCCACCAAAGTGGATAACCTCACATTTATCCACATTATACTGCATCTGCCATGCATTTGCCCACTCACCCAGCCTATCCAAGTCACCTTGCAGCCTCCTAGCATCCTCCTCACAGCTAACACTGCCCCCCAGCTTCGTGTCATCCGCAAACTTGGAGATGTTGCATTCAATTCCCTCGTCCAAATCATTAATATATATTGTAAACTAGACCAAGTGCAGACCCGTTGGGTCTGTTCCCCCAAAGTGAGGTTGTGGGGGGAGGCGGCATGCAGCGTCACACACACTAACTACCCCCCCCCTCCCCCGCACTCACGCTAATTACCCCCCTTGATATTATATTAATATTATTAATTTGCTCCTTTTACCTCATAACCACCCATCTACTGACGCATAGCCCCCAACTTGCAGTCACATCTAGAGAGAGGGGAGGGGGGGGTATAGAGTGAGGGCAGAGAGAGAAGGGTCAGAGACAGAGAGAGGGGCGAGAGGGAGAGGGGGGTGGCGAGGAGGAGAAGAGGGAGGGTGGGTGAGAGGGGAAAGGTGGGGGTGGAGGGGAGGAGAGAGAGACGGGTGAGAGTGAGGGGGAGAGAGGGGGGTGAGGGAGGGGGGAGAGGGGAAGGGGAGAGGTGAGGCGAGGGGGAGAGGGGAGAGGAGAGGGAGGGGGAGAGGGGAGGGGGGGGGGAGAGGAGAGGGGGGGGGGGAGAGGAGAGGGGGGGGAGAGGAGAGGGGGGGAGGAGAGAGGAGAGGGGGGGGGGAGGAGAGGGGGGGGAGAGGAGAGGGGGGGGAGAGGAGAGGAGAGGGGGGGAGAGGAGAGGAGAGGGGGGGGAGAGGGGAGGGAGGGGGGGGGAGAGGGGAGAGGGGGGAGGAGAGGGGGGGGAGAGGAGAGGGGGGGGGGGAGAGGAGAGGAGGGGGGGGGAGAGGAGAGGGGGGGGGGGTGAGAGAGGTGGGGATGAGGAGAGGTGGGGGATGAGGAAGAGAGGGGGGAGAGGAGAGGGGAGAGGAGAGGGGGGGAGGAGGAGAGGATGAGAGGGGGGAGAGGAGAGGAGAGAGGGGGGGGGGGAGGAGAGTGCCTTTTTATCCAACCCAAACAACCATTTGCAGGCAGTGACTTTTTTACTTTAACCATATTTCATTTTCAAACCACATTAAGGGTACTTACTCACAGTTGTGTGGACATGTGTTCAGTGTTTTTCACAGCTCAGAGAAACGTGACCCTCTGCCTTCCTCCAGCTTGCAGACTAATTGAGGCACACCACTTCCTGGTTTTATAGTTCATCCCCCCTGCCGCCAGCGGGGGCAGCAGAGAGAATGGGGAATTTTGTAAAATCATTAATATCTCTGTCATTTTTCATCGACTGGAAAAATCCTCGGCACACATACGGCGGAGGGGGGATCTGAGCGAGGTGGCCAAAAATGACAGCTGTAGGTGGCGGCGTTCTCGGAAATCGCAGCACAGATCGCCAAAACCGGTCAAGAACAGACTTTTAGTAATATAGATAGATAGATAGATAGATAGATAGATAGATAGATAGATAGATAGATAGATAGATAGATAGATAGATAGATAGATAGATAGATAGATAGATAGATAGATAGATAGATAGATAGATAGATAGATAGATAGATAGATAGATAGATAGATAGATAGATAGAGTCCAGCAGCATCGCTGGAGAACTTGGCTAGGTGAGGTTTCGGGTCGAGACTTTGACCTGCTGGGTTACACAAGCAGTTATTGTCTTTTTGTCTGTTAGCTAGCATCTGCAGTTCTTAGTTTTTACATTAAAACCAATGGAGTTGTGGTCACTATCTCCAAATTGCTCTTCCAATGTAACACCAGTCACGTGGCCAGGTTTGGTTCTCAATATAATGTCAAATATGGACCCTCCTAGAGTTGGACTATCCACATATTGTTCAAGGAAACCTCCCTGGATACACATTAGCCTGGATGCACATTAGCTGCCTCCTTGTGGCAGTGCTTCCTGTTGATCTCCAAGATGTTGGGAGATCCCAACGGGCCACGAGGCAGAAGGTTGCTTCCTGACAGGCCGCGACCTGGCTCGCTGCCATGGCAATGAGAACCAGCCTGGAGAGGTTGCCGCCGGGCCCGGCCCGGCCTCTGCTCACCCCGAGGAGGGAGTCGGACACAGGGCCGGTAAAGCGGGGCACCAGTGTGAAGGAGTGCAGGGCTTCGACGGTGGAGAGGGCCGCAGGAGGCCTTGCAGCAGCTTGGAGCTCGGCCCAGTGGCCCGGTGAGCTGCGGCTGCATCCCAACTGCAGGCCCGGCTCACCCGGAGAGGGAAGGCTGCCGAACCTGGCCCCTGCTCACCCCGTGGATCGGGAATCAGAGAAGGGGTGGATGGAGACAATAGACAATACGTGCAGGAGTAGGCCATTCGGCCCTTCGAGTCAGCACCGCCATTCACTGTGATCATGGCTGATCATCCCCAATCAGTACCCCGTTCCTGCCTTCTCCCCATATCCCTTCATTCTGCTATCTTTTAGAGATCTATCTAAGTCTCTCTTGAAAGCATCCAGAGAATTGGCCCCCACTGCCCTCTGAGGCAGTGAATTCCACAGATTCACAACTCTCTGTGTGAAAAAGTTTTTCCTCATCTCCGTTCTAAATGGCTTACCCCTTATTCTTAAACTGTGGCCCCTGGTTCTGGACTCCCCCAACATCGGGAACATGTTTCCTGCCTCTAGCGTGTCCAAAGCCTTAATAATCTTATATGTTTCAATAAGATTGCCTCTCATCCTTCTAAGTTCCAGAGTATACAAGCCCAGACGCTCCATTCTATCAACATACGACAGTCCCGCCATCCCGGGAATTAACCTGGTGAACCTACGCTGCACTTCCTCAATAACAAGAATGTCCTTCCTCAAATTTAGAGACCAAAACGGCACACAATACTCCAGATGTGGTCTCACTAGAGCCCTGTACAACTGCAGAAGGACGTTAGACAAAGGGCCCGGTGAGAGGAACCAGGAGCCTTCTGCACCCTCGAAGTCAGCTATGGGAGGTACTCCCTGGGGAACAAGGGCTGAAGAAAGCTAGGCGAGGAGAGAGACGACCGGAATGGAGGCGATGGCTGCAGTGGGTCTTTTTAGCCAGACTTTAGTATATTATCACGTGTACCGAGGTAGAATGGAAATTGCGTGCTATCCAGTCAGCAGAAAGGCAATACATGATTACAATCGAACCGTTTACGGTGTATAGATACATGATAAGGGAATGACGTTTAGTGCAAGGTAAAGCCAGCAAAGTTCAATCAAGGATAGTCCGAGGATCACCAATGAGGTAGATAGTAGTCCAGGACTGCTCTCTGGTTGTGGTGGGATAATTCAGTACCCCGATAACAGATGGGAAGAAACAGTTCCTGAATCTGGAGGTGTAAAATGAAGCCATAATTGGACCTCGTGAACTTCGACTCAGTGGGCTGTTCTGTGCATACTATACTGACCATGGTGATTGTGCCTATGTACTGGGACAGTCTAGCTGAGCGGTATGCAAAATAAAAAATTCACCCCATTGAAACCATTGAGTGCCATATCCGTGATGGGCTGGGCAATGTCCACCACTTTCTGCAGCCTTCTTCATTATTGAGTGTTTGTATTTCTGAACCAGGCTGGGATGCAATCAGTCAGTATGCTCCCTATCATACACCTATAGATGTTTGATGACGGATTCAGTAATGTAGACACCTCTGAGGAAACCTCTATAGAATAAGGAGGGGAATCGCATTGAAACGTACACTAGTGGGAGAGTCTAGGACTAGAGGTCATGGCCTCAGATTTAAAGGACGTTGTTTTAGGAAGGAGATGAGGAGGAATTTCTTTAGTCTGAGGTTGGTGAATCTGTGAAATTATTTGCCACAGAAGACTGCGGAGGCCAAGTCAATGGATATTTTCAAGGCAGAAATAGATAGGTTCTTGATTAGTACGGGTGTCATATGTTATGAGGAGAAGGCAGGGGAATGGGGTTAAGAGGAGAGATAGATCAGCCATGGTTGAATCGTGCTCGGGCCGAGACAAATCTGCCCAGTATCCCAACAATAATTATTAGTCAATTAATACCATTCCACCGGGTGGCGCTGTCATTGATGGCAGCCACACCAACGGTCTGTCTGTCTTTTTGTCTTTTTGTTATTTTTAGTGTGTTTTAAAAGTATGTGTTAATGTTCTCTGGTTTGTTTTATGCGAGGGGTGGGAGGGGCAGGGGGTCGGGTGAAACTTTTGTTCAATCTCTTACCTTACCGGAGTTGCGATTGTTTTCCGGATCGTATCTCCGGTCGTGTCTCTGCGGCCTAACGTCATGGAGCTGGAGGCCTTGTTCGAGACTGACTTTGAGCCCCACCGCGGGGGCGTGGACTCACCATCGGAGCCGATCCCTTGCCTGGGATCGATGCTCCAACTGCGGCCTGCGGATTTCACCATCAAGGAGCTCGCAGTCTCGGGTAGAGGCTGATGTCGGGAAGCTCCAGTCGCAGAAGGTTCGACCGGTCCTGACCCGGGGTCAGATTGCCCAGCGTGGGGGAGCTGACATTCCCCCGAGCGCCCGACCGCCGGCTACGGGAGCCGAGACCGTCCCATCAACGGAAGGCTCAAGGCCCCTGAACGCAGGAGAACAAAGAAGGGAAGAGATTTTTTTTTCACCTTCCATCACAGTGATAATGTGGAGGAGTCACTGTGGTGGATGTTCATGTTAAAATGTATTTTGTGTGTCTTGTTGCTTTTTATTAGTATGACTGTATGGCAAATCAAATTCCTCGTATGTTGTAAAACATACTTGGCTAATAAAGTATGATTATGATTATGATTAAATGCTAATTTATCTCATTATTGTTTGTAGTTTCTTTAAGGTAAGATATTGCCTGTCACATTTGCCTATAGTGTGGCAGTAATTGTTTAAAATCTTTATTGCCTGAAAAATATGTTGAAGGTCCAATTACCATGGAAAAGCACCCCATTATAAATGCAAATTTCAGTTTTTAGCCATTAGCAACCGACCGTTAATTCCTAATTTTCAATCTTTGCTGAACAGTGAGCTCTGTGAGAGTTTGTCCTCCCTTTTGTCATGGGCTTCTATTCTGCAACGCTCGTTGTTTACATTGAACCTACCACATGATGGCCTGCTTGATATAGTTCTATTCTTTTCTTCACTATATCATGCCTAAGGAATAATGCGCTTTGTTTTATGACGCTCGAGTCAAGCAGGGCTGAGGTGAGTCAAGGAAATGGGTGTGGAGTCCCCCAACAGGGATCTGACTCACTCTTGTAATGAGGAGAGAATCATAATTAGATGCGGAACCTGTGGCTGTAGCCGTGCCTCACTGCTCCACCTTTTAAAATTATCATTACGTGACTCCCTGCTGCAATGTAGAGGATGATCTTCTCACATGTCATATGGTGAATTATCTTTCTCAGTGGCTCATTTGTAGAGCTCGTGCCTTATGGTGTCCATCTGGACATGGGCATTCGCCATGTATTATTAGCCATGTAATGACCAGCTTGCCAACGCCCATTTTAAATTGCATGGAGATGCATGGCCATAACAAGTCAACCTCCATGGGACTGTCATATGAGGAAAGATTAAGCTTGTATTCACTGGAGTTTAGAAGGATGAGGGGGAATCTTATAGAAACATATAAAATTGTACCAAGATTATTCAATTTATACATGCAGGCTTATACCGAAAATAAACTACCAGAAACCCTAGCAGAAGCAACAATAACGCTTATACCAAAAAAAGATAAAGATTTAGATGAACCGGGTTCTTATAGAGCTATTTCACTTCTAAATACGGATCAGAAAATTTTAGCAAAGATTCTAGCTAGAAGACTAAATAATTATATTAACAATTTAATAAATACGGATCAAACGGGATTTATACCCAAAAGACAATCATTTAATAATTTGAGAAGGCTTTTCAATATAATGTACTCTCACAATGAGGACAATGAAGATTTTTCAGTTGTTACGCTGGATGCAGAGAAGGCATTTGATCAGGTAGAATGGCAGTATTTATACAAGGTACTCCAAAAATTTAATACGGGAGAGAATTTTATTAAAGGTACACAAAATTGCTGGGGAAACTCAGCGGGTGCAGCAGCATCTATGGAGCGAAGGAAATAGGCGACGTTTCGGGCCGAAACCCTTCTTCAGAAACCCTTCTTCAGAGAATTTTATTAGATGGGTTAAACTACTTTACGATAGACCTACGGCAAGAATATTAACTAACAATATGCTATCTCCAAAATTTTACTTATCAAGGGGTAATAGGCAAGGGTGTGCCTTATCACCATTGCTATTTGCCCTTATGATAGAACCGTTGGCCGAAAGATTAGAAATCACCCGAATATTCACGGATATAACACTAAGGACTCAAAGAATAAAATTTCATTATACGCTGATGATATCCTTTTATATATTACTAATACACAAACGAGTATTAACCTAATTAACCCACCTTATTAACACTAATTGAGCAATTCGGCTCTTTTTCAGGATATAGAATAAATTGGAATAAAAGCGAAATTATGTCTTTAAAACCACAGGAGACACTTACTAAAATTCCCCTTCAAAATTGCAACAGAAAAATTCAAGTATCTGGGTATTCAAATTACGAGAAGACACAAATCATTATTTAGTGCCAATTTTATGCCACTATTAAATAAACTGAATGATATGATTAAATTTTGGAAAACGCTCCCGCTCTCATTGATAGGTAGAATTAACGCTATAAAAATGACTTTCTTACCACAATTAATATATTTGTTTCAAGCGATCAAAATATATATTCCAAAATACTTTTTCAAAAAACTAGATTCTACTATCACTAATTTTATATGGGATTACAGAGCACACAGAATTCAACGAAAGCATTTGTGTAAACCTAAAGAAGTTGGGGGTTTATCATTACCTAACTTTATGTATTACTACTGGGCAGTGCATATTAAGAACATAATGTACTGGTTGGATAGTTCCACTCAGCAGTTGGAGTGGATAAGAATGGAGAAAGAGGAGTGCTATCCGAACGATATAGGAACGATCTTGCTCTCACCAATAAAATTGAATATAAGAAGAACCCATTTATTCACAATACAATAAGAATTTGGAAACAAATAAAAGTATCCTTGAAATTAAATAATCTATCAGTACTAACCCCACTATTGAACAACCCCGCATTCAAACCTTCTCTCATCGACAACACATATCAACAATGGGATAGACTGGGGATTAGGAAAGTTGGGGATATGTATGAATTGGGTATCATTATCATTTCAACATTTAAAATTTAAATTTAAACTGAAGGATAATCAATATTTTAAATATATACAGATATGTGACTTTATGAAGAAATATACACATAGATTTCAAACTATATTTTTAGACCCTTTAAAAGAAGCAATGAATATTAAGGCTGATTCACAAAAACTAATATCATACTTTTATAATAATATGTTAAATAGAGAATCACCCTCAACAGAAGCACTAAGAGAAGATTGGGAACATGAGCTAATGATAAAGATCTCGAAGGATAGATGGGAAAGGTATCTGATGAACACACATAATTGTTCTATTAACGCAAGACATAATTTAATTCAATTCAAATTATTACATAGACTATATTATTCAAATACGAGGTTGAATAAATTTTATCCAAACGTCTCTCCCAGATGCGATAAATGTTTGTTTCAAAACGCTAATATAACACATTCATTTGTAGGATGTACAAAGTTGAATAAATTTTGGAGCGATATATTTGATATATTTACAAAGCTTTTCAAGTCCACAATAGAACCTAAAACGGAATGGATTATATTTGGAATAATAGTAGAAGATACCAATTTAAATAAAGACCAAAACTTTTTTTTAATTATGGGTTAATAATTGGAAAGAAATTGATACTTAAATTTTGGAAAAATACAACCATACCAACTGTTAAAATGTGGATTAGGAATATGATGGACATAGCATGCCTTAAAGAAATGAGACTCCGACTAATAGATAAATATGACCAATTCTTAAGTAGTTGGTCTCCTTTCATCGACTTTTTGGAATCATGTGATGCAGCGGTACCATAAAGATTTCAGTTCATGCCGTGATTTCAGTTCATGCCGTGGATAGATCTACATCTCCGAATAAAGATTTGAAAATTTCTCTTTTAAGGGGCCTTATCTCCTAATTCTACTTTCCACTTTTTCTTTTTTTTATATACACACTTCACGTTTTTCTATTCTCTACCATCTATTTTTCCTCTTTTTCCCCTTTCTATTGTTTTCTTTTTCTTGTCTTGCTTACTTCCTTCTCAAAACATAAAACTAGAAGTTGTACATAGAATGGATTACGGTATGACATAGTTGGCACCTAAAATTAGGTTTCACTGTACTGTTTTGTACTGTATTAACTTCTAATAAAATAAACAAAAATTAAAATAAAAAGAAACATATAAAATTATAAAAGGACTGGTCAAGCTCAATGCAGGAAAAATGTTCCCAATGTTGGGCGAGTCCAGAACCAGGGGCCACAGTCCTAGAATAAAGGGGAGATAAACTCCCTCCTGCTCTCCTTCTTCACTTATTTCTTTTTTTTTCACTATTTTCTTTATCTGTTTTTCACTCACGCTCACTAGTCTATCCTTCACTAACCTCTTTTTCCTTTTTCTCCTTAAAAAAAAAAAAGGAAGTTGTACAGGGAATGTAATATGTTAACATAATTTTTGTACCACTGTATTGTACTTACTTCTAATAAATAAATAAATAAAAAATAAATGAAAAAATAATAAAGGGGAGGCCATTTAAGACTGAGGTGAGAAAAAACCTTTTCACCCAGAGAGTTGTGAATTTGTGGAATTCCCTGCCACAGAGGGCAGTGGAGGCCAAATCACTGGATAGATTTAAGAGAGAGTTAGATAGAGCTCTGGGGGCTAGTGGAATCAAGGGATATGGGCAGAAGGCAGGCACGGGTTATTGATATGGGAAGATCAGCCATGATCACAATGAATGATTCAATTGCACCGCCATTCAATGTGGTCATGGCTGATCATCCCCAATCAGTACCCCGTTCCTGCCTTCTCCCCATATCCCCTGACTCCGCTATCGTTAAGAGCCCTATCTGGCTCTCTCTTGAAAGTATCCAGCCAACCGGCCTCCACCGCCCTCTGAGGCAGAGAATTCCTCCGACTCACCACTATCTGTGAGAAAAAGTGTTTCCTCGTCTCTGCTCTAAATGGCTTACCCCTTATTCTTAAACTGTGGCCCCTGGTTCTGGACTCCCCCAACATCGGGAACATGTTTCCTGCCTCTAGCGTGTCCAAACCCTTCATAATCTTATATGTTTCAACACGATCCTCTCTCACCCTTCTAAACTCCAGAGTGTACAAGCCCAGCCGCTCCATTCTCTCAGCAGGGATGACAATGTAATGTAAAATCTCTGATGTAATTTTGGGGGGAAATTACAGTGAATTGGTAATATTGGGTTTATATTAAATCGTTATGTATCTTATCTTTTTGGTTTTTGATTTAATATTGCTTTGTCTGTATTTGATCCAGGTGAAGTTTTTCGTTAATGATTTGTACATTGATCTGAAAGATGGAATCATCCTCATTTCTCTCCTGGAACTCATCTCGGGAGAGAAACTGAAGAGACCCAGCAGAGGTAGAATGAGAGTCCACTACCTGGAGAACAACAGCATTGCCATTACCTTTTTGAGAACCAAGGTAAACATATACTTTATGGAGGATGTGTAGGAAGGAACTGCAGATGCTGGTTTACACCGAAGATAGACACAAAAAGCTGGAGTAACTCAGCAGGAGAGGCAGCATCTCTGGAGAGAAGGAAAGGATGACGTTATGGGTCGAGACCCTTCTTCAGATTGTATCCCTCGTTGTCACCTTCCCCTCAGCTAACAATGAAACATTCTTCATTTTCTTTGATCACCATCCTCTTTAACCTGTATTTTCACACCTTACCCTTCCACATCTATATGTCTCCCTCTCCCCTGACTCTCAGTCTGAAGAAGGGTCTCGACCTGAAACGTCGCCCAGTCCTTCTCTCCACAGTTGCTGCCTGCCCTGTTGAGTTACTCCAGCATTTTGTGTCTATATACAATATTGAGTTAAGGTAAGAAAGTCGACTATGCCTCAGTTTACTTGTATAAAATCATATCAAATGAGGCAAAGCATTCAATTATTATTTCTCAGTGAATCCCTGAGACATAATGTTTCTAAAAGTCTTCCCCTCTACATGGTGTATGTATAGAGTCCTTAAGCTGTAGGGGTGTTGAGGAAAGTTGTAAAGGGCCTGTCCCACTTTCATGACCTAATTCACGCCCCGACCTACTTGATGCCACGAGTACCTACGACTAGCATTTCATCACGGCCTGCTACGACCTACCTACGACCTCCGACGACCTTGTGACGACCATGCTGCGAGTATGAGTCACGGGCAAACTCGGCAGAGGTCGTGAATTAGGTCGTGAAAGTGGGACAGGCCCTTAAGGGTCAAGATCATTTCCTGAAAGAGTGGTGTTAGAAATCTGTATCACAATAAGACACATGACTGATAAGTATATGGATTGAAAGGATGGGAAGTGCAATCATCTGAATGGATTTAACCGCTGGAATTGTTGCTGGGATGTTATTGACCCTGGTATTGAAACCATGTCGTCTCTCCTGTGTACAGATAAACGTGAGACTGATTGGACCTGAGAATGTTGTGGATGGTGACCGCACCCTGATCCTGGGTCTGATCTGGATGATTATTCTACGTTTCCAAATCGCCTCCATCACAGTTGAAGAAGTAAGGCAAAACTGTCCCACTTTCGTTTTAGTTTTGCTTGGTTTAGTTTAGAAACGGGCCCTTCGGCCCTCCGAGTCTGCACAGACCAGCGATCCCCGCACATTAACACTATCCTACACACACTAGGGACAACTATTTTCACATTTCTAACCAAGCCCATTCATCTTCAAACCTGTACGTCTTTGGAGTGTGGGAGGAAATCCTCCTGATTAATTTTACTGATTGTCGCCTTATTGTCACCTTCCCCTCATCCAACAGTGATCCATTCTACATTTCCTTGATCATCGTCTGCTTTGATCTGTCATTTTCACACCTTACCCTTCCATATCTCTAGTCTCCCTCCCCCCTGACGCTCAGCCTGAAGAAGGATCTCGACTCGAAACATCACACATTCCTTCTCTTTAGAGATGCTGTCCATGAATTACTCCATGATTGTGTGTTTATCTTCGGTGTAAACCAGCATCTGCAGTTCCTTCCTACACACCTCTTCAAATATTGGTGGCCACGTTCATATCATAGATTTAGTGATCCAATGATTGTTGTATCACTGAAGATGAAGATTTTAGGCAGGACTGTATGCCCTCAGTGTTGCACTGGTGGGCCAGTCTAGATGAAGTCCTGAGTTGACGCCTTAACTGTTGCAGAGGTACCAGAGTGACTAACTGAGCCAGGATTAGTGAATCCAAATATTATTCATTACCATAAACCCTCTGTACAATGTGCTTATTTATTGCGCATAAGCAGCTAGTGAAAGAAGTATGCAATTTAGCATTTTTGATGCCCGTGGCAAAGAGAAAGCCTCATTTACTTATGAAAGCACAGAAAGAGAATATGCAGCCGATCAGATCCAAAGATCCTATAGGATCTTTGATCAGATTCCAGCAGAGCAATCCAATTCTCCTACCCCCTGCAGCCCAGCATATTTTGAATGATGTGCCATTGTCTCCCTTTTGATTCTCTGATCAACGTAACAAAGGGGTGATTTACAGGCATCAGTTAAACTACCAGCTAATCTTCAGAGTTAGGGAGGGAATCAGAATGCCAGTGGAAACCCACATGGTCTGAGGTACGATCTTCAAACTCCACCCTCCAGATGCCTCCAAACATTCTTGATCCTAATTGCCTTCAAGTGTTTATGAAACACAAATCCCATATTTGCTGCCCTGTCAGATATTTGGTGGGAAAGTTAAGGCCACCTCTCTGGAAGTGGCTGGAAGGAAGCACATTGATGTCTGTACTTCCTTAGAAGGCTTAGGATGTTTGGCACGTCCCTTACAACCCTCACCAACTTCTACAGATGCACCATAGAAAGCATTTTATCAGGATGCATCACAGCTTGGTTTGGGAGCAGTTCTATCCAAGACCGCAAGAAATTGCAGCAAATTGTGTACGCAGCCCAGACCATCACACAAACCAACCTCCCTTCCAGTGACTCCATTTATACCTCACGCTGCCTCGGCAAGACCAGCAGCATAATCAAGGACGAGTCGCACCCCGGCCACTCCCTCTTCTCCCCTCTCCCATCAGGCAAAAGGTACAGAAGTGTGAAAACGCACACCTCCAGATCCAGGGACAGTTTCTTCCCAGCTGTTATCAGGCAATTGAATCATCCTACCACAACCAGAGAGCAGTGCTGAACTACTATCTACCTCATTGGTGACCCTCAGACTATCTTTGATCGGATATTGCTGACTTTATGTGAATACTTGGCCTATAAACTTACTTACTTACTTACCTTGCACTAAATGGCTCGATTGTAATCATGTTTTGTCTTTCTGCTGACTGGACAGCACGCAACAAAAGCTTTTCATTGTATTTTGGAACACATGACAATAAACTAAACTGTAACTGTAGGTGTACCAGAAACAAGAGGTTATAACCTCTGGAAATCTCAAATAGACTGCTGCTTCCTGAGGAAAGCAAAAACCAAGGGATGACTAGATAGAGATTAAAAAAAAATTTGATAAGATTTTTGATAGGCTAGAAATGAAAAGATATTCATTCCATCTGCAAGGGAAGTACCAGGCTCATGGTTGTGAAAATGAGACATTCATAACCAAATTCAATTGTAAAATCAAATAGAAGCTGGATTAAAGTGTAAAGTAAAGGGCCTGTCCCACTAGGGCGTCATTTGCGTGTCACGGACGTGAAGATTCCCGAAATCCTGGACGCAGCGCACGACCGCACGTCACTGCCTACGTCACCACGCCTCACCACATGCCATGCGCGCGTCACGACAAGTGCGCGTGCATCATGACACGTAAATGATGCGCATATAACGCCCGAGTGGGACAGGCCCTTAACTGTGAAACTTGCGGAAATTGAGGCAAATAAAACAGATGTATTCAGGAGAAAGTTCGGTAGTTATGAGAAAAATAAATCAATGGGAATTAGTTGAATCAGTGAGATGATGGCCATAGGAGGTATAAACTAAACTGTGTAGCTGTTGAATTGAATGGTCAGTTTCGGTGTGATAGATTTAGAGTAAAAATTGTGAAAATGAACACCATAACTATAGGATTTGCTTTCTGAATTGTATTACATACATTCAAGCAGTTCATGCTAGAATCCAGTGGCAGAAGAAGGCAGGTGTGTAGAGGGATACCGGAACGCGGGACGACCGGAATGGAGGTGACAGCTGCAACGGGCCTTTGTGGCCGGCTGAGGCTGGGATTGTAAAGTGGCGACAAAATGGCGCCTCTTGCATATGGACTCAGTGGGCTGTTCTGTGCGTACTGCACTAACTGGGGTGATTGTGCTTATGTACGGGGATAGTTTTGCTGAGCTGTATGCAAAAAATATATTTCACCTGCTACACCTGACAATAAAGATACCATTGAAGCATTGAAGTGCTGGTTGTTGCATATTTGATGTTACCTTCAACTGGTGAATCCTGATTTGGATTCACGGTTTGCATGATCATCTAGAGGGAGGGGTCACTTGTCAAACTGGAGCATATTAATTGGTCTGTTTAAGAAAGAACTGCAGATGCTGGAAAAATCGAAGGTAGACTGGAGGAACTCAGCGGGTTGAGGCAGCATCTATGGAGAGAAGGAATAGGCGACGTTTCGGGTCGAGACCCTTCTCCAGATTTGGTCTGTTCACATATCAACTCTCTGTTGCAGGATGAGTGTGACGCAAGCAGTGCCAAACGTTCGGCCAAGGAGGCTTTGTTGATTTGGTGCAAACGAAAGACTGCCGATTATAAAAATGTTGACATACAGAACTTCTCATCGAGCTGGAATGACGGACTGGCCTTCAATGCAATCATTCATGCACATAGGTAAGCTCAGACATTGTCGTTATTGGATCCTGGAAGTGATTAACTCTGCAGTAAATGGACAGAAACATCATTTGCATCATTATTGATGGATGTAATTTAAGCCATTGCACTGTCTAGAGATATGATGGGATGGGATCACTACAATTAGCCGCTGTGTCCACTATATGTAAAGGTTAGCTGGAGTTCTGACTTCACTACCTCCTGATCTTGGCCGCTTGATTTGGCTTTGATAGATCCCATGGTTGAATAGCCCATTGATACCACAAAGAGCGATGAAATTCTTACATATGAAATGTAATAATAATAATAATAATGGATGGGATTTATATAGCGCCTTTCTAATACTCAAGCAGGTAGTGTAGAGAAAGCAGGGACTCTGCAGAAGGATGTGGACAGGTTGGGAGAGTGGGCAGAGAAGTGGCAGATGGAATATAGTGTAGCAAAATGTGGAGTCATGCATTTTGGTAGTAGGAATAAAGACGCAGACTATTTTCTAAATGGGGAGAGAATCCTGAAATTGGAGGTGCAAAGGGACTTGGGAGTGCTGGTGCAGGATTCCCCAAAAGTTAATCTGCAAGTTGAATCAGTAGTAAAGAAAGCAAACTCAATGCTAGCATTAATTTCACGAGGGCTGGTATACAAAAACAGGGATGTAATGTTGAGGCTCTATAAGGCCGAATTGTGAATATTGTGAGCAACTTTCGGTACCATATCTGAGGAAGTTTGTGTTGGCTCTGGAGAGGGTCCAGAGGAGGTTCTATTAGAATGATCCCAGGAATTAGTAGATTAACCAATGATGAGCGTTTGTCGGCACTGGGCCTGTACTCGCTGGAGTTTAGAAGAATGAGGGGGAACCTCATTGAAACATACACAATAGTGAAAGGCTTGGATAGAGTGGATGTGGAGAGGATGTTTTCACTCGTGGGAGAGTTTAGGACTAGAGGTCATAGCCTCAGAATTAAAGGATGTTCTTTTAAGAAGGAGATGAGGAGATATTTCTTTAGTCAGAGGGTGGTGAATCTGTGGAATTCTTAGCCACTGAAGGCTGTGGAGGCCAAGTCAGTGGATATTTTTAAGGCAGAGATAGATAGATTCTTGATTAGTATGGGTGTCAGAGGTTATGGGGATAAGGCAGGGGAATGGGGTTAGGAGGGAGAGATAGATCAGCCATGATTGAATGGCGGAGTAGACTTGATGGGTCAAATGGCCTAACTCTACTCCTATTCCTTATAACCTTATGACTGATGAGACAGGATAAAGTATTTGTTATTCCACAATAAGATGCTCTCACATTGTCCATGGTGAAATTCAGATCATTTTTTTGGACTCATTAAATGTATTAACCAGTCCATACAATGTCAATTGAAATGCCTGCAGTGGTAAAATAAATGGGAATAACATCCCAAGACAGCGAAGCGTGGCGTTGTGCATGGATGTGTAAGAGATGGTCCAACTGACAATCAGATCTAGATAGAGTCATAGTCATAGATTCATATAACATAGAAACAGGCCCTTCAGCCCAACTTGACCATGTCGACCAAGATGCCCCATCTGTACTAGTCCCACCTGCCTGTATTAAACCTATATCCTTCTAAACGTTTCCTACCCATGTGCCTGTCCAAATGTCTTTCAAATATTGGTAGCGTGCCGCATCTCAAGGCAGGAATTGTTGTAGTCCCAGCTTCAACTACCTCTTCTGGCAGCTTGTTCCATATACCCACCACCCACTGTGTGAAAAGGGACCCTCAGGTTCCTATTAGATCTTTCTCCTCTCTTCTTAAACCTATGTCCTCTGGTTCTTGATTCCCCGACTCTGGGTAAAAGACTCTGCATTCACCATATCTATTCTCCTCCTGACCTCTGTAAAATCACCCCTCATCCTTCGGCACTGCAAGGAATAAAATCCGAGCCTACCCTACCTCAGGCGTGGAAGTCCTGGCTACATCCTCGTAATTCTTCTCAGCACTCTTTCCATCTTAACAACAACCTTCCTACAGCAAGATGACCAAAACTGAGCACAATACTCCAAATGCAGCCTCAGTAATGTGTAGTGCCATTGTAACATAACATCCCGACCTCTATCCTCAGCACCTTGACTGATGAAGGTCAATGAACCATAAACCACTTGATCACCCTACCTACCTGTGACACCACTTACAAGAGTTGAGCAGACCCATTACTTAGTTTAGTTTAGTTTAGAGATACAGAGCGGAAACAGGCCCTTCGGCCCACCGGTTCCGCACCGACCAGCGATCCCCGCACATTAACACCATCCTACACCCACTAGGGACAATTTTTACATTTACCAAGCCAATTACGCATGCAGGTGCAGTAGGCAGTGAAGAAAGCAAATAGTATCTTAGCATTCATAGCAAAAGGATTTTTAGTATAGGAGCAGGGAGGTTCTACTGCAGGGTCTTGGTGAGACCACACCTGGAGTATTGTGTACAGTTTTGGTCTCCAAATCTGAGGAAATACATTTTTGCCATAGAGGGAGTACAGAGAAGGTTCACCAGACTGATTCCTGGGATGTCAGGACTTTCATATGAAGAAAGACTGGATAGACTCGGCTTGTACTCGCTAGAATTTAGAAGATTGAGGGGGGATCTTATAGAAACTTACAAAATTCTTAAGGGGTTGGACAGGCTAGATGCAGGAAGATTGTTCCCGATGTTTGGGAAGTCCAGGACAAGGGGTCACAGTTTAAGGATAAAGGGGAAATCCTTTAGGACTGAGATGAGAAAAAAAAAATTCACACAGAGAGTGGTGAATCTCTGGAATTCTCTGCCACAGAAGGTAATAATAATAATAATAAATTTTATTTATGGGCGCCTTTCAAGAGTCTCAAGAACACCTTACAAAAATTTAGCAGGTAGAGGAAAAACATGTAAGGGGAATTAAATAAATAGTAGAGACATGACTAGTACACAAAGTAAAGACAGAATTCAATTCAAAACACAATATGAGGCAATTAATGCACAGATGAAAAGGCAGGGGGACGTGGGGCTAAGGATAGGCAGAGGTGAAGAGATGGGTCTTGAGGCGGGACTGGAAGATGGTGAGGGACACGGAATTGCGGATCAGTTGGGGGAGGGAGTTCCAGAGCCTGGGAGCTGCCCTGGAGAAGGCTCTGTCCCCAAAACTGCGGCGGTTGGACTTGTGGATGGAGAGGAGACCGGCTGATGTGGATCTGAGGGACCGTGAGGGTTGGTAGGGGGAGAGGAGGTCAGTGAGATATGGGGGGGCCAGATGGTGGAGGGCTTTGTAGATGAGGATCAGGATTTTGTAGGTGATCCGGTGGGAGATGGGAAGCCAGTGAAGTTGTTTGAGGACTGGAGTGATGTGATGCCAGGATTTGGTGTGGGTGATGAGTCGGGCGGCTGCGTTCTGGACCAGTTGGAGTCGGTTGATGTAGGTGGAGCTGATGCCAAGGAGAAGTGAGTTGCAATAGTCCAGTCGGGAGGAGATGAAGGCATGGATGAGTCTTTCAGCAGCGGGAGGTGTGAGAGATGGTCTGAGTTTGGCGATGTTGCGGAGATGAAAGAAGGAGGTTTTAATGACATGGCGGATGTGAGGCTCAAGGGAGAGGGTGGAATCAAAGATCACGCCAAGGTTGCGGGCCTGGGGAGATGGGGAGACAGTGGTGCCGTCGATGGTGAGAGTGGGGTTATTGATTTTGCTGAGTGTGGCTTTGGAGCCTATGAGGAGGAATTATGTCTTATCGCTGTTGAGTTTGAGGAAGTTATGTTGCATCCAGGTTTTTATAGCTGACAAACAGGAGTTGATATGGGAGAGGGGGGGGGGGGTTGTGGGGGGATTTGGTGCCGAGGTAGATCTGGGTGTCATCGGCGTAACAGTGGGAGTCCAGGTTGAAGTGGCGGAGTATCTGACCAAGGGGGAGGATGTAGATGATGAAGAGGAGGGGGCCGAGTACGGAGCCTTGGGGAACGCCTTGAGTGTCTGTGGCTGTAGCAGAGGTGTGGTTGTGGAGAGAGATGAAGTGGGATCTGTTGGAAAGGTAGGAACGGAGCCAGCTGAATGCAGAGTCTTCAATGCCGAGGTCTTTGAGTCTGGTGAGCAGGATGTTATGGTTCACTGTATCGAAGGCTGCGCTCAGGACGAGGATGTTGAGGGAACCAGTGTCAGCAGAGGTGAGGAGGTCGTTGAGGACTTTGAGGAAAGCAGTTTCTGTGCTATGGAGGGGACGAAAGCCAGATAGGAGGGGTTCAAGTAGGTTATACGCAAGGAGGTGGGAATGAAGTTGCGACGCAACGATACGCTCCAGGGTTTTTGAAAGAAAGGGGAGGTTTGAGATTGGGCGGTAGTTAATGAGAGAGGAGGGATCAAGACCAGGTTTCTTTAAGATTGGTGTGATAGCAGCAGTTTTGAAAGCGGAGGGGACAAGTTCATGGAGGGCAAGGGCTTTGCTGTTGAGCGACCTGGTGTTGAGGAGGGCAAAGTTGGCATTATGAGAGGGTGGAGGGATGGGGGCAGGCTGGAGAGATCTGAGGTTGTCCCGGTTGACAGTGCGTGCGGTCAGCTGGGGTGGGGGGTGACGCAGTTGAGGAGGGGTAGAGCGTGGCAGTGAGCAGATGGATGGAATGGAATGTCCGTGGTTGAAGTAAACAAGCTTGTGCCGAGAGCCTCTGTGGATGAAACGGGGTCGACGTAGAAGTCTAAGCTGTTTAATGACTTGGATGCAGGATGGGATGTGGTTGTTGAAGAAACCAGTCATTTGTAGAGTTGAATATTTGAGCATGATGGTGAGGGTACAGAGAGGTGTCCAGCGGTGCAGGTGCAGGTGGAGAGAGTATCCATCGGTGAGGGAGCAGAGAGGTTGTCCAGCAGAGCGGTTGCAGCGAGGTGTCGAGCAGTGAGGGAGCAAAGAGGTTGACCAGCAGAGCAGGTGTAGAGGTAGTCCAGCGATGAGGGTGCAGAGAGTATCCAGCAGTGCAGGTGCAGAGAGGTTGTCCAGCAGTGCAGGTGTAGAGAGGTTGTCCAGCGATGCGGGTGCAAAGAGGATCCAGCCCCCTCACTGGTGCAGGGAGGTGTCCAGCATCGATGGTGCACAGGCACAGGAGGTGTCCAGCGTCGATGGTGCACAGGCACAGGTACAGGCAGGGAACAGACAGGCAGGTAGGTAACAGGTAACAGGTAGGTAACAGACAGGGGGGGGGGAACAGCGGGCGGAGAAGCGGCGAACAGTCAACGCCAGCGTCCTCTCCGGGCAGCGTGCAGGGATTCTAGCGGTTCTGGCGGCTAGCAGCTAGCAGCTAGCAATATAGGCCGCAGGGGGCCGATCGTTCAACGGCCGAAAACGGCCAAAAAACACCACAGACCACCGCAACCGGAGCGACCCTCCAGTGGTCCCACGTCAGGTGGTAGGTCAAGACCTCGTCCAGGATGGAAATAAACCGCAGTCGGCAATTGAAGCAGTTGAAGCCGATTCGCGGTAAGGGACCGTTGTTAATTTGAATCTCCCGCCGCCGCCATTTTTTTTCCCGATAGTTGAGGCCAGTTCATTGGCTATATTTAAGAAGGAGTTAGATGTGGCCCTTGTGGCTAAAGGGATCAGGGGGTATGGAGAGAAGGCAGGTACAGTATACTGAGTTGGATGATCAGCCATGATCGTATTGAATGGCGGTGCAGGCTCGAAGGGCCGAATGGCCTACTCCTGCACCTATTTTCTATGTTTCTATGTAACCTACAAACCTGTACGTCTTTGGAGTGTGGGAGAAAACCAAAGGTCTTGGAGAAAACCCACGCAGGTCAAGGGGAGAACGTACAAATTCCATACAGACAGCACCTGTAGTCGGGATCGAACCCGGGTCTCTGGCGCTGCATTCGCTGTAAGGCAGCAACTCTACCACTGCGCCACCGTGACCGTGCTTAAAATGTCTTTGTATAATTTGCAGACATGATCTGGTAGACTACAAGAGCCTGAAACCAAACTACCCAGTGCATAACCTGAATAAAGCCTTCGATGTTGCGGAGAAAGCACTGGGCATTCACACACTCCTAGACGCAGAGGACGTGGCTGTCCCTCATCCAGACGAGAAGTCCATTATGACCTATGTCTCTCAGTATTACCACCATTTCTCCAAAATGCGGGAAGGCCAAACTGGACAGAAGAGAATTATAAAGGTATGTCAAATAATCCTATCATTTAAATAGCTATTAATAGTATTTTATCTCAACGGGAAGCCTTCATTTACACCATTGTATATTGCTGTCCCTATTGAAGCATCCTTTCCAGGGTATCTTAAAGTTAGCGGAGTCAGGGGATATGGGGAAAAGGCAGGAACTGATTGGTGATGATCAGCCATGATCACATTGAATGGCGGTGCTGGCTCGAAGGGCCGAATGGCCCACTCCTGCACCTATTGTGTATTGTCCAGATAAAATTAAAGAGGACGCAAAGTGATGAAGAGACTCAGTGGGTCAGGCAGGTGAACAAAGGTGGGCAACGTTGCGGTTTGTTACCGTTCTTAGATTGATTGTTCGAGCGGGAGGGTGGGGGGAATCTGGGAATGCAGGACAAAGCGTGTCAGGTAATAGGTGAAAGCAGGCAATGTTTTCTTTGATAGGCTGATGGTTGGACAAAGGCCAGTGATTTGTAGCCAGAGAAAGGAACGTAGGTGGAGACGGAAGGGGAAGGGGAGAAAGAGATGGGAGTCTTGGTGGGGAACAGTGGAGAGGAGTGGAAGAGGAGGGAGTAGGGGATGGAGGACTTTGTTAGAAGATTCCTAAAATTGGAGAATTCAATGTTCGCACCTTTCATGTTCGTTTTCTAGGTCTGCACAAAACTTGAGAGTCTTTAGTTTCCAACAGAAGTCTTTAATGTTTCACTCAATGCTGGCAGCAAGACTACTCACAGTCTGCTGACAGGATAAACTATATACAAAACATCTCCCTTTGTCCTGTGCAGCGCCACCTGCTGCACGGGAGGAGCAACGGGTCCTCCCACCCCACACAATCCACCAAACATTACAGCACCGTTGGCTTGTGAGCTACTCAAGCGGAATATGCAGTGCTGGTCCTCCAATCTGTGTGTGGCCTCACTAAAGCAATGGAGGAGGCCCAGAGCAGAAAGGCATGGGAAAGGGAATGGTTAGCAACCGGAAGATCCGACTTGATCGACTGAGCACACGTGTTCGTCGAAACGGTTGCTGAGTCTGCGATTGGTCTCGCTGATCGTACAGCAGGCCATATCGGGAACACCAGATGCAGTAGATGAGGTTAGCGGAGATGCATGAGATCTGCTGTGGTACCTGGAAGGATTGCTGTGGTCCCTGGATGGCGACGAGGGATAAGGGACCTGGGGAGAGGGTGTTTGGGTGAGAGGGGATGAGAGAATCAAGGAGTTGTGGAATGAGTGGAAGATGGACACAAATTGCTGGAGTAACTCAGCGGGACAGGCGGCATCCTCCAATTTGTGCTGGGCCTCACTCTGACAGTGGAGGAGGCCCAGGACAGAAAGGTCAGTGTGGGAATGGAGGGGGAGTTAAAGTGTTAAAATGCTTTCTATTGATTCCATTGATTGCAGAGTTGGTAGCAAGGCTTAGAGGCTTCTAAATGTTTATGGTTTTACTGTAGGGAGAGTAGAATCATTGAGATTTAATCACTCGGATTTGGAGGGATGTTTCCACTGGTGGGAGAGTCAAGGACCAGAGGTCTCAGAATTAAAGGGCGCTCTTTTAGAAAGGAGGTGAAGAGGAACTTCTTTAGTCAGAGGGTAGTTAATCTGTGGAAGTCATTGCTACGGAAGACTGTAGAGGCCAAGTCAGTATTTTTAAGGCAGGGATAGACAGATTCTTGATTAGATCGGGTGTCGAGGGTTATGGGGAGAAGGCAGGAAAATTGAATAAAGGGCCTGTCCCACTGTACGAGCTAATTCAAGAGTTCTTCCGAGTTTCCCCTGATTCGAACTCGGAGAATTACGGTAATAGCCGCTTGTAGGTACTTGGGGCTCTCGTGGACATTTTTCAACATGTTGAAAAAACTTCACGAGTCTTCACAACCTTACCGCGTTTCCCGAGTTCCTGCCGTTAGCGTTATGAGCCGCTAAGAGACGTCCCGAGCTCCAACGTAGCCGCTATGTACATTCTACGTGCTTACCACGAGTTTGATTTGATTTTAACCTCGGGAGAGCTCTTGAATTAACTGGTACAGTGGGACAGGCCCTTTAGGAAGCAGAGATCAGCCATGATTGAATGGCAGAGTAGACTCGATGGGCCGATTGGCCTGATTCTACTCCTATAACTTGTGAACGTGAAAATATGTTGAATTCTCTGGAGATTCCCAACCTGATAAATGAGCAGCCTTGACGGTCCATTAAGGATCCATTTGAGCTATTGACTCCTGGTCTCACCCTTACAACGAATTTAATAACATACAGTATGGTTTAATTTGAGACAATTTTGGTTTCTCTTCCATGCACAGATTGTGGATCTCTTGCAGGAGATTGAAGATCTCAAACGTGAGTATCAGTCGCTGGTGTCTGATCTGCTCGACTGGATCAAAGAAAAGATCAGGGAGTTGAATGACCGGAATTTCCCTAACTCGCTGAAAGGCATGCGGAGACTGATGGCGGACTTTAAATTTTTCCGCACTGTGGTGAAACCGCCCAAGTACCAAGAGCGGGGGATCATCGAGGCTCAACTCTTCAACATCAGAACAAGGCAAAGAGCCAACAACATGCGGCAGTATGTGCCTCCAGAGGGCAAGGCGCTGAGTGACATCGAGAGGCACTGGAGCAGCCTGGAGAAGTCGGAGTCCTCGCGGGAGAAGGCGTTGCAACAGGAGATGCTGAGGCTGGAGCGGCTGGAGCAGTTGGTGCAGAGGTTCCAGAAGAAGGCCATGCTAAGGGAGTCTTACCTCAGCCACATGACATCGGTGCTCGACCAGCAGAACGTCAATGCGGAGTCCATGCAGGAGGCAGAGGCTGTCAACAAGAGGCTGGAGGCCATCACTACTGATGTGTTTGCCATGGAGCAGAGGTTTAAGGACCTGATTGAAATGGGTCAGGTCATCGAGAGAGAGAATTATCACGGCAGGGCTGCGATAGTGAAGAAGTAAGATTGAGTTACTTCAGCTGTGGTTTGAAATACCGAATCATCTTTGTCCACCGTTTCTTTCACGAATGCAGAACCAGCCAATTTCCCTCTATGAACACTAGCCTCTGCTTAGTCCTCACTCTCAACAACTTCTCCTTCGACTCCTCCCACCTGCTCCAAATCATAGGCGTAGATATGGGCACCCACATGGGCCTCAGCTATGCCTGCCTCTTTGTAGGGTACGTCGAACAATCCCTGTTGCAGGTGTACTCTGGCCCTATCCCTGAACTCTACCTCCACTACATTGACGAATGCATCGGTGCTACCTCCTGAACCCATGCAGAACTCATGGACCATTAACGTCACTACCAATTTTCATCCTGCACCCAAACTCACTTCAATACCTCCCTCCCCATTCTTGATCTCACCGTCTCCATCACAGGAGAAAGACTATTGACTGACATCTATTACAAACCTACTGACTCCCACAGCTATGTAGACCACAATTCTTCCCACCCTGCCTCCTGCAAAATACTTTATTGCCTATTCCTAATCCCTCTGTCTGCGCCACATTTGCGCCCAAGATGAGGTGTCCAATTTTACCTCCTGCTGCAACCTGCACCCTATATCCAGGCTACTGTTTGGGGGCCTGTAGATAACTCCCATTAGTGTGCAATTCCGCAATTCTATCCACAGCGACTCTACATCATCAGTCCCTATGTTACTCCTTGCAAGGGACTGAATTTCATTCCTCACCAACAAGGCTACCCCGCCTCCTCTGCCCACCTGCCTGTCCTTTCTATAGGACGTATAACCCTGAATATTCAGTTCACAGTCCCGATCCTCCTGCAGCCATGTCTCTGTAATCCCCACAATATCATATCTACCAATCTCTAGCTGAGCCTCAAGCTCATCCACTTTACTTCTTATATTTTGCGCATTCATATATAATCATTTTAATCCATTCCTCACCTCACCTTTCACATTGATTCCTATTTCCTTGTATTTCTAATTTGTCTTCCCCTCCCACTACTTAGTTTAAACCTACCCGTGTCGCAGTGGCAAACCTGCCTGCCAGAATGCTGGTCCCCCGCCTGTTAAGGTGCGACCGACCCATCCCTTTTGTACAATTCACCCGTACCCCAAAACAGATGCCAGTGGTCTTAGAATCTAAACCCCTGCCAGAGCTCCTCAGCCACACATTCAGATCCCCCTAACTCCCTGTTCCTGCCCACACCAGCACGAGGAACTGGAAGCAAACCGGAGATACCAGATTCAGATTCAGATTCAATCTTTATTGTCATTGTGCAGTGTAGAATACAGAGACAACGAGTTAGCATCTCACCCAGAAGAGCGAACATAGAATAACCACCCTGAAGGTCCTGCTTTTCAGCCTTCTTTCGAGCTCTCTGAAGTCGCGCTGCAGAATCTCTTTCCTCTTCTTCCTGACGTCATTTGTGCCAACATGCACTACCACTTCCGGCTGCTCGCCTTCACCCTTTGGGGTGCCCTGCAATCGGTCCGTGACATCCTGGATCCTGGCACCAGGGAGGCAACACATCATCCTTGAATCCCGCTTTTGCCGGAGAAACCCCTGTCTGTACCTCTCACGATGGAGTCCCCGACTACCACGGCTCTGCCTGACCTCTGTCTCTTTGGCTTTGCTTCAGCGCCATGTTTTGACTCACAGACCTGTCCCCCGATCAGACTGGCAGTGTCTTCTGTCCCGACAGCTTCCAAGAGGGTGAACCTGTTTTCAAGAGGTACATCCCGCAGGGTCTCCTGTACTCCAAGCTTCAGGATACTGAGTTGGATGATCAGCCATGATCATATTGAATGGCGGTGCAGGCTCGAAGGGCCGAATGGCCTACTCCTGCACCTATTTTCTATGTTTCTATGTTTCTATGTTCCATACCAAATCATTGGAGTTGTCCTCATTCTTTAGGGAATGGGGGTTCCCCTCTCCTATCACAGTTGAGGCCCTCACTCGTGTCTCCTCAATATCCCGTAGTTCCGCCCTTGCTTCCCCTCCCCCCATTCGCAACAGGGACATAGTCCCCCTAGTCCTCACCTTTCACCCCACCAGCCGTCGCATAAAACACATAATCCTCCGACATTTTCGCCACCTCCAACGGGATCCCACCACTAGCCACATCTTCCCATCTTTTCCCGCTTTCTGCTGAGACCGTTCCCTCCGCAACTCCCTGCGTAACTCATCCCTTCCCACCCAAACCACCCCCTCCCCGGGTACCTTCCTCAGCATCTGCAGGAGATGCAACATCCTGCCCTATACCACTCCCCTCCTCGACTCCACCCAGGGACCCCGACAGTCCTTTCAGGTGAGGCAGAGGTTCACTTGCATCTCCTCCAACCTCATCTACTGTATCCGCTGTTCACGGCGTAGACTCCTCTATATCGGCGAGACCATGCGCAGGCTCGGCAATCATTTCGCTGAACACCTCTGCTCAGTTTGCCTTGGCTCACATGATCTCCCAGTTGCTAAACATTTTAACTCCCCCTTCCATTCCCATCCAGACCTTTCTGTCAACGGCCTCCTCCATTGTCAGAGTGAGGCGACCTCAAATTGGTGGAACAGCACCTCATATTTCACTTGCCCAGTTTAAAACCCAGCAGATTGAATATTGATTTATCTAATTTCAAGTAACCCTTTGCATTCCATTTCACTCCATCGCTCCTCAACCCTAGTTATCCTGCTAGTTTCCCTTTGGTATCTCCTCCTCCACAGCCAACAATGGACCATTGTGGGCTCCACCTTTCCTGAGTCATCGGTGCCGCCTCTGATTTGTTCAGTACCATTTCGTACCTCTAGTTTCCCTCGCTACTGACTCTCAGCCCGAGGAAAGGTCTCAACCCAAATTGTCACCTATTCCTTTCCTCCAGAGATGCTATGCTGCCTGACCCGCTAAGTTACTCCAGCATTTGTGTCTATCTTTGGTGTAAACCAGCATCTGCAGTTCCTTCCTGCGCCTATCAGGGACTGGGTGGGTTAGAGGTATCTTTTCAGTTTCCAGGAGAGTTTAAGGGACTGAGGCGAGGGAGGTTTTGTGTCCATTGATTTCAGACAACGTTTTCTCAGGAACTTGGAGAAGATGTGTGGCCCCCAGGGGTAACAGGACAAGTGGAAAGGAGAGGCAGTGTGGATGTCAGCATAGCAATTGAAACCTTTTGTTTTTCTACAGGCAGCAGGATGTTGAAACTTGCTGGCAAAATCTCCTCCAAAAACTGAATAAATATAGAGAATCCCTCAAGAAGGTGTCTGCTGCACTCTCTCTAATGCAAGATATCGACACCATCTATCAAGAACTCATAACTCTTCAGGTAAGATTTGGCTCTCACCTACTACAAAGGATAGCCTCTGAATATTAAACAGAAATGGGTAATTTGTCAATTACATTGCTTACTCTAATCTAGGTTGTGAGCTCAGATCACAAGTGAAGAAATAAAAGAAACAATAAAAGAACTGAAAAACGGGAAGACGCCAGGATCAGGGTTTTAGTAATGAATTTTATCTAGGTCCCATCTTTATGTCTACCTTAAATGTGAAAATATAGCGATGGACAAATATAACACTGGACCACACATGATTACTTGACAGCTGATAAAGAAATAAGTTTGAAACATTTAATCTTTGTATTCCTCTTGTCTGCATCCCCTAGCTAACAATGATCTATTAGCAGCATCTCACACAGTATTAGCCACACACTCATCTCCCCGCTACCTTCAGGTAGAAGGTACAGGAGCCTGAAGACTGCAACATCCAGGTTCAGGAATAGCTACTTCCCCACAGCCATCAGGCTATTAAACTCAACTCAAACAAAACTCTGAACATTAATAGCCTATTATAAGTTTATTTGCACTTTATCTGTTTATTTATTCATGTGTGTATATATTTATATAATGGTATATGGACACACTGATCTGTTCTGTATTTATGCCTACTATATTCTATTGTGCTGAAGCAAAGCAAGCATTTCATTGTCCTATCTGGGACACATGACAATGAACTCTCTTGAATCTTGAATCTTCTACATTTTCCTTGAACTTCGGCCCCTTTGATCTCTCGTTTTCACACCTTACCCTTCCATATCTCTGTGTCTCCCTCTCCCCCTGACTCTCGGTCTGAAGAAGGGTCTCGACCCGAAAAATCGGCCATCCCTTCTCTCCAGAGATGCTGCCTGTTCCGCAGAGTCCCTCCAGCATTTTGTGTCTAGCTTCGGTGTAAACCAACATCTGCAGTTCCCTCCTACGCAGTCTTAAACCATGTCTTGAAGAACAAGAAGGTCAAGATTGAAGAAGGTAATCAGTGTGTGCAGCCAGACAAAGGAAGATACAGTAGTCAGTGATTAAAATTGGAGATGGGAATGATTAGAAACAGAGAGACACAGTTTACAGAGGATTGTAGTCGTAGTTACTATATAACTGGAGCTATTGAGGGAATTCTGATAAACCGCTCAACACCCCTTCACCCAATTACAGTGCCCTCCATAATGTTTGGGACAAAGACCCATCATTTATTTATTTGCCTCTGTACTCCACAATTTGAGATGTGTAATAGAAAAACAGCAATAAAAGTTTCCAAAGGTGATGGAAAGACTGGAGGAAAGACTAGGTGCTGAGAGCTCTCTTATACCTGCATTAAGGAGGCAATTAAACACCCTGAGCAATTACAAACACCATGTGTCCCAAACATTATGGTGCCCTGAAATGTGGGGACTATGTATAAACACAGCTGTAATTTCTGCATGGTGAAACCAAAATGTATAAAAATGGCCTTCATTAAAATCTGACAATGTGCACTTTAACCACATGTGATTTTTTTCTATTTTACGAATCTCAAATTGTGGAGTACAGAGGCAAATAAATAAATGATGTGTCTTTGTCTCAAACATTATGGAGGGCACTGTATCTAACTTTTCTCCCTTTGCTTCTTCTTACTCGTGCATTTTGTTTCTTGCTCTTCCCTTATTCTCCGTGTTTCACATAATTTTATGAACAACCTATCTGTTTCACCAGGAAACTCCTAGTAGTAGTCAATGACCTTATGTGTTGTTGAGTTGTCGGCTGTAAGGCAAGGGTAATGGAGGCTGTCATTAACATGTAGGTGACTGTGCAGTCAGGAGATGTGATCAAGATATGGAATGGAAGTGGCAAATGCCTGGAATCACTTTATAACCATCGCAAGCTGTAATAAGTAACTCATAGAACATAGAAGCGGACAGCATAGGCCCACAATGTCTACGCGAACTATGATGCCAAGTTCAACTAATCTCCTCAGCCTGCATGTGATCCATGTTCCTCTCCATTCCCTGAATATCCATGTGAGAATCTAAAAACCTCTTACCCACCTGTATTGACGATATTGAATACTTTAATAACTTTGTTAGCACCCCTGGCGTGACGAATCTTGCTTATTGGTACTGTATGCAAACAACACATCTCACTGTACCAAATGCATGTGACAATGAAGTATAAATCAATCGATCAACCATATCATATCTATTTCTACCTCCAACCCAAGGAAGCTCATTCCAGGAACCCATCACTGTGCAAAAAAATTTGCCCCACACATCTCCTTTAAACTTTCCTCTCTAACCTTAAAGCCATGCCTTCTAGTGTTCAGCATTACCACCCTGGGAGAAGGATTCTGACTGTCTACCTTATCTATGCCTCTCACGATTATATGAATGAATGAATGAATAAGATTATTGGCCAAGTATTCACATACAAGGAAATTGCCTTGGTGCTCCACCCGCAAGTGACAACATGACATATAATGACAGTTAAGAATGATACATAAAACATTAAACATTAATAATAAAACATTATTGATTAAACATGTGAATTAAATAAGCTACCAGATCAAAGGGAGGCTACAGATTTTTGGTTATTGAGTAGAGCAACTATTCGTGGGAAAAAAGCTGTTTTTATGTCTGGCTGTGGCAGCTTTGACAACCCGGAGTAGCCTTCCAGAGGGAAGTGATTCAAAGAGTTTGTGGCCAGGGTGAGAGGGGTCAGAGATGATCTTACCCGCTCGCTTCCTGGCCCTTGCAGTGTACAGTTCATCAATGGAGGGAAGGTTGCAGCCAATAACCTTCTCAGCTGATCGGACAATATATACTTCTATCAGGTCTTCCCTCAACTGCCAACGTTTCAAAGAAAACAATCCACGTTTTTCCAACCTCTCCTTATGCCTAATGCCCTCTAATCCAAGCAGTATTCTGCTAAACCTATTCTGCGTCCTTCTTCAAAGCCCCCACATCCTTCCTGGAGTGGGGTGACAAGAACTGCATACATTACTCCAAGTGCGGCCTAACTAAAATGTTATAAAGTTTAGTTTAGTTTAGTTTAGAGATACTGCTCAAAAACAGGCCATTCGGCCCACCGAGTCCGTGCCGACCAGCGATCCCCGCACATTAACACTACCCTACACACACTACGGATAATTTAGGATTTTACCAAACCAATTAACCTACAAACCTGTATGCCCTTGGAGTGTGGGATGAAATCGGATCTCCTGTGGAAAACCCACACAGGTCACGGGGAGAATGTACAAACTTTATGCAGACAGCACCCGTGGTCAGGATTGAACCGGATCTCTGGTGCTGTAAGGCAGCAACTCTACACAGACTTCACCACAGTGCCACCCTTGCACATGACTTCAGTTGTAGCATGACTTCCTGATTCTGATACTCAATGTCTCAACTGATGAATGCAAGCAAACCATACACCTTCTTTAACACTATCCACTCGTGTTGCCACTTTCAGGGAACGATAGACTTGTACACAGGATCCCTCTGTATATCAGTGCTGTTGTGGGTCTTGTCATTGACACTCCCCTTACATTCAAACTGCCAAACTGTAACACCTCACACTTGTTTGGATTAAACTCCATCTGCCATTTCTCTGGCCATAACTGTAACATATTCATGTCCCACTGTGTCCTTTGACAGCCTTCCTCACTGTCTGTAACTCCACCAATCTTGACGTTGCCTGTAAACGTAATCAAACTATCTATGCTTGCATCCGAGTTGTTTAAATACATTTAAAACAACAGAGTCCCAACACAGATTCCCGCAGAACACTGCAGGTCACACATTTCCAGCTAGAATTACTCAGACCTCCAACCAGAATATTAGAGGCACCACGGTGGCGCAGCGGTAGAGTTGCTGCCTTACATCGCCAGAGACCCGGATTTGATCCCGACTACAGGTGCTGTCTGTACGGAATTTGTATGTTCTCCCCATGACCTGCGTGGATCTCCGGTTTCCTCCCACACTCCACAGACGCGCAGGTTTGTAGGCTAATTGCCTTGATATCATTGTAAGTTGTTCCTAGTGTGTGTAGAATAGTCTTAGTGTTCGGGGGTCGCTGGTCAGTGGGAAGGGGGGCAGTCTTAATAAAGTGGTGAAAATGACAGGAATAGGAAAATTACAGAAACAGGAATACAGAATTGATAATACAATCTGATCAGCCAGATATTATTATACAAGAGACAAGTGGCCTATTCTTGCTCTGAATTTTTTTGTTCATTTGAAGGGATTTAGGGAAAGATAAAAGTCTGTGAATTCAGAGGAAAGCGATAAAATGTGCCACAAATGTTTTTCCACAAATGCAACCATAAATTCTACAGCTCCATTAAAACATTCCTATTCTGCCTTGGGCACCACTAATAAACATTGGATATTTTAGTTTATTTTTAGTATAGAGATACACTGCGGAAACAGGCCCTTCGGCCCACCGGGCCCGCGCCGACCAGCGATCCCCGCACATTAACACTATCCTACACCCACTAGGGACAACTTTTACATTTATACCAAGCCAATTAACCTACAAACCTGTACGTCTTTGGAGTGTGGGAGGAAACCGAAGATCTCGGAGAAAACCCACGCAGGTCACGGGGAGAACGTACAAATTCCGTACAGACAGCACCCGTAGTCGGGATCGAACCCGGGTCTCCCTGAGCTGCATTCGCTGTAAGGCAGCAACTCTACCGCTGCGCCACCGCGACCGCCCACACAGACAGCGCCCGAGATGGGGATCGAACCCAGGTCTCTGGCACTGTGAGGCAGCGTCTCTACCAGCTGCGTCACCATGCCGCCCTTTTGACATCAGTGATTTAGGGATAGCAAGTTCTTTGGAAGACAATCGATACGTTGGCATTTACCGCAATGAGCGTGCATTTTAAGAATAAGCCAATCTCGTTGAAATTTGGTGTACCCACTTCTACAATACTACGGTTCTGGTTAGAAGCAAAGTTACACTTGTTTTTGGAGGAAGTGTAATCGATTCCATGAAATAAGAAGATTCTTTACAGGGGAGAAGATTCCTCGACTATTGTTTAGAAAATTGAGGAGTATTCTCGTGGAAACATATAACATGGTTAGGAGTTGTTTCCACCACCCCACCTTTAGCAACCTCTGTCGTCACCTCCTCAAAGAACTCAATTCAAGATGAAATGTTTTCAAGGTTGTCGTTCTTTAGAATCTTCTCAAGTAATTAGATGTTCAACAAGTTAGTAAAGTCAAGCCTGATAACAATACATTTTTAGACCCAAGGGGAACTCGTTGGGTCCTGTCCCCTCAGCGTGTGGTTGCGGTGGGGGGAGGGGGGGGGGGGCCTGCGGCGTCAAACACACACTAACTACCCCCCACACACACATGGGGGTTGGAGGGGAGAGGGGGCTGGAGGAGGGAGGAGGGGGGAGGGAGAGAGGGGGGGGAGACACACTGGAAATTAAGAAATGCACAAGGTAGATAGGAAATTGGAGCTTAGTGACAAGATGAACCACAAACTTATTGGATAGGCCCAACACCTCCTTATTCTCAAGCTGGAGTCAAGAAGTAAGGGAGAAAGGTAATTCAAAATAGAGAGGATTTGAAATAGACTAATTCAAATAGTTC
Source organism: Amblyraja radiata (assembly GCF_010909765.2). Classification (NCBI taxonomy): domain Eukaryota; kingdom Metazoa; phylum Chordata; class Chondrichthyes; order Rajiformes; family Rajidae; genus Amblyraja; species Amblyraja radiata. Next base: position 6,925,585 of record NC_045964.1, on the reverse strand, counting down.
CTTGAAAGATGCACCAATGAATATGTGAACATTGTGATAATATTACAAAAGAAACTCCATTGGTTTAATTCTCACTTCTATTGCATGCCTCTACCCTCACCTCGACAGTCCGTGGTGAGTTCAGATGATTACGGCAAACACCTATTTGATGTCGTGGACATGGCGCAGAAACACAACCTGGTCGTCTCTCAGATCTCGTCCCACGGAGAAACCCTGAAGCACATAAGCCAGAGAGTTGACGATCTCAGGAGGTGCAGTGAGTTGAGGACTGACGTTGTCAAGAGGAAACTGAAGGCACTAAATGATCTCTACAGCAATCTCCTGGAATGCAGCAAAGCCAGGTTAGTCAGCAGCCAGGTTAAAACACTGGCAAATGTCAACTGAATAACAGGCTGATTGATGTAAGCCTTGTTGGCCTGTTTAAAGCCCTGTCCCACTGTACAAGTTCATTCAAGAGTTCTCCCGAGTTTGCCCTGATTCGAACTCGGAGATTTACGGTAATGGCCGCTCGTAAGTACTCGGGGCTCAATCGAACCATTTACAGTGTATAGATACATGATAAGGGAATAATGTTTAGTGCAAGGTAAAGCCAGCAAAATCCGATCAAGGATAGTCCGAGGGTCACTAATGAGGTAGTTGTAGTTCAACACTACTCTCTGGTTGAGGTAGGATGGTTCAGCTGCCTGACAACAGCTGGGAGGAAACTGTCCCTGAATCTGGAGATGTGCGTTTTCACACTTCTATACCTGTGCCCGATGGGAGAGGGGAGAAGAGGGAGTGGCCAGGGTGCGACTCGTCCTTAGCTGCGTGAGCTATAAATGGAGTCAATAGAAGGGAGGTTGGTTTGTGTGATGGTCTGGGCTGCGTCCACAATTTGCTGCAATTTCCTGCGGTCTTGGATGGAGCTGTTCCCAAACCAAGCTGTGATGCATCCTGATAAAATGCTTTCTATTGATTCCATTGATTGCAGAGTTGGTAGCAAGGTTTAGAGGCTTCTAAATGTTTATGGTTTTACTGCAGGGAGAGTAGAATCATTGAGATTTAATCACTCGGAGTTGGAGGGATGTTTCCACTGGTGGGAGAGTTAAGAACCAGAGGTCTCAGAATTAAAGTGCGCTCTTTTAGAAAGGAGGTGAAGAGGAACTTCTTTAGCCAGAGGGTAGTTAATCTGTGGAAGTCATTGCCACAGAGGACTGTAGAGGCCAAGTCAGTGGATATTTTTAAGGCAGGGATAGACACTTGATCAGAATGGGTGTCAAAGGTTATGGGGACAAGGCAGGGAAATTGAATAAAGGGGCTGTCCCACTGTACGAGATAATTCAAGAGTTCTCCCAAGTTTCCTCTGATTCGAACTCGGAGAATTACGGTAATAGCCGCTCATAGGTACTCGGGGCTCTCGTGGACATTTTCTCAACATGTTGAAAAATCTTCACGAGTCTTCCCGAGCTTACCGCGTTTCCCGAGTACCTGCCATTAGCGTTACGAGCCGCTAAGAAACGTACCCGCTACGTACATTCTACATGCTTACCACGAATTTGATTTTTTTTTTTAACTCGGGAGAGCTCTTGAATTACCTCGTACAGTGGGACAGGGCTTTTAGTCTTCTAGTTGGAAAAGACCTACACCAAACAAATGTTCCCAGCTCTGAGAAACCATCTCGGAATTATAGTCTAGAGCAGCGTGTCTCAACCGGGGTCCCCTGGAACGCTAGGGTTCCGCGAGAGGTCACTCGGGGTTCCCATGAGAAATCGTGATAAATAGGCTAATCATATGTAAATGCATTTTTGAATCATTTTTGTGTTTAATTTCACATTCGTAATTTTATTATACACGTATGACATATTCTTGGAAAATTCTTGGGTATTGTAATAAAGTCTTCAACCTATTATATCATTTAAAAGTATAATAATCAGAGGGAATATATTTAGTGACGTCTATACGGAGCCAGTGTGAAACGGCCTTTAGTGGTCAGTGGACAGGAGCTGTACGTGACGGATGTATGTATCATCAAGTGACTCACTCAAGTATAGACGCACGCACGGTCTCCACCAGTCCTGTCTGTGCTCCCTGCCGTGCAGGTACACTCCCTCATTTTTATGTAGGGGTTCCCTGAGACATGAAAATCGCTTCAAGGGTTCCGTAAGGGTAAGAAGGTTGAGAAACGAGGACTAGAGTAATTCAGTACTGAAACAGGCCCTTCAGCCCAGCTTGTCCATCTAACATAGTCCCCTTTACCTGCCTTTGGCCCATGCCCCACTCAACCTTTCCTATCTACGTACCTGGACAAATGTTTTAAATGTTGTTATTATGCCTGCCTCAACCACATTATCTGGCAGCACATTCTGTATACCCATAAAAGTTGCCCCTCAGGTTCTCATTCACCCTTCTCCCTCTCACCTTAAACCTTTGGGGTGACAGAGTGGTGCAGCGGTGCAGTTGCTGTCTGCAGGTGCTGTCTGCATGGAGTTAGTGCGTTCTCCCAGTGACCACGTGGGTTTTCTCTGGGTGCTCCGGTTTCCTCCCGCATTCCAAAGACGTGCAAGTTTGCAGGTTAATTAGCTCCTGTAAATTGTCCCTGGCATGTAGGATAGAACTAATGTGCATGTGATTGCAGGTCGGCGGAATCAGTGGGCCGAAGGGCCTGTTTCCACGTTGTGTCTACAAACTAAACTAAACTAAACAATAACCTCCAGTTCTTGATTTCCCCACCCTGGGAAAAAGGCTCTGGGCATTCACCCTGACTTTTTCTCTCACGAGTTTATATCCCCTCAACCTCGAGTCCCAGCAACATCCTCGTAAATCTTTCCCAAAGCAGGGTGACTAAAGGGCCTGTCCCACTTGGCCGTCATTTGCGCCTCATTTTATGCGTTATATGTAAATTAGGTCGACGCATCGTGACGCGTGGGGTGCGCATGCGTTGCGCATGGTGAGGCGTTGAATCGTATGCGGTGGCACGCGATATCGCGCGGCGCTCCAGGATTTGGTACAGGAACAAAATCCTCGCGCGCCACCTGCATGACGTATCGTGTACGCACGCTGACGCATTGTGTACGCACGCTGACGCATTGGCGTTGTACGCTGGCGTCCCGACGTCTCGCGTGTATCGCGTGGAGACGCGTGGTTACGTCACCGTGCGTCAGCGTCCTTACGCCCTTGCGTCAACGCCCTGCCGTGCACCGCAGGGTATTCTAGTGACATCATGCGCACGAGACGGCTGTGCTGACACGTGATGACGCGTGATTTGCGCGCGACGTCGCCCATCACGACGCGTCGACCTATTTTACATATGACGCGCAAATGAGGCGCAAATGACGGCCAAGTGGGACAGGCCCTTAAAACTGAATATAATACTCTAAGTGCGACCTCATGAGTCTGAAGAAGGTCCCAACCTGAAACATCACCTATCCATGTTCTCCAGTGATGCTGCCTGACTCAGTGAGTTTTTTTCCATAGCCAATACCCCTACATGATGAAGGTCAATTGTCAAAAGCCTTCTTCACCACCCTAGCTCTATGATGCCACTTTCAGGGAACTATATCATTGTACTCCTAGGCCCTTCTGATCTATAACGCTCCTCGTGGCCCCACCATTCATGTTAGTTTAGGTTAGTTTTGTGATACAGCGTGGAAACAGGCCCTTCAGCCCACTGAGTCCGCGCCGACCAGTGATCCCCGCACATTAACACTACCCTGCACACACTTATACCAAGCCAATTAACCTACAACCCTGTATGTCTTTGGTGTGGGAGGAAATTAAAGGTCTTGGAGAAAACCCACGCTGGTCACGGGGAGAACATACCAACTCCATACAGACAGCACCCGCTGTCGGGATTGAACCTGTGTCTCTGGCGCTGCAATCGCTGTAAGGCAGCAACTCTACCGCTGCGTCCGTTCACTGCGAAGGTCTTGCCCTGGTGTAACTCCCCAAAATGCAACATCTCACACGTATCTGAATTAAACTCCATTGACAATTCCTGGGTCCATTTGCCCAGCTGATCATGATCCAGAGGTATTTCTTGATGACCATCTTCACTGCCTATGATACCAACTACATTAGTGCCATTGGCAAAGTCACAAATCATGCCTTCTACATTCTCATCCAAGTCATTGATATAGATGACAAACGGCAATGGACTAGTACTCGGTAAAGTTACTAGCTTCCACTCGACCTGAGCTCATGGTGGCCAGGACTTGTTATTGGCATCCATATTTTATCCACCCACAGTCACAGAGATCAATGTTGCCAGTACCCGCTGTGACTGAGACTCACACCAGATACCTGGTTGCTGCTGCAGTAGCTGCTGAGATGTGTGGCCTTCATGAGCCACGATTATCAGGCCCTGCGGTGATCGGTGTTCACTGATATTTGGTCCCACATACGGATTTAGAGTGAAGGGAACCCATTGTTTCTGTAAGCCACAGATATCCAGTACTTAGTAACTGCCGAAGATAGACACACAATGCTGCACTAACTCAACGGGACAGGCAGCATCTCTGGATAGAATGAGTGGGTCGAGAACCTTCAGATTGAGAGTCTGGGCAGTGGGAGACACGTCGATGTGGAAGGGTAAGGGTAAGGTGTGAAGGGTAAGGTGTGAAAACGTGACATCTAAGGGGACATAGTTCAAGGAAAATGTAGAATGGTTGAATGCCAGCTGAGGGAAGGTGACAACGAAGCAGATGAACATTGACCTCTCTAACTTCAAGTACCCCTTGCTTCCCCTCTCCCCCCATCCTTCCCCCATCCTAGTTCTCCAACCAGTCTGACTGTCCTGCTGAGTACATTTTATATTTGAATGCTTCGTTGTCACCTTCCCCCAGCCAACAACGATCTATACTATATTTTCTTTGAACTTCTTCGCCTTTGATATCTCGTTTTCAAACCTTACCCTCCCATATCTCTGTGTCTCCCTATCCCCAGACTCTCAGCCTGAAGAAGGGTCTCGACCCGAAACATCTCCCATTCATTCTATGCAGAGATGCTGCCTGTCCCGCTGTGCTACTCCAGCATTTTGTGTCTATCTTTGGTGTAAATCAGCATCTGCAGTGCCATCCTACTCAGTAACTGCCCTCAGTTCCGATCAGTGCCATCGGTGCTGCACGGTGGCACAGCGGTAGAGTTGCTGCCTTGCAGCAAATGCAGCGCCAGAGACCCGGGTTCGATCCCGACTACGGGCGCTGTCTGTACGGAGTGTGTACGTTCTCCCCGTGACCTGCGTGGGTTTTCTCCGAGATCTTCGGTTTCCTCCCACACTCCAAAGACGTACATGTTTGTAGGTTAATTGGCAAGGTGTAAATGTAAAAATTGTGCCTGGTGGGTATCGGATAGTGTTAGTGTGCGGGGATCGATGGTCGGCGCGGACCCGGTGGGCCGCAGGGCTTGTTTCCACGCTGTATAGGGCCCCTCCCACTTTCCCGAGTTATTCACAAATTCTCCAGAGTTTTCCCCTTGATTCAAACTCGCAGAATGTTCTTAACGAGTCCGTAGGAGTCTGTAGATATATCGTAGCGGCTCGTTATGCCAGCCGTTGGTACTCGGGGCTATTTCTTTACTCGTGGACATTTTTCATCGGTCTGGAAAAAACGTCCCGACTTACCTGATGCCCCGAGTACCTATGGCTGGCATAACGAGCCGCTACGATCTATCCACGAACTCCTACGGACTCGTTACGAACATTCTGCGAGTTTCAAAATTCGGGAGAATTCGTGAGTAACTCAGGAAAGTGGGACAGGCCCTTATCTCTAAACTAAAGGCCCTGGAATTTAGAGTGGCCGAGACCTGTTCCCACAGATATCACCACTCACCTTACAACCTTTCATGGAGGCAGGGCCTCAGTCTTATTGACATCCCTTGTAACTAACTACTTCCCTCCGGCAGACGTTACAAGGCCTTCTACGCCCGAACCTCCAGACTCAGGAACAGCTTTATTCCCAGAGCTATAGCGGCTCTGAACCGGCCCTGCTGAGTGCCCCCCACCCCCCCTGGACTGTCTCCCTCGGATGGTCACGTCGCACAGACACATCTGCACTTTAGTCTGTGAACTGTTTTGACTATTTTACTGTTCTTTTTACAAGCCATGTTCTCGGGATATCTAAATCCAAATGTTATTATTTATTTATGTTATGACATCGGTTGGAAGCTGCATACCAAATCTCGTTGCGTTTATGTACAATGACAATAAAATGTATTATTATTATTACATTATTATTATTATTATTATCAATTTCATTTCTTTTGCAAATGCAGACATTGCAAACTGCAGCAGCAGCAGATCCTGTATGAATTTTTCCGAGACAGTGAGGAGGAGGAGTCGTGGATCTACGAGAGGTGGCAGTTGGTGCGAACGGCTGCCTTGGGGCGAGACATCACCCAGATTGCAGTGTCAATACAAAAGCACAAGGTGATCACCGGCGTCCGTCCCATGACCGGCGAGAGATGCGGCTACCAAACGCCACATTGCGATGGTTGACGTACACAAATCTCAGAATGTGCGGCCTGTGGCAGTGTTGTTAATCGCACTGCACTGTGCCGAGTACATTTAATAGATGGAATGTTAATGTCCTTAGTCACAGAGTGGAAACAGGCCCTTCGGCCCAACTCGCCCACACTGGCCAACATGTCCCAGCTACACTAGTCCCACCTGCTTGCATTTGGTCCATATCCCTCCAAACCTCTCCTATCCATGTACCTGTCTAACTGTTTCTTAAACATTGCGATAGTACCTGCCTCAACTACCTCCTCTGGCAGCTTGTTCCATACACCCACCACCCTTTGTGTGTAAAAGTTACCCCTCAGATTCCTATTAAATCTTTTCCCCTTCACCTTGAACCTATGTCCTACCCGATCCATTCCTATCATGATTTTACACACCGCTACAAGATCCTCATCCGCCTATGCTCCAAGGAATAGAGTCCCAGCCTACTCAACCTCTCCCTATAGCTCAGACCCTCGAGTCCTGGCAACATCCTCGTAAATCTTTTCTGTACACTTTCCAGCTCAACAACATCTTTCCTACAAGATGGTGCCCAGAACTGAACACAATATTCTAAATGTGGCTTCACCAACGTCCTGAATGTGAGATTAATGTCACACTAAAATCAGTCTGTGAAGTAAATCTGATACTGTAGATGTGATCTTGTACCAACATCTCCTCCATGTGCAGTAGGTTACTACACTCCCAGTATGGACTTGGTGGATATGTTAGAGTAGCTCGTGCCCTTCATTGTAATTAATTTATTAGCCAAGTATGTAAGAACATACAAGGAATTTGATTTGCCATACAGTCATACCAGCAAGATCCACAACTACATAAAAATTAACAAAAACAGCGCACTATGATTGAAGGCAATAACGTATTATCTCCTTGCCTTTTCTCCCACGGTCGGTGCAGTCAAATCATCCGCAGTCAGGGCGGTCGAAGCTCCTGCTGTTGAAGCTCCCGAAGTAGATCCTTAACCAAGGGACCGACAGCTCCATGATGTTAGGCCGCAGTGCGGACGGAAATACAATACGGAAAAGTCGCATCTCCGTCGAGGAAAAATTTAAAAAAAAGTTTCCCCCACCCCTCACTTAATACAAAACTAAAGATACAGTAAAACATACATTTAACAACAGACTTAAAACACCAAAAGAAAAGAACGAGACAATATAGACAATAGATAATAGACAATAGGTGCAGGAGTAGGCCATTTGGCCCTTCGAGCAAGTACCACCATTCAATATGATCATGGCTGATCATCCCCAATCAGTACCCCGTTCCTGCCTTCTCCCCATATCCCCTGACTTCACTATCTTTAAGAGCCTTATCTCGCTCTCTCTTGAAAGTATCCAGAGAGCCGGCCTCCACAGCCTTCTGTGGCAAAGAATTCCGCATTCACCACCCTCGGACTAAAAAAATTTCTCCTCATCTCCTTCCTAAAAGACCGTCCTTCAATTCTGAGGCTGTGACCTCTAGTCCTAGACTCTCCCACTAGTGGATACATCCTCTACACATCCACTCTATCCAAGCCTTTCACTATTTGGAACGTTTCAATGAGGTGTCCCCTCATCCTTCTAAACTCCAGCGAGCACAGGCCCAGTGCCGTCAAAAGCTCATCATAGGTTAACCCACTCATTCCTGGCGTGTTAGTTTGCCAGTGTGCGGAGGGAGTGTGATCGAGGTGCAACTGTAACCATGACGTTGTTGACCTGGTGTTGCTGTATTTTCTTCACTAGGCGTTGGAGGCAGAGTGCAACTCCCACCAGTCTATCTGTTTCTCAATGGTGAGAAAGGGCCAGGAGTTATGCAAAGAAAATCTGAACAGCGAGAGGGAAGTGAGGAAATGGGTGACGACTCTTCAGAAACAATGGCAACATTTAATGGACGAGCTGTCGAACCGCCACACACGACTCCAGGCTGCCCTGGCGATAAAGCAGGTGAGACAACAGCCTGATGGAGTGGATGGGTCCTGTGAAGAGGACAACAAAGGAAATAGCAAGGAACCAAAACGATAACTTACAAGTGGAGGTGGAGGGGAGAGAGAGGGTTCCCAATGAATAAGGTTCCTAATGAATAATTTGCCAAGATTCTCCCAAAAGAGTGGGAATGCCATTGATAATGTAGCTATGGAGGAAGTATGTGAAAAGTTGGATTGGATTGGATTGGATAAACAGCATAAGGTTTAAAGGATTTATCGTCTTTGATAAATTTCCAGGCCAGTGAGTTTTAGGACCAGAGGCCTCAGAATAACAGGATGTAGCTGTACAAAGGAGATGAAGTGGGATGAATCTCCACAGGCTGATCAGGTATATCCAAGGACACTGTGGGAAGCCTGTTGAAGAAAAGGTGAAGCATTCCTAGCTGGGATATGTGAATCATTGTTAGACATGTGGGGGTGCTGGATGACTAATAGCAGGGTTTCCTAATTCTGTGTCTCTATTTAAGAATGGCTGATTAGAAAAACCTTGGAACTATAGACCTGTAAGCTTAATATCTGCAGTAGGATAGTTACCGAAGCCGGTTGCAAGCAAATAGGTCTTTTTGGCTAAATATGTTCAGATCACCACAACTTTGCATGGCCGTCCGAAGGGGGAGTGCGTTGGGTGCGACCGCACCCCCCTTTTTTCCCCAGAATAAGAAAAAATCCCAGGGGAAAAAAAAAAAAAAAAGAAAAATCGTTAAAAAAAAATCGGGAAAAAAATAATATTCCGCTGGCCCACGCCATCCCCGCTGGCCCACGCTACCTCCGCTGGCCCCTGCTGGGCCCACGCCACCCCCGCTTGGTCCACGCCATCCCCGCTGGGCCCACGCCACCCCCGCAGGGCCCACGCCACCCCCACTGGCCCGCGCCACTCCCGCTGACCCCCGCTGGGCCCACGCCACCCTGTCTGGCCCACGCCACACCAGCAGGGCCCGCGCCACCTTCATCTTCGCCCCCCCCGCCAGAAAGAGGGGGGGGTGGATGTGGGAGGGGGAGAGAGGGAGAGGAAGGGAGGGGAGAGAGAGAGATGGGGGAGGGAAGAGGGAAAGGGGGATTATCTTTAGTGAGATTGCAAAATTAAGGTAGGTTTTAGAGCTATTATATTTTCTCTTCCATATGAATAATTTTAAACAATATCAAATAATATCAAACAATTGGAACTGCTTTCTTTTCCTTGATAACAATACTGAAAAATATGAATTCCATAGTTTGTGACATAAATATACATTTTAATGGGATCATTATATACAGATGTAACATTTCCATTTCAAGATCGGGGGGGGGGGGGGGGGCAAATATGCGTCAAGCCGATAGCCTAATCGTTAAAGAGTTAAAAGATAACCTAATCGATAAAGAGCTGAGAAGAGGAATCAGAGCTGCCAAGGAAAGATACTCTGAGAAGTTGAGGAGCAAGTTCTCAGCTAGTGATTCTTCTTCAGTTTGGAAGGGCATGTAAGAAATCACCAGCTATAAGAGGAAAGCCCCCTGCTCTTTGGACAATCGTCAGCTGACCAACGACCTCAATGAGTTTTACTGCAGGCTTGAAAATCAGAAACGTAACTATGGTACCCCCTCCCCAACAAACACAGCCAGTCCCCAGTCTGCAAAGAATGGACCCTGCACCCTCTCCTTCCCATTCACCACTTAACACCTACTTAAGGCCTCCAGTATGAAAAGAGTGGACCCTTTCCCACCCCAACCAACACTTCACACTCAATTACTCATTTTTAACCAGTCCCTGCAAAGATGTACTGTCCCTGCCTGCTTCAAAGTCTCCACTATTGTCCCTGTACCCAAAAAGGTAAGGATTACTGGTCTTAATGAATACAGGCTTGTCGCACTGACTTCTGTAGTCATGAAGACCGTTGAAAGGCTTGTGCTGGTCAAGCTGAAAAATATCACAATCCCTCAACTGGACCCTCTGCATTTTGCATATTGGGCCAATAGATCTGTGGATGACGTAGTCAATCTGGGCCTGCACTTCATCCTCCAGCACCTAGACCGCCAGGGGACCTATGCGAGGATTTTGTTTGTTGATTTTAGCTCTGCATTCAACACCATTGTGCCAGAGCGACTATGCACCAAACTTTCAGAGTTGACTGTGCCTGAACCCCTCTGTCGGTGGATCACCAGCTTTCTGACAGACAGGAAGCAGCATGTGAGACGGTAAAGCATATCTCGGACCCACAAACGCTCAGCATAGGAGCATCGCAAGATGCATACTCTCCCCTCTCCTCTACTCTCGCCACACCAATGACTGCACCTCCACAGACACCTCTGTCAAGCTTCTCAAGTTTGTGGATGACACAATCCTGATTGGACTGATCCAGGATGGGGATCTCTGTACTCTTTTCAGTTTGACATATTTCCTATAACATGGTGCCCAGAACTGAACACAATATTCTAAATGCGGTCTCACCAACGTATTATACAACTGCAACATGACCTCCCAACTTCTATACTCAATACTCTGACTGATGAAGGCCAAAGTGCCAAAATACGTTTTGACCACCTGATATACCTGTGACTCGACCTTCAAGGAACCATGCAACCATCAACCATTCCTCTGCCCACCTGGCTAATTGATCCAGATCCTGCTACAATCTTTCACAACCATCTTCACTATATGCAAAACCACTCACTTCCGTATCATCAGCAAACTTGCTAATCTTGCCCTGTTCTGTGACGTTTCACAGAGTGCTGGAGTAACTCAGCGGGTCAGGCTGAGTATAGAGGTTGGGAGGTCATGTTGCAGTTGCATAAGAAGGTGGTGAGGCTGCATACAGAGTATTGTATTCAGTTCTGGGCACCATGTTATAGGAAAGATGTCATCAAACTGGAAAGGGTACAGTGAAGATTTACGAGGATGTTGCCAGGACTAGAGGGCCAGAGCTATAGGGAGAGGTTGAGTAGGCTGGGACTCTATTTCATGGAGCACAGGAGGCTGAGGGATGATCTAATAGAGGTGTATAAAATCACGATTTGAATAGATATGGTTGAGTCTTTTTCCCAGAGTAGGTGAATCGAGGAGCAGAGGACATAAGTTTAAGGTGCAGGGCAAAAGATTTAATAGGAATCTGAGGGGTATGTTTTTCACACAAAGGGTGGTAGGTGAATGGAACAAGCTGCCAGAGGAGGTAGTTGAGGCGAGGACTATCGCAACATTTAAGAAACAGACAGATACATGGATAGGACTGGTTCGGAGCGATATGGATCAAACCTAGGCAGGTGGGACTAGTGCAGATGGGACATGCTGGGCCAAAGGGCCTATTTCCACACTGTATCACTCTATCTTTCCCTCTCAAACCCATTCTTCTGCCTTCTCCCCATTACCTCTGACACCCGTATCAATCAAGAATCTATCAATCTCCTACTGAAAAATGTCCATTGACTTGACCTCCACAGCTGGCTGTGGCAATGAATTCCACAGTTCACCACCCTCTGACTTAAGAAATTCCTGCTCATCTCCTTCCTAAAGGAATGTCTTTTAATTCCGAGGCTGTGGCCACTGGTCCTAGACTCTCCCACTAGTGGAAACATCCTCTCCACATCCACTCCATCCAGGTTTTTACCAGGCTGGGACAGACGGCAACAGCTTCACACCCTGTCCCAAAGCTTGTGTCCTGTCCTGCATCACCCAAGGCAGCAGAGACGTTATAGGAGAGGGCAAGCACCATAACAAAGTAGCTCACGATGGTTTGGGTAACATTCAGGAATGTCTATGCATGTCACATCATGAATATTACTGAAGAAGAGTCTTGACCCGAAATATAATAGTAAGATTAAACGAGAACTTACCAGTTTGAAGTTTGATCTTGATTTTATGAGGAGTTACGATGAGCGATTACGTGAAGAAGGGCCGTCCGTCTGCGTGCGCGTCAATCTTCAAAGCAGCGGTGTTAAATCACAGATAAAAGAGAAGACCTGAGAATAGTAAGATTGTGAAAAACTAGAACTTCCATATGACCTTGATAATATGAGGGTGGGAGCGGTGGGCACGTAATCGCTCATCGTAACTCCTCATAAAATCAAGATCAAACTTCAAACTGGTAAGTTCTCGTTTAACCTTACTATTTTACTTCGGAGTCACGTGAGTGACTACGTGAAGATTTCAAAGCTCTGTGATTTCACGCCGGTTACGAATCCAGGCGGCACACACTGAATGGATTGACCATGGATGAGAGTATTATTAAAGCATTCAGACATAACGTAGTTAGTAAAGACACTGATGCTTTAAAAATAAAGAAAATAAATGTTTTATTAGCTTCCCCGCCGAACCTGTGGGAAAACTAGGTAACAGAACTTAAGATGGCACGAGCAAATACCCCTGGTCCGATAATGGGTTTGTTATAAAACCGCTGGAACGTTCTTTCGTTCACCCATCCTGCAGCCGCTAGGATGTCATCAAGGGGCACGTCCATCGTTCTTGCTGCCGACGTAGATGCAGACCTGGTGGAGTGAGATTTAAAGATATGAGTATATATTCCTGCTACCACCATTACCTCCTTTAACCACCTGGAGATAGTTTGTGTTGATTCTTTCGGTGTGGTTTCTTGTGGCTGATGAGGACCAATTGTTCTGAGCCTCTGAGGTTCTCCGTGACTCTCAGGTAGTGGTGTAAATGTGTTACCACACACAATCGTTGGTCCTCTGGATATGCCAGGAACTGGATCTTCATCCCTGGCATTCCTGGCCTGCTCTGTTTGATCAGGTCCTTAACAACGAATGTTATGTTATTCGTATTGCTGGTCATGTAGTCCAGTCGTAGTTTTTGTAGTGTCTGGACTCTTTGGACTGTTATTAGCATAACCACTTTCAATGTTAGTTTTGACAAAGATAAGGCCATTGGCTGTCCCCACTGACGAAGTAAGGTCAGTACCATGCTCACATCCCATGTGTCCGTGTACCTAGGCCTTTCTTTTATTTATTTTTATTTTTTTATTATGAAACTACTTTTATTCAAAAAATAAACATAAACATAGAGTATTAACACAATCAAAGACTGCCTATGCTGACAGTTTACAAACAAATGATCGTCAAATTAATAACATCAACGTCAACTGGACCCACGAATGGCCGTTGAAGGTCGAGTGTTCCGTTTATCAACAAAACACTCGACCTTCAACGGCGACCAGTATTCATGGAAAGCCTCCAAAGTCCCCATGGACACCACGTGTTCCCTCTTAACACTTAAACAAAATTATCAAATTAAAATATTAACATTCTTATCGATAATATATTCAACCTCCTGTGGTGACCAGCGTGCACAGAAGACTTCCACAGTCCCCATGGACACTGCGTGTTCCTTTTCTAGGGACACGCGAGCTCGGACGTAACCCCGGAAAAGGGGCAGGCAGGCGACCGGTGTGCGGCCATCGACTGCCCGCTGCCTGGACCCGCGAATGGCCATCCTGGCCAGGCCCAGGAGCAGACCGACAGGGAGGCCCACTCCTCCCTCCCATCCTTCCCCCCTCTGCTCTGTACCTAGGCCTTGGGGGTATCGAATTGTAAATTCCCTTCATGAATTTTATTACGAAGGGGTGCGTTCCTATCGGCCCGTGCCCTGCCTCCAGTGTCAGATAGGAGGATAGTGCACATCTGGCACTGTTGATTGCGCTAAAACTTAATTTATAGTCATAGTACAGGGCTGATAGGAACTCCAAGACATCCGTTATCCGAACTGTGTTGTATGTTATATCGTTTGCATGGCAGAAAGCTTCCCACTTCTTAATATGAGTGGCATACTGTTTTTGGTACTGTCCCTCCATGCCTTTGTGATGACATCCACAGTTCGTTTGGATAGTCCAATGTCTTGAAATGGCCTCCTCAGAATCTGCAAAATCAACAATTAATCCGGTCAGAAAGTGGATGGTTGCTCCCTGAAACTGGGTTTGCTAGGATATCTCTCCTCTTAGGTACAACCATTAATGGCTGGACTATGAGCCCCAATATTTTCGGGAACCAGGCTTGTGTAGGCCAATCTGGTACTACTAAAAAGCCTGTGGCTTTGTCTTGCTTGATTTTAGTCAAGCATCGGTTTATGAGGCAGAATGGTGGGAAAGTATAAATATACATTCCTCCCCAGTTTAGAGAAAAAGCATCCACTGACTCTGCTCCTGGGTCCGGCTCCCAGGACACATATCTGGGTAATTGATGGTTTAATCTAGATGCAAACAGATCCAAATCTGGAGTGCCAAATCGTATAGTTATTTCATTGAATACCGTACGATTCAACATCCATTCTATATTATCATTAAACATTTGTGACCTTGCATCTGCCACCGTGTTATATCTTCCTGGTAGATATACTGCCGTGACCCAAATATCCCTCTCGATGCACCAGTGCCAAATGAGGTTAGATAATCTGTCACAGGATACAGATTTTACACCACCCATGTGATTGATATATGCTACCGCAGTGGTGTTATCAATCTGAATTTGAACATGCACATGTTGCATGTTGTTACAGAGAGACTTGAGCCCATATTGTGCCACCAACAATTCTAGGTAATTGATTCCATATAGTTGGAGTATAGTAGACTCTTGCTCATTACATCTGCCTCCACAGCTCCTGACTGTGTTTGTGGCTCCCCATCCTAAACCGCTTGCGTCGGTTTGGAGAAACACTGATGGGCTCTCAAGTAAGATTTTTCTTGAGCTGAGTCTTATGTTTGCCATCCACCATTGTAGTTCAATAATGGCTTCAGCTGGTAACCGCATTGATTTGCCAAACTGACCTGCATGCAATTTCAATGTTCGTTCCTTTGCTCGCTATAAATGCTGGTAATGCAAAGGTCCGTAGCGTACTGCGGGAAAGGCAGCTACCAATTTGCCAATTACACTTGCTGTTTGTCTGATAGTTGGTTTGTGTTTTTCAATCAGATCATTGCAGGCTTTCCTCAAGTCTTGTTGTTTGCCTTTAGGCAAAGTCACCAACATGGTTACTGTATTGATAGTAAATCCTAGGGAATCAATTTCCTTGGTAGGAGTTAATTTTGATTTAACTGGATGGATTAGGAACCCAAGTTTTTCAAACAGGGTTTTGGTTGCCTTGACTGTTGCTTCTGCCAATTCTTTGGTGATTCCAAAGATGAAAATGTCATCCAAATATGCCATGACTATGTGATTTTGAGATCTTAGCAGCCCCAGAATTGGTTTCAATAATTTGGTAAACAGTCTAGGGGCTGATGTCAATCCATTTGGCAGAGCCTTGTATTGCCATTATTGACCCATCCAGGTAAACTTCAAATATCTCCTATACTCTTTGTGAATAGACACTGAATAGTATGCATCTTTGAGGTCGATGCATGCCATATAGCCATTTTTGGAAACCAACTGAGTTGCTGTTCCAAAATTGTCCATTTTAAAGTGTTTATATTGCACATATGTATTTAGTTCCGTAAGATCCAAAATAATACGGATCCCTCCATCTTTTTTCTCTTTTGGAAATAAATTGGATATAAATTGGTGAGGTTCTGTGTATGACCTCTCAATAACATATTGTCAGATAACGTTTCAATTTCTTTTTGTATATTCATTGTCTCTTTTTGGGAAAAGACATATGTGCGAGTATTAGAATGTGTTGGTGGTGGTGATGAATTCAAATTGAACTCAATTTTGAATCCTTCTATACTGTGCAGTATGAATGGATCCTTAGTAACCCAACACCATTCTTTTAAGAAGTATTTTAACCTTCCCCCCACCTGTAAGTGAGGTTCGTCTGGTATGTTCCCTGAGGAACTGGTTTGACTTACCTCTGTTGTTACTGGCGGCGTGGCGATGGTTTTCGTCCGCGAGGTTTGGGGAGCAGAGCTGGTGGTTGCTCTCTCCTCATCCTCGCTGTCGGCCTGCTGGGGCCTGCCCCTAAAAAAGATCTTGACTCAGGGGTGAATCTTCCTCCGGTGCCTGGCTCTCTAGGTGTAAAACGCCGAGAGCTGTAGGGGTGGAATCTCGTGGATGGGCCCCTGGGTGTGCCCTGACCTCTTGTTATGAGGCGCACGGTTTTTGCCTGGTCATCCAGGTCCCGTACCTGTCTTGACAGGTCTTCCCCAAACAGGTAGTTTGCCGGCTGGATGTCGCTTGCTTTGCTAGCGACATCCAGCTGCAAGAGCTGCAAACTTCGAATTTATTGCTGGTTTTATTGCCTCTTTCAGAATGCAGTTTATTTCGAAGCGGGCATTACATAGCAGTGCCATGGTATCCTGTTCCCGGTCAGTGAAGAGGCCTCCTTCCACACCTCCTGCAGACTAAGTAATTCCAGACCCCAGCAGGTTTAATACTTTTTGGAACTTCAGTTCCTGGTTCCTGATGATGGGACCTATTTGCCCCCAAATTATACGGTTCACCGCTTGAACCTTGAGGGAAGCCCAGTTAGATGGTGGGGGGGACCTGTTCAGGGTTTCTTCCTCCAATCTCCCCTGGGAGTGTTCCACCCCACTGTGCTTCCAAACTCTGAATCCGGGTAATCCCCGTATGTACTTCCCCCTTCCATGGGAAAGACATAGTGCTGCCCAGAGTATGAGGCTGCTGGCACGGTCTGTAGAAGGGACTCGTGCTGATATTGCTCCTTTCTCCGGAGTTTAACATTGTGGAGCAGCTTCTCCACAAGCTGCTCCATGTGGGAGAGTCGTCCTTGGACGCTTCCCGATGAGGGAGGGTATCCCTCTTCCCCGGACTCATCCGAGTCTACGGGTCTGGCAGACTTATGGGTGGCTTTACGTCCCGCCGGGACCACCACGGTGCTTTCCTCCTGCACCAAGTCTGCTGCTGCCGGTTCTGATGCCGGCGGCAATGTCGGCGAGCATGACCGTCGTCCTCTACCGGGAATCCCCGCGGACCGTCTCTTCGACATTTTTTGGGGCTCTGAAAAACAAATAATTCCTTAGCCCGAACAGAAAGCGCAGGGTAAGTGGTTCAACTTTTCTTACCTGCCGCCTTTTTTTTTTTAAATCCCAACGGCTGGGAGGACGCAATGCCTCTCCAGTCTGTTGCGCGCGTTGCTTTCAGACGTAATGACGCGCACGCAGACGGACGGCCCTTCTTCACGTAGTCACTCAAGTGACTCCGAAGTAAAATCTATATCTTTTCTCCAGAGATGCTGCCTGACTCACTGAGTTACTCCAGCACTGTGACATGTCATCTATCCATGTTCTCCAGAGATGCTGCCTGACCCGCCGAGTTACTCCAGCACTCTGTGAAACGTCGCCTATTCATATTCTCCACAGATACTGCCTGACCCACTGAGTTACTCCAGCACTTTGTGTCTATTTTCCCTTCACCCATCTGCCCAAGCCCACTCTCTCCCCTCCTTTCCTATGTTCCTTTCCACCCATAAACCTCTCTCTGCCTTTACATTTCACTCCTCTTTCAAATCTGCTCTACTTATCTACATGCATTTTGCTTCTTCACTTTTTAGTCATAGAATGATGCAGTGTGGAAACCCAACTTGCCCACACCGACCAACATGTCCCATCTAAACTAGTCCCACTCAAACGCGTTTGGCCCATATCCATCTAAACCTGTCCTATCCATGTACATGTCCAAATGTCTCTTAAACATTAGGATAGTCCCAGCCTTAACTACCTCCTCCGGCAGCTTGTTATATACATACACCCAGCACCCTTTGTGTGAAAAAGCTACCTCAGATTCCTGTTAATTTCTGAAATATTGGTCATAAATTTGGTGCAAAAATGCTCCAAAATAAGGCTGAGAATGCATCAGAGAGCATCTAAAACCCTAGAGCTTCCAGGGCCCTTAAGCGGGCCCTGGACTCTGGTATCGAGGAACTTCACGCTTCGCGCTTGTGATGTGCGCAGCGCACACACTATTTCACATTAAATTTTTTGTAATTCTGTCATGCCACCCCCCTTTTTGGAAAGCTCGTACGGGCCTGACTTTGTATAACATTTTTCCTGATATCACCCCTGAATGTCCTAAATCTTTATCCACTTGTCCCTTGGCAGTACGAATAATGCCATAGATGATTTTCAAAATGGGGTGAGGATTCAGAAATTGGATGTGCTTAACACCCTCTGCCCTTAACACCCTGAAGGGCCTGTCCCACTTGGCCATCATTTGCGCGTAATTTACGAGACATCATTTACACGTCACGATGCACGACGCGCACGTCGTGACAAGCACTTGATCCACGCGCATGGTGCGCATTACGCACGCATGGTGCGTGGTGACATAGGCAGTGACATGTGGTTGCGCGCGGCGTCGCAGGATTTTGTGATGTACAAAATATTTGCGCGCCATCTGCGTGACGCGCAAATGACGGCCAAGTGGGACAGGCCCTTAACTCACCACAGTCTTAATGTTTCTGATGAGATTTTTAAATGCTTTTCTAAAGGGAGCTGAATATTTTTGCATCTGTCAAAATGTCTGCCAGTTGGCTATTCATCTGTAGATAGTATTAGATTCTGTGATTACCTCAAGTCAGGAAGAGAGCCACTGACCAAGACAGGGAAGAGATGGACTTGGTCTTGGCATTCGACATGGTGCATGTTGAAGAGTGTTCCATCTGCTGTAGCCACTCCTCTAACAACCATAGGAATACTTTCAATTAGCAAACAATTTGCTCATGTTTAAGAAGGAACTGCAGATGCTGGAAAATTGAAGGTAGACAAAAATGCTGGAGAAACTCAGTGGGTGAGGCAGAATCTATGGAGCGAAGGAAATAGGTAACGTTTCGAGTCGAAACCCTTCTTCAGACTTGCTAATGTTTGTGGCTGCAGGAGTTAGTACTTTAGAAGCTAACAGAAATCATATGTATAAATCCATTTGCAGGATTAATGACTGAAAATGTAATTATTGTGGTCTTATCAAACATAAGGTTTAGCATTACACGCTACCAATCCCAGTTGTGGAGACACTGGTATCGTTGTCTCGCTGTAGGACACTGACAATTCTTTTTATTCTGGATTTTAAATCCTGTGTTGTGTTTTATATGTAATCTGTGATGCTCAGAAGTAATTTACTAAGCTTTTATATGTATTTTATGGTGTTTTTATATGCAATGTATTTTATGTAATGTCATCTCTTGTCTGGACCTTGAGACCTTGACAATACATTTTAATAATAAGTAAGTAAGTTTATTGGCCAAGTATTCACATACAAGGAATTTGCCTTGGTGCTCCGCCCACAAGTAACAACATGTCATACAGTGACAGTTACGAATGACTCAGAAAACACTAAACATTAATAATAATAAAACATTAATGATAAAACACCATTGATCAAGCATGTGAACCAACAAAATACCAGATCAAAGGGATGCTACAGATTTTTGGCTGTTGAGTAGAGCAACTACTCGTGGATAAAAAACTGTTTTTGTGTCTGGCTGTGGCAGGTTTGACAGTCCGGAGTCGCCTTCCAGAGGGAGGTGATTCAAAGAGTTTGTGGCTAGGGTGAGAGGGGTCAGAGATGATCTTGCCCGCTCACTTCCTGGCCTTCCAATTATAATAATATAACTGGGGCACTCACACAGCAACTCAGCAGGGAATCTGCACTTCTCAATCCTCAAGTCAATCCTCTTGGGAGGTGTGAGATGGTTATTTATTCTCACCGTGAACACAACTGCTTCCATAGTATAGGATTGGAAACATCACACTCTTGATAAGCGCAAGCAGAACTTCCTCATGGTACAGTCTCATCCCATTAGAGCAAGAGGCTGATTTCTCACTGCTTATTCTGCCTCCTGTCATTTTTCAATTTGGAGATACAACATGGAAACAGGCCCTTCGGCCCACCGGGTCCCTGCCAACCCTCGATCACCCATTCATACTCGTTCAATGTTATCCCACTTTCGCATCCACTCCCTGCATGCTTGGGGCAATTTAACTTAGTTTTAGTTTATACAGCATGGGAACAGACCCTTCAGTCCTCTGAGTCCATGCCGACTATCGATCGCATGTAGACTAGATCCACTTTATCCTGCATTCGCATCCTACACATGAGGCAATTTACAGAGGCCAATTAACCATTAACCCACACGTCTTTGGGATGTGGAAGAAAACCGGAGCACGTGGAAGAAAGATATTACAGGGCAAACGTGCAAACTCCACACAGTCAGGATTGAACCTGAGTGTCTGACGCTGTGAGGCACCAGCTCATCCTGCTGTATCACTGTGCAACTGTGTATTATTCTAGCAATCACAAATTTTATTTTTATCACAAGCACGCTTGGTTCAGTGTCTCAGTTGAGCCTCTGAATAAAATAGGTTCAAATCGTGCTTCAGCACTTCAGAGCAATACTGATTTATGCTGGTATTGTCAGAAGTGCCATCTTGCAAATTATATGGTAAATCGAGTCAGGCCTAGCCTTGCAGATGAATTTGAAAAATCCTGTGAGGCCTTTCAGTGTGAGATGGAATTTCTACCCAGAGACTTGGGCAATATTCATCTCAGCAGTGCATTGTTGGCTTAGTATTATTGATTAGCATTATTGATTTTGGAATATTGCATCCGGCATGTAACTGTGAAGGCTGTGAGATTTGTTGGCTATGATGGGTGAGGTGTAAACGCAAGGATTTGTTGCATCTGAACGTGACCAGATATCTCTGTTCTCAGTATTTTGCAGATATCAATGAGGCCCATTCCTGGCTGCTGGAGAAACAGCCTCTTCTGCAGACTGCGGACTGTGGGAAGGATGAGGCCAGTGCTGAAGCACTCCTGCAGCGCCACATGCACCTCACAGAGGAGATGGACGCATATTCCAGCGAAGTGACGAGACTCGGTGACCAGGCAACAGCAGCAGTGGAGCAAGTTCCTCTGACAGTGTGTCAGGTACTCACTTAAATTCTACGTGTAGGAAGGAACTGCAGATGCTGGTTTAAACTGAAGATAGACACAAAAAGCTGGAGTAACCCAGCGGGTCAGGCAGCATCTCTGGAGAAAAGGAATAGGCGACGTTTCGGGTCGTGACGGGTCGAAGAAGCGTGAATAGAGGTCATAGTCTTAGAATTAATGGACGTTGTTTTAGGAAGGAGATGAGGAGGAATTTCTTCAGTCAGAAGGTGGTGGATCTGTGGAATTATTTGCCACAGAAGGCTGTGGAGGCCGTCAGTGGATATTTTTAAGGCAGAGATAGATAGATTCTTGATTAGTACGGGTGTCGGGGGCTAAGATGGAGGGATAGATCAGCCATGATTAAATGGCGGCGTAGTCTTGATGGGCCGGATGGCCTAATTCTGCTCCTATCACTTATGAACGTGATCTATTCCTTTTCTCCAGGGATGCTGTCTGACTCGCTGAGTTGCTCCAGTTTTTTGTGTCTCCACTTAAATTCTATATGTGCCAATTGGAGAAATTAGTACATTTAGGCCTGAAATGAGACTATTTCACTCAGAGGACGGTGAATCCTTTAAGTCCTCTACTCCAGTGCGCTAAGATGCATCATTGATTGCATTTAAAGTGGAGATCGATAGATTTCTCATCATCAAACTCATTTTGGATTGGAATAGGCATGAAAATAGTTTTAAGTGAGGTCACGCATGATCATGTTGAAGAGTGAAGTAGGCCTGTGGGCCAGAATGGACTGCTCATCTTCATCTTTCTTATGATTTTGTAATAAATTGAGAGCCAACACCTCAGCGACAACAGAGAAGAATCTGAAAAGACTGAAAAAAACAAACACACAAGGGCCTGTCCCACTTGCCGATTTTTTTGGCAACTGCCGGGGTCATTGACTGACGTATCAGGGTCACCGAAAGATTTTGAACATTTCAAAATCCAGCGGCGACAAAAAAAATGTTGCGGCACACGAGGAGACACCGGGCGTCAATACGTGGTCACGCCGCATCACACTGCATCATTTTTCGGTGAGCTGATACGTCAGTCATTGATGCCGGCAGTCGCCGAAAAAAAACCGGCAAGTGGGGCAGGCCCTAAAAAATGCTGGAGTAACTCAGTGGGTCAGGCAGCATCTCTGATAATAAATATTTTCCTATCAATTGATGTCAATAGACAATAGATGCAGGAGTAGGCCATTCGGCCCCTCGAGCCAGCACCGCCATTCACTGTGATCATGGCTGATCATCCACAATCAGTACCCCGTTCCTGCCTTCTCCCCATATCCCTTGACTCCGCTATCTTTAAGAGCCCTATCTAACTCTCTCTTGAAAGTATCCAGAGAATTGGCCTCCACTGTCTTCTGAGGCAGAGAAGTCCTCAGACTCACAACTCTCTGTGAGAAAAAGTGTTTCCTCCTCTCCGTTCTAAATGGCTTACCCCTTATTCTTAAACAGTGGCCCCTCGTTCTGGACTCCCCCAACATCGGGAATATGTTTCCTGCCTCTAGCGTGTCCAAACCCTTAATAATCATATGTTTCAATGAGATCCCCTCTCATCTTTCTAAACTCCAGAGTGTACAAGCCCAGCCGCTCCATTCTCACAGCATATGACAGTCCCGCCATCCCGGGAATTAACCTCGTGAACCTACGCTGCACTCCCTCAATAGCAAGAATGTCCTTCCTCAAATTAGGGGACCAAAACTGCACACAATACTCCAGGTGTGGTCTCACTAGGGCCCTGTACAACTGCAGAAGAACCTCTTAGCTCCTAATGAACTGGTTTGCAGCTTCCTATTCTTGCTCCTGTTTTCTCAAATAATATTGCTCTTTGTATTAATCCACGGTGACCTTTCTGGAATCTCACCATTTGTAGAACCCCACAAATTTGATAGGATGGATAATGCGCACATCAGCTCATCCAGCTGCCCATGAAGTGAGTTGTGGGGTCTCAGTTGACTCCAGAGTCCCCAGTACTAAGGGTACTGTTGCTTCATGTGGATGAATGTCAGATTGAACATGTCAAGTGGAAATCTCCACTTGGAAATTAAATGAATGGTGAATTATAAGAACATCTCCATCCTGCTCAGAGAACACCTCCCTCTGACAAACTGGAGGGCACTGGATATCCTGACCACATGACGCGAATGTCGAATAGTCCTGCTCTGCAGCTGGGGAAAGCACGAGAGAAATAACAAATGATTGAGTTTAGTTGTGTTTAGAGATACTGTGTGGAAGCAGGCCCTTCGGCCCACGGTGTCCGTGCCGACCAGCGATCCCCGCACATTAACACTATCCTACACACACTAGGGACAATTTACACATGCACCAAGCCAGTTAACCTACCAACCTGTACGTCTTTGGAATGTGGGAGGGAATCAAAGATCTTGGAGAAAATCCACACAGGTCACAGGGAGAAGGTACATAGAAACATAGAAAATAGGTGCAGGAGTAGGCCATTCGGCCCTTCGAGCCTGCACCGCCATTCAATATGATCATGGCTGATCATCCAACTGAGTATACTGTACCTGCCTTCTCTCCATACCCCCTGATCCCTCTAGCCACAAGGGCCACATCTAACTCCCTCTTAAATATAGCAAATGAACTGGCCTCAACTACCTTCTGTGGCAGAGAATTCCACAGATTCGCCACTCTCTGTGTGAAAAAAAAATGTTCTCATCTCGGTCCTAAAAGACTTCCCCCTTATCCTTAAACTGTGACCCCTTGTTCTGGACTTCCCCAACATCGGGAACAATCTTCTTGCATCTAGCGTGTCCAACCCCTTAAGAATGTTGTAAGTTTTGTACGAACTACATACGGACAGCGCCCGTAGTTGGGATGGAACCCGGGTCTCCTGTAAGGCAGCAACTTTACTGCTGCGCCACGTGCCACCCCGTGGGCATGGTTTCTGCTTGGGCTTTCAGCCGAATAGGAACAGATTGTTAAGATGCAGAGGTCCGGGGAACTGGTGAGAAATGCGTGTCTTTTTTTGCAGGCTGAGACCCCAGAGAAAGAAGTGTCCGAGAGCTGCTCATCCGATGAAGGGGAACGATTGGAAATCACAAAGAAAAATCATTCTCAAAGTAAGAAGTACACGGTTACAGAGGAGATGCATGTGATATACTTGGATTAAAGTTGGTGAAAGGCACAGACATCTGTTTTAGCTGTTGGGGGTTCCATATCAGGGACACGTTCTTTATTAGTCACATACAGCATGGAAACAGGCCCTTCAGCCCGACACATTCATGCTGACAAAGACGCCGTCTGAGATAGTCCCATCTGCCAGCTTTTGGCCCATGGTCCCTCAAACATGCCCCATCCATTCGCTGCCAAAATGACTTTTAAATATTGTTACTGTACAGGCCTCAACTACATCCTCTGACAGCTTGTTCCATACACCTACCACACTCCGTATGAAAGAACTGCCTTCAGAGTCCCATCAAACTTGCCCCATCTACTTTAAGCCTCCCACTTAGACCATTTTTTAGGCGACTGTCATAGCAGGTAGCTGAAAAACCGGGGACTGGACCCCCCCCCCCCCTATTGTCTGCAACGATGTCTACAACAACCTACCACCTAGTCGATATCAAGCTACCGACAATCGGCAACACATTAGGACGTCCACCTACGACAACCTACGGCCACACAGGCAACAACGAAAGGCAACCTGCGTCCACCCGCGTCAAGCTACGACCCTGTCGGCGACAACTGAAGACAATTCAGTCGCCGGTACCTGTCGCCGGTTGACGTAGGTAGTCGCCAATGGAATTCACCGGTCAGCACCCGGCAACAACTACGAGAGCACCTACGTCAGGAGAAGTCAAGCTACACTCATTGGCGTCAACCCACTGTCGCCAAAATATTTTGAACATGTTGAAAATCCAGCGTCGACCAGAAAGATGCTACGACTCTTTGGGCGACTGAGGAGACTACTCACGACCATACAGGCGACACCCCGGCGACCATGTGGCGGCAGCCTAGTCGCCTGTAGTCGCCTAAAATATTGCCTAAGTGGGACAAGCCCTTAAGTCGTCTAGTTCTTAAATCGCCTATCATTGGAAAAAGACTCTGTGTACATTCGACCTGTCTATTCCCCTCATGATATTATACATCTCTATAAGATCACTCCTCGGCCTCCTGCTCTCTAAGGAATAACATGCTAGCCTGTCCAACCTCTCCCTGTAGCTCATGCCCTCAAGTCCTGGCAACATCATTGTAAATCTTATCTGCATTCTTTCCAGCTTAATGGCGTTTTTTTCCTATGGCAGACTGACCAAAGCTGAACACAGTAATCCAGGTGCCCTCATACACCTTCTTGAATTCTCCTTCAAAAAACTCAATCAAACCATGATGAGACACTATCCCTCATGCATAAAACCGTGCCTCTAGATTTCAAATGCATGACAATCTTAACTCTCAGAATCCTCTCCAGTAACTTTCTTATCACAGGTGTTAGGCTTACAGAGAAACATAGAAACATAGAAAATAGGTGCAGGAGGAGGCCATTTGGCCCTTCGAACCTGCACCGCCATTCAATATGATCATGGCTGATTATCCAAGTATCCTGTACCTGCCTTCTATCCATACCCCCTGATCCCTTTAGCCACAAGGGCCACATCTAACTCCCTCTTAAATATAGCCAATGAACTGGCAACTACTTTCTGTGGCAGAGAATTCCACAGATTCACCACTCTCTGTGTGGAAAAAAAAATTCTCATCTCGGTCCAAAAAGACTTCCCCCTTATCCTTAAACTGTGACCCCTTGTTCTGGTCTTCCCCAACATCGAGAACAATCTTCCTGCATCTAGCCTGTCCAACCCCCTTAAGAATGTTGTAAGTTTCGATAAGATCCCCCCTCAATCTTCTAAATTCTAGCGAGTACAAGCCGAGTCTATCCAGTCTATGTTACAGGTAACATAGTGCCCCTGTGTTTTTTTTTGTTTAAACAGAGGCTTCTGCTTCTTCTTGCGTATGGCGTGCACAGCCTAAAGTTGTAAGACAACTTGTTCTGTTTGATCTTCTGTTTGTGCACGCCAGGTTGATTGCATTTGTTGAAACAGGGTGGACAACGTGAAGGTTGCAATCTCCCACCCCTAAACAGAGGCTCAACATTAGCCATCCTCCGGTCTTCCAGCCCCTCACCCAAGTCTAACAGTGGTTCATAAATCTCAGCCAGATCTTCTGCTATTTCTTCTTCAGCTTCCCAGTGGCCTTGGACATAAATCTGATCAGGCCAGTTGATTTATCTACCTCGATTCATTGTGGGTTGTCCAGTACCTTCTTGACCATAATACCGACTGTCCTCAAGCCATCTCCATTAACGGTGCCAAGTTCCATAGTCTTCATGTCTACCTTTGCTGTAAGATCAGGAGAAATATTCATTGCATGGGGTGCCAGACAGATCTGCTGTAAAATCATGGTAAACACATTATTTATTGGTTTCAGTGAGCGAAACACTTCTGTATTTTTGAATGTTTCCAGCAGTCGACACCTTGACCCCCACTAATGTCAATAAGCAGCAGAACAGGACTGCCAAAGACAGCATTCAGCCACTGAACAAGCAAGAGGAGGTGAGACCAGTTCCACAGCTCCAAAATTCCTCTTCCTTTATTTTCTACTGACACCAGTTTCCTACAATACCTGTACTTCACGAGTCATCTCACTTCATTCCCCTGTCTCTGGCCTTCCTCATCCCCAAAGCCTAACCCTCACCATTCCACTCTGCTGTTTCTCTCTCCATCATTCCTTGTTACCTGTTTCCATTCCCAGCAACCTATCCTCTTTAATTTATACCTAATCCTCCCTTTCATGATCCTGAATCATTGTGCTGTAATTCTCCAACATGCCTGCTCCACTCCATTCCGACCCCCATCCCTCTCCATACCTGACCTGCCTTTGTCTCGATCGCTGACTGCTGTTCCTCTCCACCTCACCCTTTGTGACCCTCCCCTCTCCCGCTCTAACCCCCATGCTTCTCCATCTCTGACCCAGCCCCTCTCCCTCTCTGAGCCCTGCCCCCTCCCTGACCTCTGACCCCTGCCCCTCTCCCTCTCTGACCCCAACAGCTCTCCATCTCCATCACCGGCTTCTCTCCCATTCCTCCATGTTCTTCTCCTACTCTGGCCCATTCCTCCTTCTCATCCTCTCCCTCCCTCGCCATTTCCCTCTCCTGCTCTTTCTTTCCCCGTCCCTCTCCCTCTCTCTCTCTCTCTCATTCACATTCTATCTCTCTCACTCTCACTCTGTTGTTCCCCAGGCGGAGAGTGAAGCTGCCACCAAGGGCAGCCCTTTGCAGAGGGTCAGCAAGCCGAGACGGAGCCGTTCGATGCGTCGTGGTACGACGGAGATCCAGTACACATCACACACCATGCCTGATGAGGACTTCAGCAGGACAAGCATTGAACGCAGCCAGCATGACATCGAATCATCTTACGCCAATCTCTGCCAGCTAGCTGAGGTAGTTATCAACTCTGCATCGCCCTTTACATATATCTGATCGTGTGCATACTCATAGAAACATAGAAAATAGGTACAGGAGGAGGCCATTCGGCCCTTCGAGCCAGTACCGCCATTCAATGCGATCATGGCTGATTGTGCCCAATCAATAATCCGTGCCTGCCTTCTCCCCATATCCCTTGATTCCACTAGCCCCTAGAGCTCTATCTAACTAATCTAACTGTATGCATCTTTATCTAGCCATCAAATGGTGTTCACTATGGTGCTTTTATCTAGGTGTGATGACCAAAATGTATTTCTTTGATGTGCTTTGCATCTTCCTGGCCCCCCCACCCCCCCCCTATGTTATTTATTAGTTTCCGTTTTATAGCCACTCTCTCTCTCTTCACCAAATGTTCATATTCAGGCCTACCTGACCTGTTTCTGGTGGAGAGTATCTCTACACCATCCCCTCTCCAAATAAGGACACAGCTGGAAAACATCGCGAATCACCTTGTGGGAACGGTACCCGGACGTGGCGCCGATGGATGAGAAGCCGAAGCAAAGAAGTGGAAGCCAAATAGCCGAACGGGAACGAGGCTGAAACGCCAACTAACCAAAAGGATGGGACACCTAAATGCAAAGTAACCGAAAGTGCGGGACGCCTAAAAGCAAACTCACCGAACGGCCGCTCTGCCGAAACTCCACCTACCCGAAAGGCGGCATCGCCTACAGGCCAACGGACTGTCTGCCGCTCAACAGAAATGTCCAATGATGGACATGACGTTGCCGGGGGGCGGGACCTGTCAGCGATTGGTCCAGACCTCCGCGTCCATCACTAACTTTCAGTTAGTTTGTTTAGGCGTCCCACCCTTTCGGTTATTTGGCGTTTTGGCCTCGTTTCCATTCAGTTATTTGGCGTTTTGGCCTCGTTTCCATTCGGTTATTTGGCGTTTTGGCCTCGTTTCCATTCAGTTATTTGGCGTTTTGGCCTCGTTTCCATTCAGTTATTTGGCGTTTTGGCCTCGTTTCCATTCGGTTATTTGGCTTCCACTTCTTTGCTTTGGCTTCTTGTCCGTCGGCGCACGTCCGCATACGTTGTGGGAAGGGCAATATCTATAAAAATATAAACAAATGAACCTTGCAGTCTGCTTTTTACACCTGCTGTATGTACAAAGCTCACCACTTTATTGGTTCCCTGATCCCACTCTGAGCACTGATCAATTCTCATTCCAGACCCACTTCCAATTCCTATCCTAAGTCCCAGACCAAACTAGAGACCCAGGAATGAGTAGGTTAACCTATGATGAGCGTTTGTCGGCACTGGCCCTGTACTCGCTGGAGTTCAGAAGAATGAGGGGGGACCTCCTTGAAACCTACAGAATAGTGAAAGACTTGGATAGAGTGGATGTGGAGAGGATGTTTCTGCTAGTGGGAGAGTCTAGGACTAGAGATCACAGCCTCAGAATTAAAGGATGTTCTTTTAGGAAAGAGATGAGGAGGAATTTCTTCAGTCAGAGGGTGGTGAATCGGTGGAATTCTTTGCCACAGAAGGCTGTGGAGGCCAAGTCAGTGGATATTTTTAAGGCAGAGATAGATATATTATTAGAAGGTACACAAAATTGCTGGGGAAACTCAGCGGGTGCAGCAGCATCTATGGAGCGAAGGAAATGGGCGACGTTTCGGGCCGAAACCCTTCTTCAGACATATTCAGATATATTATTGATTAGTACAGGTGTCAGAGGTTATGGGGAGAAGGCAGGAGAATGGGGTTAGGAGGGAGAAATTGAACAGCCCTGATTGAATGGTGGAGTAGACTTGATAGGCCGAATAGCCTAATTCTACTACCATTCCTTATGACCTATGACCTTATGACTCAGTTACTTCCTGGGTCTTTTTTTAACCACAAAGCAGTCTAGGTGTTTCCCAAAAATCCCAGTGGTGCCTGGATTTCTGGAAGGGGAAGCCACTGAATGGGGAATCCCAATGGCAGTGAAGAAACTGATTTGGAACTTGTTGAGAGGTTGGCGGTTGGGTGATTTGAGGAACTGGCAATCCAGCTACTTCCGCCCAGATAGAAAGGCAAGTACAGGTGCACAACCTTTTATCCGGAGTTCTGGAAACCGAAAAACTCCGAAAACCGGCCATTTTTTCCAGGATGTCGTCTGCACACCAAAGCTCGCGTTTGGCGCCAAACTTGACCCGAAACGACCCACGGTCAACCCAGGTCTGTACTACTGTAGCGGCTGCCTCCTCCCCGGAGACCGGGGAGACACTTAAACATCTGTAAATCATTGCTTAAATGTTAGTCAGTTAGTTTGGAGGGCTTTTATGTGAAGGGGGAAACTTTAATTCTTAGTCCCCTACCTGGTCGGAGAGGCGGGGAGCGGTCAATGCCTTACCGGGTCGCCGTGCAGTAAGCTCCGGAGCGCTGTGGCCGCCGACTCCCAGCTGGGGCTGCGGGCGTCCGGCCGCGGGCGGCGCCGGTTGGAGCTCCGACCCCGGCAACTCTACCCCTGGCTGCGCGGCGCTCCAAATCCAGCGCGGCCCGCGGCCGGACGCCCGCAGCCCCAGCACCGCTGTGGCCGCCGACATGTTGTGTGTCAGCGGCCACAGCGCTCCGGAGCTTACCGCACGGCGACCTGGTAAGGCATTGCCCGCTCCCCGCTGGTATCCCAGCGCTGCGACGCCGCCGACTCCCAACATCGCAGTGCGGGGGCGGAGGGCGTCCGGCCGCGGGCCGCGCTGGATTTGGAGCGCCGCGCAGCCAGGGGTAGAGTTGCCGGGGTCGCAGCTCCAACCTGCGGCCGGACGCCCGCAGCCCCAGCTCCACAATGTTGGGAGTCGGCGGCCACAGCGCTCCGGAGCTTACTGCACGGCGACCCGGTAAGGCATTGCCCGCTCCCCGCCTCTCCGACCAGGTTGGGGACTAAGAATTAAAGTTTCCCCCTTCACCCCCCCCCCACCACATAAAATCCCTCCAAACTAACTGACTAACATTTATGCAATGATTCCCCGGTCTCCGGGAGGAGGCAGCCGCTCCAGACTTTTCAAGCCGCCCGCGCTACCTACCTAATCTACGCTAAAAATCTTCCATTCGGAAATCCGAAAAATTCCGAAATCCGACAAGTGTCTGGTCCCAAGGCTTTCGGATAAAAGGTTGTGCACCTGTACCAGTCTTTCTTGGATGCATTGTGCGTTGGGTGACTGAACCCTATATTTGTGAAGTCTCAAGGAACTCTTGAAGTGGCTATTAAAACGCAGTCCCAGAGCTGTACAGAAACAGGCCCGTTGGCCCACCTTGTCAATGCCAACCAAGTTGGCATATTGCGCCAGTCCCATTTGCCAACTTGGCAACTTAAAATAGAACATAAAATGTTACGCCTTTGCATCTTCTCTGCCAAGTCCAGTAGCTGAATTCCAAATATCATGGAGCCTATTCTCTCATACAGGTATGTCTCCCATAGCTGCCAGGTGTAAATGTGTTTCAGGATTGCCTACATGCATCCACCTTAAAGAAGTGTGGTGCCTTTAAAGTATACATTCTGGCTTTAAATCAAGAGTAAAGAGATTTTAAAGTGTTTAATAGTCTTGTGTACTTGGAATGGAATGATGAAATTCTTATTTACTGCAGCTTTTCAGGCATATTAATACAATGGAGGAATGGTTGCTGGAATTTAATACAGAGACGTGTGAGGTGTTGCATTTTGGGACGTCGAACAAGGGCAGGACCTACAGTGAATGGTAGGCGTCTGGGGAGTGTTGTAGAGCAGAGGGATCTAGGAGTACAGATGCATAGTTCCTTGAAGGTAGATAAGGCTTTTGGCACTTTGGCCTTCATCAGTCAGAGTATTGAGTATAGAAGTTGGGGTGTCATGTTGCAGTTGTATAAGACATTGGTGGGACCGCATTTAGAATATTGTGTTCAGTTCTGGGCACCATGTTATAGGAAAGATATTGTCAAGCTTAAAAGGGCTCAGGAAAGATTTACGAGGATGTTGCCAGGACTAGAGGGTGTCAAGAGTCAGGTCAAGAGGGTTTTATTGTCATGTGGCCCAGATAGGACAATGAAATTCCTGCTTGCTGCAGCACAACAGAATATGTAAACATAATACAAAATGGAAGATACAAGTTCATTGTGTCTATAGACCATATATACACAATAAATAAACAGATATAGTGCAATAATAAATAATAGACTGTTATTGTTCAGAGCTTATTTGATGTCATGTTTAACAGCCTGATGGCTGTGGGGAAGAAGCTGTTCCAGATTTCAGGCTCATGTACCTTCTTCCCGAAGGCAACGGAGAGATGAGTGTGTGGCCAGGATGGTGTGGGTCTTTGATGATGTTGGCAGCCTTTTTGAGGCAGCGACTGCGATAGATCCCCTCGATGGTGGGGAGGTCAGATCCGGTGATGGACTGGGCAGTGGTCACAACTTTAGGGAGCTAAGGGAGAGGTTAAGTAGGCTGGGACTCTATTCCATGGGGGGCAGGAGGATGAGGGGAGGTGAACAAAATCATGAGAGGAATAGATCGGGTAGATGCACAGAGTCTTTTATCCAGAGTAGGGGAATCGAGGACCAGAGGACATGGGTTCAAGGTGAAGGGGAAAAGATTTAATAGAAATCTGAGGGGTAACTTTTTCACACAGTGCTGGGTGTATGGAACAAGCTGCCAGAGGAGATAGTTGAGGCTGGGACTATCCCATCGTTTAAGAAACATTTAGACAGGTAGAAACATAGAAACATAGAAATTAGGTGCAGGAGTAGGCCATTCGGCCCTTCGAGCCTGCACCGCCATTCAATATGATCATGGCTGATCATCCAACTCAGTATCCCGTACCTGCCTTCTCTCCATACCCTCTGATCCCCTTAGCCACAAGGGCCACATCTAACTCCCTCTTAAATATAGCCAATGAACTGGCCTCGACTACCCTCTGTGGCAGGGAGTTCCAGAGATTCACCACTCTCTGTGTGAAAAAAGTTCTTCTCATCTCGGTTTTAAAGGATTTCCCCCTTATCCTTAAGCTGTGACCCCTTGTCCTGGACTTCCCCAACATCGGGAGCAATCTTCCTGCATCTAGCCTGTCCAACCCCTTAAGAATTTTGTAAGTTTCTATAAGATCCCCTCTCAATCTCCTAAATTCTAGAGAGTATAGAAACATAGAAACATAGAAATTAGGTGCAGGAGTAGGCCATTCGGCCCTTCGAGCCTGCACCGCCATTCAATATGATCATGGCTGATCATCCAACTCAGTATCCCGTACCTGCCTTCTCTCCATACCCTCTGATCCCCTTAGCCACAAGGGCCACATCTAACTCCCTCTTAAATATAGCCAATGAACTGGACTCGACTACCCTCTGTGGCAGGGAGTTCCAGAGATTCACCACTCTCTGTGTGAAAAAAGTTCTTCTCATCTCGGTTTTAAAGGATTTCCCCCTTATCCTTAAGCTGTGACCCCTTGTCCTGGACTTCCCCAACATCGGGAGCAATCTTCCTGCATCTAGCCTGTCCAACCCCTTAAGAATTTTGTAAGTTTCTATAAGATCCCCTCTCAATCTCCTAAATTCTAGAGAGTATAAACCAAGTCTATCCAGTCTTTCTTCATAAGACAGTCCTGACATCC
Organism: Amblyraja radiata; assembly: GCF_010909765.2. NCBI lineage: Eukaryota > Metazoa > Chordata > Chondrichthyes > Rajiformes > Rajidae > Amblyraja > Amblyraja radiata. Next base: position 6,892,275 of record NC_045964.1, on the reverse strand, counting down.
CAGGAATCAGTCTGGTGAACCTTCTCTGCACTCCCTCTATGGCAATAATGTCCTTCCTCAGATTTGGAGACCAAAACTGTACGCAATACTCCAGGTGTGGTCTCACCAAGACCCTGTACAACTGCAGTAGAACTCCAGGTGTGGTCTCACCAAGACCCTGTACAACTGCAGTATAAACCAAGTCTATCCAGTCTTTCTTCATAAGACAGTCCTGACATCCCAGGAATCAGTCTGGTGAACCTTCTCTGCACTCCCTCTATGGCAATAATGTCCTTCCTCAGATTTGGAGACCAAAACTGTACGCAATACTCCAGGTGTGGTCTCACCAAGACCCTGTACAACTGCAGTAGAACCTCCCTGCTCCTATACTCAAATCCTTTTGCTATGAAAGCTAACATACCATTCGCTTTCTTCACTGCCTGCTGCACCTGCATGCCCACTTTCAATGACTGGTGTACCATGACACCCAGGTCTCGCTGCATCTCCCCTTTTCCTAGTCGGCCACCATTTAGATAATAGTCTGCTTTCCTGTTTTTGCCACCAAAATGGATAACCTCACATTTATAACCTCACATTAACCTCACAGGTACATGGATAGGAGAGGTTTGGAGGGATATGGACCAAGCGCAGGAAAGTGGGACTAGTGTAACTGGGACATGTTGGCTGGTGTGGGCGAGTTGGACCGAAGGCCTGTTTCCACACTGTATCACACTCTATGACTCTAACAACAAGACAAATCAATATACAATAAAGAATAGTCCGATCAATTATCAGTTATGCTGGGTAACCAGGCAATATTAGTGCAAACCAAAGTATCTAGTGTAATGTATAAAAAATCCAATCTAGTCCATTGCTGGGGTAGGGTTTAGTTTAGTTTAGAGATACAGCGTGGAAACAGACCCTTTGGCCCACCGAGTCTGCATTGACCAGCGATCCCCGCGCACTAACACCATCCTACACACACACTAGGGACAATTTACACTTATACCAAGTAACCTGCAAACCTGTATATCTTTGGAGTGTGAGGGGAAACCGAAGATCTCGCAGAAAACCCACGCAGATCACAGGGCGAACGTACAAACTCCGTAGTGTGGTTAATGGGAAGAAGCTGTCTCGAACCTGGATGTAACAGTTTCCAATGGTAGAAGCAAGCTGACAAAGATGAGGCAGCATCTGAAGAAAGGTCTCGACCCGAAGCGTCACCTATTCCTTCTCTCCATAGATACTGCCTGACCCGCTGAGTTTCTCCAGCACTTTTTGTCCAGCAGCATTTCCTGTAGATCCCTTTGATGGTGGAGAAATGAAGGCAATGCCCAACAGTTTCTGCTGTCTCCTTCTTCTTGTATATTTGCGTTACTGAATCGGGCTGAGAGGCAGTCAGTCAGTATACTCCCTACAGTACACCTATCGAAATTCAATAGAATATTTATCCACGTGCCAAATCTCCTCAAACCTTTGAGGAAGTAAAGGCATTGATGAGCTTTCTTCATGGTTGCATCAATGAGCTGGGTCCAGGATAGATCTTTATACAAGTTAGACACACAATGCTGGAGTAACTCCACGGGACAGGCAGCATCTCCAGATAGAAGGAATGGGAGACGTTTCGGGTCGAGACTCTTCTTCAGACTGCATACAATCTAAAATTAATCAGGAGGACAGTGAAACTAGCCAGAGAACCAGGGTGGGAGAGAGAGCGAAAGCAAGGGTTACCTGCTTGGTTTGGCAACAGCTCTGCTCAAGACCACAAGAAATTGCGGATGTAACCCAGTCCGTCACGCAAGCCAGCTTCCCCCACATTGGCTCTATCTACAGTACATTTCCCGCTGCATCTGGAGAGCTGCCAATGCAATCGAGGACCATGTACACTCCAATCATTCCTTCTTCTCCCCTGAACATAATATATATTCTTCTTAACTGAATCTTTTCTCCTGCTTGCTGTGGTCTGCTCAACTCTAGGCCAGAAGGAAAGCCCTGCAAGAAATGATCCAACTCTACCACTTCCATAACACCTGCAATGACTTCATCTCCTGGATGAATGACGAGGAGAATGGTTTCCAAACCTTTGTGCCCAACGTAAACAACATGGAAGCCACGCAGAGGAAATACGAGGTTTGTGGCTGCGCGCGGCGTACCCCATCCAGCCCAATGTTTCCTGCGGCTTTCCCCAACTTCTCATCACCGTCTAGGTGGCTCGATGGCCGCTATCTAATGGCATCGCTCACCCCTCTCTTTGCATCGCTCTAAAGGGCCTGTCCCACTTACACAATTCTTTTCGGCGACTGCCGGCACTCGTCATAGTCGCAGCAGGTCGCCGGAAATTTTCATCCGGTTGAAAATCACAACTCCTCTGCTCTCTCCGAGAGAAGTCCAAACATTTCTTCTACAATCTGATTGTCTTCTGAGATAGAAGGCTGCTTTGAGCCACACATCTGGTAACCGCACATTTCACTACACCAATTGTTACATGTGACAAATAAATGTATCTTGCATCTTGTAACGCCCTTTTAGGTAGTGCATTATGGAAATGAAATGCTTTGTGGGCCTGTCCCACTTACGCAACTTTTTCGGTGACTGCCGGCACCCGTCATAGGTCGCAGCCGGTCGCCGAACATGTTGAGAATCCAGCGGCGACAAGAACAAGGTACGACTCTTTGGACCGACTACTCACGACCATACAGGCGTCAAGAGTTTGTATGGTAGTGAGTAGTTGGTGCAAAGAGTCGTACCTTTTTCTGGTCCCCCCTGGGTTTTCAACATGTTGAAAATTTTCGGTGACCGGCTACGACTATGACGGGTTCCGGCAGTCACCGAAAACATTGGGCAAGTGGGACAGGCCTTTAAATTATTCTCTATACAGACACTCTTTGAGCTCTGCACCCATCCCACTCCCACCTGCTAATCTCACTCTCACCATGTACAATATTCTCCTGGGATGAATAGTTGTAGCAAAGTTATTACCACCAACAAAAGGCATTTTGATTTCAGAATTTCCTGACCGAGTTGGCTGCTGGGAAAGGCAGGCTGGATGAAATCGACCGACTGGTGGGTAATTTCATCGAAAGCGGACACAGCAAGGATCGGGAAATCCTGGAAAAGCAGCAGATGATTCATAAAAGGTAGCCCGACTGGTTGTGTGGGAAATAGGCACAAATAGCTGGAGTAACCCAGAGAGTCAGACAGCATCTATGGAGAAAAGGAGTAGGTGACGTTTCGGGTCGAGACCTTTCTTCGACTGAAGATGGTCTCGACTCGAAGCGTCACCTATTCCTTTTCTCCAGAGATGCTATCTGTCCCGCTGAGTTACTCCAGTTTTTCGTGTCTATCTTTGGTTTAAACCAGCATCTTCAGTTCCTTCCTGCATTGGTTGTGTGGGAGGTCAGGAGTGTGACCTCATGTCCGCTGTACATCATGTCAAGTGGGAAACTTTAAATGTTCGAGACCAGGTGTAAATTGCATGCTTTAGCACAGAGGGGGAGCTTTCAGTACATGAGTTTGATACAAAATATAGGATGTGTCCCAGGGCAGCAGTGAGGGAGGGAGTGTTACGCCCCGGGGGTGATATTTTAACACTTAGACATAAGAGTAAAACTCAGTTGGGTTCTCTCAGCTTAATATGGCGGATGTGCGGGAGTGGGCGCCGTCTGTGTATGGCAGCCTGCCCGCAGTCCGCCTCTACACCTTTCTTTATTTTATTTTATGTTAGTGGAGGTCTTCTATGTGGGGGGTGGGGGTGGGGAAGGGGGAAACTTTATTCTTAGTCCCCTACCTGGTCGGAGAGGCAGCATCCCTCCGTGCTGTTTCTTCGCCCCGTCCTCGCGGCCTACCACCGAAAGTGGAGCAGCGTTTTCCTGTCGGGACCGGCTGGGACTACAGCTTCAGCGGCGGTGGCGCAGCGCTGGGATACCAACACGGAGCGGGCGATGCCTACCGGGTCGTCGGGCGGTAAGCTCCGGAGCGCTTTGGTCGCCGACTTCCAACATCGCGGAGCTGTGGCTGCGGGCGTTCGGCCGTGGGCGGCGCTGGATTTGGATTTGGAGCGCCGCAGAGCCAGAGATCAAGTTCGCCGGGGTCGGAGCTCCAGCCGGCGCGGCCGGAGGACTACGAGTGCCGCGGTCTCCGGTCTCCGGGGAGGGGACAGCCGCTCCAGACTTTTCCAAGCCGCTGAGGAATGTTTCACCCGACGCCGATGTTTCATCTTTACGGCAAGAGGGCCCTGAAAATCATCGGACTGGCTGCACGGCCACAGATGGGCCCCGACCTCAGGTGTTTCACAGAGGAAGAGGACTTAACTTTCTGGTGCCTTTCCCCCACAGTGGAAATGTTTTGATTCTGCTGTGGGGGGATGTTTGTGTTGAACTCTGTAATATGTTGTGTCCATTTTTATTCATTTTTTTTAAACCTTTTTCTATGGTTTGCAATGGAACTTATTATTTAAATTATGTGAAGCACTTTGGGGTCAATGCAAATTGACTTAAAATGTGCTATATAAATAAAGTTTACTTACTTACTTACTTACTAATATAAAAGTTGCTATGACACCATTCACCAAATAGGGTTCTCCCCAGCACCTTGGGTCAATGTTTATCCCTCAATAAGCAAAAACATTGAAGATTATCTGATCGTTTTTAATATTGCCGTTTGTTACATATTTCTTTACATATTCTGTTGTGCTGCTGCAAGTAAGAATGTCATTGTTCTATCTGGGACACATGACAATAAAACACTCTTGACTCTCTCTTGTCTGTTGTTGTTGCTTGCTGCGCACAAATCTGCCTGCTACAACATTACATGAATTAATGAATGAATGAACAAACAAACGAACAAATGTGACATGTCACACTGAGATTCTTTGTTTTCACACACAAGGTATGCAAAGGGTTCCCACATAAAGGGCGCGACAAAGTTACAAAGTATCCCATTTAGTCCCCACTGGTCCCTGTTTGTTCTTGACGCCTCCCCCACGCTGGATCCCTCTTTATTCTCAGCGGCATGTCCAACCTAACATCATATTTGTTCCTAAATGACGGCATGAAAACACTTCGAAAAAAATCTTCCGTTCATTTAAAAAAAATCTTTATTGATTTCATGCACTATTTAACTAATACTGGCTTATTTAAACAATTACTTAATGACAACGCTTAAATGAACTGTTTCAAACTCCTTGTGATGTACTTACAGGTGGGATATAATGTTGGCTTTGAAGGAGGAGAAAGGGAAGGAACTGATGGGCACGGCGGACGTCCAATCCTTCCTGCAGAAGTGTCAGGATACGACAGCTTTGCTGCAGGACAAGCTCGCCCTGCTGTCCATTCCTGATCCAAGCAGCAGTTTGAAGGCAGTGGATGAGGCAAGGCGCAAGCAACTCACATCCAAGCGTGAGATCCAGTCACTGGAGAGCACAATCCAATACCTCATCCAAATGGCTCACACGTACGTAATCTTTGGCTCTGTGGCTGAATATTTTCTTCCGTCATGTTTAGTTTTGCATCTAACGTGAATATTTCTGTTGAAGAGCGCACTGCTTCGGCTCAGAAAGGGCATTGTGTCAGTTTGAGGGAAATAAAGTGACTATATTTTTCTCCTTTCTACACTCGGGCCAGGTAGAGCAGGCAGGGTGCACCTGAAAGCTTCCTCTGAATGTTTCCGACAAGCGAAGATTCCAACGAGGATTTCAGTATAGGAGTAGAGAGGTTCTTCTGCAGTTGTATAGGGCTCTGGTGAGACCACATCTGGAGTATTGCGTACAGTTTTGGTCTCCTAATTTGCGGAAGGACGTCCTTGTGCAGCGTAGGTTCACGCGATTGATCCCTGGGATGGCGGGACTGTCATATGAGGAAAGATTGAAAAGACTAGGCTTGTATTCACTGGAGTTTAGAAGGATGAGGGGATATCTTACAGAAACATATACAATTATAAAAGGACTGGACAAGCTAGATGCAGGAAAAATGTTCCCAATGTTGGGTGAGTCAAGAACCAGGGGCCACAGTCGTAGAATAAAGGGGAGGCCATTTAAGGCTGAGGTGAGAAAAAACGTTTTCACTCAGAGAGTTATGAATTTGTGGAATTCCCTGCCACAGAGGGCAGTGGAGGCCAAATGGATTTAAGAGAGAGTTAGATAGAGCTCTAGGGGCTAGTGGAATCAAGGAATATGGGGAGAAGGCAGACACGGGTTATTGATTGGGGACGATCAGCCATGATCGCAATGAATGGCGGTGCTGGCTCGAAGGGCCGAATGACCTCCTCCTGCACCTATTTTCTATATTTCTAAGCACTCTCAAGGGAGGCTGAATGTAGACCAGCTTACAATGCAATTAGTTCAACTAATCCATCTGGTATTCAATTACAGGAATTTTCAGATGGTATTCTAATCCAATATGTTTTAGAGACTGGTACACACAATTGCTGGGGAAACTCAGCGGGTGCAGCAGCATCTATGGAGCGAAGGAAATAGGTGACGTTTCGGGCCGAAACCCTTCTTCAGACTGATGGGGGGTGGGGAAAGAAAGAAGGAAAAGGGGAGGAGGAGGAGGAGCCCGAGGGCGGGCGGATGGGAGGGTGGGAGGAGACAGCTAGAGGGTTAAGGAAGGGGAGGAGACAGCACGGGCTAGCCAAATTGGGAGAATTCAATGTTGATGCCATAAGGACGCAAGGACCCCAGACGGAATATGAGGTGCTGTTCCTCCAATTTCCGCTGTTGCTCACTCTGGCAATGGAGGAGACCCAGGACAGAGAGGTCGGATTGGGAATGGGAGGGGGAGTTGAAGTGCTGAGCCACCGGGAGGTCAGGTAGGTTATTGCGGACTGAGCGGAGGTGTTCGGCGAAACGATCGCCCAACCTACGCTTGGTCTCACCGATGTAAATCAGCTGACATCTAGAGCAGCGGATGCAGTAGATGAGGTTGGAGGAGATACAGGTGAACCTTTGTCGCACCTGGAACGACTGCTTGGGACCTTGAATGGAGTCGAGGGGGGAGGTGACTGTCGGTTTATGAGGTGCAGTGAAAGACATGGCCAGTTGTACTTTGTAGATGATGCGCTGCAGTCATGGTGGCCCCCTGGTGGAGGCAATTAGACAGAAGATAGACACAGAATGCTGGAGTCACTCAGCGGTACAGGCAGCATTTCTGGAGAGAAGGAATGGGTGACGTTTCTGGGGAGAGGGAGACACAGAGATATGGAAGGGTAAGGTGTGAAAATGAGAGATCAAAGGGGACGAAGGTCGAGGAAAATGCTGAATAGATCATTGATAGCTGAGGGAAAGGTGACAACGAGACATACAGAGATAACATTTAATCTGGAGGACAGTCAGACTGGTCTGAGAACTAGGATGGGGGAGGGATGGAGAGAAAGGGAAAGCAAGGCTTGCTTGAAGTATGAGAAGTCAATATTTGTAGTGGCAGATTATTATATCGTTCAAGGAATCTTTTCTCTAGCCACTATGATTGAAGACAGGGGTAAGGAGATAGGAATCGATCCGCATCCACGAGCTCTCCAGGAGAAAGATAAATCTTCAAAACACAGTCTCTTAATTATCAGTTTCTTTATTGTCATAGTAAAAACTAAGATATTCATCTAAACTTCTTCTTGTTTAAGTACATTTTGATCTTACTCGTAGTCAAACTGGTGTATGGTCAAACGCGTGCATGGTCAAACTGGTGCATGATGGAACTCGTGCATGGTCATAGAAAACATAGAAACATAGAAAATAGGTGCAGGAGTAGGCCATTCGGCCCTTCGAGCCTGCACCCCCATTCAATATGATCATGGCTGATCATCCAACTCAGTATCCCGTACCTGCCTTCTCTCCATACCCCCTGATCCCTTTAGCCACAAGGGCCACATCTAACTCCCTCTTAAATATAGCTAATGAACTGGCCTCAACTACCTTCTGTGGCAGAGAGTTCCAGAGATTAACCACTCTCTGTGTGAAAAAGGTTTTTCTCATCTCGGTCCTAAAGGATTTCCCCTCTATCCTTAAACTGTGACCCCTTGTTCTGGACTTCCCCAACATTGGGAACAATCTTCCTGCATCTAGCCTGTCCAACCCCTTAAGAATTTTGTAAGTTTCTATAAGATCCCCCCTCAATCTCCTAAATTCTAGCGAGTACAAACCGAGTCTATCCAGTCTTTCTTCATATGAAAGTCCTGACATCCCAGGAATCAGTCTGGTGAACCTTCTCTGCACTCCCTCTATGGCAATAATGTCCTTCCTCAGATTTGGAGACCAAAACTGTACGCAATACTCCAGGTGTGGTCTCACCAAGGCCCTGTACAACTGCAGTAGAACCTCCCTGCTCCTATACTCAAATCCTTTTGCTATGAATGCTAACATACCATTCGCTTTCTTCACTGCCTGCTGCACCTGCATGCCTACTTTCAATGACTGGTGTACCATGACACCCAGGTCTCATTGCATCTCCCCTTTTCCTAATCGGCCACCATTTAGATAATAGTCTGCTTTCCTGTTTTTGCCACCAAAGTGGATAACCTCACATTTATCCACATTATACTGCATCTGCCATGCATTTGCCCACTCACCCAGCCTATCCAAGTCACCTTGCAGCCTCCTAGCATCCTCCTCACAGCTAACACTGCCCCCAGCTTAGTGTCATCCGCAACCTTGGAGATGCGTTCAATTCCCTCGTCCAAATCATTAATATATATTGTAAATAGCTGGGGTCCCAGCACTGAGCCTTGCGGTACCCACTAGTCACTGCCTGCCATTCTGAAAAGGACCCGTTTACTCCTACTCTTTGCTTCCTGTTTGCCAGCCAGTTCTCTATCCACATCAATACTGAACCCCCAATACCGTGTGCTTTAAGTTTGTATACTAATCTCTTATGTGGGACCTTGTCGAAAGCCTTCTGAAAGTCCAGATATAACACATCCACTGGTTCTCCCCTACCCACTCTACTAGTTACATCCTCGTAGAGTGGATAGGGGAAAACCAGTGGATGTGTATTATCTGGACTTTCAGAAGGCTTTCGACAAGGTCCCACATAAGAGATTAGTATACAAACTTAAAGCACACGGTATTGGGGGTTCAGTATTGATGTGGATAGAGAACTGGCTGGATGGTCAAACTGGTGCATGGTCAAATTGGTGCATGATGGAACTGGTGCATGGTCAAACTGGTGCATGGTCAAACTGGTGCATGGTCAAACTGGTGCATGGTCAAACACTTGCATGGTCAAACTGGTGCATGATGGAACTGGTGCTTGGTCAAACTGGTGCATGATGGAACTGGTGCATGGTCAAACTGGTGCATGATGGAACTGGTGCATGGTCAAACTGGTGCATGGTCAAACTGGTGCATGGTCAAACTGGTGCATGGTCAAACTGGTGCATGGTCAAACACGTGCAGGGTCAAACTGGTGCATGGTACCGCCACAACAGATCAACGGTGGATGCGATCTCGCTGGCCCTCCACTCCGCACTGGGCCACTTGGACAACAAAAACTCATATGTCAGGCTGTTATTCATTGATTACAGCTCGGCATTTAACACAATCATCCCCTCCAAACTGGTTACCAAACTCGCAGAACTGGGTCTCTGCGCATCCCTCTGCAACTGGATCCTCGACTTCCTCGTCCACAGACCACAGTCTGTTCGTATTGGTGGAAATGTGTCAGCCTCAATAACAATCAGCACGGGAGCACCTCAAGGCTGCGTGCTCAGCCCCCTGCTGTACTCACTCTATACCCATGACTGCGTAGCGAACCACAGTGCGAACTCCATCATCAAGTTCGCTGACGACACCACTATTGTGGGGCGTATCACTGATGGGGATGAGTCAGAGTACAGAAGAGAGATCGAGCAACTGTCCATATGGTGCCAGCGCAATAACCTGGCCCTGAACACCAGCAAAACCAAGGAACTGATTGTGGACTTTGGAAGGAGTAGGAGGGGGACCCACAGCCCCATTTATATCAACGGGTCGATGGTTGAAAGGGTCAAGAACTTCAAATTCCTGGGGGTGCACATCTCTGAAGATCTTTCCTGGTCCGAGAACACGAACGCAATTATCAAAAAAGCTCATCAGCGCCTCTACTTCCTGAGAAGATTACGGAGAGTCGGATTGTCAAGGAAGACTCTCTCTAACTTCTACAGGTGCACAGTCGAGAGCATACTGACCGGTTGCATCGTGGCTTGGTTCGGAAATTTGAGCGCCCTGGAGAGGAAAAGATTACAAAAAGTAGTAAACACTGCCCAGTCCATCATCGGCTCTGACCTTCCTTCCATCGAGGGGATTTATCGCAGTCGCTGCCTCAAAAAGGCTGGCAGTATCATCAAAGACCCACACCATCCTGGCCACACACTCATCTCCCTGCTACCTTCAGGTAGAAGGTACAGGAGCCTGAAGACTGCAACAACCAGGTTCAGGAATAGCTACTTCCCCTCAGCCATCAGGTTATTAAACCTGGCTCGGACAAAACTCTGATTATTAGCAACCACTTTCTGTTATTTGCACTACCAGTTTATTTATTCATGTGTGTATATATTTATATCATGGTATATGGACACATTTATCTGTTTTGTAGTAAATGCCTACTATTTTCTGTGTGCTTAAGCAAAGCAAGAATTTCATTGTCCTATACAGGGACACATGACAATAAACTCACTTGAACTTGAACTTGAACTTGGTCAAACACGTGCATGGTCAAACTGGTGCATGGTCAAACACGTGCATGGTCAAACTGGTGCATGATGGAACTGGTGCATGGTCAAAAGCTATGACCTCTCTCCCATGCATCTTCTTCAAACTAAAACTAAAAACCACTAGCGTCTGTGCGAGAATCCCAGCCGCAAACACGCTTCCGACTACGTAATAAACCCCACCCACATAATTACGGGCAGATAAAATTTAGTTATAGGTATAACATTTTGGTTCTAGTTATAACATACTGAGTTAAGCTAAATGGTTACTACAATATTCATACCGCTAGGTTGTAAGCTGTCCAAGCGAAATATGAGCAGGTGGATTGATAATTTGTCCATGATGGTACTGAGCTTCGTGAATGCTGCTGGAGTCGACTTTTCCAAAGTAATGTTGAGTCCTTTAAGCATTGGTTTATTGATGGTGAAAATAATCTAGGGTGTTGGGAGGTTGGGAGTTGAGAAACAATTCTGTATGTCCATCCATCCAGGCTGACACTTGACTGTTCTGTGGAACAGATATCCTATTGATCTCTTTTGAACGTAATTTGGAACAGATCTCTTTTGAACTTAAATGGTGGAAATCATTTGGTTTACCCCCAGTGCTACGTATATTGTTCTCAGCTTCAGCCATCAGTTTGTTGTGATGTTTGCCATTGCAGGATCCAGGATGCCAGCCCGGCAGAGAGTGCTGCAATCATGCTGCAGGTGCATGAGTTGGAGGCGCTGCTGCAGAGTGTGAAGGCCGAGGCCTCGAGGAAGAAGCAGCTTCTGAGAGACAGCCACGATCTGCAGCGCTACAATCAGGAGAGCAAAGAGCACCTACTGTGGGCCAGCACCATGAAGGAGAAGATGAAGAGCAAAGAGATGGGATTTGACGTGGACTCTGCCGAAAACCTTCTGAAGGAACATGCTGACCTGCTGCTGGAGATCAACTCGCACAAAAACAGGTTGAGAAATATACTTGCGTCGGAAAGAAGGAGCTGCAGAGGCTGGTTTAAACCGAAGATAGACACAAAAAGCTGGAGTAACAAAAAGCTGGGGTAAACTCAGCGGGACAGGCAGCATCTCTGGAGAGAAGGAATGGGTGACGTTTTGGGTTCAGAGTCTGAAGAAGGGTCTCGGCCCGAAACGTCACCCATTCCTTCTCTCCAGAGATGCTGCCTGTCCCGCTGAGTTACTCCAGCTTTTTGTGTCTACCTTGAGAAATATACTTTCTGGGTGGATTCTATACATGCTTTGGGTACTACACAGGTTGGCAAATATCTGGAGGGGAAATGTTAAGAACTGAAAGTCAAACCAGCTCATTATATACCGTCAGTGAAGGGCCGATATATTGGTTATATAAAACATTGTTGGCATTTCACGGAAATGGTGCAGTAATAATATATAAATAAATAGCTTAATAGTGGGTGAGTGTCAGGAGATCAGACAATGCCAGGCAGGAGACATGTGTATTTACCAGAGTGCAGAATGTAATGTTACAGCACTACAATGCTATAGTTACAGAGAATGTGGGGGATATAAAAAGTTCAAGACAAGACAAGAGACATTTATTGTCACATGCACCAATTGTACAGTGAAATTTGGGGTCACCGTACACCCATACGAATAAAATAAAGAACGCAGAACACGATAGTCTTTAACATAAACATCCCCACACAGCGGAATCAAAGTTTCCCACTGTGAGGGAAGGCACTAAAGTTCAGTCCTCCTCCTCTGTTGTCCTCTGTTGTTCACCCGTGGCCGAGCCCTCCGTAGTCAAGAGCCACATTGAGGAAGGTTGAGAGGTCGGGGCCATGTCCTTGGTTTATGGGAGGTCCATTCAGTAGTCTGATAACAGCAGGGAAGAAGCTCTTTCCGAATCTGGCTTTCAGGCTTTTGTCCAGCGGGTGGGAGGAGAAGAGGGAATGATAAGTGGTCCTCGATCGTGTTGGGTGCTCGCCCGATGCAGCGTGAAGTGGAGTTGGAGTCGATGGTTGGGGAATCTGGTTTGCGTGATGGACTGGGCTGCATCCACAACTCATTGAAACACACAAAATTCTTGCCTTGCTTGACGGTAGATTCAGGGAAAGATGTTTCATTTGGCCGGCTGTTCAAATCAGGGACCATAGTCTCAAAATGATGGATTAACCATTCTGGAGTGAAATGAAAAGTAATTTCTTCAGAGAGTAGTTAAAAAAAAAAGAGGAGGTTCAGTTTCTGTGCATACTCAAGTCAGAAATGGAGTGATTTGTGGATGTTATAAAAATAAGGAATATGAGGCTAATATGAGGAAAGTTGTTCTGAGATAAAAATCACCCATGATCTTATTAATTGACAGATTAAGGGGCTGTCCCACTTGGGCGACCTAATCCGCGTGTTCTGGCGAGTTTGCCCTCGACTCATGCTCGCAGCATGGTCGACACAAGGTCGTAGGAGGTCTTTGTAGCTCTCCTTCATGCTTGAGAGTAGTCCCCGTGTACTCGAGGCCTCAGCTAGGTCGCGGCGTATTTTTCAACATGTAGAAAAATGCCCGCGAGTAAAAAAAGGTCCCCATGGAAAAAATCGATACTTTTTTTACTCGTAGGTTTAGTCGAAGTAGGTCATAGTAGGTTGGCATGTTAGTCGTAGGTAATCGAGGATAGTCGAAGGTAGTCGAAGGTAGTCGTATATAATCTTCAACATAGTCGAAGGAGATCGAAGGAGGTCGTCTTCACTCTCCACTATTCGGTGGCCAATTTTTCCGAAGTTAGTCGTAGCTAGTCGAAGCTGGTCTTCAACAGAGTCGAACGAGGTCGAAGGAGGTCTTCTACATAGTTGAAGGAGGTCTTTAACATGACATTTTTTCAAACTCTCCTAAACTCTTCTAAACTTGCCAATTAGGTCGCCCAAGTGGGACAGCCCCTTAAGGCGTGAGGGCTGAATGGCCTGCTCCTGCTTCTATGTCTCATTCCTTATTTGTATTTCTTATGTCCACCGCATCAATACATATTAATGACATCTAGTTTTACCTCGCTACCAACACCCTTGAGCTACAGAATTATTTGTCGAAACATTGGCCATCCAACAATTGGAAAGAATAAAATGATTGGTGTCTTCCCCCCCCCCCATTCAACGTTCTGTTTCCAGGCCACAAACTTTCATCCCATTTCCTGGGCACTAATTGAAACTGAATCAGACTGTTTGCAACCTTGGTTGTAGAATCATAGTTTCATCGTTGTGTCCTTGGGCAAGACACTTCACCCACCTTTGCCTGTGTGTGAATGTGTGTGAATGTGTGTGAGTGATTGGTGGTGGTCGGAGGGGCCGTAGGCGCAGATTGGCAGCCACGCTTCCGTCAGTCTGCCCCAGGGCAGCTGTGGCTACAGAAGTAGCTTACCACCACCGAGTGTGACTGAGGAGTGAATGAATAATGCGATGTAAAGCGCCTTGAGTATTAGAAAGGCGCTATATAAATCCCATCCATTATTATTATTATTATTGACAGATACAACACCATAACAGAACCTCCAGTCCACCAATTCTACGCTGATTATCAAATACCTATGCATGCTAATCCCGATTGTTTGATTTCCCCCCATATTTTCTTTAATTCGTCAGATTTTTCCACTTACGGACACACACGGGCCAATTTGCAAAGATCAATTAACCTATCATTTTTTTACATGGGAGTAAACTGGAGCTCCTGGAGGAAACCACAAGATCATAGGGAGAATGTGCAAACTCCACACAGACAGCACCCAATGACAGGATTGTCTCTGGCACTGTGAGGCAGTGACTGTTAACTAGGGCACTGTGCCAGGGTCATATTTCACCCTGCTCTCTTACTTTTATATATATCGCACTGTGAGGACTAATACTGCCTATTTTAACTTCCATAAAATCGCTCAACTCCATCCCTGACTCATCTTATCTACTCGTGTGCTTTTCCTCTCCCAAGACTTAATTGTTCAAATGAATCCCTGGAAGGGTTCCCTTGTTCTCTTACAACTGTGTACGAACGCACCTATATCTAGACATCATCACCTCTTTGCTTTCTAACTTCCATTGATCAGTTTTTTTAAACTCTCAATATTATTTTCATTTCACCGCTCATATATATAGACGACTTGGACATACATGTAAAACACATGTATTCATACACACAAAATTCTTAAGGGATTGGACAGGCTAGATGCAGGAAGATTATTCCCGATGTTGGGGAAGTCCAGAACAAGGGGTCACAGTTTAAGGATAAGGGGGACCCTTATCTTTTAGGACCGAGATGAGAAAATCATTTTTCACACAGAGAGTGGTGAATCTGTGGAATTCTCTGCCACAGAAGGTAGTTGAGGCCAGTTCATTGGCTATATTTAAGAGGGAGTTAGATGTGGCCCTTGTGGCTAAAGGGATCAGGGGGTATGGAGAGAAGGCAGGTACAGGATACTGAGTTGGATAATCAGCCATGATCATATTGAATGGCGGTGCAGGCTCGAAGGGCGAATGGCCTACTCCTGCACCTATGTCTCTATAGTGCTGGAGGATTTTGATTTCCTCCACAAATGTTATGTGCCTGTTGAGTTCCTCGAGCATTATGTGTTTGACAGGTATGTCCAAGTCGTTTATGTATATGAGCAGTGAAATGAAAATAATATTGAGAGTTTTAAATTGAAGAAGGGTCCAGACTTGAACGTCACTGTCCATTTCCTCCTTAGATGTTATCTGTGCGGAGTTTGCACATTCTCCCTGTGACCATGTTGGTTTTCTCTGGGTGCCCCGGTTTCCTCCCATATCCCAAAGACTTGCAGGTTAATAGATTAATTGGTTTTAGTGTATAGGGAGTGGATATGAAAGTGGGATAACATAGAACTAGTATGAACAGGTGTGGACTAGGTGGGCTGAAGAGCCAATTTCTCTTGCTCTATCTCTAAACTAAACTAAGGGCGGCCACGGTGGCACAGCGGTAGAGTTACTGCCTCACAGCGAATGCAGAGCCGGAGACCCGGGTTTGATCCCGACTACGGGTGCTGTCTGTACGGAGTTTGTACCTTCTCCCCGTGACCTGCGTGGGTTTTCTCCGAGATCTTCGGTTTCCTCCCACACTCCAAAGACGTGCAGGTTTGTAGGTTAATTGGCTTGGTAAATGTAAAAATGGTCCCAAAAATTGAAGATGTAGGATAGTGTTAATGTGCGGGGATTGCTGGACCCAGTGGGCCTGTTTCCGCGCTGTATATCTAAACTAAACTGTAGCTTCTTGCGTCTGGATGTAAATTAGATAAGTTGGTTCATGTTTTCAAATGAAACCAAAATAGGTGGAGTTGTGAACAGTGAATGTTTAGAACGAGACATAACCAAAAGAAGGGGCGTTTTTTTTACACAGAGTGTGGTGGGTGTCTGGAGTGTGCTGCCAACTTAAGGGCCTGTCCCACTTTCACAACTTAATTCAAAACCTCTGCCGAGTTAAAAGGACCTAAAACAAAAATCAAGATAGTAGTAATCTACAAACTCCTACGACCTTCCCCGACTATGTTCACAAACTCCTACGAGTATGTCTACGAATTCCCACCACTATTTCAATGTCCTCCTTACGAGTAAAAAGTTGCAATTTCTTTCATCCCGGCCATTTGTTTACTCATGGATATTTTTTATCGGGCTGGAAAAAACGTCCCGACTTACCTGATGCCACGAATACCTACGGCTGGCATAACGAGCCGCTACGATATATCTACGAACTCCTACGAACTCGTTACAAACATTCTGCGAGTTTGAATCAAGGGGAAAACTCGGGAGAATTCGTGAATTACCTCGTGAAAGTGGGACAGGCCCTTAAAGATGCTTTCAGATAGACACAAGGATAGGCAGGGGAATGGTAGGATATGAATCGTGTTCAGTCAGATGAGACTAGTTTAATTTGGCGTCATGTTTGGCATGGGTATTTTTTGTCCTAAAGGCCTATTGTTTACATTTTACCTGCATTAGCTTCCAGGAGCTGAATGACTTGGGGAATCAGGTGGTAAAGAGGACCCCCTCCAGCGACGTTTCCCGATTACTGCAGAAAATGATGGGTCTACAGGTGGAGCTGGATGACGCATGGAAGGAACGCAACGCCAAATTGGAGGAAGGACTTGCGCTGCAGCAGTTTAACCACGAGGCAGATCGCATCGAGGCAACTCTGTCCAGTCACGATGCCTTCCTGAAGATCGGTGATCTTGGGGTAATGTCTCTCGCTTTGCATCCATTATTCTTATTATCAAGCTTACTACCTGCACATTCTATGGGCCGAATGAATCCAACATAGTGCTTCACCATGACTAGGTTATAAGCATTTGCTTCAAGAATATCTGCATTGTTTACAATAAGGAATGACATTTTGTACGGTAATGATTTGAAACTGTGGCCAAGTTTACGGATGATAGGAAAATAGGTGGAGAGGTAGTTAGTGTAGAGAAAGCAGGGACTCTGCAGAAGGACTTAGACATGTTGGGAGAGTGGGCAGAGAAGTGGCAGATGGAATATAGTGTAGCAAAGTGTGGAGTCATGCATTTTGGTAGTAGGAATAAGGTGTAGACTATTTTCTAAATGAGGAGATAATCCAGAAATCGGATATGCAAAGGGACTTGGGAGTGCTGGTGCAGGATTCCTAAAAAGTTAATCTGCAAGTTGAATCAGTAATAAAGAAAACAAACTCAATTCTAACATTTAATTCAAGAGGGCTTGTATACAAAAACAGGGATGTAATGTTGAGGCTCTATAAGGCGCTGGTCAGGCCGCATTTGGAATATTGTGAACAAATTTGGGTCCCATACCTGAGGAAGGATGTGCTGGGTCTGGAGAGGGTCCAGAGGAGGTTTACAAGAATGATCCCAGCAATGAGTGGGTTAACATATGATGAGCGTTTGACGGCACTGGGCCTGTACTCGCTGGAGTTTAGAAGAATGAGGGGGGACCTCATTGAAACTTGCCGGATAGTGAAAGGCTTGGATAGAGTGGATGTGGAGAGTGTGTTTCCACAAGTGGGAGAGTCTAGGACTAGAGGTCATAGCCTCAGAATTAAAGGACATTCTTTTAAGAAGGAGATGAGGAGGAATTTCTTTAGTCAGAGGGTGGTGAATCTGTGGAATTCTTTGCCACAGAAGGCTGTGGAGGCCAGGTCAATGGATATTTTAAAGGCAGAGATAGATAGATTCTTGATTAGTAAGGGTGTCAGGGGTTATGGGGAGAAGGAAGGAGAATGGGGTTAGGGGGGAGAGATAGATCAGCCATGATTGAATGGCGGAGTAGACTTGATGGGCCGAATGGCCTCATTCTGCTCCTATCACTTATGATTTTCTTCCTGCTAAAGGCTGCCAGCATTTCCACATGGTTGGTGTCCAACCAGATACATCACAAGTAGGGGAGGATGAACCAGTGAAATGTCTGAAGATCGGCCCATTGATCATTCTTCCTCTGAGAACATCATACCATTCCACTGTAACCTATTCTCCCACGCATGCCCATCAACTAACTTTAGCCCCATATTCCTGCCATCCCTCCCCTCAGCACGGGAAACAATTTATAGTAGCCAATTAGCCAAGCGCAGGCTCCGCGATCGTTTCGCTGAACACCTCGGCTCAATCCATCTAAACCTACCTGATCTCCCGGTGGCTCAGCACTTCAACTCCCCCTCTCATTCCCAATCTGACCTTTCTGTCCTGGGTCTCCTCCATTGTCAGAGTGAGGCCCAGCGCAAATTGAAGGAACAGCACCTCATATTTCACTTGGGTAGTTTACACCCCAGCGGTATGAACATTGACTTCTCGAACTTCAGATAACCCTTGCTTTCTCTCTCCATCCCCTTCCCCCTTCCCAGTTAACTAGTCTCACTGTCTCCGACTCTATCTTTGTCCCGCCCCCTCCCCTGACATCAGTCTGAAGAAGGGTCTCGACCCGAAACGTCGCCCATTCCTTCTCTCCAGAGAAGCTGCCTCACCCGCTGAGTTAGTCCAGCATTTTGTGTCTACCAGCCATTTAACCTCGCAGCATGTCTTTGAGATGTGGGTGTAACCAGGACCGTCCAGGGGAAACGATTACAGGGAGAAAATGCAAACCCTACACACACGTTGAACACCGATTTTCCGGCTACTGATGGTCCGCCCACCCCTATAACCTGGCCAAAGTTACGAGAGCTCAGTTGAAATTCCTTGAGCGGCCACAGATGCCATTGTGAATAGCGAGCGCTCTTTCTGGTTGTGTCCCTCCATCATGAAAGAGTCAACTGTGCTCTCAATCTTCACTCCTTAAGGGCCTGTCCCACTGTACGAGGTAATTCAAGAGTTCTCCCGAATTTTCCCCTGATTCGAAACTCGGAGAATGTCCGTAGCGGGTCCGTAGGAGTTTGTGGATGCCTCGTAGCGGCTCGTTCGAGTAAAAAGTATCAATTTTTTCAATCACGAGTATTTTTTTACTCGTGGACATTTTTCACAGTGTTGAAAAAACATCACGAGTTTACCGGATTTCTCGAGTACCTACCGTTACTCTACGAGCCGCTACGGGACATCCTACGGACCCGGTACGGATATTCTCCGAGTTCGAATCGGGGTAAAACTCGTGAGAACTCTTGATTTACCTCGTACAGTGGGACAGGGCCCTTAACAGTTTCACAAAGACCGATATAGTAAACCCTCATTTTAATGGACCCCCTTATCACAGATGCCAGATATAATGGACAGACCTGCCGACCCATCCACAACTCACACCGTCTCCCTGGCTGTTTCTCCTCAGCCCCGGTTTCCGACGCCACTCCTGACTCGCAAGGTGCCCCAACGAGACCTTCTTCACCCACCGACAGGACACACAGTGCCGGTGTAATTCAGTGGGTCAGGATCTCTGGAGAACATGGATAGGTGACGTTGGGACCGGTCCTCAGTCTGTTGAGTTACTCCAGCACTTTGTGTCGTTTCACCTTCAAACTAGGCGCCGATGCTGCTGGTCTACACCAGCGAGCCCTTCTTCACCGGTTCACACGGCTGTTGTTGCTGCTCACGTTGTAGCCTCTGGCGACAGCGATTTCTTCAGTGTGCCCCCACTGACACAGCATGCTCGGTCACCATGGGGCTCCCTCCCCTCTCACCTGCTGCCGCTTCTAAGGAGGAGGCGGCAGTGGGCGTGGGGAGGGGGTGGAAGGGGAGGAGGGGGCAGCGGCCTGAAGAAAGCGCTGTCCCCAGGGGATACCACGTGAGCCGCAACAACAGCCGTGTCGACCGGTGAAGAAGGGCTCGCAGGTGCAGACCAGTGGGTTTAAAGTGAAATGACACAAAGTGCTGGAGTAACTCATTCGACTGAATCAGCTCGAGGAAGGTTCCTGATGTCACCGATCCGTGTTCTCCAGAGATCCTGACCCACTCAATTACTCCAGCACTGTGTGTTCTTTTAGTGGGTGAAGAAGGGCTCTCTGGCTCACCTTGTGAGTCAGGAGTGGGGTCAGAATCCAGGTGTCTAAATGGCCGGGGAGACGGTGTGAGTCGGGGATGGGTCGGCAGGTCATTCCAGTCACATTCAGTTTACGTTTTATATTTGTTTTATCATGGTTTCTGGCACTCCATGGTGCTTTAGAGACTCAGGAGGTGTGTCATTATCGACCTATTGTTGGTCCAGAAAACAGATAATCCAGAAAGGCTCTGGAACAGAGGATGCTGGAAAATCAGTTAGAAACATAGAAACATAGAAAATAGGTGCAGAAGGAGGCCAATCAGCCCTTCGAACAAGCACCGCCATTCATTATGATCATGGCTGATCGTCCCCAATCAATAACCCGTGCCTGCCTTCTCCCCATATTTGGTAACAAGATAATGGGTGGAGCATCTGGTAGAGTTGCTGCCTTACAGCGCCAGAGACCCGGGTTCAATCCTGACTACAGGGGCTGTCTGTACGGAGTTTGTATGTTCTCCCCGTGACCTGTGTGGGTTTTCTCCAGGTGCTCCGGTTTCCTCCAAAGGCATACAGGATTGTCAGTTAATTGGCTTGGTATTAATGTGAATTGTCCCATGTGGTGTGCGTGGGGTAGTGTTAGTGTACGGGGATCGCTGGTCCTCAAAGAGATTTGGGTGACCCGTGCAACCTGTGACTAGAGGCAAGAAAGGAAGGTAAAATGGTTTTGAGTGCAGGAGCTGTACCATTGGCTATAGCTACAGCTGCGCCTTTACTGGTCATTTCACCAGCTCGTCCTATAGATATACTTGCCCCCGGAGGACGTGCGCAAAGGTTCACCAAAATCCTTTGACGAACGCCATTACTATTAGAGTCATAGAAACATAGAAAATAGATGCTGGAGGAGGCCAGCACCGCCATTCATTGCGATCATGGCTGATCGTCCCCAATCAATAACCCGTGCCTGCCTTCTCCCCATATCCCATGATTCCACTAGCCCCTAGAGCTCTATCTAACTCTCTCTTAAATCCATCCAGTGGTTTGGCCTCCACTGCCCTCTGTTGCAGGGAATTCCACAAATTCACAACTCTCTGGGTGAAAAAGCTTTTTCTCACCTCAGTCTTAAACGGCCTCCCCTTTATTCTAAGACTGTGGCCCCTGGTTCTGGACTCGTCCAACATTGGGAACATTTTTCCTGCATCTAGCTTGACCAGTCCTTTTATAATGTTATATGTTTCTATCAGATCCCCCCCTCATCCTTCGTAACTCCAACGAATACAAGCCTAGCCTTTTCAATCTTTCCTCATATGACAGTCCCGCCATCCCAGGGATCAATCTCGTGATCCTACGCTGCACTGCCTCAATCACAAGGATGTCCTTCCTTAAATTAGGAGACCAAAACTGTACACAATACTCCAGATGTAGTGCACAATACTCCAGATGTTCAACTTGTATAAGGAGTATTAGATATAAAGATTGAACCCAGGTCACTGAAGCTATGGGCCTCATTGTTAATGTGATCAGGCTTAGTCACACCAGCTCCTAAAGTCCTTCAGTCTGAAGAAGGGTCTCGACCCGAAAAGTCACCTATTCCTTCGCTCCATAGTTGCTGCCTCACCCGTTCAGTTTCTCCAGCATTTCTGTCTACCCAGCTCCTAAATGGGCACTTGTTAACCAACCAAAGGTGGATGTAGCCTTGCTAGCAGGCTGGACAGGAATCTCGACACACCCATGTCATGTGGCACGCTGAACAAAGTCTGGAGAAGCAGGGTTTTACGCATTTCCTACCAAAAAAGCTCTGGCTCGGTAATTCAAGTCCTTGATATGTTTCCTGAATTTTTTTGCAGTTTCTACTGCAGCATCTTCACAAAGTGTTATACATCTAACTAAATACAACCATTACTGCAATGATGGAAGTTTAGTGGGCATTGTGGGCACAGCAAAAAACACTCAATCAGCAAATTAAAATGACCAAGTGATCCGCTAATGTTGAAGAAAGAACTGCAGATGCTGGAAGAATCGAAGGAATGCAAAAATGCTGGAGAAACTCAGCGGGTGAGGCAGCATCTATGGGGAGAAGAGAAGGAATAGGCAACGTTTCGGGAGGGTCTCGGCCCGAAATGTTGCCTATTCCTTCTCGTGTCTCCATAGATGCTGCCTCACCCGCTGAGTTTCTGCAGCATTTTTGTCTACCTAAGTAATCCGTTAATAATCAGATAATAATATTGATAGAGGGATTATGGTTGGCCATAACTCCTTGCCTTTCTTCAATATCATACATGAGAGTGCGTGAAGACTTGGTTTAACGGCTCGAAGATGTTACTTTCAACTGTGCCACCTTTGGGACAATAAACAAGGCTTCACTTACTCTCAGATGGAGTCTCACGTTAATGAGTTCAACTCTCTGGGTGAGATTTGAACCCACAACCTTTCTGAGCTCCCACTTGTTGACGCAAGTCGAATGAGGTGTTGAAGGTAAGAGCCTCGCGCTTTGAGAGCTGTAATGGTCTGAATTATTTTCACAGGACTCTGTGGGCACCGTGAGCAGCCTAGTGAAGAGGCATGAAGACTTTGAGAATGTGCTGAGGTGGACAGACCAGAGGATTCAGGGGATACAGGACCGAGCCTCTAAACTCAACCAGAGCAACAATTACGCCAACAAAACGTATGGCTATCCTTTCACTCCCTCACCTTCCAATGTGTAAATGTTATATTATGAACGGCAGCTGAATTTCTTTGTCAATCTAAGGTTTTTCCCTCTGTCAAAAAGGATGATGAAACAGAGAAAGAGTCCAGAAATGCTAGGAACACTCTGTGGGTCAGAGGCATCGGCTACCTGTGTTACATTCTCAAGAGTCAAGAGATTCAAGAGAGTTTATTGTCATGTGTCCCAGATAGGACAATGAAATTCTTGCTTTGCTTCAGCACAACAGAATATAGTAGGCATAAATAAATACAGAACAGATCAGTGTGACCATATACCATTGAATATATATACACACACATAAATAAACAGATAAAATGCAATAGGCTATTAAAGTTCAGATTTTTGATTGAGTTGAGTTTAATAGCCTGATGGCTGTGGGGAAGTAGCTATTCCTGAACCTGGATGTTGCAGATTTCAGTCTCCTGTACCTTCTACCTGAAGGTAGCGGGGAGATGAGTGTGTGGCCAGGATGGTGTGGGTCCTTGATGATGCTGCCAGCCTTTTTGAGGCAGCGACTGCGATAGATCCCCTCGATGGTAGGGAGGTCAGAGCCGATGATGGACTGGGCAGTGTTTACTACTCCATTAATCTGATAACATTCCTACTATTATAATGTAACTGAAAAGAATATATCTGTGCTAGGTCATATAAATCCCTCTTATTTTAAACCCCAATGAAACACATGATACGATTATAGTTTACCCGTATTTTATTTTCCATATGTTGGATTTCTCTTGTGATCCTTTGATCTTTAAGTTTTCGGTAAAGAACTTGTTTGTGGAATTACCCGAGGATCTGTGCCAATAAAGAGTAGCAGTAATTTGCAGATGTTTAGTTTTAGTTTAGAGATACAGTGCGGAAACAGGCCCTTCGGCCCGCATAGACCGGCGATCCCCACACATTAACGCTACCCTACACAATCTAGGGACAATTGTTTACATTTACACCAAGCCAATTAACCTACAAAACCTGTACGACTTTGGAGAGTGGGAGAAAACTGAAGATCTTGGAGAAAACCCTCACAGGTCACGGGGAGAGCGTGCAAACTCCATACAGACAGCACCCGCAGTCGGGATGGAACCTGGGTCTCTGGCAGCAACTCTACCGCAGGTTTGTAGGTTAATTGGCTTGATAAATGTAAAAATTATCACCAGTGGGTGTAGGATAGTGTTAGTGTGTGGGGATCGCTGGTCGGCGCGGACCCGGTGGGCCGAAGGGCCTGTTTCCTCGCAGTATCTCTAAACTAAAAAATTAAACTAAACTAAACTTCCTGCCTCATGACATCTGGCAGCTCGCTTGATATTCTACCCACTACCCACTGTGTGATAGACTTGCCCCTCAGGATCCTATTAAATCTTTCCCCTCTCACCTTAAATCCATGTCCCCTGGTCCTTTATTCCCCTTCGTGGATGCATTTACCAGATCTATTCATCTCATAATTTTATACACCTCTATAAGATCATCCCTCATCCTTCTATGCTCTAAGTAATAATGTCCTAGCCTGCCCGACCTCCCTATACCCTCAAAGTCGGGATGACAGATGGCACAATGGGCTAAGTGTTCGGCTGGCAACCGGAAGGTAGCCGGTTCGAATCCCGCTTGGAATGCATACTGTCGTTGTGTCCTTGGGCAAGACACTTCACCCACCTTTGCCTGTGTGTGAATGTGTGTGAGTGATTGGTGGTGGTCGGAGGGGCCGTAGGCGCAGATTGGCAGCCACGCTTCCGTCAGTCTGCCCCAGGGCAGCTGTGGCTACAGAAGTAGCTTACCACCACCGAGTGTGACTGAGGAGTGAATGAATAATGCGATGTAAAGCGCCTTGAGTATTAGAAAGGCGCTATATAAATCCCATCCATTAAAGTCCTGGTAACATCCTTGTAAATATTCTCTGCACTCTTTCCAGCTAAACAATATCCTTCCTATAGCAGGGTGATCAAAACTGAACACAATAAGGGGGGTCACGGTGGCGCAGCAGTAGAGTTGCTGCCTTGCAGCGAATGCAGCGCCGGAGACCCAGGTTCGAGCCTGACTACTGGTGCTGTCTGTACGGAGTTTGTACGTTCTCCCTGTGATCTGGGGAAAAGATCATCGGTTCCCTCCCACACTAAAAAGACTTACAGGTACGAGGGTAGTCGAAGGTAGTCGTAGATAGTCTTCATCAGAGTTGAAGGGAGGTCGAAAGAGATCGAAGGAGGTCGTCTTCACTCTCCACTATTCGATGTCCAATTTTCCCGAAGTTAGTCGTAGCTAGTCGTAGCTAGTCGAAGCTGGTCTTCAACATAGTCGAAGCTGGTCTTCAACATGTCATTTTTTTAAACTCTTCTAAACTCGCCAATTAGGTCGCCCAAGTGGGACAGCCCCTTTAAAATATCCTATTATGACAACCTTATTGGTCTTGTAGCTGCCTGGTATATTTGCTCTTCTAATTCCCGTTGACTATTTGGGGGCCTAGAGTACACTCCAGACAAGGTGACCCATGGTCAGTAATGACCAAGGGGGACCTACTAAGAACAAGGCGACCATCACCCCAGTGGTATGAACATTGACTTCTCCAATGTCAGGTAGTCCTTACGTTCTCCCTCCTTCCCCTCCCCTTCCCAGCTCTCCCACAGCCTACTGTCTCCACCTCTTTCTTTCTTTTTCCCGCCTCCCAGCCTCCCCACATCAATCTGAAGAAGGGTCTCGACCAGAAAAGTCGCCTATTCCTTCACTCCATAGATGCTGCCTCACCCGCTGAGTTTCCCCAGCATTCTTGTCTACCTTCGATTTTTTCCAGCATCTGCAGTTCTTTCTTAAACATCCTCTTTTTATTCCTCAGCTCCACCCATAGAACCTCACAGGAAGAACCGTCAATAATGTTATTTGGAACTACTGCGGTTACATTCTCCATTAAGCAACACCCTCTCCTATTTTACCCCCACTTCGATCACTCCGCTAGTACTGTTGAACATTAAGCCACAATCCCTAGTCCCACTCTTAGCCAGATTTCTGTAACGGCTACAATATCCCAGTTGCACGTATCACTCTAAGTTCATCCATCTTGATGCAATTCAATCCATCATTCCTTGCTCGTTCCCTGCTGTGCTCCTGCCCATCAAACTTTCTTTCATCGCCATCCATAGTGACTCCAGTCTCTCATCAGCCTCTATCTTGCATTGGATCTCGCCCCCCCCTGCTAATCTAGTTTAAATCCATCCATGTGGCACTAGTAAACCTGCCTGGCAGGATATTAGTTCCCCTTCAATTCAGGTGTACCCATCCCTCTCGTACAAGTCAAGTCAAGTCACTTTTATTTCTATAGCGCATTTAAAAAACAACTCTCATTGACCAAAGTGCTTTACATTGATGGTACAGGTTACCTCTGCCCCAGGAGATCCCAATGGCCTCTGCCCCCTGCACCAACACATGCCTCAGCCACACATGCATCTATCTGCCCTATCTTCCTGCTCCCACCCTCACTCGCACTGGAAGTAATCCAGAGATCACGAGCCTTTTGCTTAACTCCCTATAATCCTTTTACTACACCTCATCCATTTCCCTCCTTTTGTCATTTGTGCCAACTTCTGTTCTGCTCACTCCTTGAGAACGTGGTGTAGCCACTCCGAGACATCCTGGACCCTGGCACCAGGGAGGCAACACACCATCCTGGAGTCCCGACTGCTGCCACAGAATCCCCTGTCTGTCCTCCTAACTAACGAGCCTCCGACCACCATGGCTCTGCCTGACGTTACTCTTCCCCACTGTGGCCCAGAGCCAGACTTGGTGTCACTGCCCTGCCCTCTAATGCTGCTCATTCTTGACATGTCATCCCCCCTCAACAGGATCCAAGAGGGTACACACAATTGCTGGGGAAACTCAGCGGGCGCAGCAGCATCTATGGAGCGAAGGAAATAGGCGACGTTTCGGGCCGAAACCCTTCTTCAGACTGATGGGGGGTGGGGAAAGAGAGAAGGAAAAGGGGAGGAGGAGGAGGAGCCCGAGGGCGGGCGGATGGGAGGGTGGGAGGAGACAGCTAGAGGGTTAAGGAAGGGGAGGAGACAGCACGGGCTAGCCAAATTGGGAGAATTCAATGTTAATGCCATAAGGACGCAAGGTCCCCAAAAACCACTGCCTTTTGCAATCTCCAAGAGGGAGTTCCCGTTTGAAGGGGAATGGCCACAGGGGTCACCTGGACTCTCTGTCTACTCCCTTTCCTCATGGTCACCCATCTACTCTACCACTGTACCATAGGCCTGACCACCCCGCTGCTACTCCTATCCATGAAGCTCTCCTTCTCCTCGACCATCTGAGGTCCTCCAGCTGTAGCTCCAGTTCCCTAATGTGGCCGGTAAAAGGAGCTGCACCTGGGCACAATTCCCACAGGGGTGGTCATCAGGAACACCGGCAATTTCCCTGACTTCCCACATCCTGCAGGAGGTTTCCTCCACGAGTTTAGATACAGCGCGGAAACAGGTCCTTCAGCCCACCGAGTCCGCACCGACCAGCGATCCCCACACACTAACACCATGTCTATTCCATGGAGCGTAGGAGGATGAGGGGAGATCTTATAGAGGTGTACAAAATCATGAGAGGAATAGATTGGGTAGATGCACAGAGTCTTTTACCCAGAGCAGGGGAATCGAGGACCAGAGGACATAGGTTCAAGGTGAAGGAGAAAAGATTTAATAGGAATCCGAGGAGTAACTTTTTCACACAAAGGGTGGTGGGTGTATGGAACAAGCTGCCAGAGGAGGAAGTTGAGGCTGGGACTATCCCATTGTTTAAGAAACAGTTGGACAGGTACATGGATAGGACAGGTTTGGATGGATACGGAACAAGCGCAGGCAGGTGGGACTAGAGTAGCTGGGACACTGTTGGCTGGTATGGGCGAGTTGGGCCGAAGGGCCTATTTCCACACTGTATTGTTCTATGACTCGATGACATAAGGGATAATTTACATCCCGGAGAAAACCCGCGCAGGTCACGGGGAGAATGTACAAACTCCGTACAGACAGCACCCGTAGTCAGAATTGACGCCAAGTCTCTGGCGCTGTTTGGTAGGAGCTCTACCTCTGTGCCACCGTGTCGCCCTTACTGCAATAAAACCAAAGACAAAAAAGCACAACAATCACACGCTAGAAACAGCAGCCTGCAGGGTGCCTCATCCCCCTCTCTGCTCAGCCTCCTCGCTGAAGCCTCTTGAGCCAAAGCCTCACACTTCCCCTCAACACAATCACTTGCTCAACACTGCTGCTCCCAATAGGTCGCTCCGCTATACCTTGCCTTCTTTGTATCGGCTGGTCAATTAGCCAATTTTGATCACTCAACCGATCCACTGGCTGCCTGTTGAAATCTCCCACCGCTACTCCGACACGGAAATACACTGACTCAACTGAGTCAACCACCGCCTTTTGCAATCTCCAGCATTTCTAGAATTGTCCAAAAACATAGAAAATAGTTGCAGGAGGAGGCCATTCGGCCCCTCGTGCCAACACTGCCCCTAGAGTTCTATCTAACTCTCTCTTAAATCCATCCAGTGATTTGGCCTCCACTGCCCTCTGTAGCAGGGAATTCCTTTCTCAGAGAGACAACAGATAGATCCTGAGGAAGTCAAAGTAATTCAGTGGCATTATTTAACTCTGGAATTGTCGATACTTCTGACTTGGAGACAAACAGAATAGGGATTTTAAGCGCAAGCATTGTGGTGAATGATCAATTGCTCTGTAATAGTGATGCTGGTTCCATTCCAAATTGTTGTGAACTTAGCAGTGACAATGTTTCTTTTCATCTCTAGGATCCAGAAGAGAGTTTTTCTGATCATTGACAGATGGAGTGATCTTAAACGGAGCAGTGACTATCGGCGAAACAGGCTGTCAGAATCGCAGAAACTTCAGGTTTGTATCCATGCTGACTCACTAGAAAGACAACCTTCCAGCACAGGTCCATAGCCCTGTCCCATGGTGCGAGTTCATTCCAAGAGTTCTCCCGAGTTTGCCCTGATTCGAACTCGGAGATTTACGGTAATGGCCACTCGTCGGTACCCGGGGCTCTCGTGGACATTTTTCAACGTGTTGAAAAATCTTCACGAGTCTTCCCGTGCTTACCTAACATTAGCGAGTCTTCCCAAGTACCTGCCATTAGCGTTACACGGCGCTAAGAGACGTCCCCGATCTCCGACGTACCCGCTACGTTCATTCTCCGTGCTTACCACGAGTTTGATTTTTTTTTAACTCGTGAGAGCTCTTGGAATGAACTTGCACTGTGGGACAGGGCTTTCAGAATTGGAAGGCTTCTGGACAGCAGCACGATTCAAATCATTGCACCCTTCTACCTAGCCTGCCAAGGTGAACTCCATATCTGAGAATCTGGGATTTTAGTTTAGTTTAGTTTAGTTTAGAGATACAGCATGGAAACAGGTCCTTCAGTCCACTGGAGTCCATGCCAACCAGCGATCCCCGTACACTAATGCTATCCTACACACACCAGGGACAATTTACAACTATACCAAGCCAATTGACCTACGTCTTTGGAGTGTGGGAGGAATCCAGAGATCCTGGAGAAAACCCACTCAAGTCACAGGGAGAACGTACAAACTCCGTACGGACAGCACCCGTAGTGAAGATCGAACCCGGGTCTCTGGCTTATAAGGCAGCATCTCTGCCGCTGCGCCACTGTGCTGCCCTTCTTAATGAGAATCTATTTGGAGCTCAATTTAATAATTCATTTGACTTCCAACACTGGTATTCTTTAGTGGCTAACTCCCTTTCAGAACAAGAGCTCTGAAGTCAACAAGTGCAGAATTAGTTTCAGAGGTGCAGGTTTGGTTTTAATAACTAGTGTTTATGGCCCAGCCAGCAGTAAAGCAGCGCACCACACAGTCATGTAGTGCAATTCAAATCTGCTGGCAATAGCATGGTTACACAGGCACGAGTTACCTACACAGGACCAGCTTAGCAAGGTACACGCAGAGGAATGTCAACCGAATGAGGCAGGACAAAGGCCAAATATTGTTAAACTAAGAGAACTTAAGAGTGTATAAAATCATGAGAGGAATAGATCGGGTAGGTGCACAAGAGTCTCTTTCCCAGGGGAAGAGTAGGGGAATCGAGAACCAGGGGACATAGGTTTAAGGTGAAGGGGAAAAGATTTAATAGGAATCTGAGGGGTAGCTTTTTCACACAAAGGGCGGTGGTTGTATGGAACAAGCTGCCAGAGGAGGGAGTTGAGGCAGGGGCTATCCCAATGTTAGACAGGTACATGGATAGGACAGGTTTGGAGGGCTATGGACCAAACGCAGGCAGGTGGGCCTAGTGCAGTGTAGCTGGGACATGTTGGGCAGTGTGGGCAAGTTGGGCTGAAGGGCCTGTTTCCACGCTGCATCACTCTACGACTCTAACTGAGGACAGACAAAAGGCTGGAGTAACTCAACGGGACAGGCAGCATCTCTGGAGAGAAAGAATGGTTGATGTTTCGGGTCGAGACCCTTCTTCAGACCATTGTGTTGGGCTGAAGTGCCTGTATCCGTTATGTATATCTGACTCTGCGACTATCCTTAACATGGTATCTGACCATTGCGAGATGCACAGAGGTTCAAGTTTGTGTTTATTGTCACTTATAACCAACTAAGGTACAGTGAAATTTGAGTTGACATACTAAGTGAAAAGCAACAAGACTCACAGCCACATAAAATAAAATGTAACATAAAGATCCACCACTGTGGAATCCACATTCCTCACTGTGATGGAAGGCAATAAAGTTCAGTCAACTTCCTCCTTTGTGGAAGTGGAGGTCGGGGCCTTTGCACCCTCCGCACCTGTGAGAAGGAAACATTTCTGTGAGAAGGAATAGTTCAGAATAATAAAAGTGGAATGCAAGAATTCAATCTCATCCTTTGCACCCTTAACGAACACAAACTCGAGGACCAGCCCAATTGATCTTTTCTGAGGTGTGGTAGCCAGAATTCGGTTTGTATTCCGACCAAGGTTGAAATCCCACTTCAGTCTTTCCTTTCCTCCCCTTTAGGAATTTCGCAGAGATGCAGCTGAGCTCCTGATGTGGATCGATGAAAAGTACGTGGTTGCCTCCGATGAATCATACCGAGACCCCGCAAACATCCTGCGCAAACTGAAGCGACATGAGGCCATGGAGAAGGAGGTGATGGCAAACCAGATACGAGCGGATGATCTGAAGCAGGTGCGGCCATATCTGTTAAATGGGCTCCCTTAATTAACAGCCCGAGACCATTGACTAAGTCTCTGAAGCATAGGCTGCCATGCAACCTGGATCTTGTTCAATGCCGTTACTAAAGGGCCTGTCCCATTGTACAAGCTAATTCAAGAGTTCTCCCGAGTTTCCCCTGATTCGATTTCGGAGAATTATGGTAATGCCGCTCGTAGGTACTCGGGGCTCTCGTGGACATTTTTCGACATGTTGAAAAAACTTCACGAGCTTACCGCGTTTCCCGAGTACCTGCCGTTAGCGTTACGAGCCGCAAAGAGACGTCCCGAGCTCCATACATTCTACATACTACCACGAGTTAATTTTTTCTTTAAACTCGGGAGCTCTCTTGGGTAAACGCGTGTAGTGGGACAGGCCCTTCACTGCTTTTTTTAAACCAAATATAAATGTTATCAAAGATAGACACAAAATGCTGGAGTAACTCAGCGGGACAGGCAGCATCTCTGTAGAGAAGGAAAGGGCGATGTTTCGGGTTGAGACCCTTCTTTAGACCCGAAACGTCACCTATTCCTTTTCTCCAGGGAACTGAGGAGACTACTCACGACCATACAAGCGACACCCTGTCGCGGGGTGAAGCCTGTATGGTCGTGAGTAGACACCCAAAGAGTCATATTTTGTTCTGGTCTCCACTGGATTTTCAACATGTCGCGTAAGTGGGACAGGCCCATTAAATCGCCCACTAAGACAACCATGTTGCTTGGGCATCTTTCGATGATCTGTCTACATATCTGGTCCTCTATTGGGGAGTCTACAGCACAATCCCATTAGAGTGCTTGCACCTTTCCTATTTCTAAGCTCTGTCAATATGGCCTCAGCAGATGAACCCTCCAGTATGTCCTCTCTGAGTGCCGCTGTGATCATCCCCCTGACCAGTAGCGCAACTCCTCCAACTCTTTTGCCTTGCTCCCGATCACATCTGAAACATCGAAACCCCAGAATATTGAGCTCCCACAAACGCGTTTCCGCAATGGCGGCAATATCATACTTCCAAGCACCAATGCCGACTTTGTGAAGTGTATCCAAGCAACAGTTCATCCGCTTCCTCAGTGCTGGGCTTTGGTGGGCAGAAGGGCCTGTTTCTGCACTGTATCTCTAAACTAAACTAAACTAAACCAAGTCTCTTCCTCATACAATTAAATGCCTGCTTTTCCCACCCTCGCTTGAAACAAAGCTTCCTTTCCAATCATAACATAGCATTCTCTGCACTCCGCAGCCAGTTTTACAAAATGCCTACTCTCCTCTCAAAATGGCTGCTCTCCAACTCTCTCCTCGACCTTTAGATGGCTGACTTCCAGCAGAAATGACTGGGTCTAACACAGACAGAGGGCGTGAATTGCCTAAAGTTGGAACATTCACTATTGCGTCCAGAAGGAAGGTTCACAAAAATGCTGGAGAAACTCAGCGGGTGCAGCAGCATCTATGGGGCAAAGGAAATTTGTGCCCTAAAAAACTCATTTCCACATACCTTGACTCCATCCTATCCCCCTTGGTTAAATCCCTCCCTACCTATGTTCAGCCTATTTCCTTCGCTCCATAGATGCTGCTGCACCCGCTGAGTTTCTCCAGCATTTTGTGTACCTTCGATTTTCCAGCATCTGCAGTTCCTTCTTAAACAGAAGGAATGTTGTTTGTAAGATTACAATGGGGCTCATTGAAACTGTGTAGGAGGCCACAGACAGTGGATCACAGTGGAAGGAGACACATAGGAAGGACACAAGTAGGAGTCAAGAGAGAGCTCAGAGTTATCCCGAAGGCAGAGAGAAAAAACGCTGGAGTAACTCAACGGGACAGGCAGCATCTCTGGAGAGAAGGAATGGGTGACGTTTTTGGTCGAGACTCTTCGTCAGACCCTTCTTCAGTTATCCCTGCTGACAAAATGCAGGTTCTCCACAAGGCAGTGACCCAATCTGAGTTTGGTTTCTCCATTGTAGAGGAAACCACATTGTGAATACAACTAGATTGGAGACAGTGCAAATAAATCACTACTTCATTCATTACTAAGAAGAACAGCAGATCTGTTGTAGGGTTATTTAGCGCTGTCTATTTCTCACTTCTTTTGCGGCCTCAGCGTGTATGTAGTCCTGCGACGCAACTTTGTCAGATTGAAATGTCATCTTTATGTAAACATGACCCTGCTCATTGCCCGATCTGCCGCACACCGCAATCAATGTCAACAGGTTGCTCTGTTTGATAGTGGCTGTGGGAGAGTGAGGAATGTTTCAGGCTGTGAGCATATGAATTATGTTGGAATACACTCTGCCACCATTGACAGCCGTCAGATATTGTCAACATCCATAGCATGGCAGTAGCATTACACAAATTGATGGAAGCTTCCTTAGTGCGAAAAAGGGGGATTTTGTCTTCACAAGGGCTGCCTGTGGTAGCTCTTACCACAATGTCATGGACAACTGCACTTACAACAGGTAGATTAGTGAAGATAACATGGAATTGTTTTTTTCCCTTGTGTTCACTCTCAAGTTTGGCAACAATAAATAATGCAATCTGTCCTTTATCCATCCCTCCGTCTGTCCCTCTTAGTCCTTCTGTCCATCCCCTGTCCTTCTGGCCGTCCCTGCATACCTCTGTCTCTCTGTCTGTCCTTCTCTGCCCCTCTGTCCCTCTCTTTGTCTCTCTGTCCCTCCCTTTGTCCCTCTGTGCCTCCCTCTGTCTGTTCCTCTGTCCCTTGGTGCCTCTGCCCGTTCCTCTTTCCATCCCTCTGTCTGTCCCTCCTATATATATGGCTTCTAGCACATTTTAATTTCATTTGCCCAGACGAATGCAGTCTGGATAGACACAAAATGCTGCAGTAACTCAGCGGGACAGGCAGCATCTATGGAGAGAAGGAATGGGGGACGTTTCAGGTCGAGACCCTTCAAACAGCATTTTGTGTCTATCTTCAATGTAAACTAACATCTGCAGTTCCTTCCTACACTTGAATGCAGCCTGGCTTCTCTGGATTCTCAAGGGGCCATTGTCTTTAGACTTTGGCTGTTAACAATCTTTTAAATGAATGAATTGTGTGTTAGCATTCAGATGTTCATGTTGTCCTTCAAATAGTCCATCTATCTTCTAATATGTTATTGGCATCAATGCAGTTGTATGTTAGGTCAACGAACCTTTCTCATTATAATGAGTTGCAGCTTTATTTCTAACACATTAATGATATAATAACCAAAATCCCACCGTGCTAACCAGCCAGTTTGGAGATGAACACTAAAATGCATTCTGCAACTATTATTGTGAAAATGGATATTTCATTGCAGATGCCATTAATGTATCTTTTGCATGGTTTGTGTTTGAATCATTAGACAGGAAACAATCTCATCAATCAGAATCATTATGCTCGAGATGCCATCAAATCGCAACTTGTGGCGCTGAACGAGAAGTGGGAAGAGCTCCTCGATAAAATGGGGGAACGTGGAGATAAAATGAGGCAAGCTGGACAACAGGAGCAGCTGATGGAGCTCCTGCAGGTGAGGCTGGGTGCTTGAATCAGCATGAGCAGTGATGTTTCATGTAAGATCTGGACACATAAACCTGTGGCACAATGATGACCAAGGAGGTGTTTGCACCCATTCACATGAAGCACATGGAGAATCTGCATTAGCACCTGCTACTTGCTGAATGTGTGTTCCAGTATTTGCATGGCAGTAATGTTGTGTTCAGAATGTACATGCGAAGATGGGGGGTTAGGGGGAGAAGGGAGTAGAATAGGGTTAGGAGTAGGGTTGCCAATTGTCCCGTATTAGCCGGGACACCCCGTATTTTGGGCTAAATTGGTTTGTCCCGTAAGGGACCGCCCTTGTCCTGTATTTGACCGCTACTACTCGGGTCGAGGGGACTGTCGGGTCAGAGCGCCGCGTCCGGTCCCACATCACCAGTCCCGACGTAGTGCAGCCCATGGAGTGCAGCAGCAGCAGCGCCTCGCCCGTGGCCCCGTCGGTCGGCAGCCCGGCCAGCTGTCCGACCTTCGGACCTTCGCTTACCGCCGACACCACCACCCCCCCTCCTTCTCATGGCCGATCATCGGTTCATGAGTTGGACGGGGCGCCGGGCCAAAACTCCTCAGCTGGCCCGCCGGCTGGGCTTTGTGTACAGTCCAGCACCCGGGACAACTCATCATTCACCCAGACACGGCCCAGTCGGTCAACGAATTGCCGTGGGGAATTTGGCCCGTATTTTGACCTTTTGTCCCTTATTTGGGAGTGAGGAAGTTGGAAGGGAGAGATAGATCAGCAATGATTGAATGGCGGAGGAGACTTGATGGGCCGAATGACCTAATTCTGCTCCTGTCACATGATCTTATGAGTGTACATTTTAATGATTCAGGTCACCTAAACATCTTAGGTCCAATGATTTAAAGTAATAGTAGTCAAGGACAGATATTGCTCCTCATCCACTTTCACAGTAATTCCCCATATCTCAATTAATATATTTGAGGATTGAGCACCCGGAAATCTAAGATGACATTTTAAAAATTCCCACTCGCTCTGAAGCGTAAGACCAATTTTTTTTGTTGAATTCCAGTCCCTCAATTCTGACTTCCATCCAGAGAAACGGTTTCAGCATCTTTCGCAGCAGTTCATCTCAGAATGAGCTCATTCCCATTCTTCTACACTGCTGTGAGAATATGGCCAATGTGTTCCATTGCATTACAATGTTATCTCTTCTGCATCAGAGAGACCAAATGCAGGTGGGGCCATCACGAACCAACCTCCCTTCCATTATGCCTCACGCTGCCTTGGCAAGGCCAGCAGCATAATCAAGGACGAGTCGCAACCCAGCCACTCTCACTTCTCTCCTCTCCCCTCTCCCGTCAGGCAAAAGGTATAGAAGTGTGAAAACACACACCTCCAGATTCAGGGACAGTTTCTTCTCAGCACTGCTGAACTACTATCTACCTCTTTGGTGACCCTGGGACTATCTTAATCAAACTTACTGGCATTATCTTGCACTAAACGTTATTCCCTTATCATGTATCTATACACTGTAAATGGCCCCATTGTAACCATGTATTGTCTTTCTGCTGACTGGTTAGCATGCAGCACAAGCTTTTCGCTGTAGCTTGGTGCACGTGACAGTAAACTAAACCAGGGCTTCCCAACCTTTTCTGTCCCGTTTACCCCCGGCAACTTTAATAGCACATAACAATATTATTTCACTTATTTATTAACAACTAATGATGAACAGAACCAAACAGTTAGTCAATGAGATGAAATATGTACAGTAGACAATAGACAATAGGTGCAGGAGTAGGCCATTCAGCCCTACGAGCCAGCACTGCCATTCAATGTGATCATGGCGGATCATCCCCAATCAGTACCCCGTTCCTGCCTTCCCCCCATATCCCCTGACTCCGCTATTTTTAAAGCCCTATCTAGCTCTCTCTTGAAAGCATCCAGAGAACTGACCTCCACAGCCCTCTGAGGCAGAGAATTCCACACTCACAACTTTGTGTGAAAAAGTGTTTCCTCGTCTCCGTTCTAAATGGCTTACCCCTTATTCTTAAACTGTGGCCCCTGGTTCTGGACTCCCCCAACATCGGGAACATGTTTCCTGCTTCTAGCGTGTCCAAACCCTTAATAATCCTATATGTTTCAATAAGATTGCCTCTCATCCTTCTAAACTCCAGAGTATACAAGTACTACACTACAGAGTGTACAAATCCAGAATTAAAAAAATAAACCCCTTTGGGTAGGCGGAATTTACCCCAGTTTGGGAACCCTTGAACTAAACTGAACTATCCAAGGTCTAGTCAATAATATTTAATCTACTTTAGGCTCGGATTGTAATTGAATTTCCACTGACTCTTTCTCTTTCAAGGATGCCAAAGCAAAGCTTGACCAAATTGAGAAGATTCTCCAGAGCAATGACACGGGCCGTGATCTGCGATCGAGCAGGCGCTTACTGAAGGAACACAAATGGCTGGAGGGTGACATGCGAGAACTCGCCGAGAAAATGAACAGCATTGTCAATCGTGCCAAGAAGATGGCGACTGGTCACTTTGATTCACAGAGGATACTGGAACAGACGCAAAAACATCTAGACTGGTGAGGCTTGTTGGATTGGAAGGAGAGAAATTTGGAACGAGTGGTCGTATTGGGGCAAGTAATTGGTGCTTAAGGGGCATTGAAGGAGTAAGACATTAACACTATGACTGCCTTGGGAAAGCTTGAATGGAAAGTGTAGAATGGAGACACTGGTGTGTTGGAAGGAACTGCAGATGCTGGTTTACACCGAAGATAGACATAAAATGCTGGAGTAACTCAGCGAGACAGGCAGCATCCCTGAAGAGAAGGAATTGGTGGGGTTTCAGGTTCAGACCCTTCTAAACGTCACCCATTCCTTCTCTCCAGAGATGCTGCCTGTCCCACTGAGTTACTCCAGCACTTTGTGTCCATCTTCAATGGAGATATCAGGGTCTGGCTCTAGGGAATTGGACTGGGGAACAGATACCTGACCTCTGTGGTGCTGGCCACCTGGGGCTGGGATAGGGACATAGACAGATGGATGCAAGGAAGGGAGCGGAGATGATCATGCGCTGGCTCTGGGGATTGGACTGGTGAAACTGTTCTGAATCTTAGGATGGGTCCCTGCTACTTGGGATGTCAGGCGGCAGAATATGAATCCGGGTGCTCGGAATCTCTGGGAGTGGAATGGGATCCCAGTCCCCGGGATGTTGAGGAGAGGAACGAGGATCCTGCTGTCCAGGATGTCGGGGAGGGGAATGGGAATCTTGCTACCCAGGCCGTTGGGGAAAGGGAATGGGGGTCGATTTGGGAGGCAGCTTCTTGGAATCTCAGCCAGTGGAATGGGGAGGCCAGCTCTCAGTACGTGGGAAAAGGCTGACAATTTTGTCATCGGTCCCTGCAACATTTTCACCTCCCTCGTGCTTTCAAAATGTTCACTTGTTTAATTAGGAGTCTTCCACTTGGATTAGAGAGTGAATCGTTTTAAAGTTCCATGCAGTTGTACAGAGCCCTAGTGAGACCACACCTGGAGCATTGTGTGCAGTTTTGGTCCCCTAATTTCAGGAAGGACATTGTTGCTATTGAGGGTGTGCAGCGTAGGTTTACAAGGTTAATTCCCGGGATGGCGGGACTGTCATATGCTGAGAGAATGGAGTGGCTGGGCTTGTACACTCTGGAGTTTAGAAGGATGAGAGGTTTTCTCATTGAAACATAAGATTGTTAAGGGTTTGGACACGCTAGAGGTAGGAAACATGTTCCCGATGTTGGGGGAGTCCAGAACCATGGGCCACAGTTTAAGAATAAGGGGTAAGTCATTTAGAACGGAGACGAGGAAACACTTTTTCTCACAGAGAGTGGTGAGTCTGTGGAATTCTCTGCCTCAGAGGGCGGTGGAGGCCGGTTCTCTGGATACTTTCAAGAGAGAGCTAGATAGGGCTCTTAAAGATAGCGGAGTCAGGGGATATGGGGAGAAGGCAGAAACTGGGTACTGATTGGGGATGATCAGCCATGATCACATCGAATGGCAGTGCTGGCTCAAAGGGCCTACTCCTGCACCTATTATCTATGACTTAATGCTCTTGTTCCCATTTCCCTGTCTGCACAGGTTTGAATCACTCAAGATACCTCTGAAACAGAGAAGGAAACTCCTGGAAGCAATGGTGGCCCTATACGAGTTCCACCACAACAGTGATTTAGAGATGAAGTGGATTGCTGAACGCATGCCCAATGCTTCTTCAAGTAACTTTGGCAATTCTGTGGACGCGGCTCAGAGCTTGCTACAGAAACAGAAGGTTGGGCTTTCTTTGATGTTAACCAGGCCATGAGTCTTTTTATCTTTTTCTTGGATGAAAAATAATTTATTTGATTAAGTAGCAATGTTACAAAATTTTGAGATTTTAAAAATCAAGTCTGCAATTTATCCCATCAGATAAAGCATAAAAATAAGTTTAATTTGACACCTAATTCACTTTCATATCTCAAGTATTTAAAAAGTTATGGCCATTTTCATACTCGGAAATTAGCATCTTGTTCCCTATTGATTTTCTATGGACATAACAAAAAAGCTGTGATCGAGGACAGTCAAAAGCCCATAACTTTCTTAAAAATTAAGAGAACTGAATGAAATTTTCAGTTATCATAGATTGAAGCATTCTGAAACAAATATAAAATAATCTTACTTGGATGACCTGAAATTAAAGCATATAATTAGTTAGTTACCCAATTGTAGCTAATTTCAAACTTCAATTACTTGATCTAAACATCTATC
This sequence comes from Amblyraja radiata, assembly GCF_010909765.2. Taxonomy (NCBI): domain Eukaryota; kingdom Metazoa; phylum Chordata; class Chondrichthyes; order Rajiformes; family Rajidae; genus Amblyraja; species Amblyraja radiata. Next base: position 6,853,091 of record NC_045964.1, on the reverse strand, counting down.
CATTTCTTAATAAATGATTAACATTTTTAAATAGCCTAAGTGTCCAAATAATATTCACAAATAATTCACAATAAAACATGATTTTAAAATCTAATTTACATTAATTTATAGGCCAAATGGAAGGAATTTAGTGTTCAATCGCTGTAAATTAAAGTCCATTTAAATCAGCTTTCCAGTGGGATCCTGTGAACGCGCTGGTTTAGAAAGTTCACATTGCGGTAGATTTGTGCCCTCAAATGCCCAGAAAAATACTGCGGGATATAATGGGGCCCAAATTAGCTACTCGCAACATTAAACTTTGTATAAAGGGATCTTAAGAAGCCCTTTTTAACGTAAAAATAAACAGCCTACCTTCCGTTGTCCCCTGTATGAGATCCGACCCGTTGTCGGCGGTCGCGGGTTTAGAGGTTAATTTTTAACCTACTATAACAAGTAAATAAAGCCCTTAAACTAAAAATAGCTCCAGCTACGGAATCTTCCAGCGATTTTTCGTTAATAATTAACTAGGCTGAAAAACCTCGATTTGAACAGCCTAGGGAAAATCGCGTTTTAAACCCGCCCCCCTCTAAACGGCGCCAAAATCGCGCACACGGGCTGGGACAGATTTTCAGCGATCTTCAGGTAGGCTTTGCAACATACCTAGATTAAGGGCCTGTCCCACTTGGGCGTCATTTGCGCTTCTCGTAGATGGCGTGCGAGGATTTTGAGCATCCCAAAATCCTGGGGTGCCGCGCACTCACCGCGCGTCACTGCCTACGTCACCACGTCTCACCACGCGCATAATGCACGCAATACACGCATTACGCGCGCGTCAATGCATGTGTCTTGCGTCATGATGTGTAAATGATGTTGCCTAAATGACGCACAAATAACGCCCTTTACGAACACGATACAAAAACCAAAACAAAAAAAACAGTGGTGACACACCCACCACCATATTACAAAATCATCAAATTATTCAGACACTAAATACCAAACACCTACGTTACAAATATACTAAATAACTACTGTACCACTATGTCCCTCTCTAACATCACCCGGGCGCAGACGTAAGCCCGGTAAAGGGGCAAGCATTTGCCTGGCGCCGTGACTCGCAGATGGCCAGCTTGGCCAGGACCATGGTCTAGGTCTAGGGAGGTTTCCAGACCCAGTTAAGGACCTGTCCCACTGTACGAGCTAATTCAAGAGTTCTCCTGAGTTTCCCCTGATTCAAACTCGGAGAATTACGGTAATAGCCGCTCGTAGGTACTCGGGGCCCTCGTGGATATTTTTCAACATTTTGAAAAATCTTCACAAGTCTTCACGAGCTTACCGCGTTTCCCAAGTACCTGCCGTTAGCGTTACGACCCGCTAAGAGACGTCCCGAGCTCCGACGTACCCGCTACGTACATTCTACGGGCTTACCACGAGTTTGATTTTTTTTAAGCTTGGGAGAGCTCTTGTATTACCTCGTACAGTGGGACAGGCCCTTTAGTGGGGCTTTTCTCTTGGCTCTGTTTGGATATTAGTTCATGTTGAACACCAATTTTCCGGCCACTGATGGTCCGTCCATCCCGACAATCCGGACAAAATTACAAGAATTCAACTAAAATTCCCTGATTTGATTGCAACATGCGCCTTAATTTAGTTCAACAAAGAAACTGACAAGACGGCACTGTGAATGGCGAGCGCTCTTCCTGCTTGTGTCCCTCCAATGTGAAAGAATCAACTATGCTCTTAATCTTCTCCCCCAACTGTTTCACAAAGACAATACAGTAAATCCTTGTTTTAAGGACCCCCCTTGTAACAGATGCTGGACATAGGGACGGACCTGCCGACCCATCCCCGGCTCACACGGTCTCCCCGCCCGTTTAGACCCCCTGGGTTCCGACGCCACTCCCGACTGGCAAAGTGAACCAGCGAGCCCTTCTTCACCCACCGAAAGGACACACAATGCCGGAGTAATTCAGCGGGTCAGATATCTCTGGAGCAAAGATCTTAGAGCGGAGCTCTGGAGAACACGGATAGGTGACGTCTGGACCTGCCCTCAGACTGATTCAGTCAGCTGAGTTACTCCTGCACTTTGTGTTTCAGTGCATCCCTTAAGTCACCACGAGGTTCCCTCCCCTCTCACCTGCTGTCGCTTCTAAGGTGGAGTATGTCGGCGACTCCAGGAGCGAAGGAGGAGGAGGGGGCGGGAGGAGGGGGCGGGAGGGGGGTGGAGATGGCGATGTTGGGGGGAGGAGGGGGCAACCTGGAGGTTGGAAGACGGGGCTACCCCCTTCCAACTGGTTTAAGTTAGTTTAGAGATACAGGCCCTTGCGCCCACCGGGTCCGTGCCGACCAGCGATCCCCGCGCACTGACACTATCCTACACACACTACGGACAATTTTTACATTTAACAAGCCAATTAACCTATAAACCTGTAAGTCTTTGGAGTGTGGGAGGAAACTGAAGATCTTGGAGAAAACCCACGCCGGTCACGGGGAGAACGTACAAACTCCGTGGTTCTGTGATTCTGGAATTGGTCAGGCTCATTTCCCTGTCCTTCATTGTTCCATGCCTGCGCTAGGCCGTTCTTTTCCCATCTCCACCCCGCGTGACGTGCAGGCTTGTTATTTGGTCCGTTTGTAACCATAGACCTTTCTGCTGGTGCAGGAGTTGCAGGTTGAAGTGAAGACCCATAAGCAGCAGATCCAGAAGGTACTGGAGGCTGGCAAGCGTATGATCAGCTCTCAGCACTTCATGGCCCACGGCATTGAGGGCCAGTGCACGGAGCTGCAGAGCAGCTGGGAAGGACTGGAGAGGGCCTGTGACGACAGGGGGAAGAAATTGCAGCGATCGGTGCAGTTCAACCAGGTAAGCTGAGTCATGGAGAGCCGTCTATGACGGGACATGTGCGACCCAAAACCCTCCTTCTAACAACCAATACACAATGCTGCTGAACAACGACATCTCCAGCACAATTGCTCATAATAACAGTAACTAATACATAGTCATAGAGTCATACAGTACAGCATGGAAACAGGCCCTTCGGTCTAACTTGCCCGTGCCGATTAACAGTAACTTATCCTTGTATATGAATCTAGTTCCTTGCAGATGTTTCCGAACTGGACACCTGGGCATCAGAAAAACTTCAACTTGTGTCAAGCGAAGATTGTGGGAAGAATGAAGCTGTTACTCAGAAGCTGGTCAAGAACCACAGGGTAAGCATCATCTTAATTAAAGGACGCCTTGGTTTCTGCATTTCCAAATACACTTCCAGAGAGAGAACCTGCTCAAAATAATAGAAAATAAATATTGCGACACTCCAATTAGTAAATCCAGATGTTATTTATAATCTAGTGAATCTTCTGTGGCGCTATGGAGTCCAAGCATCACCGAGTCAAAAAGAACAGAAACAGGCCCTTTGTTCCTGCTTGCCCATGCTGACCAAGGTGCCATCTACACTAGTCCCACCTGCCCATGCTGACCAAGGTGCCATCTACACTAGTCCCACCTGCCCATGCTGACCAAGGTGCCATCTACACTAGTCCCACCTACTCATGCTGACCAAGGTGCCATCTACACTAGTCCCACCTACCCATGCTGACCAAGGTGCCATCTACACTAGTCCCACCTACCCATGCTGACCAAGGTGCCATCTACACTATTCCCACCTACTCATGCTGACCAAGGTGCCATCTACACTAGTCCCACCTGCCCATGCTGACCAAGGTGCCATCTACACTATTCCCACCTACCCATGCTTGGCCTACATCCCTCTCAACCTTTCCTCTCCATGTGTCTGTCCAAATACATTTTAATATGAATCTGTTGCTCTGAACAGTTGGTAAGATTCAGTCTGACTTTGCTGTTTGCTTTATCTGACTTTTACTTACATAATTGGGTCGGCACGGTGCCGCAGAGGTAGAGCTACTGTGCCAGAGACCCAGGTTCGATCCTGACTACGGGTGCTTGTCTGTGCTGAGTTTGTACGTTCTCTCAGTGACCCGCGTGGGTTTTCTCTGAGAACTTCGGTTCCCTCCCACACTCCAAAGACGTACTGGTTTGTAGGTTAATTGGCTTGGGTTTGTATACTTGGTATAAGTGTAAATTGTCCCGAGTGTGTGTCGGATGGTGTTAATATGCGATGATCGCTGGTCGGCGCGGAGTCAATGGGCTGAAGGGCCTGTTTCCGCGCTGTATCTCTAAACTAAACATAACTAAACTCTTTACTTGTTGTTATCTACAATGCCACTCGTGAAAATTCTTCACAGGAATATAAATGGCTGAGTATTCTGTGCATTTGCCCCAGCGTGTCTGGAAGTTACTGGGCATCTATGGAGTTTAGGATAAACTTGTCAGGCAGTCCTTCAGAATCAAGGAAGTGCTTCCACTCCAGTCTGAGGGCTCTGAGGTAGCTGACGAGTTCAATTTGGGAACCAACGTGTCTGAAGAAGGGACTCGACCCCAAACGTCGCCCATTCCTTCTCTCCAGACATGCTGCCTGACCCGCTGAGTTACTCCAGCATTTTGAGTCTATCTTCGGTTTAAACCAGCATCTGCAGTTCACTCCTAGGCAATTTGATGGGGTAGATTATTTGCGGGACTATGTACTCCTGCAGTTTTAGCATGGCCATGAGCTCCTGCCAAAGACATCCAAGGTGCTCAACGTAATCTTCTTCATATCTTCATGTGGAGAGGATGTTTCCACTAGTGGGAGAGTCTAGGACTAGTCGTAGCCTCAGAATTCAAGGACGTTCCTTAATGCCCCTGTCCCACTTAGGAAACCTGAACGGAAACCTCTGGAGACTTTGTGCCCCACCCAAGGTTTCCGAGCGGTTCCCGGAGGTTTTTGTCAGTCTCCCTACCTGCTCCCACTACCTGCAACCTCCGGCAACCACCTACAACCTCCGGGAACCGCACGGAAACCTTGGGTGGGGCGCAAAGTCTCCAGAGGTTTTCGTTCAGGTTTCCTAAGTGGGACAGGGGCATAAGGAAGGAGATGAGGAGGAATTTCTTTAGTCAGAGGGTGGCGAATCTGTGGAATTCTTTGCCACAGAAGACTGTGGAGGCCAAATCAATGGATATTTTTAAGGCAGAGATAGGCAGATTCTTCATTAGTACAGGTGTCAGGGGTTATGGGGAGAAGGTAGGAGAATGGGGTTAGGGGGGAGAGAAATGATTGAATGACGGAGCAGACTTGATGGGCCGAATGGCCTAATTCTGGTCCGATCACTTATTACCTTATTTTCAGTGGTCATGAGCCAGGGATTCCTTGAGCTGATGAAGATTTAGATAGAGTGAAGGAAATGTTGAGAACCCGCTTGGAGCTATTTTTGTGTGGTCACATTGGATTTCTCAGCCTCAACAGCTGAAATGCAATGTTTTTGGCACGCGTTGCCAGACCAAGGAGCAAAGGAGCAATGTGATGAATATCGTGCTTGGGGCCCTCAGCAACTGAATGGGCGGTTGGCAAGTCCACAAAGCGGGGTAATCGTCTTTCCGAACCGTCTTTTGGGAATTGTATGGCGTGAGCAGACCGAATGAGCCGGGACTGAAAATGTAGTTGGTCAACTGCAATGAGGCAATTAGTTATGTTGCAATAATAACAGATATGTAATAATAATAATAATAATAAATTTTATTTAATGGGCGCCTTTCATACATCTCAAGGACACCTTACATAGTAATCGGAATAAAAACATATAATCGGAATAAAACAAGTAATTAAAGACATCACAGTGACACAAATTAAAAACAGAATTCAATCCAAAAACAGAAAATCAAAAACACAGTGTGAAAAGAGAGCAGCGGCAGCCAAAGCGCGCCAGCGTCCACTCTCTCTTCACGGCAGCCATCTTGGACACAGACCTACAGGACTACAATGTACTCAAATGCAAACCAGGCAATTACTGCAAATATGTCATCATACTTTACAAGCACCTTCACACACGTGTTTGGTTTTGTATAATAGACAATAGACAATAGGTGCAGGAGTAGGCCTTTCGGCTCTACGAGCCAGCACCGCCATTCAATGTGATCATGGCTGATCATCCACAATCAGTACCCCGTTCCTGCCTTCTCCCCATATCCCCTGACTCCGCTATTTTTAAGAGCCCTATCTACCTTTCTCTTGAAAGCATCCAGAGAACCCGTCTCCACCGCCCTCTTTAGGCAGAGAATTCCACAGACTCACCACTCTCTGTGGGAAAAAATGATTCCTCGTCTCCGTTCTAAATGGCTTACTCCTTATTCTTAAACTGTGGCCCCTGGTTCTGGACTTCCCAGACATCGGGAACATGTTTCCAGCCTCTAGCGTATCCAAGCCCTTAACAATCTTATATGTTTCAATGAGATGCCCTCTCATCCTTCTAAACTCCAGAGTGTACAAGCCCAGCTGCTCCATTCTCTCAGCATATGACAGTCCTGCCATCCCGGGAATTTACCTTGTATTCTGTCAAACGTTTCAGACCATTCATCCCTCTTTCCCATACCCAGCCTTTTGTTTCCTTTCCTACCCTGCTCCCTCCCCCTCCCTGCACCTCCGTACACATCACGCACACATATCCCTGTTTTTTGTCCCTATGTGCCCTCCTTTCCCATCCCTCAAACCATATTCCCATTTCCCATGGCATCGCTGACACTTTTCCAATCCCATGACTTGCTATTGAGGGAGTGCAGCGTAGGTTGGAATGGAATGGAATGCTATTTGGAATGGAACCAGGTTAATTCCCAGGATGGCGGGATTGTCATATGTTGATAGAATGGAGCGACTGGGCTTGCATACACTGCAATTTAAGATGAGAGGGGATCTTATCGAAACGTAAGATTATTAAGGGATTGGACACGCTAGAGGCAGGAAACATGTTCCCGATGTTGGGGGAGTCCAGAACCAGGGGCCACAGTTTAAGAATAAGGGGTAGGCCATTTAGAACATAGATGAGGAAAAACGTTTTCACCAAGAGAGTTGTGAATCTGTGGAATTCACTGCTTCAGAAGGCGGTGGAGGCCAATTCTCTGGAGGCTTTCAAGAGAGAGTTAGATAGAGCTCTTAAAGATAGTGGAGTCAGGGGATATGGTGAGAAGGCAGGAACGGGGTACTAATTGGGGATGATCAGCCATGATCACATTGAATGGTGGTGCTGGCTCGAAGGGCCGAATGGCCTCCTCCTGCACCTATTGTCTATTGTCTATTCACTCATATCAATATTCATTTTCCCATTTACAGTTCCCTCTATCTTTCCTTCTGCCGTCTCTTCCCCTCTCCTTTTCCCACCTTCCCCCTTCCCTTTAGGACGACAGATGGCACAATGGGCTAAGTGTTCGGCTGGCGACCGGAAGCTAGCCGGTTCGAATCCCGCTTGGAGTGCATACTGTCGTTGTGTCCTTGGGCAAGACACTTCACCCACCTTTGCCTGTGTGTGAATGTGTGTGAATGATTGGTGGTGGTCGGAGGGGCCGTAGGCGCAGATTAGCAGCCACGCTTCCGTCAGTCTGCCCCAGGGCAGCTGTGGCTACAGAAGTAGCTTACCACCACCGAGTGTGACTGAGGAGTGAATGAATAATGCGATGTAAAGCGCCTTGAGTATTCTAGAAAGGCGCTATATAAATCCCATCCATTATTATTATTATACTCCTATCCTTCCCTTCTTGAAAATAGGCTTGCACTTCCCACATCGCTCATTAGATCGGCACGGTGGCGCAGCGGTAGAGTTGCTGCCTTACAGCGCCAGAGACCCGGGTTCAATCCTGACTACAGGTGCTGTCTGTACGGAGTGTGTACGTTCTCCCCGTGACCTGCGCTGGGTTTTCTCCGCGTGCTCCAATTTCCTCCCACATTCTAAAGACCTACAGGTTAATAGGTTAATTGGCTTCCGTAAAATGTAAATTGTCCCTCATTTGTAGGATAGTGCTAGTGAGCAGGGTGATCGCTGGTCGGCGTGGGCCTAGTGAGCCGAAAAGCCTGTCTCCACACTGTATCTTTGAAGTAATGTCTAAAGCCCATATCTTCTCCTGCCCTTCTCATTTTCTCCCCCATTAAAGAGTCCCAAGGCCTTTTCACCCAGGGAAAGAGCCCAACAAAGGAAACATGTATTGGTATCATAGTGGTGCAGCTTTTGAGCTGCTGCCTCACAGCGCCAGAGACATGGGTTCGATCCTGACCTCAGGTGCTGGCTGTGTGGCATTTGTACGTTCTCTCTGTGACACGTGGGTTTCCTCTGGGTGCTCCGGTTTGCTCCCTCACCCCAAAGATGTGCAGGTTTGTAGGTTAATAGGCTTCTGTTAATTGCCCCTCGTGTGTACGATACGAAACTGGAATAACATGGAAATGGTGTACGGTGATCGATGGTCAGCATAGACAGGGTGGGCCAAAGGGCTTTTTTCCCACACTGTATCTCTAGATTGAACTAAATTAAGCTGGTTGCTATCCGACTGGAAGGGAATACTCGTTTTATTCAATGGTACACAAAACATACTCACGTATAGATTATTTCCTTGTGGATGCAAAACTAATCTCCTATACTATGAACCCTAAATATCACACCAATACGATTTCAGATCACTCCCCGCTATCTTTCTTTTTAAAACTGGAAGGAATGTCTAAGAATAAATCATTTTGGAGGTTTAATTCGCAAATTTTAAAAGACCCGCAAGGGAGTATATATCTAAAACAACAGATGGACTTATTTTTTGAGACAAACGATACACCAGATATATCTGTATTATATATATATATCTGAAACCAGTCTGAAGAAGGGTTTCGGCCCGAAACGTCGCCTATTTCCTTCGCTCCATAGATGCTGCTGCACCCGCTGAGTTTCCCCAGCAATTTTGTGTACCACCAGATATATCGCCCATTTTATTATGGGAACCCTTCAAAGCATTTATTAGAGGAGTCATGATCTCATACCAAGCTTTTCAAAACAAAAAGAATAAGAACGAACAAAGACAATTAGAAGAACAAATCAGACAACTAGATATAGATAATGCTAAAGATCCAACTATGGATAAACATAATAAAATATTAATATTGAAATTTAAACTAAATAAGTTATTATCAGATAAAGTTATAAGACTATTCCAAATTACAAAACAGGAACATTTTGAATTCGGGGATAAACCCCACAAACTTCTGGCACGCCAACTGAAAAAACGGGAAAAAGACCACGCAATTTTAAAGATTAAATCAGATAGAGGGGAATTATTAACACTACCCAATGATATCAATAAAAGATTTGTTCAATTTTACCAGAATTTATACACATCCAAAACGCTAACAGACAATAACAAAGTTTCAAAATAGCTTACAGAAAAATTTAAATAATTGGGAATTGAAATTACTAGAAATTATCAAGCTATGTTGAATGCCAATTATAGTCCCTTACTTAAGAAATTAAATACTTTAATCAAATTCTGGAAAACGCTCCCGATGTTTTTAATAGGTCGAATAAATGCTATAAAAATTATCTTTCTACCACAAATCCTATATCTATTTCAATCAATCCCTTTATACCTTCCAAAAACGTTTTTCAAAAAACTGGACTCAGACATCACAAATTTTATATGGGTCTATAAATCCCACAGAATACAAAGAACACATCTGAGCAAACCCAAAGAGCTGGGTGGTCTAGCACTCCCTAACTTTATGTACTATAATTGGGCAGTAAATATTAAAAATATGATTCACCTGCTGGACAACTCTGCCCAGCAGACGGACTGGATTGTAATGGAGAGAGAGGACTGTTCCCCGTGTAATATAGGAGCGACTCTCCTCTCACCAATGATCCTGGATAACACAAATTACAATAAAAATCCAATTATACATAGCACAATTAGAACTTGGAAACAATTAAAACAGAATCTAAAATTAAGAAATTTATCTCTTTTATCTCCAATAGTTAATAACCCGTCGTTTAAACCTTCTATTATAGATAAATCATTTACACAATGTGAAAGAATAGGAATCAAAATGCTTGGAGACTTGTATGAATTTGGAAAATTACTATCATTCCAACAATTACAATTGAAATATAATTTGAGAAATAATCAATATTTTAAATATTTTCAAATATGTGACTATCTGAAAAAATATATAAAAGACTATCATAATATGCCTCCAGACTTACTGGACGAAGCAATGAAGCCAAAGGCAGAATCAGCAAACTTAATATCATACTTATATAACACTATTTTAAATATAGAAATACCTACAACTGACGGTATTAGAAGAGACTGGGAACAAGAACTAGCTATAAAAAGTTCAAAAGAGAGCTGGGATAAACACTTACTATATGTGCATAAATGCTCGATCAACGTAAGACATACTCTAATTCAATTCAAAACATTACATAGACTATACTATTCAAAAACCAAAATAAATAAACTTTTCCCTAACGTCTCACCCATCTGTGATAAATGCCGATCTCAAGAAGCTACCATAGCGCACTCATTTGTTTTTTGTATAAAAATTCAAAAATTCTGGACCGAAATCTTTGAAATCTTCACAAAATTATTTAAAATAAAATTGATACCAAAAGCAGAATGGATTATCATTGGAATAATGGAAGGTAGCCCTGAACTAATCGTGTTTCAAAAGAATTTATTTAATTACGGGCTAATAACGGGAAAAAAACTTATACTCAAATGCTGGACAAACACTCCTATACCAACAATAAATATGTGGATTTCAAATATGTTCGAAACATTACACCTGGAAGATATGAGACTCCTCCTTGCAGGCAAAGCAGACCACTTCCAAAAGACGTGGTCTGCATTTATTGACTTACTACAAGTATAAGGTGCAACAGTAATTTAAAAAATAAATGGTGCCAGGATCTGGTAACGGGGGATGAAAAATATGAAGTTGGTATATCCCTTTTTGCGTGTTTTTTTTAATAATAGAGCGATTGTTTCTCTTTCTTTCTTTTCTAGGGTCTATTTCTTAACTTTCTTCTCTAACTCTTTGTATAATGGGCTTTTTTTTTCAACACTTTCTTGCACTATCACGACTCTTTCTCACTTTCCTTACTTCCTTTATTTCTATCTTTCTTAAAGCTAAAAAAATAAAGGGGTACAACAAATGTAATAAGATATATGTGGTGTGTATTACTGTAACTTATTGTACTAGCCCGTCTTAACCTACCTGATCTCCCGGTGGCTCAGCACTTCAACTCCCCCTCCCATTCCCAATCTGACCTTTCTGTCCTGGGCCTCCTCCATTGTCAGAGTGAGGCCAAGAGCAAATTGGAGGAACAGCTCGGGTAGTTTACACCCCAGCGGTATGAACATTGACTTCTCTAACTTCAGATAGCCCTTGCTTTCTCTCTCCATCCCCTCCCCCTTCCCAGTTCTCCCACTAGTCTCACTGTCTCTGCCTACATTCTATCTTTGTCCCGCCCCCTCCCAGTCAGAAGAAGGGTCTCGACCTGAAATGTCGCCCATTCCTTCTCTCCAGAGACGCTGCCTCACCCGCTGAGTTACTCCAGCATTTTGTGTCTACCTTCGATTTTTCCAGCATCTGCAGTTCTTTCTTAAATAAATAGATCATTGTTAGTGAGGCGGAGGTAACAACAAAGCAAACAGAGGTAAAATGTAGTTGGAGATAGTAAGACTGGTTGGAGAATGACAGTCCTGCCCCAATTCAGTGTGTTAGCCATAGTTAAAGGTTTTTGTATGTGGTCAGCATATTCTGTCTGCAGCATGTGGAATGGGAGGAACTGTCACCCATATGCTAGACACAAAATGTTGGAGAAACTCAGTGGGTGAGGCAGTCTCTCTGGAGTGAAGGAATGGCAGACGTTTCGGGTCGAGACCCTTTGGACAGATCTATCACCATATACTGGATTTACTTCCTGTACCACATGTGGATAAATGTGAGGTTATCCACTTTGGTGGCAAAAACAGGAAAGCAGACTATTATCTAAATGGTGGCCGATTAGGAAAAGGGGAGATGCAGCGAGACCTGGGTGTCATGGTACACCAGTCATTGAAAGTAGGCATTCAGGTGCAGCAGGCAGTGAAGAAAGCGAATGGTATGTTAGCTTTCATAGCAAAAGGATTTGAGTATAGGAGCAGGGAGGTTCTACTGCAGTTGTACAGGGTCTTGGTGAGACCACACCTGGAGTATTGCGTACAGTTTTGGTCTCCAAATCTGAGGAAGGACATTATTGCCATAGAGGGAGTGCAGAGAAGGTTCACCAGACTGATTCCTGGGATGTCAGGACTGTCTTATGAGGAAAGACTGGATAGACTTGGTTTATACTCTCTAGAATTTAGGAGATTGAGAGGGGATCTTATAGAAACTTATAAAATTCTTAAGGGGTTGGACAGGCTAGATGCAGGAAGATTGCTCCCGATGTTGGGGAAGTCCAGGACAAGGGGTCACAGCTTAAGGATAAGGGGGAAATCCTTTAAAACCGAGATGAGAAGAACTTTTTTCACACAGAGAGTGGTGAATCTCTGGAACTCTCTGCCACAGAGGGTAGTCGAGGCCAGTTCATTGGCTATATTTAAGAGGGAGTTAGATGTGGCCCTTGTGGCTAAGGGGATCAGAGGGTATGGAGAGAAGGCAGGTACAGGATACTGAGTTGGATGATCAGCCATGATCATATTGAATGGCGGTGCAGGCTCGAAGGGCCGAATGGCCTACTCCTGCACCTATTTTCTATGTTTCTATGTTTCTATGTTTACCACAATCGAGCTGGATGTTGTTTTATTTCACTGTACAATGTAAACATAACTTCTTCCCACATCAGCACCCGTTATATTCTTTCATCTGCTCAAATGTTTTCAGTCTCTCAAGGGACAGATCCAGAATACCCATGGCCTTGCCAAGGAGCTGCAAAAGAATTCCCAGGAGCTTCCGCTCCGAGGGCTCATCACGTTTGACATGGTAGATGAGCCTCAGGAGCACCTTCGACAGCGGCTGAAGGAGCTGCAGGATCTTTGGTCCACCAGGTACGTGGACGGGGAACCCACCAAGCCCTTTCTCACCTCATGCATTCTGTCTGGCTGATAACTGCTTTACCAGAATCATAAAACACAGAAGCAATCCCTGTGGCAGACCACATCCTTGCTGGCTGTTCTACCTGTCTGAATCTAAGCCGTCTGTGCCATAACACCTCAAGTATTTGCCGAGATGCTCAAATATTGTGAGAATATCAAGTCAAGTCAAGCCAAGAGAGTTTATTGTCATGTGTCCCAGATAGGACAATGAAATTCTTGCTTTGCTTCAGCACAACAGAGGCATAAATACAGAACAGATCAGTGTGTCCATATACCATTATATAAATATATACACTCATCAATAAATAAGCAGATAAAGTGTAAATAAACAGATATTGGTCTATTAATGTTCAGAGATTTGTTTCAGTTGAGTTTAATAGCCTGATGGCTGTGGGGAAGTAGCTATTTCTGAACCTGGACGTTGTAGTCTTCAGGCTCCTGTACCTTCTACCTGAATGTAGCGGGGAGATGAGTGTGTGGCCAGGATGGTGTGGGTCCTTGATGATGCTGCCAGCCTTTTTGAGGCAGCGACTGCGATAGATCCCCTCGATGGTAGGGAGGTCAGAGCCGATGATGGACTGGGCAGTGTCTGGGCAATATCTGCATACACTACTAGTTCAGACACCATATTCCACACTCCAACCACCCTCCATGTAAAATAAATTCCCCCAAACCCTCTCCAAACCTATCTCTCTGACCTCAAGTCTTAAACAACCCCATCATGGCAAGAATGGGGTTGTTTGCTATTGACCCTATCTATAGTTCAAGTTCAAGTTCAAATTTATTCTCACATGTACCAACTAGGGTACAGTGATATTTGAGCTACCACACAGCAACAAGACACACAGCCACATAAAATAAAATTTAACATAAACTTCCACCACAGCGGAATCCACATTCCTCACTGTGATGGAAGGTAATAAAGTTCAATCATCTTCCTCTTTGTCCTTGTTCACCCGTGATCGGGGCTGTTGAACCCTCCGCAGTCGCCGCTGCCCTCGCGTGGATACTCTGGCGTCGGGATGGATCGGAACACTCCACGGCATGGAGCTCCCGAGTCAGCCTCTTCTTCCCGGCTTCACGGTCTTAAAGTCTACAGGCTCTTCCACAGGCGATCCTCGGCAAAGGATCACAGGCTCCTTTGATGTTAAAGCCCCTCATAACTATATATCTGCTCTTTCTGCTCAGGGTAAAAGAAAATCAGCCTCCCCGGTCTTTCCTTATTGCTGAAATGCTGCAATAAAGGCAGGCATCCATATGCCTTCTTCACCACTTTATCCACCTGTACGGCAACTTTCAAAACCAGTAACCCTCAAGGACTCCCTCTGCATCAGTATCCCATGGCCCTTACAATCCTACACTTATCTGCTTACCCAAACTGCATTTGCCAATTAAATTCCATGTAGCATGGATTGCCCCAAACATTCCAGCTGATCTTTAACATCCCTATATGTAACCTCTTGGCTATCTATAACACCACCAAGTTTCATTTCATCAACAAGTCATATCATTGTATCATTAACTTTGACGTTTTGCCCTTCTATACAAGTTAAACTATGATATATCTATGCTGATGCAAAATCCAGGACAGTCCGGCAACAATAGCTCTCTTCCTTTCTGAAGATAGTTTCTCCGTGTTCATAAGTGAGGTCATAGGTAGTGAGCAGAATAAGTAATGAGCAGAATTAGGCCATTCGGATATTCAAGTCTACTCTGCCATTCAATCATGGCTGATCTATCTCTCCCTCCAAACCCTATTCTCCTGCCTTCTCCCCATAACCTCTGACACCCATAGTGATCAAGAATCTAGTTATCTCTGCCTTAAAAATATCCACTGACTTGGCCTTCACACCCTAGTGTGGCAAATAATTCCACAGATTCATCACCCTCTGATTAAAGATATTACTTCTCATATCCTTCCTAAAGGAACATCCTTTAATTCTGAGGCTATGACTTCTGGTCCTCGACACTCTCACTAGTGGAAACATCAACTTCATCCAAGCCTTTCACTATTTTGTATGTTTCAATGAGGTCCCCCCTCATCTTTCTAAACTCCAGCGAGTACAGGCCCAGCGCCGTCAACGCTCATCATAGGTTAACCCACTCATTCCTGGAATCATTTTTGTAAACCTCCTCTGGACCCCCTCCAACACCAACTCATCCTTCTTCAGATATGGTGCCCATAATTGCCGTGTACACTTTAGGTTGAATAAATGTGACGTTGATGTTTTGTGGCTGATTTGATGGGGAACGTGCTCAATTTGCAGGATGCAGAAGCTGGAACAAACGCTGGTATTCCATGAGTGTGTGCGGGAAATGGGGGAGCTCGAGGAATGGATCGCACAGCAGTTTCAGGCGGCCAGCTCTGAGGATTATGGAAATGATCACCAACATATCCTGGTAAAAATGGCTTCAGCCCTTATCACTTGTGTGACTGCCCCTTTAACCGTTAATTCCTTCTTCACAGCTCCCTCGCCATTAAAAAAAAAAAATGACCAGAAATATTATTCAATTGGTTACAATACTATTTACGAAACTAAACAATTCAACCAAACCCACCACCATAGTATGGGCGGTCACGGTGGCGCAGCGGTAGAGTTGCAGCCTTACAGCGAACTCAGCGCCGTAGACCCGGGTTCGATCCCGACCACGGGTGCAGTCTGTACGGAGTTTGTACGTTCTCCCGTGGGTTTTCTCCGAGATCTTCGGTTTCCTCCCACACTCCAGAGACGTACAGGTTTGTAGGTGAATTGGCTTGGTAAATGTAAAAATTGTCCCTAGTGGGTGTAGGATAGTGTTAGTGTGCGGGGATCGCTGGTCGGCGCGGACCCGGTGGGCCGAAGGGCCTGTTTCCGCGCTGTATCTTTAAACTAAACTAAATTACAAGTAAAACAAAGAATTCTTGAATAACTATTTCCCCATCCTTATTAAGGAAGCATTCCACCCCCCGCGGTGCCCAGCGGTCCTGGATATACCCCAGGGTGCCCGTGACAATGCGTAGTCCCTCTCTAGTACCACCCGGGCGCGGACGTAACCCCGGAATAGGGGCAGGCATTGAACTCGGGCAGAGCCCTCTTCCGCCTGGCCCCCTCACCATTGATTCTGAACAGACAGCGGAAGACTACAGTCCCACATGTTGGTCTTCAAGTGTTTGATTTATTTAGTTTAGTTTAGTTTAGGGATGCAGCATAGAAACAGGCCTGTCAGCCCACCTAGGCCGTGCCAATCAACACTCACACATTAGTACATTAGTTCTATCCTACACACTCGGGACAATTTACAGAAGCCAATTAACCTGCACATCTTGTGGGAGGGAACCAGCGCACGTGGGGACAGGGAGAACATACAAACTCCGTACAGACAGCACCTGGAATCAGGATGGAACCTGGGTCTCTGGTGCTGTGAGGCAGCAACTCTACCGCTCTGCCACTGTACTAGTCTGATATGTTATTTTATAAATGAGAGTAACTCGAGACTCAGCCTTTGCATCATTCACCTCCTAGGCTCCAAATGAATAACTAACCAGGTAGGAGTAGAGAAACTCTGTACGATGAGAGAGAATGAGGCTCTGGTGAGGAATTACAAGGTTAATTCCCGGGCAGGACTGTCATTTGCTGAGAGAATGGAGCGGCTGGGCTTGTATACACTGCAATTTAGAAGGATGAGAGGGAATCTTATTGAAACATATAAGATTATTAAGGGTTTGGACACGCTAGAAGCTGGAAACATGTTCCCGATGTTGGGGGAGTCCAGAACCAGGGGCCACAGTTTAATAATAAGAGGTAAGCCATTTAGAACGGAGATGAGGAAAAACTTTTTCACACAGAGAGTAGTGAATCTGTGGAATTTTCTGCCTCAGAAGGCAGTAGAAGCCAATTCTCTGGATACTTTCAAGAGAGAGTAAGATAGAGCTCTTAAAGATAGTGGAGTCAAGGGATATGGGGAGAAGGCAGTCAAGGGATATGGGGAGAAGGCAGGAATGAGGTACTGATTGGGGATGATCAGCCATGATCATATTGAATGGCAGTGCTGGCTCGAAGGGCCGAATGGCCTACTCCTACACCTATTGTCTATTGTCTATTGAAAGAAGGCATGGATCAGGTAAAGGCAGCTGGGATGAAATGCATCGCTGGTGGACTACAGGGCATTGAGGAGCATAGTTGACGATATCAGGAGGCAATAAAAGGCAAGAGATGGCTCTGCAGACGAGGTTAAGGATAATCCAAAGTGATTTTATAAGTACATCAAGAGAAAGAGTGGAACTAATAAGATCAGAAACCAAAGCCATCATCTCTGTGTGGATCCGCAGGAGCTGGGCAAGGTCCTTAATGAGTATTTCTCCTCTGTTTTTACCGTGGAGAAAGACATGAATTTGGGAAAATTAATGTCCAGGTAAAAATGAAGACACTCCATATTACAGCTGAGGAGGTGCTGAATGTCCTAAAATATATGAAGATAAAGAAATCTCCCAAATGAGGGGTGATCTTCTAGAGATGTATAAAATCACGAGGGGAATGAATTTGACAGTTGCCGGCAGTCACCGAAACAATCTCCTAAGTGGGACAGGCCCATAATTATCAGAAAGACAAGCGATAGGGACCTCACCAATTGCAACCTCCCCTCCAAGTCACACAACATCATGACCTTTAGTTTAGTTTAGAGATACTGTGCTGAAACAGGCCTTCAGCCCACCAAGTCCACACCGACCAGCGATCCCTGCACATTAAAGGGCCTGTCCCACTACACGAGTTTACCCAAGAGCTCTCCCGAGTTTAAAAAAAAACAAACTCGTGGTAAGTTTGTAGAATGTACGTAGCGGGTACGTCGGAGCTCGGGGACGTCTCTTAGCGGCTCGTAACGCTAACGGCAGGTACTCGGGAAATGCGGTAAGCTCGTGAAGACTCGTGAAGATTTTTCAACATGTTGAAAAATGTCCACGAGAGCCCCAAGTACCTACGAGCAGCTATTACTGTAATTCTCCGAGTTCGAATAAGGGGAAACTCGGGAGAACTCTTGAATTAGCTCGTACAGTGGGACAGGCCCATAACACTACCTTACACACAAGGGACAATTTTACATTCTACCAAGCCAATTCACCTGCAATCCTGTACATCCTTTGGAGTGTGGGAGGAAACCGAAGATCTCGGAGAAAACCCAGGCAGGTCACGGGGAGAACGTACAAACTCCATACAGACAAGCACCCACTTGTCAGGATGGAACCTGCGTCTCTGGCGCTGTAAGGCAGAAACCCTACCGCTGCGCCACCGTGCCGTTCCTTAGAAATATTATACCATTCTTTCATTGTTGCTGTTTGTAAATCCAGAACCTCTTTCCTCAACAATTAAGATTGGGCAACAAGGCATGATTTGCCAGCAACCCAGCAGCACCCGCATTCTGTAAAGAAGTACATTTTAAACGAGCTACTGAAAGTGAGAATTAGCTTTTCCTCTAGCACGGACAAAGTCACAGCTCCAGGGCTAAGTGGGGTTGTGCAGTTGAAGTTACCCCCTGCACTCCCTTTCCAGTTAGAAGATGTAATGTATTCTTGTTTCTTGGCTCCCTAAGTAAAAAGAACGCCTTTGTTGCGAACAGTCATGGAACTTGGCCCTGTCTCCACACACTGAACTGATAGTAGCTGGAAAGAGATCAGCTGAGAAGATCCCAAATCAACTCCATGTCAAAGCGGTGATATATTTGATAGTTTTGACGACCCTCCAGAGATTAGTAATGCAGCTCAGACCTGAAATATAGAAACATAGAAAATAGGTGCAGGAGGAGGCCATTCGGCCCTTCGAGCCAGCACCGCCATTCATTGTGATCATGGCTGATCATCCCCAATCAATAACCCGTGCCTGCCTTCTCCCCATATCCCTTGATTCCACCAGCCCCTAGAGCTCTATCTAACTCTCTCTTAAATCCATCCAGTGATTTGGCCTCCACTGCCCTCTGTGGCAGGGAATTTCACAAATTCACAACTCTCTGGGTGAAAATTTTTTTCTCACCTCAGTCTTAAATGGCCTCCCCTTTATTCTACGACTGTGGCCCCTGGTTCTGGACTCGCCCAACATTGGGAACATTTTTCCTGTATCTAGCTTGTCCAGTCCTTTTATAATTTTATATGTTTCTATAAGATCACCCCCTCATCCTCCTAAACTCCAGTGAATACAAGCCTAGTCTTTTCAATCTTTCCTGAGATCCAGGGCTGCACATACTGTATAACCTGTAATTTTCTCAAAATAAAAAAATAAGCAAGTCCATTATTATCATCATCATTCCTCTGCCAAGTTGCAATGAATATAAAGTAGTGATGAGAAGTATTAACATCAAACCGGACAGTAAGAACTTGAAAACAGAAATAAATTTGCAGTGAATATGAAAATCTGTGGGAAAAATACACAACTTTATCACTGAAAAGAGGATGAATTTGGAAAGAAAATGTCAGAGCTGTATATAACAGCTGATGGGGTGAAAGGTGAGGACTAGGGGGACTCTGTCCCTTCTGCGACTGGGAGCAAGAGCACAACTATGGGGCAAAGAGAAGGTGCAGTAAGGGATCCATCTATGACAGTGGGGGGGAAACCATGTTAAGAGGACATCATGGGCATGTCTGGAATGAAGTGCCTCACGTTGGGAGCAGATGTGGCAGAGACTGGGAAATGGAGAGTAGAGAATATCGTCTTTGCAAGTAGCAGAGTAGAGGAAGTGTGTATGAAGAAACTACAGATGCTGGTTTAAACCAAAGATAGACATAAATAGCTGGAGTATCTCAGCGGGACAGGCAGCATCTCTGGAGAAAAGGAATAGGTGACGTTTCAGGTCGAGGCCCTTCTCCAGACTGGGAAGTGTAATCCAGATACCTGTAGGGGTCTTTGTTGTGGACATCACAGAGGCGGTGGTGGCAGCGACGGTGCTGGGGGTCTCGGACTCGTGGCGGTGGGGCACGTGGTGTGATCCGGCATAGAAGCCTCGCATCTGCGGGTGGTCTGGAGTGTGGCTGAGCCAAGGGGGGTTGGTGGTGTGACCTGTCCGGAGGCGGGCAAGCTCGTGATGCTTGGTGGAGGGCGGGTGAGTGGGGAAGTGGGTTGGGCGGAGAATAAAGTGCGTTTGAGGTCCATTGCACGTCTGGGTGAGTGAGGATCCGAGCTTCGGGAGAGACAGAGCGGAGGGCGCATGGCAGAGAGTGCAGACCAGGGACTGCAGCAATCACGTATTGTCTTTCCACTGACTGGTTAGCACACAACAAAAAAGCTTTTAGTTGTACCTCAGTGCACGTGACAATAACGTAAACTGAACTGAACGGGGCATGGAAGGGGAACTGTTGCCAGAAGTGGTGGATTGAGTGTAGGTACCAAAAATCCTGGTTGGATCCAAACTGGAAGGCCCGCAAACAGAGCGGGAAGTCATGTGGACATCGGACCAGAGGAAACAGGTTTGTGAGAGGGGCGAGATTTAATAGGAACCTGAATGGCAACTTTTTCACTCGGAGGGAGGTGAATACATGGAATGAGCAGCCAGAGAAGGTAGTTGAGGCAGCTACTGGACTAGCACTTAAAAGACACTTGGATGAGTACATGGGCAGGAAAGGTTTGAATGGGGCAAGCCAGGCCAAATGGGACGAGCTTAGATGGGGCATCTTGGTTAGCATGGATGAGTTGAGCTGCAGGGCCTGTTGCCTTGCTGTGTGACTCTATGACATGTCCAATGGACCAGATGTGTTCAGTCTCAATAATTTGCAGAAAGTAGGTAAGAACTTTGCACGTGCCCCAAGCACAATCTTCCCACGTTCTTGATTTAAAGATATCCCTTATTTGCCTTTAAATTTCAAAACAAATTTCACGTTATTGGAACAAACCTGATTCCATTTGCCAAGTTCTCTTAAATGCTCCTGATCTGCTGAGTATTTGTGTTTAATTCATTTATCAACTCTTGCAGAGTTTACTTTGTCATTCCTGTTAATATGAAGTGCATATCTGGCAATGTAACTGTATCATCATTGTCTATGGTGTTTTTGCCTTGTTAGCACCTGCAGGCATTGTTTGAAGCCTTCCAGCATCAAGTGGAGACTGGAGATGAGCGAGTCCATGGTTGTGAAACCTTAGTCAACGCACTTGTTGAAAAAGGCCACCTGCAGTCGAAGGAAATTGTCCAGAGGCAGAATCTGTTGAGGTGGAGTATTCTCACGTAACATTGTAGACCATTTCAGCATATTGAGTCTATGCCAGCTAAAGGGCCTGTCCCACTGTACGAGGTAATTCAAGAGTTCTCCTGAGTTTTCCCCTGATTCGAACTCGGAGAATGTCCGTAGCGGGTCCGTAGGAGTTTGTGGATGTCTCGTAGCGGCTCGTACGAGTAACGGTAGGTACTCGGGAAATCCAGTAAACTCGTGACGTTTTTTCAACACTGAAAAATGTCCACAAGTAAAAAAATACTCGTGATGAAATTTTCTTTTACTTTTTACTCGTACGCGCCCCTACGAGACATCCACGAACTCCTCCTATAATAGACTTTATTTGTATTTCTATCATTCTACAGACCTTGTCTGGGAACCTGGGGCTCACCAAAATTGTTCCCAATTGGGCCCCGCTCCTCCTAAGGCCGGCCATCTTTGCTGGGATCATCCAGAGGAAGTTGGTGGACTTCTTCTGGGGCAACTGAAGGCACTGGGTCTCCGCAGCGGTCCTGAGTCTCCCGATCAAGGCAGGCGGTCAGTCACTGGCGTGCATTCGCACAGTTCTCTGCCTCAGGACCCTGCCGAGGCACCCGTCCCGTCAACGTCCTCCCGGGTGGCACGTGCTGGCACGTGACACAGTTTCTCCAGCGGGGCTGCTGCCTTCATGGAGGTACGCTGATACCGGTGGTGGGTGTCATCCGTGCTGTCCTGCAGAGGATGCCCGGCTTCTACCTGGACTTGAGTCTAAGAGGCTGGAGCTTGGTTGCCAATCGACCGGGGGGCCCCCCTCCGCCGGCTGAGGGCGATGTCCCGGTCGTGGGAACGGCCGGCCCCCTGTCCCACCCCACCGGGTGTCGGGGAGGCTCGAATGTGTGAAGTAGTTCCGGCTGTGCTGAACCCCACTCAGCCAGAAGTACTCGTTGGACCTAGAAGCCGCCTTTCCTCGACACCTTTTACACCCCTCCGAGTCGCAGGGATGGGCTCCTCCTCCACACCCTACACGTCCTCACCCTGATCCACCACCCAGACATGATGTGGTTGGGTGGGGGGGGGGATGCCATCCGGTCGCGAGAGGTTCCCCCCGGTGGAGGTTCCTCTATGCACGGATTCTGCCCCTTTTTATCTGGGACCTGGGGTGGAGGGTACCACACCAAGGAGTCCCATACAACCAATTCCTGAGCCAGGTCACAGCCTTGCCAGCTGCCTGCCTGCAGGCTGGAAGAGTCTGTGTTCCACATATACATGGAGCGCGTGAGATTACAGCCTCTGGTTGATTATTTGAAGGGGTTTCTGGCTTTCTGACTCCATTTTAGTCCCACCATCCTCACCTCTGGGCACCCAGTGCATAGAGTAGAACATAAGATGACCTGCTTGGTTTGCTCCTGACTCTTAACCCTTGCCTATGGCCGTGACCTGTTGTCATGTTTTGCACTTTTTGCAGGGATTTATGGAGCAGTCTGCAGAAGCAAGTTCACAAGAGGGGACAGAAGCTACGCGTTGCTGCAGAATTTCACAAGTGCAGCCAAGACCTGGCTGATGCCCTCACCCACATTGAGGTGGGTACCTTGGCCTTTCTGCAATTTGGCAGGATGCTATTTTGGAATAGCTAGAAATATGTGCTGCTACACATGTTCAGTTTAGTTCAGTCTATTGCCATGTGTACCGAGGTACAGTGAAAAGCTTTCGTTGCGTGCTGACCAGTCAGCAGAAAGACAAAACATGATTACAATCGAGCCATTTACAGTGTACAGATACATGATAAGGGAATAACGTATAGTGCAAGATAAAGCCAGTCAAGTCCGATCAAGGATAGTCCAAGGATCACCAGTGAGGTAGTTCAGGACTGCTCTCTGGTTGTGGTAGGATGATTCAGATGCCTGATAACAACTGGGAAGAAACTGTCCCTGAATCTGGAGGTGTGCGTTTTCACACTTCTATACCTTTGCCCGATGGGAGAGGGGAGAAGAGGGAGTGGCCAGGGTGCGACTGGTCCTTGATTATGCTGCTGGCCTTGCCGGGTCAGCGTGAGGTATAAATGGAGTCAATGGAAGGGAGGTCGGTTTGTGTGATGGTCTGGGCTGCGTCCACAATTCGCTGCAACTTTCTGCCATTTGGTTCTTACATATTCTGGTCCAATTTATTGAGATCAACTCCTTTTGCTGTGGGACTCTTAACCATGTTAGCAGTGGGTTGGGCCCAAAGCGCCCCAGAATTAACTGCTACTCATATTGGACATTTTGAGATGTTCTCTCCACCCTGGGTTCCCAAAGGTAGGAATCTGGGGCTGAATTTGTAGAGCAACCTTCTTCAAATACAGAACAGGAGCTGCAACCTCATGCATTCCATATCTAACCTGCCTGCGCTACATAGAACACCCACTGTACCTGCCGAGGAAGCGCTTTTAATGAGACAATGGAAGATATACTTCACTCTGTAATTATCTCACTTTGTACATGCTATACATGTTAAATTAGACACGGCACTCATGCCATTAAACTGCACTCTCCACCTATTTAGTTGCACTAAACATTATTCCCTTATCATGTATCTGTACACTGTGAATGGATCGATTGTAATCATGTTTTGTCTTTCCACTGACTGGTTAGCACGCAGCAACAGCTTTTGACTGTACCTCGGTACATGTGATAAACTAAACTAAACTGAACCTGGGCTTTTATCTCCTACCAGGTCCCGTGTATTGGCTGTTTTTTGTTCCCAAGAGTCAAGAGTGTTTTATTATCATGTGTCCCAGATAGAACAATGAAATCCTAAAGGGCCTGTCCCACTGTACGTGGTAATTCAAGAGTTCTCCCGAGTCTACCTGATTCGAACTCGGAGAATGTCGGTAGTGGGTCCGTAGGAGTTTGTGGATGCCTCGTAGCGGCTCGTACGAGTAAAAAGTAACCATTTTTTTCATCACGAGTATTTTTTTACTCGTGGACATTTTTAACAGTGTTGAAAAAACGTCACGAGTTTACCGGATTTCCCGAGTACCTACCGTTACTCGTACGAGCCGCTACGGGACATCCACGAACTCCTACGGACCCACTACGGGCATTATCCGAGTTTGAATCAGGGGAAAACTCGGGAGAACTCTTGAATTACCTCGTACAGTGGGACAGGCCCTATACTTGTTGCAGCACAATAGAATATGTAAACATAGTACACTGTGAACAATATAATAAACAAGAAAAAAAGTTCAATGTATTTAAATAAACATACTCACACATATATATAGTTGACACAAAATGCTTGAGTAACTCAGCGGGACAGGCAGCATCTCTGGAGAGAATGAATAGGTGACGTTTCGAGTCAAAAACTTTTTTCAAACTAGTGGAATCCCTTCTCTCCTGAGATGCTGCCTGTCCCGCTGAGCTTTTTGTGTCTATCTTGGGTTTAAACCGGCATCTGCAGTTCCTTCCTATATATACAGTAGCAATGTTACAAAATTTTGAGATTTAAAAAATCAAGTCTGTAATTTATCCCATCAGATAAAGCATAAAAAGAAGTTTAATTTGACACCTAATTCACTTTCATATCTCAAGTATTTAAAAAGTTATGGCCATTTTCATACTGGGAAATGAGCATCTTGTTCCCTATTGATTTTCTATGGACATAACATAAAAGCTGTGATCGTGAACAGTCAAAAGCCCATAACTTTCTTAAAAATTAAAAGAACTGAATGAAATTTTCAGTTATCATAGATTGAAGCATTCTGAAACAAATATAAAATAATCTTTCTTGGATGACCTGAAATTAAAGCATATAATTAGTTAGTTACCCAAGTGTAGCTAATTTCAAACTTCAATTACTAGATCTAAACATCTATCCATTTCTTAATAAATGATTAACATTTTTAAATAGCCTAAGTGTCCAAATAATATTCATAAATAATTCACAATAAAACATGATTTTTAAATCTCATTTACATTAATTTATAGGCCAAATGGAAGGAATTTAGTCTTTAATTGCTGTAAATTAAAGTCAATTTTAAATCAGCTTTCTAGTGGGATCCTGTGAACGCGCTGGTTTAGAACGTTCACATTGCGGTAGATTTGTGCCCTCAAATGCCCAGAAAAATACTGCGGGATATAATGCGCCCAAAATGAGCTACTCGCAATATTAAACGTTGTATAAAGGGATCTTAAGAAGCCCTTTTTAATGTAAAAATATGCAGCCTACCTTCAGTTATTTGCTCTATGAGACCCTGACAGCTGCCGGTGGTCGCGGGTTTAGAGATTGATTTTTAAACTACTATAACTATTATACGAGGCCTTTAAAACTAATAATAGCTTTTGCGACGGGGTCTTCCAGCGATTTTTCGTTAATAATTAACTAGGCTGAACATCTTCGATTTGAACAGCCTAGAGAAAATCGCGTTTTAAACCCGCCCCCTCTAAACGGCGCCAACATCGCGCACACCCGCAACGACAGATTTTCAGCGACGCTTCAGGTAGGCTTTGCAACATACCTATATACAATATCTGTGTGTTTGTGTGTGTGTGGATATATATATACACACACACACATACACACACACACACACACACACACACATACGTATACACGCACACTCAAACGTACACATAATAAAACAAACAAACAATAACAGCGCAATAATAGCAATAATAATCCATGTAGTTCAGAGCTTATTTGGAGGTTACAGTGTGTAATAGTCTGATGGCTACAGAGAAGAAGCTGTTCCTGAACCTGGTCGTTACACTTTCCAGGCTCCTGAACCTTCTTCCCGAGGGCAGGGATGAACCAGGAATGAGCTCACAGCCTGGGAGCACCAATGTATTGTCTTACACCCTTTGTTTCTGTCTCTCCAGGAGAAACGTAAAAGCATTCCTGATGACATTGCAAGTGACCGTCAGAGCGTTCAGGCGCAGCTACATGTACATGAAGGGCTGGAGCACGAACTGCCAGGGGTTGAGCAACAGGTAGAAGACTCTTTTAATTTTATACCACATCACTACGGCCATTAGAATGGAGCAGTATGAGCTATATTTACAGGTGATAGTACTACACGATCTCCCGGTTGCCAAACACTATAACTCCCCCTCCCATTCCCATTCTGTCCTGGGTCTCCTCCACTCAGAGTGAGACCCAGCGCAAATTGGAGGAACAGCACCTCATACTTTTATTTTTATAAATAAATTTTATTAAATAAAATATTTCTTTATTTATTATTTATTTTCATCTTACTTGACTGTAAGGAAAATCCATTTCGTTGTCTCTATGAGATAATGACAATAAATTGAATACAATACCATATTTTGCTTGGTTTGGCTTACACCCCAGCAGTATGAACACTGACTTCAAATTACCCTTGCATCCTCTCTCTCTATCCCTCTTCAATCCTAGTTCTCCTACTAGTTTCACTGTCCTCCAGATGAATTTTATTGTTTGATTACCTCGTTGTCACCCCCCCCCCCCCCCCTCAGCCAACAATGAAATGTTTTTATAAACCCACTGACTCCCACAGCTATCTAGACTACACTTCTTCACACCCTGCTTCCTGTAGAGGCTCTATCCCCCGACTCCCAATTCTTCCGTCTACGCCGCATCTGCGCTCAAGATGAGGTGTTCTATATCAGGATATCCGAGATGTCCTCATTCTTTAGGGAAAGGGGGTTCCCCTCTTCTAGGGTCTCCTCGATATCCCGCAGCTCCACTCTTGATCCCCCTCTCCCCTGTCATAACAGGGACAGAGTCCCCCCCAGTCATCACCTTCCACCCCATCAGCCGTCACATACAACACATAATCCTCCAGCATTTTCGCCACCTCCAACGGGATTCCACCACTAGTCACATCTTCCCATCTCCACCCCTTTCCACATTCCGCGGAGACCGTTCCCGTCCGCAACTCCCTGGTCGACTCATCCCTTCCCACCCTAACCACCCCCTCCCCAGGCACTTTCCCCTGCAACCGCAGGAGATGCAACACCTGTGCGTTTACCTCCCCCCTCGACTCCGTCCAAGGACCCCGACAGTCTTTTCAAGTGAAGCAGAGGTTCACTTGCACCTCCTCCAACCTCATCTACTGTATCTGCTGTTCCAGGTGTGGACTCCTATATATCGGCGAGACCAAGCGCAGGCTCGGCGATCGTTTCGCTGAACACCTCCGCTCAGTCCGCCTGAACCTACCTGATCTCCCGGTTGCTGGACACTTTAACTCCCCCTCCCATTCCCACACTGACCTTTCTGTCCTGGGCCTCCTCCATTGTCAGAGTGAGGCCCAGTGTAAATTGGAGGAACAGCAGCATATTTTGTTGTACAGCTTACACCCCAACGCTATGAATATTGACTTCTCTAACATCAAGTAACCTTTACCTTCCCTCTCTCTCCATCCCCACCACCTTCCCAGTTCTCCAACTAGTCTGACTGTCCTCATTTACATTTTATCTCTTTGCTTTTGTTGCCACCTTCTCCTAGCTAACAACGATCTACTCTACATTTTCCTTGATCTCCACCCCCTTTGTCTTGTTTTCACACTTTACACTTCCTTATCTCTATCTCCCTTTCACCTGATTCAGTCTGAAGAAGGGTCTCGACCCGAAACAACACCCATTACTTCTCTCCAGAGATGCTGCCTGTCCCGCTGAGTTACTCCAGCATTTTGTGTCTATCTGCAGTTCCTCCCTACACAGTACTATGTTGACTTGCATTATAGATCCTCACACCACCTGAAAGGTAAAGAATTAACCGAGCAGAGGTAATTTATTATGTAGCTGGTGGTGTCTTTGTGCTATCTTCCCTCTGGCTCATTTGATGTTTCTGGGCAACATGGTCTGTCTTCTCTTTCATAGAACATAGAACATAAAACAACAGCATAAAACAGGCCCTTCGGCCCAAAATGTCTGTGCAGACCATGATTCCAAGACCATCTCTTATCTACCTGTGTATAATCCATATCCCTGGATTCCTTCATATTCAAGTGCCTATACAAAAGCCCATCATATCTGCCTCAATCACCAACGCCAGGCATTCCTCACCCTTTGTGTAAAACATGTTGCCTCGCATATCTCCTTTAAACCTTGCCCCTCTCACCTTAAAGCCATGCCCTCTAGTATTTGATTTTCCCAGTAGTAACTTATGATATACCAAACCTTATCTCTGTGTCCTCTTCTGTCCCTTCTCTCTCGCTCCACTCTCTCTCTCTCTAACCCACGGCTTCCTCCTCTTCCCTCCTCTCCCCATCTCTCATTCTCCCCCTCTCTCCCACTCCTCCCTCACCCTCCCCCCCCTCTCCTCTTTCTCCAGTTCTCTCTCCTCATACTCCTCTCCTTTCTTTTGTCTCTCTCCCCTCCCCCCTCATCCCCCTCTCGTTCTCCCTTCCCTCTCTCACCTTCTCCCTGTCATCATCCCTCTCCTCTTCCCCTTCCTCCTTATCCCTGTCCTCCTCTCTCCCCTCCCTCTCACTCAGGCACGGAAATCCCTATCAGAATATGGAGGGGACAGGGGACACACATTTTTTTGGCAGCCGCATGCGCACACTCACACACACACACACACACACACACACACACACACACACACACACACACACACACACACACACACACACACACACACACACACACACACACAGACACACACACACACACACACACACAACACACACACACACACACACACACACTCACACACACACACACACACACGCGCGCGAGGCTTTGGAGGCTCAATCCAGTGCTAAATGCAGCTCAACTCTGCCTGTTTCACCGGGTTAACTTACAGCCCTGCCTGGACTGAAGGGACACCAGTGCTGCTTTTCCTGGGCCGTATTTCCCGCAAGTCCAGGCAGGGCTGTAGGTTAACCTGGCGTGAGAGGCAGAGTTGAGCTGGGTTTAGCGCTGCTTCTCTGCGCTGGCTGTGGGCCTGGGGGCACCGCACCCGTATGACTCCCGAAGTCTCTGGCCACCCGCGGGCGTGGGAGGGGGGGCAGTCGGGGATGGTCCAGTGGCGGTTCGGCAGCGATTGCAGCGTTGGAGACCCGGGATCAATCCTGGCTGCGGATGAGGCGCAGGTCTGTGCCGAGATTGTTTTGGCACGTCTCCCTCCTCCAATGATCGGGCTGAATCATCATGTCCCGCCCCCATTGCCTGCTGACCGACGTCTCTCTCATCCAATCGGCACCCTCGATCAGCAGCCCCACCCCCACTGTCTCACGGAAAGCGGAGATTTCACTCGGTTTTAAAATCCGGATTACAAAAACTTGGGGGGGACTGTCCCCCCCACCTCTCAAAACAGAGGGGGGAACGTGTCCCGCTGGGCCCCCCGGGATTTCCGCCCCTGCTCTCACCCCCTCTCTCTCACAGTGTCCCGCTTGCTCTACACTCACGGGGTCGTGTTTCCACACTACTTTACTCCCTACTCATACACAGTCTACCTCAAAGGCTCCAATTGATTCCAGCCTCCGCAGCCTGTCAGAGAATTGTGCTGTACATGTCCATCCCCTATTTTCTGATGGCGCTTGTGTATTAGCCACCATCCCTAATTACGTGAAGAGAGGTTGATGTACCAAGAGTCGGTTTGTGTCAGTCTGCGGGTCAGGCAGCATCTCTGGATAGAAGGAATGGGTGACGTTTCGGGTCGAGACCCTTCTCCAGACTGAGAGTCAGGGGAGAGGGAGACTAGAGATATGGAAGGGTGCAAATACCATGCAAGGTGTGAAAAGGACAGATCAAAGCAGACAATGCTCAAAGGAAATGTAGAATGGCTCATTGTCAGCTGAGGGGAATGTGACAACCAGGCCTATAAACTAAAATTAATCAGGGGGACTGTGAAACTAGTAGGAAAACAAGGGTGGGGGAGGGATGGATAGAGAGAAAGCAAGGGTTACGTGAAGTTAGAGAATTCAATATTCATACTGCTGGGGTGTAAGCTGCCCAAGCAAAATATGAAGTGCTGTTCCTCCAATTTGCTTTGGGCCTCACTCTGACAATGGAGGAGGCCCAGGACAGAAAGGTCAGTGTGGGAATGGGAGGGGGAGTTAAAGTGTCCAGCAGATAGTGTGATTCAGAGATAGCATCATGATATAAGGTCATAAATTCATGTGATAGGAGCAGAATTAGGCCATTCAGCCCATCAAGTCCTCTCCGCCATTCAATCATGGCTCATCTATCTCTCCCTCCTAACCCCATTCTCCTGCCTTCTCCCCATAACCTCTGACACCCGTACTAATCAAGAATCTATCTATCTATCTCTACTTTAAAAATATCCATTGAAGACCTCAACAGCCTTCTTTGACAAAGTATTCCACAGATTCACCACCCTCTGACTAAGGAAATTCCTCCTCATCTCCTTCCTAAAGGAACGTCCTTTATTTCTGAGGCTGAAAACCTCTAGTCCTAGACTCTCCCACTAGTGGAAACATCCTCTCCACATCCACTCTATCCAGGCCTTTCACTATTCTGTGTGTTTCAATGAGGTCCCCCGCCCCTCATCCTTCTGAACTCCAGCGAGTACAGGCCCAGTGCCGACAAACGCTCATCATATGTTAACCCACTCATTGCTGGCACCATTCTTTTAAACTTCCTCTGGACCCTATCCAGAGCCAGCACATCCTTCCTCAGATATGAGGCCCAAAATTGCTCACAATACTCCAAATGCGGCCTGACCAGTGCCTTATAGAGCCTTAGCATTACATCCCTGTTTGTTGCATTCTAGCCCAGGTGAAATAAATGCTAGCATTTTGTTTGCCTTCTTTGCTACTGATTCGACTTGCAGATTAACTTTGTGGGACAACTATTTTCCTTGTGGTCTCAGTTGCAGGAGCTGGTGGATGTAGCAGACAGTGTGCTGCACAGGTGCACCATGCAGCAGAGTGCAGCCCTGCAGGCCCAGCAACAGGCAGTGGTTGAGAACTGGGAGAGTCTCAGGAGTAAAGTGGAGCAGCGAAGAGAACTTCTGGAGCAGGCCTGTAAAATCCAACAGTTCCTGGCGCTGGTGAGTATCTTTGGAAGGAAAATTGTGGAAACAGAAAATAGCAAGACTAGTGTTAATGTAGAACTTCTTCTTCTTGTGAATGAAACGTAAATAAACCAAAGGAATAGTTAGATCTCAAGCCAGGTGTTGAGCAGCCAGGTTGGTTGTCTCTCTTGGCGTCAATGTCTGCCAGGCCCTGACAGACACAGCTCCATTTGGTGGGTGGTAGAGAGGGCACCCAGAGATGACATGGTTGGCTGTCTGTTGTTCTGCTCCGCATTCACAGGCTGGGCTCTGGCGGAGGGAGCCCCCATCTCCACACGCTGGCATTGAAACGCCCAACTCCAGTACCAAGTCTGTTGAGCTTCACCCATGCTCCTCTGGGGAGGTCAGACCCTGGACAGCTTTTATCTGGTGAATGTAGAACCTTCAGCAACCCCGAGACATACTAAGGCAATGAAGAAGTTTGTAAAGAGGTGTTGTCACATTGGAAATACATTAACACAAAGGTGGCCATTTTGTATACATCAAAATAGGCTGCATGGTGGCGCTGCGGTAGAGTTGCTGCCTTGCAGTGCCAGAGCCCCAGGTCCCAGGTTCGACTCTGACTACGGGTGCTGTCTTCCCCGTGATCCGCATGGATTTTCTCCGAGTTCTTCTGTTTCCTCCCACACTCCTGATAGCCCTGTCCCACGGTACGAGTTCATTCCAAGAGCTCTCCCGAGTTTAAAAAAAATCAAACTCGTGGTGAGTACGGAGAATGAACGTAGCGTGTACGTCGGAGCTCGGGGACATTTCTAAGTAGCTTGTAACGCTAATGGCAGGTACTTGGGAAGACTCGCTAACGGCAGGTAAGCTCGGGAAGACTCGTGAAGATTTTTCAATATGTCCACGAGAGCCCCGAGTACCGACGAGCGGCCATTACCGTAAATCTCCGAGTTCGAATCAGGGCAAACTCGGGAGAGCTCTTGGAATGAACTCGTACTGTGGGATAGGGCTTCAAGACGTACAGGTTTGTAGGTTAATTGGCCTCGGTAAAGGTCGTAAATTGTCCCTAGTGTTTGTCGGGTAGAGTTAATGTGCGGGGATCGCTGGTCGGTGCGGACTTGGATCTCCAACTAAACCAAACTAAATCTTACAAACACCAATGCAATAATGGAGTTTAATGGCTATTGCTTGAAAGAGAAATGGCTGGGGCACAGGTCCATGTGGCCTATTCCTCTTGAAATAATATGAGATCCTTAAGGAATTGGGGGTGAAGAAAGGCTGAAATAGCAGAACTGTGGGTTAGAGCTCAAACACAGGGCAAATTGTATGGTGTTTCTAGGGTGGTCTGATGTACAGATAGCCAAATAACTGCTTTGTGATAAAATGAATTTACACACAATATGACAGTCATTTATATCTAAAAGTTATTTGAAGTTTAAGGTTAACAATTGTAATGGTTTTTGCTTCTATAAGGGAGATTTACAAAGCAAGTCTTTTACACAGAGGTAGACACAAAATGCTGGAGTAACTCAGCGGGACAGGCAGCATCTCTGGAGAGAAGAAATGGGTGACGTTTCGGGTCGAGACCCTTCTTTAGACAGGGTCAGGGGAGAGGGAGAGGGAGACACGGAGACAAGGAAGGGTAAGGTGTGAAAACGACAGATCAAAGCAGACGTTGATCAAGGGAATGGGGAATGGTTCACTGTTGGATGAGGGGAAGGTGACAACGAAGTATACAAACAGTAAAATTTAATCAGGAGGACAGTAGAACTAGTTGGAGAACTCGTGTGGGAGAGGGAGGGAAAGCAAGGGCTACTTGAAGTTGGAGAAGTCAATGTTCACACGACTGGGGTGTCAGCTGACCCAGCAAAATATGAGGTGCTGTTCCTCCAATTTGCGCTAGGCCTCACTCTGACAGTGGAGGAGGCCCAGGACAGTATGAGAATGGGAAAGGGAGTTAAAGTGTTTAGCAACACAGGGAGTGGGTGGGTGCCTAGCATACACTGCTGGGGAAGCAGCGGACGCAGATACGATGGCAACATTGCAGAGGCATTTGTAGAGCCACTGGGAAGATGCAGGCATCAAGATGGCAGCAGACATTGTGGGCTGAAGGGCCTGTCCCTGCGCTGTGCTGCTCCGTCCCCCACGTATTCACCCTCCCTGACCAAGCATATTCTGGCCTCTGCACCTCCTAGGTACGGGATTACTTCTCCTGGTCGGCTGGGTTGACAAGAGAGATGAAGCTGGAGGAAACGACCAGAGACAGCTCCACGACTGATTTAAAACTCAACCAACACCAGCAGATTCGGGCTGAAATCGATGCCAGGGAAGAGGTGTTCGGGCATTTGGTCAGCCTCGGCCACGAGATCCTGCAGCTGGAGCCATCAAACTCCAGAGAAGTGAGGACATTCTCCATTCCTGGTGCTTTCTCTTTTCTCCGGACTTCTTCACTTCCCGTCCGGAAATTCCCAAACTCTCTTTTAATGCTTCCATCCTTTCTTCTTTATTCTTTCTCCGTCACTTTTCCCCCAACTCGCTGCTTCCACCATGTCCTCCCTTCACTTTCCCACCCTCACCATCAAGGGCAGCATCATCAGGGACCCACACCATCCTGGCCACACACTCATCTCCCCGCTGCCTTCAGGTAGAAGGTACAGGAGCCTGAAATCTGCAACATCCAGGTTCAGGAATAGCTGCTTCCCCACAGCCATCAGGCTATTAAACTCAACTCAAACAAAACTCTGCACTTTAAGAACCTTTTGCACTTTATCTGCATATTTATATGTGTATATATATATATTCAATGGTATATGGACACACTGATCTGCTCTGTATTCATGCCTACTATATTCTGTTGTGCTGAAGCAAAGCAAGAATTTCATTGTCCTATCTGGGACACATGACATAAAACTCTCTTGAATCTTGAATCTTGCTTTGCCGTCCAATCGTTTAATATTGCCTCACCCACAAGCCTGATTGTTGAGTTTAGTTTTAGAGATACAGCGCGGAAACAGGCCCTTCTGCCGACCGAGTCCGCACCGACCAGCGATCCCCGCACATTAACACTATCGCACACACTCGGGACAATGTTTACATTGACACCAAGCCAATTAAACCTTGGTCTTTGGCGTGTGGGAGGAAACTGAAGATCTCGGAAGAAAACCCACGCCGGTCAGCAACTTGACCACTGTGCCGTCGATCTCTCAAATAGACCTTCTTTCTCTTTCCTTCCACCATTTATGGCCTCCCCAACCCTTCATATGCCTTCACTTCCCTCCCACCTCCTCCTGCCTCTCCTCACCTCTTCCCTCTGTCCTCTCCCACTAACCTCCTTGCCTCCCCTCTCTCGCCAGCCTCCCTCCTCTCCCCCACCTCCCCTCTCCATCTCCTCCTCTCTCTCATTTCTCGCCCATATTTTTTCCTCTCCCTCTCCCATTCACCTGCTCTTTAGTTGCTTTCCATTCTCTGCCCCCCCCCCTCAACCCATCTCTCCCACTCTCTCTCCATTTATCCTCCTCTTCCCCATCTCCTCCTCAATGCTCCCCCCATGCTTCCCTCTCTCCTGTCATCTTTCTCCCATCTCCACTGTACCCCTCACCTCCCCCTCTAGACTCCCCTCAATACCCCCTTATATCCCACCCGTCTCTTCCTCTCACCCCTGCCATATTTCCTTCTCCCCTCCCTCCCTCTCCCCCTCTACCTCCTCTCTCCCCCTTTCCCCCTCTCTCCACCTCTATCCTCAACTACCCCACACTGCCTCCCTACCCTTCTCGTTCCCCACTCACTTTTCCCCTGTCCCCCTCCCCTTCACTCCACCCCGCTTGCCCCCCTCTGCGCTCCTCCCTCCCCCTCCTCCCCTCTCTCCCTTCTCCTCCCCTCTCTCCCTTCTCTCTCCCCCTCTCTCCCCCTCTCTCCTCCTCCCCTCTCTGCCCTCCCTCCCCCTCCTCCCTCCCCACCTCCCCTTTATCCCCCACTCTTTCCCATTCTCCTCATACCCTCCCTCTCCCCCTCCCTACCCCACCCCCCCCCGTCACCTCCTTCTGTCCCCCGCTCCATTCTCCCCCTCCCCCTCTTTGTCCTCCCCTCTGCCCCACCTTCCACTCTCTCTCCCCCGCTCCCCCTCCCTCATCTCTCTCCTCCCCTTTCTTCTTCCCCCTCTCCCCCCCTCTATCCCTCTCCACTGTGTCACCTATCCCACTCTCCCTCACCCCTCCTCTAGCCTCCAACACCCACTCTTTCCCCTCTCTCCTCCCCTCTACCCCCCCCCCCCTCTCCCCCACACCCCACCTCTCCCACCCCTTCTCCTCCCCTCTACCCCACCCCTCTTTCTCCACCGACTCTCCCCCTCTCCCTTCTCTCTCCCCTTCTCACCTCTCCCCTCTCTCTTCCCACCGTCTCTCCCCCCGCTTTCTCCCCCAATCTCACCCCTCTCCCCCACTCTCTCCCCCTCTATCTTCGCCCCTCCCCACTTTCTTCTGCCCACCCTCCTCCCCTTTGTCCCCACTCTCTCCCCCTCACCCCCACTGCTCCCCCCTCTTCCCCTCCTCTCCCCCCCCCCCTCCTTGTCCGCTCTCTCTTTCCATCTCATGCACCCTACCCTCACCTTGCCCCGTCTT
Organism: Amblyraja radiata; assembly: GCF_010909765.2. Classification (NCBI taxonomy): domain Eukaryota; kingdom Metazoa; phylum Chordata; class Chondrichthyes; order Rajiformes; family Rajidae; genus Amblyraja; species Amblyraja radiata. The sequence continues at coordinate 6,817,414 of NC_045964.1, read as the reverse complement.
TTGCCCCTCTGCTTTCTCTCCCTCTTGTTTCCCACCTTCAATCCCTCCCCCTAATCGGAATTACGGGATGTCGTTCGTGCCCGAACGTGATGCTGATGTAAAAGATCATTAGGGGCGGCACGGTGGCACAGCGGTAGTGTTGCTACCTTACAGCGCTGGGTTCCATCCTGACAACAGGTGCTGTCTATGCGGAGTTTGTCCGTTCTTCCCGTGACCTGCGAGTGTTTTCTCTGGGAGCTTCCTCTCACACTCCAAAGACGTACAGGTCTGTAGGTTAAATGGTTTGGTATAAATGTAAATTGTCCATAGTGCGTGTAGGACAGTGCGCAGGGATCGCTGGTCGGTGCGGACTCGGTGGGCTGAAGGGCCTGTCTCCACGCTGTATCTCTAAACTAAACTAAAAAATAATTAGCCTTGATCTAACGAAATGAGAGAGCAAGAACGAGGATCTGAATGGCCCAAAGCTGGTTTTATTTCTTGTTTTGTCCAGCAGTCCCCTTGTGTTTGCGTCTAATCCTTCCTATTTCTTTCTCTCTAGGTCCAAGACAAGGTCGATAGTCTACAGAAGGAGAGGTCAGATCTGTACAGGCAGTGGGAGCACAAGAGGAGCTGGCTGGAGAAGATGTATCTGGAGCAGGTTTTCTTCAGGGATGTTGGCCACATGGAGAAGATCATGAATGGTCAGGAGGTGGGTGCGAAGCAGGATGTGGGAGTTACTATCCCTTTGCAGCCTCGTGTGATAGGAGCAGAATTAGGCCATTCGGCCCATCAAGTCTACTCCACCATTCAATCATGGCTGATCTATCTCTCCCTCCTAACCTCATTCTCCTGCCTTCTCCCCATAACCCCTGACACCAGCACAAATCAAGAATCTACAGTGTCTATCTCTGCCTTCATCTCTATCCACTGACTTGTCCTCCACAGCCTTCTGTGGCAATGAATACCACAGATTCACCACCCTCTGACTAAAGAAATTCCTCCTCATCTTCCTAAAGGAACGTCCTTCAATTCTGACACGGACGTGGCTAAAAATCTAATCGGAAAGGTTCAGACACTACTTGCAGCATTTTCCCACACAACTGCAGGAGATGCGTTTGCCCATTTTTGCCAGGGTAGCACAATGGCACAGCGGTAGAACTGCTGCCTCACAGCGCCAGAGACTCGGATCCTGTTTGCGGGTGTTGTCTGTATTGAGTTTGTACATTCTCCCTGTGACCTGCGTGGCTTTTCTCCGGGTCTTCCGGGTTCCTCCCACACTCCAAAGGCGGACGGGTTTGTAAGTTTAATTGGCTTCTGTAAATTGTCCCTAATGTGTTCCTTTTCTCTAGAGATGCCGTCTGACCCGTTGAGTTATTCCAGCATTTTGTGCAGGTCTTCAACCCTAATCGCCATCCTATCACAGAGATTCCCCTTGTTCTCTCCACCATTTTATCTCTCTTAACTTAACACACCGTGTTTTCCCACTTTTTCCAATTCTGATGAAACATCCTGGGCCTAAAACATTAACTCTTTCTTTCTTCAGAGATGCTGTCTGACCTGCTGAGTATTCCCAGCATTTTCTGTTATTAGAGTCTGAAGAAGGGTCTCATAGAAACATAGAAAATAGGTGCAGGAGGAGGCCATTCGGCCCTTCGAGGCAGCACCGCCATTCATTGTGATCATGGCTGATCGTCCCAATCAATAACCCGTGCCTGCCTTCTCCCCATATCCCTTGACTCCACTAGCCCCTAGAGCTCTATCTAACTCTCTCTTAAATCCATCCAGTGGTTTGGCCTCCACTGCCCTCTGTGGCAGGGAATTCCACAAATTCACAACTCTCTGGGTGAAAAGGTTTATTCTCACCTTGGTTTTAAATGGCCTCCCCTTTATTCTAAGACTGTGGCCCCTGGTTCTGCCCAACATTGGGAACATTTTTCCTGCATCTAGCTTGTTCAGTCCTTTTATAATTTGATATGTTTCTATAAGATATCCCCTCATCCTTCTAAACTCCAGTGAATACAAGCCTAGTCTTTTCAATCTTTCCTCATACGACAGTCCCGCCATCCCAGGAATCAATCTCATGAACCTAAGCTGCACTGCCTCAATCACAAGGATGTCCTTCCTCAAATTAGGAGACCAAAACTGAACACAATACTCCAGATGTGGTCTCACCAGAGCCCTATACAACTGCAGAAGAAAAGAGAACATGGAAACAGGCCCTGCGGCCAGACCTGCCTGTGTACAGTCTCGTTTATATGTTGGTAGACACAAAATGCTGGAGTAACTCAGCGGGTGAGGCAGCATCTCTGGAAAGAAGGAATAGGCGACGTTTCGGGTCGAGACCCTTCTTCAGACTGATGTCAGGGGAGGGGGCGGGACAAAGATAGAATGTAGGCGGAGACAGTGAGACTGGTGGGAGAACTGGGAAGGGGATGGAGAGAGAAAGCAAGGGCTATCTGAAGTTAGAGAAATCAATGTTCAGACCGCTGGGGTGTAAACTACCCAAGCAAAATATGAGGTGCTGTTCCTCCTATTTGCGCTGGGCCTCACTCTGACAATGGAGGAGACCCAGGACAGAAAGGTCAGATTGGGAATGGGAGGGGGAGTTGAAGTGCTGAGCCACCGGGAGATCAGGTAGGTTAAGACAGACTGAGCGGAGGTGTTCAACGAAACGATCGCCGAGCCTGCGCTTGGTCTCGCCGATGTAGAGCATCCTCCGATTCATTTATAAGTTGCTGTCTCTGGGTATGTACACTCTTTTACATCACATCTCTGCCTCAGTGAATTCACATTCATTTGACATTGCTGTCCGTGTGTGTACATTCATTTCTCTTATGTCTTTGCCTCTGAGTGCATGTGCTAGTATTACTTCAACCTCTCTGTGTGCACATGAGGACACTCTTTCATATCATCATTTTCTATAACATCAACATCTCTGGGTATGTACAGTCTTCTAGCTGGAGTAACTCACTAGGGTCAGGCAGCATCTCTGGAGAAAAGGAATAGGTGACGTTTCGGGTCGAGACCCTTCTTCGTGGACTGTTTTGCACCTCTTTCATTCATTTTTTCTATATCTCTCTACATCACCATCCATATCTCTCGTCTCCCTTTCCCCCAACTCAGTCTGAAGAAGGGTCTCGACCGGAAACGTCACCTATTCCTTCTCTCCAGAGATGCTGCCTGACCCGCTGAGTAATGCCCCTGTCCCACTTTGGAAACCTGAAAGGAAACCTCTGGAGACTTTGCGCCCAACCCAAGGTTTCCGTGCGGTTCCCGGAGGTTGCAGGTGGTTGCCGGAGGTTGCAGGTAGTGGAAGCAGGTAGGGAGACTGACTAAAACTGTCTTCGGTTTAAACCAGCATCTGCAGTTCCTCGCTGCACAAGTACTTCTTCTGTTTGGTTTTCATTCATTGCATCATGCCTCTGGGTGTCCCGCTCATTCCTTTGAATCACAGTGCTGTCTCCTGGGAGCATTTAAAACCCCTGTTTATTTAAATCTTTGTCAGTGTCATTGATATCACATGTGTACTTTCCTCTACATTGTTCTCTCCTGCGTTGGCATTCCCCCATTTATATTACATCACTGCTTTGTGCATACTCTGGCATTTGTATTATATTGTTTCTAGACGTGTTCAGCCTTGTTTATCTTGCATTACTGACGCTAGATATAATTTTACTTCGGAGTCACGTGAGTGACTACGTGAAGACCCCGTCCAGTATGCATGCATGTCATATCGTCTATCGCATTGCGTTACGACTGGCAGGGTGAACGTGATTCTCCTGCCAGCAACAGACCTGAGGTTAAATCTTCTTGCGGGAACCTCTACTTAGAGGTCCTGCTAAAAGTCCGGGGCTAAGTCGGGGCGGAGGGGAAACCCCAGTCTCGAACTTCAGGGAACCCCGGTCACGGGGAATCCCGCCCACGGACCTAGGCGATCGGAACCGCGGAATGCGGGTAGCGAGCGACGGCAATTTCACCTTTGAGCCGCTGGCAGTAGAACCAGCGGCTTCATATTGGTGGAGAACCCGCTCGGGAGATCGCGGGAAGCGGGGAGCGGACGGCGGTGGATTCACCTTCGAGCCGCTGGCGGTGGTGCCAGCGGCTTCATATTGGTGCTGGGGTCACCTGGACAGCCGCTCCGGAGACCGTGGAATACGGGGAGCGACCCGAGAACCGCTCCGTAGACTGCGGGATGCGAGGAGTGGACGGCAGTAAGTACTGTGCCGCTGGCAGTTAAACCAGCGGCTTCATATCCCCCCCCCCCCCCCCCCAGCAGGATACCCCCCCCCCGACTTTGTAAATTGCGGCTATCCCTATGATAGGGACCGCGGGGATATCCCGGCTGCAGTTACGGGGATACCCAGATCGGGGGGGGGGGGGGGGAAAGCCCCGACTGGAGAACACCGTGGAGAAGCCCTGTTATAAGGGACCACGGAGAAAAAGCTCGGGGGAGAAATAACCCGCAATGGAAGTGTTTCTACAAGGACCACAGAGGGACCCCAGCTGTAACAAACCACGACCACGAGACCAGGCTCGGGAGGAGCGTTGCCCTGCAGCAGAAGGTTTAAAAAGGACATGCAGGTAAATTCCTTACTCGAAGGTCGTTTTGTGCTATTTTGTGAGAATATGTTACAGGAATGGGCCGCATCCAGACTGACTGCGGAGGACCGCGGAACTGCGGGCAGTCAGCAGCTGTAAACTGCACCTGGATCGCTATTGATCAGCAGTCTCCGACCTGGCACCTGCACAGTCGGAATCGATACCTCAGACTGGTGGGAAAGCCAAGCAGAAGTCGGACAGGCCGAAGACTCGGACGAGTCAGGCTGTGAAGACTCACCGCCGGCAGGAGCATCTGTGATCGCATATCCCGCATGGAGCGGTTGATGGATCAGAAGCTCCAATGTGACATGCTCCGGAAAATGGAGCCTAGTCCTGGGACGCCCATGGCAGCACCTTATTGAGGGCTGCATAATGCATCTCCCTCGACAGAGGGGAGCATTAGGAGTCACTTCTGGGCTGACTCTGAAGACAGGGGTTTGGCTGAAGATACCACAAGTGTGCAGGGGGTGCAGGAACAACACAACCAGCAGCAGGAGCTCGACGAGTGGCCGTCGGGTTCAGGAAGGCCACATCATCACGCAAGACCTCACATCTTCGACGGCAGCACCCCTATGCACCCACCAGCAAACCACGATGAACTGAAGCTGGTGAACGCTTGAAGGCCGTACAACCAGGACAAAGGTCTTTTTTAGGCCACAGCCCAGAACGGCCTTCCTGGAAGATGCGCCAACCTCGTACTCGAGCTCTTCTACTTCCCAGGAGCAGATGTAAAATCATGCACACATGTTTGAGGCAGCTCCTGGTTGGGTTGCATAAGTCCTCCCATTCGGATAAAGGTATGGGAGGACTTATCGATGATGTCTCCTGTCACGGATACAAGTTGGTAATATTAAACTGGTTTGAATATTTACACTGGTTTGGGATAACACTAGATTAGTTTATACTGCACACAGGTATGGTTGGAGTTGCCTTTCAAGACAAGGCTCACAAGAATGGGATGTGAACTGATCATTGTCAACAGCCTCAACCCGCATGTGCAGTATAGACTTTTCTGAATAACTTCCATGTGATCATTTCCGCTCACAGGGTTGAAGATATTTGAAATTTAACTGGATGAGGCAACGATTCACTCAGTAGCGTTACAATGGGCTAACTCCAGTTTCCAGATTATTTACCAAATCACTACTATCAGTGCTTCGGCTGCACAGAGCTAACAAATAAGTAGCATGGCCAATCTGGATGATATTGAACATACTGTATTTTACTAAATTAGCCTTATGAGGCACATAGCTATATTTGAGGAATTGGTTCTCACCCGTCCAGTTAAATTTAAATTAAGTTGATACCAACTGAAACTATTGATTGTTGGGATACAATCATCCATTTATTGGTCTGGGATCAGCTCTGCGACAAAAAATTAAACCTCTGCTATTTTTAGCTGAAACAATCAAAGTCACAATGATGGACAGCTTTGCTCCACTAAAACCTCTTATCCGTAAATCTTCAGTCATTTCCAAACTGATGCTATTGCCCAAAGATGGGTAATTTACTAATACCATCTCTAGTTACGGAGGCAGATGGGATTAGCATGAGTTATCAAGTGTTCAGTCATGGTATCAACTGCCAATGGACACCAAGTGCATTCTGTGCATTAAAGGTGTGTGGATATGCATATACGGCATGCACAAGTCCAAGGTGATACACTTTGGTGGTGGTATATGTTAATCACAAAGGTACAAAAGTATCCGGTGATAGTTTTACCAAACCACATTTAGCACTGGTGTATTATTATGCAAAATCAATGACAACACAGAATGAATGTGTGATCACAAAGTATTTAATGACAATGTGGATTGATAGAACACTAACTATTGAGTTGCTTACATCCAGTTTCAATCAACAGTGAACGAGGCATACAGTGGCGAAGGGTGCATTCTCGCTACACTAGGAAGGAATGTTCTTTTATGTCTTCCTCCATTTGGCCTCAATAGACGGGTCTTCCAAAATTCAGCAAGATTCCCGCTTCCGGGTTTTCATAGGGCCTGCCTGGGTTATACACCTATGGCTCCTGCTGAGGCGAAGAATGAACATAAAACCTTACATGGTTAATTCCGGATAAAAAGATGCTGGTTCAGTTGTGATGTTGAAACCATCCTCTGCATGATATAATCAATTCATAGACTTACAGACTCTGAGAGATCGTTTCTGCGGCTCGGGTTGTCAAACCATAAGCGTTAAGAGTGCTCACTACAGATTGCAGGGATAGCACCAAATAGCAGCTATCTGCATAGGAGATGGGAAGCATTGTTTATGCTTCCTTACATTTAACTCGGCACGGATGACTGACACATAAAAATTCAGTTTTATGGGATTATAACATTAAGTTACTATTCCATTACTGTGCCTTAAATACCTCCTAATCATTTGGCTGATGAGTACATAAACCACTCTGTCCGGTCACCCTCTGATATCCAGAGAATTAAGGTATCGTCAACTTAAAACCTCCCAGGCTTAGGGACGCAGAGATATGGGTTGTTAACATTGTACTACGTCACTTCACCAATGGGCACCAGCAACATCCCTGCCCATGGTCATACTCACGTACTAGTGGTTACGCCATGGCACTGAGTACAGCGCTATGGGTCCAGTCATTGCTACACTGGATAGGATGATCATATCTGCGGGCTAAAATAACATGTTTTGTTTATGATTAATCAAACAGATTAGACGGACACAAGACCAAACTAGAGTTGTATATCCCATGGACATTGGGTTGCGTGTGATCACGCATTTACACCAGTATGTCAAGGTTCCTAAGAGCCTTATAGACTGACAGCAATATTATTAGTTACATAAAATCTTGTTAGAAGGAATCACTACAAACCTTCTCCAGATGGTTATATGGGTCTGGCATATACAGGAGTAATAATAATAATAATAAATTTTATTTAATGGGCGCCTTTCAGACATCTCAAGGACACCTTACATAGTAATCGGAATAAAAACATATAATCGGAATATAACAAGTAATAAAGACATCACAGAGACACAAATTAAAAACAGAATTCAATCCAAAAACAGAAAATCAAAAACACAGTGTGAAGAGTGTACATTGACATTGAGTCTCACTCCACCAGGACCGCTATACCTCAGCAGCAGGGATGGACCACATCCTAGCGGTTGCAGGATGGTCAAACTATTGATCTGTCCAAATATTCAGAATAAACCTATTGCCAGATCAGGGGTATTTGCCAACTCTATGTTAGGTATGGTTCATACTTCCTCCAGGTTGAGGGAGGTTACTATTGCCACTATTATTCATTAATAGCATCAACATGTCTATATCTATGTCATGTCTGAATGCATTCTTAATGTTCACTCATCATTGGCCTACTGATGCAGTGTATGACGCCTGGACTCAGTTCCACGGCATGAAATCACAGAGCTTTAAAATCTTCACATAGTCACTCACGTGACTCCAAAGTAAAATAGTAAGATTAAATAAGAACTTTCCAGTTTGAAGTTTGATCTTTATTTTATGAGGAGTAACGTTGAGGGATTACGTGCCCTCCGCTCCCAGCCCTCTATCATAAAGTTCAACTGGTATTATGGTTCTCTTATCTTACTATGTTCAGTTCAACAACTGTTATCTGTGATTTCACACCGCTGCTTTGAAGATTGACACGCATGCGTACTGGACGGGGTCTTTACGTAATCCCTCAACGTTACTCCTCACAAAATAAAGATCAAACTTCAAACTGGTAAGTTCTCATTTAATCTTACTATTAACACTGCGTTCTGGATATGACCACTCCATCATTGTGACTGAGCTGTGTGTCTGTGTGCGGTGCTGTATTGCTATGTTGCTTGTCAGCTGAAGATAGACACAAAATGCTGGAGTAACTCAGCGGGTGAGGCAGCATCCCTGGAGAGAAGGAATGGGTGATGTTTTTCGGGTCGAGACCCTTCTTCAGACTGATGTCAGAGGAGGGGGTGGGACAGAGATGGAATGTAGGCGGAGACAGTAAGACTAGTGGGAGAACTGGGAAGGGGAAGGGGATGGAGAGAGAAAGCAAGGGCCATCTGAAAGTACGTCTGTGTGTGGCGCTGTAAGCTGTGTAGCTTGTCGGCTGAAGATAAGACACAAAATGCTGGAGTAACTCAGCGGTCCAGAGATGCTGCCTGTCCCGCTGAGCCACTCCAGTGTTTTGTGTCTATCTTCAGTTTCAACCAGCATCTGCAGTTCCTTCCGACACATTTTGCTTGGCAGCTGGGCCAGGAGCTGTTATCTCTGCTCTCCTGCCCTGGCATAGTTCTCAGCCCTCAGCCTACTTTGTGGTCTCATAGACGTACAGCCTTTTCGAATGGAATTAAAAAAAAGAAACTTGGTGAGCTGTCATCTCCTGAGCAAATTAAGAACAGGTGGAGGAGAAGGCCCCTGAGGCGTACACAGAGCTTATTTGGAATCGATTCAAAGAGAAAAGTGAAAGGTTAGGTATACTCCCCTCCAAATGTAACAATGACCTCTAAGCAGTGCTCATCTTTCAGGGAGGGCTGGTGTGTGTATGGTGACGGCTTGTTGGCTGCAGAAGGTCAGAAACAGTGCAGATTTAATATTGCTTCATGGAACCTGTGACTGCGAGGCATTTTATTTCACAAAGCACAGAGGGTGAGGAAGTGCAAGGTTTCAAGGCAGAACTTGACAGGCCAGCAGTCAGCACCAGTTCTAAGCGGCCATTGACACACACACACACACACACACAGTCTGAACCCAAGCACCACATTACTGCTGCAAAGTGACTTCATTTTGGCAGCAAGGTTTGCAATGAGCTTATACTTTCTCAACTCTTTTCCTTTTTACGCTCCTGGATCAAAAATTGGAGGAATGTGCCAATTCACTCACAGCTTGCTGCCTGCCGGTCTAATGTTTGAAGGAGAAAAATCTTCCTCTCCAAGCAAGGGGTTGATCCAGCAGACTCTCAGAGGGATTTCAGCATGTACTCAGACATAGTTGAATTGAAGTGGTCTGACTAGTCCTGGAGTCTTACTCTCTCTAACTCAGCCGCTCTTCCAGCTTGTGGTGGTCGACTACGAAGGGGTGTTCTTTGGATGTGTTGCTGTTACTGAAGTTGGACTGCATCCTTCGAGATGCTGCTGCTTTGAGCCTTGTGCACAGACGAGGGGCCCAGCACCAGTGGCCGAGGATGTCGGGCAGGGGCCGTAGCAGCCGAGTGCAGCATTTCACGGTGAGCAAGAAGCTTTGGCCAGCACCAGCTGGAACACCGCTACCTGCACGCTCGGTCTCCATGCTGGGGACAGCAGTCGCACCAGAACCTCCTCCTCCTGCTCCTCGCTGTGTCTCCAGAATGGACATCACCCTGGCCCCTGCCTTGCCGCCTGGCGCCACGGCTCCCCGCCTCTCCACGGCTGAAGCGACAGACCCTGCCCAAGCCATGGGTCCCCTGTCACCAGGTGCTTCCTGCTCTCGCAGAAGGGAATATAACGTGTGGGCAGAAGTCAGTCAGACCTGTAGATCTGGCCTTCTTCCCAAGAAGGATAAGACAGAGGCAGTGCACCAGATCCAGCCTGCAACTAAGGCGCCACTGTTAGTTTCATCGCTTTCCTTGCCGTCTCCTTCGGTGGTGAAAGGTGATCAGTCCGGGTCTTCACCGCTGCACTGGCCGTCTAAAGGAGACAGTTACGCCACCTCCTCTGTAACAACACAGCGGGTCAGTCGGCTGCAAGTCACACTGGCCGCTGCACGGAAGATGCCTGGCCACCACGTTGCCTCATTGACTGTCACCCCACTGTCTGCGGTGCGGGATCCAAGCCACCACCACCACCAGCAACAGCAGCAACAGCACCACCACCACCACCAGCAGCATCAGTTCCCCGTTGACAACGCCACCAGACTGTGCAGCTCCACACGGCCATGGGGAGGCGCTTCACCCCCTCCGCCTCACTTCTCCCAGACAGTGCTGGTGTTACGGGGGGGCCAGCCCCAGCTGCATGAGGCCAGGCTGGCGGGCAGCTGCACGACTCTCAGCTGCATCTTCCACCCCAGCCGCCGCGGCCCCGTGATCTCCATCAGCCTGAGCCCCAGCCAGACGCGGCGATACCTTCCCCTGCCGGCTACGGGGATCAGCAGCTCGCCGCAACGCTACTACCTCAGCGCCCTCTCCCAGTCCCAACCTCGACTCGCAGAGGAAGGGGGGAGTCTCCCCGTGCAATGCTCCTGCGGCAGCAGAGATCACCGCTGGATGAGTATGTGTAACCCGCCCGGCATCAGTGACTGCAAGGGGAATAGCCGCCGCCACAACAGCAACAGCAGCAGCAGCCCCAGTGTGTTACACGTGTCCTGTGGGAAATCTATCAGTTTCCTTCTCAAGGTCAGACCACATTTGTGCCCTCCTGAACCTTGGCTCAATATCGATTTCTCTAATTTCAGATATCCCTTGCATTTATTTCCCCAAATCCATCCCCCACCCGAGTTGTACCAGCTTCAAAGTCATCGGCGATAGACATAAAATGCTGGAGTAACTCAGATGGTCAGGCAGCATCTCTGGAGAGAAGGAATGGGTGACGTTTCAGGTCGAGACCCTTCTTCAGACTGAGAGTCAGGGGAGAGGGAAACGGCTATATGTAGCAATGTTACAAAATGTTGAGATTTTAAAAATCAAGTCTGTAATTAATCCCATCAGATAAAGCATAAAAAGAAGTTTAATTTGACACCTAATTCACTTTCATATCTTCAGTATTAAAATAGTTATGGCCATTTTCATACTCGGAAATTTGCATCTTGTTCCCTATTGCAAGGAACCGCAGATGCTGGTTTACACCGAAGATGGTCACAAAATACTGGAGTAACTCAGTGGGACAGGCAGCATCTCTGGAGCGAAGAAAAGGGTGACGTTTCGAGTCGAGACCCTTCTTCAGACTGATGTGGTCTTGTTGAGTCTCATTGTTTGTAACTCATTTTCACCCAGGCCACAGCTAACAATGGCCTGTTTCCTCTATCATGGTTCCTTTTTGCATAGCTTTGACTGCAACAGGCTTGCAGTCGTAGAGTGTCAGCCACTGCCATCCCACCATCCAGCTGGGACAATGGTTATCTCTGTTTCTCGGGTTGCTACTGTATTTTTACCTTTGTGCTCATGAAGGCTGGGAGATTTTAGCGCTGGCAGTCAGGAACAATAAATGAAAATCAAAGAACTACAGACACTAAAAAGTATTTTTTTTAAATCAGAAAAACCCAGGGAGCTGCATGTCAAGCACCACCTGAATCCTTAATTCTGTTGCTCTTTCCACAGTCTAGTCATATAAGTATTTAAACCTCCCCCTCTCCGCCTCTCCCCTCCCCCTCTACCTCCACTCCCCCCTCTCCCCGCTCCCACTCACTTCCCTTCCCCCCTCCTCTCCCTCTCCATCTCCCCCCTCCCCCTCCCTCCTCCTCCCTCTCCCCTCCCTCCCCTCTCCCCCCCTGTCTTCCCCCCTCCCCCCCTCTCACCACCCCCTCCCCCCCACTGTGCGTGTGGGGGGTGGTTAGTGCGTGTGTGTGATGCCGCAAACCCCCCCCCACCCCCCCACAGGTCCCGGTTGGCCTACTATTTGTTTAAAATTAGGAACAGCATTAGCACAAAGTACTACCAGATAACATATAATGAGGTATATAATGAGGTAGGTATTATAGTCAGGTATATAATGAGACCAAATCTATACATCTATACCTTCCCACATCTTGGTCTCCAGTAAGAGCACCTAAATAGTGGCATGTTTTACTTTTTATTTTCCTAAACCAGTTCCCCACTGAGGTAGGAACCAAATGTTTAAACTTTCGGAGAAGGTGGAGCGATGTAAGAGAATGTCTGCAATTGAAAATGAATGCAAAACGCTGGAGTAGCAGCGAGTCAGGCAGCATCTGTGGAGGGAATAGATAGGCCAATGGTTGTGTCAGGACCCAAAATGGCTGAAGAAGAGTCCTGACCCAAAACATCGCCTATCCATTCCCTCCACAGATGCTGCCCGACCTGCTGAGTTACTCCAGCACTTTGTGTTTGTTTTATTTTGTCGGATCTGCAGTTCCTTGTGTCTCCGATGTCTGCGATAGTTTAGAAGCCAATAGAGACTGAATGACATAGGTGATGATGGCTGAGAGAAGGTGAGAAGGCTTGGTAATCATTCATTATCTGCCTGGAGGAGGTGTAAATGGAAGGATTTGAAGCAATTCACTTCTGTTTCTTCCCATTTTGGGCACTGCGTTCAGTCCTTGCAATATAGTGTCCTCTGCAGTCGAGATACCAAGCATAAATCAGCTTTACAAAGCAGTTTCTTTCAGTCCACAGAGATCTCCCTGAGTTCCCAGTTGTGTGGATTCATTATAGAGATCTAGTATGTGTCTGTCTTTGACCCTGTTTCAATGAAACCCAACATATGAAGAGACTGACTTTGGTGACTTCTCTCACAGTGGGAAACTTTTGATTCTGCTGTGTGGGGATGTTTTATGTTGAACTCTATTGTGTGTTGTGTTCTTGTATGGCTGTATGGTGATCACATTTCACTGTGCCAACTAGCACATGTGACAAATAAATGTATCTTGGTCTTGAATCTTGAAGCTCAAGAAAAGTATATAGGCACAAAAAGCTGGAGTATCTCAGCGGGACAGGCAACATCTCTGGAGAGAAGGAATAGGTGACGTTTCGGGTCGCGACCCTTCTTCGGACAAGAGAGTCAGGGGAAAGGGAAAAGAGATATAGAACAAATGAATGAAAGATGTGTAAAAAAAGTAATGATGATACTTCACTGAAAAGACTAGGCTTGTATTCACTGGAGTTTAGAAGGATGATGGGGAATCTTAGAGAAACATATAAAATTATAAAAGGACTGGACAAGCTAGATGCAGGAAAAATGTTCCCAATGTTGGGCGTCCAGAACCAGGGGCCACAGTCTTAGAATAAAGGGGAGGCCATTTAAGACTGAGGTGAGAAAAACATTTTCACCCAGAGAGTTGTGAATTTGTGGAATTCCCTGCCACAGAGGGCAGTGGAGGCCAAATCACTGGATGGATTTAAGAGAGAGTTAGATAGAGCTCTGGGGCTAGTGGAATCAAGGGATATGGGGAGAAGGCAGGCACGGGTTATTGATAGGGGACGATCAACCATGATTACAATGATTACAATGGCTCGAAGAGCCGGATGGCCGCCTCCTCCACCTATTTTCTATGTTTCTACATCTTGAGAATGGTATATCTTCGAACCAGGAATGGTATCTCATCTGTCATTGCAATCTTTAGTACTGAAATTTCAGCGTATCAGCCCTTTTAATTTATATCAGAACCGGCTGGTTTTGATCAAAGATCAAAAAACAAATACCAGCAGATAAATTAGATATGAAAGGGGAACAAAGAATGCTGGAAGCACTCAGCTTGTCAGGCAGAATCTGTGGCGATAGAAACAGGGTTAGCTATTCAGGTCAACGGACTGTGCACCTGTCTGATCCACTGCCCTGTCTCTCTCACAACAGTTTATGCCTGACATACCGAGTGTTTCCAGCATTCTTTGTTTCTCCCAGATCTCCAGCATCTTCAGGTATTATCTTTTTGATCTGTCTGTGTGCTTCCTGGGAGATAAACTAACTTGATGGTGTGAAAGGCTTGGATAGAGTGGATGTGGAGAGGATGTTTCCACTAGTGGGAGAGACTAGGACCAGAGGTCATAGCCTCAGAACTAAAGGACGTCCCTTTAGGAAGGAGATGAGGAGGAAGATGATGAGGAGTTGTGAATTTGTGGAATTCCCTGCCACTGAGGGCAGTGGAGGCCAAGTCACTGGATGGATTTAAGAGAGAGTTAGATAGAGCTCTAGGGGCTAGTGGAGTCAAGGGATATGGGGAGAAGGCAGGCACGGGTTATTGATTGGGGATGATCAGCAATGATCACAATGAATGGCAGTGCTGGCTCGAAGGGCCAAATGGCCTCTTCCTGCACTAATTTTCTATGTTTCTATGAATTTCTTTAACAGAGAGAGGTTAATCTGTGGAGTTCATTGCCACAGAAGGCTGTGGGGGCTACGTCAATGGATCTTTACAAGGCAGAGATAGATAGATTCTTGATTAATACGGGTATCAGGGGTTATGGGGAGAAGGCAGGAGAATGGGGTTAAGATATGGAAAGGTAGATCATCCAAGATTGAATGGCAAAGAAAAGAGTTAATGGGCCGAATGGCCTAATTCTGCTCCTATCACTTATGAACATGAACTTATGTTGGAATATCTTGCAGTGGCAATGCAGCTTGTGGCACCGTTTGAGTCCTCTCACATAGAACAATATCTGGCACAGTGAAGGTTGATCCTGATTAATTATCAATGGCTAAGGACAAGTGGGTGGAATTGCAAAGAGACTACATGTCATTGAATGTGCAAAGGGACTGACTGGGTGTGATGAGTTGCCAATGTATTTCAGGTTTACTTGAGGGCGAGTGACCTGGGAACGACCGTGGACACTGTGGACTCGCTCATCAAACGACACGATGCCTTCGAGAAATTACTGGCAACCCAGGAGGAAAAGGTAAATCAGATCAGGTCTTCTCAACGTTGGAGCAAGCGTGCAAGGGAGGCGGGTGAAATAGCCTGTGATAAAGTAACCAGTGTGAATTTCCACTATCGGAGTCGCTGAAGCTGAGGCTGAATCGGCAGCATTGTGGTACACTGTCCGAAATTCCTAACTCAGAATGGGTCAAAGGTAGACACAAAACGCTGGAGAAATGGGCGACGTTTCGGGTCGAGACCGATGTCAGGGGAGGGGGCGGGATAAAGATAGAATGTAGTTGGAGACAGTGAGACTAGTGGGAGAACTGGGAAGAGGAAGGGGATGGGGAGAGAAAGCAAGGGTTATCTGTAGTTAGAGAAGTCAATGTTCACACCGCTGGGGTGTAAACTACCCAAGCAAAATATGAGCTGCTGTTCCTCCAATTTGCGCTGGGCCTCACTCTGACAATGGAGGAGGCCCAGGACAGAAAGGTCAGTTTGGGAATGGGAGGGGGAGTTGAAGTGCTGGGCCACCGGGAGATCAGGTAGGTTAAGAGGGACTGAGCGGAGGTGTTCAACGAAGCGATCGCCGAGCCTGCGCTTGGTCTCGCCGATGTAGAGAAGTTGACACCTGGAACAGCGGATACAGTAGATGAGGTTGGGTCAAAACTGGTATTGATGTGCAAGGCCCAGTCTGTTTCAATATCTGTGTAGGTGACACTTCACTCCAGGCTAAGGTGTGGCAGTGCATCAACGTTAGATGGTTAGGCCAGGCTAAACACCACACACTGTAGGAAGGAAGTGCCTCTAGTGGAGGGGCAGTGCCACTTCAGGCAATGGGAGGGTCAAAAGTCTTGTCTAAAGCTATGAAGGGCAGGGTCCCGTCTGACTGAGGAAGGGCCATTGTCCCATCAGGGTCTCACCTGGCCAAGGTTAGGGCAAGGTCCCCTCAAGGTGGCAGTGCCAAGGGAAGGGCAGGGTGACCTCGGGCCAAGCAGGTCAAGGTCCTGTCATGGTGGGAAAGTCAAGGTCACCTTGTGGTGGTGGGGTTGGGGCCGAGTGGAGGGCCGGGTCCTCTTGTGGTGGGGACCCTCTAGGCTGGGGAGTACACGATCACCTCTGATCAGACGTGGGAGGGGTATGTTGTGAGGCAAGGTTACGTGTGGCCGCGAGAGGGGTAGGGTCACCTCATTGTGGGACGGGCTTGGTCGCCTCTGGTCAAGCGAAGTGCAGGATGACCTCTTGGTAGGAGGGATGGAGTTGCAATATCTTTTGAACACTGTGGGCAGGGCTAGGTGGTGTGCTTCATTTGTTTCAAGAATTGAGCTAGAGCCAAGCTGGCCATCCGCGAGTCACGGCGCCAGGCGGTGGAGGGCTCTACCCGAGCCGGCTGCCTGCCCCTTTTCCGGGGATACGTCCGCGCCCGGGTGGGATTAGAAAGGGAGTACGACCTGTCCACGGGCACCCTGGGGGATTTCCGTGACCGCTGGGCACTGCAGGGTGTTGAATGCATCCTCAATAAGGATTGTAACATAGTTGTATAGTAGTTTTTTTAGGATATATGTTTGTAATGCACCATGGTGGTGGGTTCTGGTTTGTTTTAGTGTAGAGTGAATATTATTTTTTAATAATTGAATACATTTTTTGATATTAAAAAAAAATAATTGAGCTAGAGTTTCATATGCTGTGAGCTTAAGAACTTAAATAGAAACTGAATCCATGCACAAGGGCTGATTAGGGATAGTGAGCATGGTTTTGTAAGTGGAAGGTCGTGTCTCATGAACCTGTTTTCTAATGAGGGCAGAACTTTAGATGGATTTCAGCAAAGCATTCGACAAGGTTCCACATGGTAGGCTGCCCTGGAAGGTTAGATCGCATGGGATCCAAGGAGAGATGGCTGAATGGATAGAAAATTGGCTTTGTGGAAAGTAGCAGAGGGTGATGATGGAAGGTTGCTTCTCAGACTGGAGGCCTGTGACTAGTGGTGTGCCTCAGGGTTCGGTGCTGGGCCCGTTACTGTTTGTCATCTATATCAATGATTTAGATGAGAATGTACCTGAAAGATGATCAAGTTTGCAGATGATTGGTGGTATTGTAGATAGTGAAGATAATTGTCAAAATTGCAGCAGGATCTTAATCGGTTGGCCAGGTGGGCTGAGGAATGGTTGATGGAATTTAACACAGAAATGTGAGGTGTTGTATTTTGGGAAGTCTAACAAGGGCAGGACCTACACAGTAAGGCAGTGCTCTGGGTAGTGTTGTAGAGCAGAGGGATCTAGGAGTACAGTTGCATGTTTCCTTGAAGGTGATGTCGCAGGTAGATGGGGTGGTCAAAAAGTCACTTGGCACATTGGCCTTCATCAGTCAGAGTATTGAGTATAGGTTGGGAGGTCATGTTGCAGTTGTATAAGACGTTGGTGAGGCTCCATTGTGTACAGTTCTGGGCACCGTGTTATCGGAAAGATGTTGTCAAGCTGGAAAGGGTACAGAGATGATTTACCAGAGTATTGCCAGGACTAGAGGGTGTGAGCTATTGGGAGAGGTTGAGTAGGCTGGGACTCTATCCATTTGATCAAAGTAGGATGAGGGGTGATCATATTGAGGTGTACAAAATCATGAGAGGTATAGATCAGGTAGATGCACAGAGGCTCTTGCCCAGAGTAGGGGAAATGAGGACCAGAAGACATAGGTTTAAGGTGAAGAGGAAAATAAATAATAGGGTCCAGAGAAGATTTACGAGGATGTTGCCAGGACTCGAGGGTATATAAAATTATGAGATGAATAGATCAGGTAGATGCACAGAGTCGCTTGCTCAGAGTAGCGGAATCGAAAACCAGAGGGCATAGGTTTAAGGCAAAGGGGGAAACATTTAATAGGAATCTGTCCAGTCTAATCCTGTCTCATTGCTTCTTAAATGTTACGATAGCCCCTGCCTCAATCACCACCTCCAGCAGCTCGTTCTATGTACCCACCATCCTTTGTGTGAAAAGGTTACCCCTCAAAGAAGTAATGGGACAGGTTTAGACAGGACACATTTACATGGATAGGACAGGTTTAGAGGGATATGGGCCAAATGCAGGCAAGTGGGACCTAGTGTAGATGGGACATGTTGGTCATTGTGGGCAAGGTGAGCTGAAGGGATTGCATGACTCTATGAATCTCTACGAGAAGGCATTAGATTCAATCTAAAGGCTGCTCACCATTCTTCAAGATCACAGTTTCTATCTTAATGATTTTTTTCCTGAATTAATCCGGTTCCCTATTTCCTTTAAATCAAAAATGTTTCATCTGCCTTGAGCATAGTCAGGAAGTTGAGGGCCAGGGTGTGTTTCGTGCTCTGTGGTTAGGTATAGAGCCAAGCTTTACTCTGCACACTGAAGGGCCTGTCCCTCTTGGCGGCAGTCACCGAAAAAATCATCGTGGGACAGGCTCTTGACTCCCCTGAGCTGTGTTTTATATTCTGAAGCAAAGGTTGGACAGGTGCATAAATAGAGGGAGATGAGAGGGATATGGGCCCAAATGTGGTGTGGTGAGACTAGCGTGGGTGGGGCACCTTGGTCAGCATGGGCAAGATGGGCCGAAGGGCTTGTTTCAGTGCTATATCACTCTATGACTCTATTGTGTGCTCTTGGGAGCGAGCTCAGGCTCTGAAGGAGGGGTCCAGTTGCATTTGACTGAGGGAGGTGGCGCAGCGGTAGAGTTGCTGCCTCACAGCGTCAGAGACTCGGGTTCGATCCTGACTCCAGTGCTGTCTGTGTGGAGTTTGTACGTTCTCCCTGAAACCTGCAAGTGTTTTCAATGGGAGCTCCGGTTTCCTCCCACACTCGCAAGATATACAAGTTTGTAGGCTAATTGGCTTGGTGTAAATGTGAAATTGTCCCCAGTGTGTGTAAGATAGTGTTAATGTGCGGGGATCGCAGGTCGGCGTGGACTCGGTGGGCCGAAGGGCCTGTTTCTGCGCTGTATCTCTAAACTAAAGGGGGTCGGGCTGTGTTCCACTGAGAATGGTTGTTGGACTCCTCCTACTGTGAGAGGAGGTTAGGTTGTGTTGTACTTCAGTAGGGGGTTGGGTCAAGCTTTGCGTTGTGAGGGAGGGGTGGCGATGCATTTTACCGGCGAGGGGGAGATGGGGCCGCGTTTAGTTGTGTGGAAGTGGTTGGGGCTGCTTTTCGCTGGGAGTGTCGAGCTGTGTGTGTGGCCTGGGGGAGGAGTCAGGTTGTGTCCACTGAGGCAGTGTAAATCTGTACAGGAGGGTCAGGCAGTGTTTGGATGTAGAGGTGGGCTCAGACTCTGTTTATCTCAGTGGGAGGGGGGTCAGGCTGTGTTTGTCCATGCGGGAGGGTCGGGATGTGTTTAGCTCTGTAGGAGGGATTAGACTGTTTATCTCTAAGTTTATCTGTAAGCCTGGGGCCGCCACTGCTCCGGGCCGGTGTCCTGTCAGTCCAGGGTCACCCCAGACATCTCCGGCCACCCCCGGGCAGGGATGGGACACTCGGGAGGGGACGGGGACGGCCCAGTAGCGATTCAACAGTGCTTGCAGCACCAGGAGACCCGGGTTCGATCCTGACTACGGATCAAACGCAGGTCTGTATACACGCAGCAGCTGAGGAGTTGAGTATAGGAGCAAAGAGGTCCTTCTGCAGTTGTACAGAGCCCTAGTGAGACCACACCTGGAGTATTGTGTGCAGTTTTGGTCCCCTAATTTGAGGAAGGACATTCTTGCTATTGAGGGAGTGCAGCGTAGGTTTACAAGGTTAATTCCCGGGATGGCGGGACTGTCATATGCTGAGAGAATGGAGCAGCTGGGCTTGTACACTCTGGAGTTAGAAGGATGAGAGGGGATCACAATTGAAACATATAAGATTGTTAAGGGTTTGGACATGCTAGAGGCAGGAAACATATTCCCGATGTTGGGGGAGTCCAGAACCAGGGGCCACACTTTAAGAATGAAGGGTAAGCCATTTAGAACAGAGACGAGGAAACATTTTTTCTCACAGAGAGTTGTGAGTCTGTGGAATTCTCTGCCTCAGAGGGCGGTTCTCTGGATGCTTTCAAGAGAGAGCTAGATAGGGCTCTTAAAAATAGCAGAGTCAGGGGATATGGGGAGCAGGCAGGAATGGGGTACTGATTGTGGATGATCAGCCATGATCACATTGAATGGCGGTGCTGGCTCGAAGGGCCGAATGGCCTACTCCTGCACCTATTGTCTATTGTCTGCTGAGAATCACAAATGACCTATGACCTGGGCATGTGCAGTCGGAATACCGAACTTGCTTATAGAGGGAGGGTCGTTCCGTTTTTAGATGTGTGGGAGGGGTTGGGTGTGTAATGGTGTGTAAGATTCAGGAGCAGGGATCTGGCTTAACTATTTGTGTAAAAGTGTGATGCAAATATGGTTTACCCACAAGGAAATGTATTGCATTTAGTTAGTGAATATGCCACCCTGATGTCATGAGATAAGTAGTTTTTATTACAGGAATAAAAATTCAAAGGAAGTAAGTTCAAATTCCATTGTGAGAAATAGAATACACTTTAAAGAAAATATTGAAAAACAGATTTTAGCAAATGTGACAGTGAAGCTGTTGTTCAGAAAAAGACTCATTTAAGGGCCTGTCCCACTGTACGAGGTAATTCACGAGTTCTCCCGAGTTTTCCCCTGATTTGAACTCGGAGAATGTCCGTAGCGGGTTTGTAGGAGTTCGTGGATGTCCCGTAGCGGCTCGTACGAGTAACGTTAGGTACTCGGGAAATCCGGTAAACTCGTGACGTTTTTTCAACACTGTGAAAAATGTCCACGAGTTAAAAAATACTCGTGATGAAAACAATTGTTACTTTTTACTCGTACGAGCCGCTACGAGACATCCACAAACTCCTACGGACCCGCTACGGACATTCTCCAAGTTCGAATCAGGGGGGAACACGGGAGCGCTCGTTAATTACCTCGTACAGTGGGACAGGGGCTTTACCTTGCTCAGTTCAATCTGAACGCTACTCCAGATCCAAACCTTTCTAGTTCACTCTTAACTGGTCTCTGAAGTTTATGGCTTTACTTGAGAGAGTCTTGCCACTGCTTTCACACGGCAGTCAGGGTCTGGTAATAAGTAGTAGGCTTTCTGATGCCACTCATATACCTGTACATGGAGTCAATAAGAAAGAAAATACAGGCCCTTTAGACGGACCCAAAATGCTGTAGTAACTCAGAGGGACAGGCAGCATCTCTGGAGAGAAGGAATGGGGGACGTTTTGGGTCGAGACCCTTCTTCAGACAGAGCCAGGGGAGAGAGAGACACAGAGATATGGAAGGGTAAGGTGTGGGGATGAGAGGCCATTCTATTGCCCCCACATTCCCTCTGGATTCTATTCTACCACTCTCTAAGAACAACTTACAGCAGCTACTAACCTGTGTCCTTGGGATGTGGGTTGTAAATCAGAAGTGGCCACAGGGTGACCATTCAAACTCCACAGGGACAGCAGCAGATGTGAGGATTGAACACGGGTCAGTGGAGCTGAGATGTGTGACACCCCTATAGCAAGCACAATTCTGCTTTTGTTTCAGGTGACGTCACTGCAGGAGCAGGCAGGCTCGTTAACAGAGGAGAGTTTGAAACGTGATGATGCCAGTCACATTCAGCAGAAGCTCAATGCCATCCTGGAGAGGAGGAACCGCATTAAGGAGTTGTCACAGAACCGCAAGAGAGACCTGAGCACTGCCCGCCTGCTGGCACGCTTCAGTCAAGACCTGGCTGAGGTACAATCCTGTCTTGCATTTTACCGTGCACCAAGGTACCTTGCACCAGTTTACATAGCACCCTGCACCAGGTACTTTTCACCTTGCACCAGTTTACATAGAAACATAGAAAATAGGTGCAGGAGGAGGCCATTTGGCCCTTCGAGCCAGCATCGCCATTCATTGTGATCATGGCTGATCGTCCCCAATCAATAACCCGTGCCTGCCTTCTCCCCATATCCCTTGATTCCACTTGCCCCTAGAGCTCCATCTAACTCTCTCTTAAATCCATCCAGTGATTTGGCCTCCACTGCCCTCTGTGGCAGAGAATTCCACAAATTCACAACTCTCTGGGTGAAAAAGTTTTTTCTCACCTCAGTCTTAAATGGCCTCCCCTTTATTCTAAGACGGTGACCCCTGGTTCTGGACTCGCCCAACATTGGGAACATTTTTCCTTCATCTAGCTTGTCCAGTCCTTTTATATGTTGCTGTAAGATTCCCTCTCATCCTAAATTCCAGTGAATACAAGCCCAGTCGTTCTTTCATCATTTGAAGGTCCCGCCATCCCGGGAATTAACCTCGTGACCCTACGCTGCACTCCTTCAATAGCAAGGATGTCCTTCCTCAAATTACCTTGTACCTTGCACCAATACATTGCACCCGCTTCATTCAAGCTTCCCATTGATAAGCAGCAGTTATTTATATAGACACAATGGATGGGAAGACATTCCATAATCTCCACATTATGTGGGTGCACATCAATAGACAATAGACAATAGGTGCAGGAGTAGGCCAGTTGGCCCTTCAAGCCAGCACCGCCATTCAATGTGATCATGGCTGATCATCAAACTTCATTCAACAAATCCTAGAGCATAGAAACAGATTCTTTGTTTCATTTGTCCATTACCAATCATCAACACCTATTTATATTAATTTTACATGAATCCTATTTTTTTTAAATTCGCGACATTCTCATTAACACATCCTACCGCTCACCCACACTCTATGAGCAGTTTACAGAGCCAATCAACTTGCCAACCTGCATGTTTAGGTTAGTTTAGAGATACAGCGTGTAAAACAGGCCCTTCGGCCCACCGAGTCCACAGCCCGCACATTAATACTACCCTACACACTCGAGGGATAATTTTTTACCTTTACACCAAGCCAATGAACCTACAAAGCTGTACGTCTTTGGAGTGTGGGAGGAAACTGTGGAAGGGTAGATCGGATAGGGAACATCAGGATACGAAACAGCAGGACGTGGTTCCTTCACAGGAAGGAGATGTTGACGCTTGCGTCTGTAGATCCCTCCGTCTGCACTCACCAGGTATGTGCGGGACTGTGGATGAAACCCAAACGGCATAAGCCCTTGTTGATTTGAAGGCGAACAACTTGGCCACTGGAGAGAGGTGTAAGTGGTTTGCTGGACTTGTCAAAAAAAATCACTTTTGGGTTTCGCGTCTCAGCTGGAGTTGTTGCTGTACTGCAAGTGGTGAACGAACATGTGGCTGCAGTAGTTGTTGTGGCACAGGAATTGCAGCACAGGTCTGTCGGGACATCGGGCATTGGGCAGGAGACCCCAGTATTGGGTCACGGCCGACGTTTCTCAGGTTGAGCAGGTCGAGGTAGACATCGGATTTGGCAAGGTGTGAGTGTTCCATCAATTGCTTGGCGCTCCTGACAGCCCATTCTGCAAGTCCGCTTGATTGTGGGAATTCTGGATTGCTGGTGACGTGGTGAAAATCCCATTGCTGAGCAAAGTTTTTAAAAGACTGGCTAGTGAACTGACTGCCGTTATCTGACAAGAGACATTCGGGGGCGCCGTTTATGGAGAAATGGCGTGCCAGCTTTTGGATTACCGCAGCGGATGTTGGTCTTTGGAGCAGGTCAGTTTCGAACCAGCCCGAATACGAGTCAACGAGAACCAGATACTGTTTGCCACGCCACTCGATTATGTCAGTAGCAAGCGTGGACCAAGGCAGAGGAGGAACAGGGTGTGAGAGCAGGGGCTGCTTCTGTTGGTGTGGCATCAGACTGTTGCAGATAGCACAGGCTTCAACTTTCCCACACGCAAATTCGGTCATTCCAGGCCTGGAAAACATGCTCTTTGCTCGGAGTATGTTTGCTTCCACGCCAGGGGTGACCCTTGTGGGCGGCATGAAAATATTTGTCCCGTAGGGCAGTTGGGATGAGGGCCTTGTTACCTGCGATCACGACACAGTCCTGCAACACCAGTTCGTCGCGGACTGGGTAGTGTGCTCGAATAGGAAGTGGTGCGCGACATTGTTTATCCGGCCAGCCAAGCCGGATGACTGAAGACAGTAGTTGTAAAGTGTTATCAGCAGCCGTTTGCTCTGCCAGCTCGCTTCAGGGCCTGTCCCACTTTCACAACTTAATTCAAAACCTCTGCCGTGTTTAAAGAACCTAAAAAAATAGATAGTGGTAATCTACAAACTCCTACGACCTTCCACGACTATGTTCACGAACTCCTACGAGTATGTCTACGAATTTCCACGACTATTTCGATGCATCCTTATGAGTAAAAGTTGCAATTTCTTTCATCCTGGCCATTTTTTTACTCGTGGACATTTTTTATCGGGCTGGAAAAAAGTCCCGACTTACCTGATGCCACGAGTACCTACGGCTGGCATAACGAGCTGCTACGCTATATCTACGGATTCCTACGACCTCCTACGGACTCGTTACGAACATTCTGCGAGTTTGAATCAAGGGGAAAACTCGGGAGAATTCGTGAATTACCTCGTGAAAGTGGGACAGCCCCATGCTGTAGGGATGTACGACACCATCATTACTGTGAACTGGTCATTTTCAGACGGCTGTTGTTCGCAGGTTTTTCGTGGGGCTGTTGATAGCGTGTCAGCCAGATGCATGTCCTTGCCCCTTGTGTAGACTAGTGTGAAATCGAAACTCTGTAGCCGCATCATCATGCGTTACAGGTGAACTGGAGCAGCATGAATGGGTTTGTTCAGAATATTGATCAAAGGTTGGTCGCCTGTTTCAACAACCACGGACTTCCCAAAAATAAAGTCCTTGAATTCCGAGCAGGCAAAAACCACGGCTAGTAAATCCTTTCCAGTGTTGACTTACTCAAGAGAAACCAAAGATCTCGGAGAAAACCCACGTGGTCACGGGGAGAACGTACAAACTCCGTACAGACAGCACACACAGCCAGGATCGAGCCCGGGTCACCACCGTGCCACCATGTCTTTGGGCTGTCAGAAAAAAAATCATGCAGACACAGGGAGAATGTGTAAACTTTACCCAGACATGACCCAAGGACAGGATAGAACCTGGGACTTCAGCACTACTATATCGACCTTCATTCAACCTGTGATTTAATCCTGTCATCTGGTCCAGCCAGGTAGTGATTACAGAGCAGGACACTGGCTGCTGGCATACAATTGTTGAGCCAAAGGTAGCTATTGACCTGTGATTCTTCAGGGTTGGCAATCAGGGGATTGAGGGTGGGAAGGACTCGATGTCCTCCTCATCAGAGGCTGAACGGCCTTTGCGTCACTCTGCTGACACCTCAGCGGGCTACGAGCTGGCCATGACATCGAGCTCTTCTTCCTCTGCCTCTGCCTCTGTGCCCATTTCTTAAACAAAGAGACATCCTCCTCCCAGGCACCCTCTGCTGGCCTTTTACTCTCCCCCTCGGCCTTTTAATTTCATAGAAACATAGAAAATAGGTGCAGGAGGAGGCCATTCGGCCCTTCGAACCAGTATCGCCATTCATTGTGATCATGGCTGATCGTCCCCATTCAATAACCTGTGCCTGCCTTCTCCCCATAACCCTTGATTCCACCAGTCCCTAGAGCTCTATTTCCAATTTAACTCTAACTCTATTTCCAATTTAGTGGCGGCACGGTGGCGCAGCGGTAGAGTTGCTGCCTTAAAGCGCCAGAGACCCGGGTTCGATCCAGACTACAGGTGCGATCTGCATGGAGTTTGTACCTTCTCCCAGTGACCACATGGATTTTCTCTGGGTGCTCCGATTTCCACCCATATTCCAAAATTGTGCAGGTTTGTAGGTTAATTAGCTTCTGTAAAATTCCTCTGAGTGTGTAGAATATGGGTCATCATTGGTTGGTGCGGACTGAAGGGTATGTTTCCATGCACTCTAAAGAGGTCCTTCCTCAGTTGTACAGAGCCCTAGTGAGACCACACCTGGAGTGTTGTGTGCAGTTTTGGTCCCCTAATTTGAGGAAGGACATTCTTGCTATTGAGGGAGTGCAGCGTAGGTTTACAAGGTTAATTTCCGGGATGGCGGGACTGTCATATGTTGAAAGAACAGAGCGACTAGGCTTGTATACACTGGAGTTTAGAAGGATGAGAGGGTATCTTATTGAAACATATTAGATTATTAAGGGTTTGGACACGCTAGAGGCAGGAAGCATGTTCCCGATGTTGGGGCTGTCCAGAACCACGGGCCACAATTTAAGAATAAGGGGTAGGCCATTTAGTACGGAGACGAGGAAAAACATTTTCACCCGGAGAGTTGTGAATCTGTGGAATTCTCTGCCTCAGAAGGCAGTGGAGGCCCATAAGCGAGTTCGGTATTCCGAAAAACGCAAGGAATCATGGGATTTGTCAAAGGTCACTCGCAACAAACACTCTTGGCAACCGTGCCGCCGCATGCACACAGACCGCAGCCAGGATCGAACCCGGGTCTCCGGCGCTGCGAGCGCTGCTGAACCGCCACTGGACCATCCCCATCTCAGCTGCCTGACCTGCTGAGTATCCCCAGCACTTTGTTGCTTGCTGGAGACCGAAATTCTGTATTGGCCAGCATGGACATGATGGGCCAAATGGCCCACTTCAGTGCTGCAGGTTTCTTTGACTGAATGCAATAAAGTTGCATTATTACCGATCTCCCTACAGCCTCAAGATATCCCAAAGCACTTTGCAGACACATATCCAGTTTGCTTAAAGTGCATTTGTGCTATTTTACATGACATAACTCATTGGGAAAAGAGATTTCTCCTGAATTCCCTATTGGATTTATCCACTCCAGCTTTGCTTTCGGTCTCATTACATTTCAACTTTTAAGAATCTGCAAGATTATCCGATCATCCCTTTTCATTAAGCAAGATAGCACCAGCCTCTTTAGCCTTTCCTGTCAGATATAACCTCCTTGGTCACGGAAACTTTAAAATTACCTTTTTCATGCCAGCAGAGAGTTGTTTGCCGCACTGTCCCCGTCATGAGGCGGGACAGCAGATTGAGAACAGATGTGCTTGCTGGATCAGGCAGCCACAGCTACTGAGCTCATTCTGGCAGCCAGTTCCAGGAGACAGCAATACCTCTGCAATGAGATCATGGCTCGGAGCAAAACAAAAGGCGCAGCGCTGGAGCCTTGGGGGCTGAAGAGACCGACATCTTCAACAAAGTTCAAGTGCTTCCCTGTATTCTCAGATAGAAATGCCTTGCAGCACTCCCATGGCTCCATGGACAGAATGTTGACCTGAAGGTAGTATGTTAGAGCTGCTCTATTCAGACTGAAAGTATGCATCCAGCATTGAGCAAGTTTGGGCCACCATCGAGAATGAAATCAGCTTGGGTCAAGCCACAAGCTCCAAGCTGCACAGTCTCCCAGCACCTTGGGGGAAGACAGAATGGTGGAACAGATTAGAAATACTCTAATTATTTTATGTCGAACTACAGAGCGCACTTACAGTGTTGGTACACTGGCATGTTCGCTGCTCTGCAGATGTGCGTTGAAATGAAATGGATTATTTACAGAGTTAAGCCCCTGTCCCACTTAGGAGACCTAAACAGCAACCTCTGGTGACCTTGCCCGCCACCCAAAAAAAAATCAAGGTCGAGGTGACCTGCAACCTCCTACCACCTCCCACGCATATGTTGAAAACCTTCCTCGACTATGAAGAAAACCGGCTTTGACTAGACCTGCGACTAAAGAATTATCGATTTTTAAAACTGCAACCTATTTTTAGTCGAGGCCGGTTTTAATCATGATGAAAAAATAGCAGCAACCTAGATGAAGCCTCGACCACGCGGAAACCACTTTCGACCATTAGGGAGAGTGACCAAAACCTCCGGTGACCTCATGGAAACCTTGGGTGGCGGGCAAGGTCACCAGAGGTTGCTGTTTGGGTCTCCTAAGTGGGACAGGGGCTTTAGGCAGCTCAGAGAGCAACCTATTGAAATATTTGTGTGTGTGTCTGTGCTTGTATGTGTGCGCATGTGCGTTCGTGTGTCCTTGCATGCGTGCTTGGGTGTGCGTATGTGTATGTGTGTGCTCATACACACAATATTGGTCATCTTCATACATAGCGATGCTTCTCTTGTTTTATATAGGTACAGTCTGTCGGGGAAAATGTACTCACATGTTTATTTAGCTGATCGGAAGAACGTATGGTTTAAAGGGAACAGGACAGCAGGGGTTTCCTGCTGCCTGCATAGTTTCAAACTTAATGTGTTACCAGCACAACAAACGGAAGAACCTGCATAGAATGAGAGGTGGCCCAACACAAAGAGGACCCAGCAGCAGGGCAAGACTGTGGAATGGCTTTAGGGCCTGTCCCACTTTCACGACCTAATTCACAACCTTTTTTACTCGTGGACATTTTTCATCAGGCTAGAAAAACGCCCCGACCTACTTGATGCCACGAGTACCTACGACTAGCATCACGACCTCCTACGACCTCCTACGACCTCATGACGACCATGCTGCGAGTATGAGTCAAGGGCAAACTCGGCAGAGGTCGTGAAAGTGGGACAGGCCCTTTTAGCTCTCTAAATCATCCTCATCAAAAGCTTAACACACTCATAGAAATAGAATCATGGGATATTTACGACAATGAAAAGACGTTTGAACCATCACATCTGTGCTGCTCAATAAAAAGGTCCCCGGCCTAAATGCACCTTCCAGTACTGGGTCCACAGCCCTGACATCACAGCTTATCACAGACAATACCATGCACCGTTGATGTGTGTTTGTGCCTCCACCAGGCTTAAATAAATATTTCTCCAAGTCAGTAGAGACATAGAGGCATACAGCGTGGAAACAGGTTCTTCGACTCAACTTGCCCAGCTACACTAGTCCCACCTGCCTGCGTTTGGCCCAGATCCCTCTAAACCAGTCCGATCCATGTACCTGTCTAATTGTTTCTTAAACATTGTGATAGTCCCAGCCTCAACTACCTCCTCTGGCTGGTTCCATACACCCACCAACCTTTATGTGAAACAGTTAGCCCTCAGATTTCTATTAATTTTTTTCCTCTTCACGTTAAACCTTTGTCCTCTGGTCCTCGATTCCTCTACATTGGGCAAGTGGCACTGTGCATCTACCCAATCTATTCCTCTCATGATTTTATACACCTCTATAAGATCATCATCTTCCTGTGGTCCAAGGAATAGAGTCCCAGCCTGCTCAACCTCTCCCTGTAGCTCAGACCCTCAAATCCTGGCAACATCCTCTGTACCCTTTTCAGCTTGACAACATCTTTCCGATAACACGGTGCCCTGAACTGAACGCAATACTCTAAATGGGGCCTCACCAACATCTTATACAACTGCAACACGACCTCCCAACTTTTATATT
The DNA here is from genome assembly GCF_010909765.2 of Amblyraja radiata. Classification (NCBI taxonomy): domain Eukaryota; kingdom Metazoa; phylum Chordata; class Chondrichthyes; order Rajiformes; family Rajidae; genus Amblyraja; species Amblyraja radiata. The sequence goes on along the minus strand of NC_045964.1, from coordinate 6,788,044 downwards.
CAATATTCTGACTGATGAAGGCCAATGTGCCAAAAGCCACCCTATCTACCTGTGACTCGACCTTCAAGGAACTATGTATCTGTACTCCTGGATCCCTCTGCTCTGTAACCACTCCCAGTGGGAAAATAACACTTTTTCAAAAGTAAAATTTCCTTTCCTTCTCATTATCTTATTTACATAAGCTTGTTTTTATCATACTTGCAACCCCATACAGACATAACAATTGATAAGAACTAAATCAATGGGTCACATAGTCTCCAAAATACTTAGGCGGTCTCACAGCTCGGCGTGAGCGAGTTCTCACTGTTTCGTTTATGTCAATGTCCTTGTTTTTGTCAGTCCGCTCAGTAGCTGTTTGCTTTTCAGTAGGCGCTGGCTGTTGTTTCAATGCCTGTGTCACGTTAGTTGTGTAGTAGATTCGCCCTGGTCTTTGATGGACTGGCCGTGCTTCGCGTGTTGACGTGCGACTAGCTCGTCTGGTGGATTCTGATGGGCTCAAGGGTATCAGACAGGCTGGGTAGAAAGCGGCTCAGGTAGTTGACAAATCCAACTAGCCTCTGCACCCCCTGTACATCTGAGGGTGCTGGCATATTGACAACATCTGCGACCTTTTTGGGGTTGGGTTGCAGTCCTGTGCCAGTGATCACATGTCCTAAAAGGGTATCTCAGTTGCTCTGAAGCCAGACTTGTCCTTGTTAAGTTTGGTGTGTTGTTGTGCATATCACTGAGCTTCGAGTCGCAGTCGATGACAGCGTCTTCCATCGCCTCTCCCCTACCATAGATGAGGATGTCATCTGCAACGCAGATCACTCCAGGTAGCCCTTCGAGCGCTTGATGTAATCTTCGCTGGAAGATTTCAGACGATACACTTAAACCGAATGGCAATCGCGCCACCTGTAACACCCGAAAGGTGTGTTGAACATCGTCAGATTGCACGATTTGTCGTCCAGTTTCACCTGCCAGAAGGCTGAGCTCATGTCTAGCTGACTGAAGATCTTCGCTAGGTCGACATCTGGCAAGATGTCCTCAATAACTGGGAGCGGATAACGTTCTCGCTTTAACGCTTTGTTTAGCGGTCGTGGATCGGTGCACACCCGGAGATCGGCATTCTTTTTCTCCACGACCACGAGTCGGCTGACCCAACTCATCGGGTCGTGATCTGTTGCGATCACGGACGCTCTACCTTGTGCTCTAGCTCTGTCTTCACCTTTTGCTTTATTGCACGAGGTAAACGTGGTGGTGATCAGACTGTGGGTTGTACTTCCTCGTCAATCTGCAGGTGTCCTTCACCAGGCAGCTCTCCTAGTTTACCATCGAACATCTCTGCATAGCGTTCTTCAGCCTTACATGCTGTCTCTTTTACGACCGTTGACGTGTGTACACTGTGAAAGCTGTCGTCATTTACAGTGATCAAATTCATTCGCTGACTCACTTTGCTTCCTAGCAGTGGTGTGAAGCCATCACTGACCACAATGAGCTCCACAGAATATTTGCGGTTTGACTTGGGGTTGAGCAGCTGAACCCGGCAAACTCCTTCCGTGTCCATCATAGTCTTATTCCACATCATGAGCTTCTTTTGACATGGGGCTAGCGTGTGGTCTACGCCGTGTAAATATCTGCGTGGCAAGATGTTCACGCTCACTCCACTGTCCACTTGGTGGTCGACCTGCTTCCCATTGACAAGCATCGACGCGTAGACATCATCTCTAGGCTGCACCGTGTTAATTGTGAGCGTGACACTATCTATGTACTCAATGCTCATGTTACTTTCGGCCTGGTTGTCCACTTTGTGTACTTTACTCTTTCTGCACACTTTGGCAAAGTAGTTGTGACTGCCATATGCCCTACACATCTGTCCCTAGGCTGGACATTGCTGTTTGTCCATTGCATGCTCCTTGCCACAATACTTGCACGCTTTCGCTTCCTGATTGTGCTTGCCTTGGCTGTTCTTAGGCTTAGCCCACTTGCTTTGCTTGTGTGTGTATTGCACAGCCGTACCTCTCTTGCCGCTCTGCTGCCTGATTTTGTGGACTGCAGCAGCAGACCTGCAGCTTCTGGTGAAAGCTTGGAGATGTGACTCAGCAGTCTCGGCACTCTTGCAGATGTCGATGCATCCGTTGAGAGTGAGCTTCCTTTCCTGCAGCAAATGTCCCCTCGCCTGCGAGTCGCTAATGCCCAACACAATCTTGTCACGGAGCAAGCTGTCCGTCATGCACTGGCAGAAATTACAGGACTTTGCTAGTGTTCTCAGGCTAGCGAGGAACACTTCAAAATTCCATTCAAGGACCCAAACAGTCGTTCCAGGTGCGACAGAGGTTCACCTGCACCTCCTCCAACCTCATCTATTGCATCCGCTGCTCTAGATGTCAGCTGATCTACATCGGTGAGACCAAGCGTAGGCTTGGCGATCGTTTCGCCGAACACCTCCGCTCAGTCCGCATTAACCAACCTGACCTCCCGGTGGCTCAGCACCAACTCCCCCTCCCATTCCGAATCTGACCTTTCTGTCCTGGGCCTCCTCCATGGCCAGAGTGAGCACCACTGGAAATTGGAGGAGCAGCACCTCATATTCCGCTTGGGCAGTCTGCACCCTAGCGGCATAAACATTGACTTCTCCAATTTCCGGTAGCCCTTATTGTCTCCTCCCCTTCTCAGCTCTCCCTCAGCCCTCGGGCTCCTCCTCTTCCTTTATTCTTCCTTCCCCCACCCTACATCAGTCTGAAGAAGGGTTTCGGCCCGAAACGTTGCCTATTTCCTTCGCTCCATAGATGCTGCCGCATCCGTTGAGTTTCTACAGCATTTTTGTCTAGCTTCAAAGTCCTCACCTGCTTCTTGCTGTCTCTTGTTGAAGAGGTAGCTCATTTATCATTAATGTTTTATTATTATTAATGTTTAGTGTTTTCTGAGTCATTCGTAACTGTCACTATTTCATGTTGTTACTTGTGGGCGGAGCACCAAGGCAAATTCCTTGTATATGAATACTTGGCTAATAAACTTACTTACTTTATTGTCACGTGTACTAAGGTACAGTGAAAACATTTTGTTGCGTGCTATCCAGTCAGCGGAAAGACAATACATGATTACAATCGAGCCATTACAGTGTATCGATACATGATAAGGGAATAACGTTTAGTGCAAAGTAAAGCCAGCAAAGTCCGAACAAGGATAATCCGAGGTCACAATACTCCAGGTGTGGTCTTGCAAGGGTTAACTGTAGACTAACTTCTTTATTCCTTCAATATAAAGGCCAACATTCCATTAAGTTTGTGTAGGAAGGAACTGCAGATGCTGGTGTAAACCGAAGATAGGTACAAAATGCTGGAGTAATTCAGCATCTCTGGACAAAAGGAATAGGTGACCTTTTCGGGTCGAAGATGAGTCTCGACCTGAAACGTCACCTATTCCTTTTCTCCAGAAATGCTGTATGATCTGCTGTGTTGCTCCAGCTTTTTGTGTTTATATTCCATTCATTTTAATTACTGGACCATGATAATTTAGCGTTTCATGTTTATTATAGCCACTCCCCATCCCATTCTCATACCGACTTTACTGTCCTTGGGTTCCTTCATTGCCGGTGCGAGGCCACACACAAACCGGAGGGACAGCACCTCATATTCTGCTTGTGTATCTTACAGCCCCCCGACTGTGTGATGAATGAATGAAAGAATGACTGAATGAATGAATGAATGAATGAATGAATAAGTTTATTGGCCAAGTATTCACATACAAGGAATTTACTTTGGTGCTCCGCCCGCAAGTGACAACATGACATACAGTGACAGTTAAGAATGATACATAATGTGAATGTTGGATTCTCCAAATTCAAGTAATAACCGCCCCACAAAACGACAAGTGCAAGATTAACTGAACGGGTTAGGCAGCATCTCTGGAAGACACGGATAGGTGGCGTTTCAGGTCAGGGCCCTCTGTAGAATGATTGTGGGGGGAGGGGGGGATGGGGTTGTTGGAGGTAAGCTGGACTAGAGGTGAGGCAGGACAAAATGTGACAAATAATAGGAGGACAAAGGCAAGGAGAGGTGGGTGGGGTTGAGAGATAGATGGTTGGAACAAAGGCCAGAGATAAAAGCAGAAGGTGCGAGACAGACTGATGGAAGAGTTGCGAATAGTGAAGCTAGAGGAAGGAATGGAGGGGGAGGGGGAGGGGAGAAATGGATGAGAGTCCAGAGAGGGGGGGGGAGTGCAGCTTGTTAGAGGTGACCTAGATGCAGAATTCAATAACCACCCCAAACACATCTCCTTTCTTTCCCCCACCCCCACCCTGGTGAACTCCCATTTTTCCTGCCATTTCCCAAACCCATCCCTCCGAAGACACCCTGCCCTCCTCCCCCCCCCCCCCTCCGCCCCCCTCGGTGTATTCATCTCCCATGCCCCAAGCCCCCATCTCCATTTTATTCCCCCTCTTCCTCCTCGAGCTTACCGCGTTTTCCCGAGTACCTGCCGTTAGCGTTACGAGCCGCTAAGAGATGTCCCGAGCTCCGACGTACCCGCTACATACATTCTACGTACTTACCACGAGTTTGATTTTTTTTTAAACTCGGGAGAGCTCTTGAATTAGCTCGTACAGTGGGACAGGGCCCTTTACTATCATGGGGCAGAATTATGGCAAGGGCTATTTGAATGGGATAAATGTCCTTAATGGTCCTTTTTCTTCCGTTGGAATAACTCCCCATTGTGAGGTAGTGTTGTTGAACGAATTAGCAGTCTAGCATTCTCATGAACAGCTGCATTCACACAGCAACAGTTCAGCTTTGCTTGGAGCCTCCGGAAAAAGTGACTGATCCCATGCTTCCTGATGTGGAAAGCAGCAGCGCTGGTTTCAGGAGCAGATACCTCAGCTCTGATCCCAGTAATGGATCAGGTCGGCTTTTTCCATTTCCTCACAGCATCGGCATTGGCTTTTAGTCTCAAACAAAATTGCAGACCATGTTTTCATCAGCACAGGTCTGGATCCAACTCTCTCACTGTTTCCATGGGTGTCATATTTAGGCACTGTTCCTAAAGCCCCTGTCCCACTTAGGAGACCTAAACAGCAACCTCTGGTGACCTTGCCCGCCACCCAAGGTTTCCATGAGGTCACCGGAGGTTTTGGTCACTCTCCCTAATGGTCGAAAGTGTTTTCCGCGTAGTCGAGGCTTCATCTAGGTTGCTGCTATTTTGTCATCGTGTTTAAAACCGGCCTCGACTAAAAATAGGTTGCCGTTTTAAAAATCGATCATTTTTTAGTCGCAGGTCTAGTCGAAGCTGGTTTTCTTCATAGTCGAGGAAGGTTTTCAACATATGTGTGGGAGGTGGTAGGAGGTTGCAGGTCACCTCGACCTTGATTATTTTTTGGGTGGCGGGCAAGGTCACCAGAGGTTGCTGTTTAGGTCTCCTAAGTGGGACAGGGGCTTAAAACACCAGGCAGAGTAAGCCAGGACTTGCTGAGCAGTTCACCTTTATTAATACAAAGTAAACATTACAACTAATAAAATGTGAAACATTACAAATAATATAACAACAGATTTTAAAAGAAACTACAAAAAAAATCAAAGATTGTTCGTTTGTGTGCAATGGTCTATATAGTACAACAAAAAGCTGCCTATGATACAGCCAGTATGCTTTGACTGTTTTTAAAGCCCTGTCCCACGGTACGAGTTCATTCCAAGAGTTCTCCTGAGTTTGCCCTGATTCGAACTCGGAGATTTACGGGAATGGCCGCTCGTCGGTACTCGGGGCTCTCGTGGACATTTTTCAACATGTTGAAAAATCTTTACGAGTCTTCCCGTGCTTACCTGGCGTTAGCAAGTATTCCCGAGTACCTGCCGTTAGCGCTAAGAGACGTCCCCGAGCTCCGACGTACCCGCTACGTTCATTCTCCGTGCTTACCACGAGTTTGATTTTTCTTTTAACTCGGGAGAGCTCTTGGAATGAACTCGTACCGTGGGACACGGCTATTACTGTATCTTCAGTTCCTATGTGAAATATCTGTGACTCTGGTTCTGGGCACTGCTCACACCAGAGATCCACTGCCCTCGTCTGCTCAAATAATCAGAACTGCCTGTAGTTTCTCTGCAATTTGCCAAGGTCAGAATCTGAACCTCTTCAGACTAGAGTCAGGGGAAAAGGAAACGAGAGATATCGGCAGTGAAGTCGAGAGAAAAAGAACAAAGATGTGCAAACAAGTAACGATGATAAAGGAAATAGGCCATTGTTAGCTGTTTGCCAGGTGATAATGAGAAGCTGGTGCGACTCGGATGGGGGAGGGATGGAGAGAGAGGGAATGACGGGATTACTTGAAGTTAGAGAAGTCAATATTCATATCACTGGGGTGTTAGCTGCCCAAGTGAAATATGAGGTGCTGTTCCTCCAATTTGCGTTTAGTCTCACTCTGACAGTGGAGGAGGCCCAGGACAGAAAGGTCAGTGTGGGAATGGGAAGGGGAGTTAATCAGGAGATCAGATAGGTTCAGGCAGACTGAGCAGACTGTTCCTGTTAACGCTCCAGGCGGACTGTTTTGGTGATGTTGGTTGCTGATGGATAGATATGGCTGGCACTAGGAGAACTATACACATTAGACAATAGGTGCAGGAGTAGGCCAATGTGATCATGGCTGATCATTCACAATCAGTACCCCGTTCCTGCCTTCCCTCCATATCAGTTAACTCCGCTATCTCTAAGACCTCTATCCCAAGGGCCTGTCCCACGAGCACGCGACTGCATGCGGCAGGCGCGACCAAACCGGAAGCGGGGGCCGCGCGGAGGTCGAGTGATCCCGTACGAGTTGACGTGAAGTTCGAGTGAAGTCCGCAGGAAGTCCGCGCTAGGCGTACGCCGTCAAGACGGTGCGTACGGCTTTGAGACGGTGCGTACGCCCGCCGAGACGCTGCGTACGCCTTCTATGCGGCTGCGGGCCAGCAGGCCGTTGCCGCGCGGAATTTTTGGACTATCAGTTTTTCGGAGCCCTGCGCGATGTCGGGACCAGCTCCACACAACTCCATACGGCTCTGGCGATCAAAGTGGGACTGGCCCCGCGAGGCCGTAAGGCTCAAGCGACCATGTTAGGTCGCGCTTGCCGCATGCAGTCGCATGCTCGTGGGACAGGCCCTTAACTCTTTTACAACATTCAACCCCTTGCTGTTCTTGAATAGTGTAGTGACACCACGACATACACCAGCTTTAGCTCATCTGCTGCTGAACCTCGCCTATATCCTTGTCAGCTCAATGCTCAATTAATATATTGCCCTTCTTGCGTTTCCATTTTCCCACCCTTTAAAAGTTTCTGCCTATTCAAAACTCACTTGCCTCTAGCCTAATGAGCCCAATCACTCATCACATCAGTCTGAAGAAGGGTCTCGACCCGAAACGTTGCCTATTCCCTCTTCAGCCCAACTTGCCCACACCGGCCAACACGTCCCACCTACACAAGTCCCACCTGCCTGCATTTGGCCCATATCCCTGTAAACCTGTCTATCCATGTACTTGCTTAAATGTTTCTTAAACGTTGCAATAGTACCTATCTCAACTACCTCCTCCAGCAGCTCATTCCATACACCCACCATTCTTTGTGTGAAAACATTACCCCTCAAATTCCTATTAAATCTTTTCCCCCTCACCTTAAACCTATGTTCTAGGGTTCTCGGTTCCCCTTCTCTGGGCAAGAGATTCTGTGCGTCTATTCCCCTCATGATTTTATACACCTCTATTAGATCACCCCTCATCCTCCTGCGCTTCAAGATATAGAGTCCTAGCCTGCTCAACCTCTCCTTATCGCTCAGGCCCTCGAGTCCTGGCAACATCCTCGTGAATCTTCTCTGCACCTTTTCCAGCTTGACAACATTGGTCCTATAACAAGCAGATTGTTAAGGGTTTGGACACGCTAGAGGCAGGAAACATGTTCCCGATGTTGGGGTAGTCCAGAACCAGGGGCCACAGTTTGAGAATAAGGAGTAAGCCATTTAGAACAGAGACGAGGAAACAATTTTTCTTAGAGAGTTGTGGGTCTGTGAAATTCTCTGCCTCAGAGGGCGGTGGAGGCAGGTTCTCCAGATGCTTTCAAGAGAGAGCTAGATAGGGCTCTTAAATGTAGCGGAGACAGGGGATATGGGGAGAAGGCAGGAACGGGGTACTGATTGTGGATGATCAGCCATGATCACAATGAATGGCGGTGCTGGCTCGAAGGGCCAAATGGCCTACTCCTGCACCTATTGTCTATTGTCTATTGTCTATAACATGGTGCCCAAAACTGGGCACAATACTCTAGATGCGGCCTCAGCAATACAACTGCATACATGACCTCCCAACTTCTAAACTCAATGCTCTGACTGATGAAGGCCAACGTGCCAAAAGCTTTTTTGTCTACCTTATCTATCCGTAATGCCATTTTCAACAAACTAATTACCGATACTTCTGCCCCACAACACTCCCAGAGCCCTACCATTCACTCTGGATGTTCTGCCCATGTTAGTGCTCCCAAAATGCAACACCTCACGTCTCTCTGTATTAAATTCCATCAACCATTCCTCAGCCCACCTGGCCAACCGATCAAGATCCTGCTGCAATTTTTGACAACCATCTTCTCTAGCTACAATACCACCCACTTTTGTATCATCAGCAAAATTGCTAACCTTGCCATGTACGTTCTCATCCAAATCATTGATATAGATGACAAACAGCAATGGGCCCTGCACCGAACCCTGAGGCACACCACTAGTCACAGGCAGCAACCTTCCACCATCACCATCTGCTTCCTTCTATGAAGCCAACTTTCTATCCCATTCAGCTATCTCTCCTTGGATCCCATGTGATCTAACCTTCCAGAGCAGCCTACCATGTGGAACCATGTTGAATGCCTTACTAAAATCCATGTACACAACATCGACAGCACTGTCTTCATCGACCTTTTTGGGTGCATCTTCAAAAAACTCAATCAGATTTTTTAGTGAGACACAACCTCCCACATATAAAACCATGCTGACTGTCCCTAATCAGCCCTTGTCTATCTAAATGCATGTACATCCTATCCCTCAGAATACTCTCCAGTAACTTTCCAACCACAGATGTTAAGCACTTCTTCTTCTTCTTGCGTATGGCGTGCACAGCCTAAAGTTGTAGGACAACTTATTCTGTTTGATCTTCTGTTTGTGCGCGCCAGGTTGATTGCATTAGTCGAAACAGGGTGGACCACGTGAAGGTTGCAATCTTCCACCCCAGATGTTAAGCTCACTGGCCTATAGTTCCCAGCCTTTTCCCTACAGCCCTTCTTGAATAGAGGCACAACATTAGCCACCCTCCAGGCTTCTGGAACCTCCTTAATAACCTTCCCGATGTTGGGGAATCCAGAACCAGGGGCCACAGTTTAAGAATAAGGGGTCGGCCATTTAGAACGGAGATGAGGAAAAACTTTTTCACCCAGAGAGTTGTGAATCTGTGGAATTCTCTGCCACAGAGGGCGATGGAGGCCAATTCTCTGGATTGTTTCAAGAGGGAGTTAGATAGAGCTTTTAAAGATAGTGGAATCAAGGGATATGGGGAGAAGGCAGGAACGGGGTACTGAATGTAGATGATCAGCCATGATCACAGTGAATGGCGGTGCTGGCCTGAAGGTGCTACTCCTGCATCTGTTGTCTATTGTCTATTGTATTAAATGTTATAGTTCTCACCTTAAACCTATGCCGTCTGGTTCTTGATTCTCCTTCCCTGGGACAATGCCTGTCTGCGTTTACCCCATCTATACCTGGATATAATTATCCAGTTGCTGCCTGACCTGATTCAATTGATACTCTGAAGCACTTCAACATGTTCTGCCACATTAACTAGATGATTACCATTCAGTGTTAAAAGGCAAGAGGGAATTCGGGATAAGCATCAGATGGAGAAATGGAAAGTATAAGAGAATTGCAGATGAATCTTGAAGCTAAATTCATCACGGCATCTGAAATATTGGTGAATATTTACTGAAAGTATAAAAAGGAGAGAGCACAAAAATCAGGAAGGGAGGAGTGTGTAATGTCAAGCCAAGAATCCTGTGTAAGGATCCTCCGGCCTACTACCGGCCTACAAGGCCTACTCCGGCCTACTAGTGTGCAGCGGTAGAGTTGTTGCCTCACAGCACCAGAGATCCGGGTTCGATCCTCACTTTGGATGCTGTCTGTACGGAGTTTGCACGTTCTCCCCGTGACCTGCGTGGGTTTTCTACAAGATCTTCGGTTCTCTCCCACACTCCAAAGACGTACAGGTTTGTAGGCTAAATGGCTTGGTATGAATGTGAAGTTGTCCCTAGTGTAGGGTAGTGTCAATGTGTGGGGATCGCTGGTGTGTGCGGACTCGGTTGGCCGAAGGGCCTGTTTATGCGCTGTTTCTCTAAACTAAACTAAACAAAAAATTTCTATCTGTATTTCATTTTCTAGGAGAAGGGCTGGATCACCGAAAGGATGCAGAAATTAAAGGATAATACCTCTACAGACATCAGCGACCTGCAGGGCAAACTGAAGCTGCTACAGAAGCACCAGGCCTTTGAGGCTGAGATCCTGGCCCACCAGGCCATTATTACAAATGTTACTGAGGTCAGGACCTTCTTCCTTTATCCATGTGAGAATCTAATTATTTTTCCACAATGAAATTCTTTTAATGAGTTGCGGCTGCTCCTCTTTGACGTTGCTTGTGTGACAACCTCCCCCTTAATTAAAAACCTCTTGTTCAGCCAGTGTCATTAATGGCAGCACGGTGGCACAGCAGTAGAGTTGCTGGCTTACAGCGCCAGAGACCCGGGTTCCATCCTGACTACGAGTTACTTGTCTGTACGGAGTTTGTACGTTCTCCACCTGACCTGTGTGGATTTGACCAGGATCTCTGATTTCCCCCCACACTCTAAAGACGTACAGATTTGTAGGTTAATTGGCTTCTGTAAATTGTAACTTGTCCCTAGTGTGTGTAGGGCAGTGTTAATGTGCGGAGGTCGGTGTGGACTCGGTAGGCCGATGGGCCTGTTTCTGCGCTGTATCTCTAAACTAAACTAAACTAATGGCTAGACCTTACGTCCGATCCTCAGTCATGATTGCAGCAATTTCTCTAATGACACTGAAAGGGTAACAGGTTAGCCCTCTTTATCATTCGGAGAAGCAGCCCAAGATAGCAGGCAAATGTCATCAGCTGCAGTATACTTCGTCTCAGTCCTTTGTATTTATTAGGGATTAAATGTAATCTTCAACTTGCTGCAACTCTGGATCTGTCTCGTGCAGGTAGGCACAAAATGCTGGAGTAACTCAGTGGGTGAGGCAGCATCTCTGGAGAGAAGGAATGGGCGATGTTTCGGGTCGAGACCCTTCTTCAGACTGATGTCAGGGGAGGGGGCGGGACAACAATAGATTGTAGTCAGAGACAGTGAGACTAGTGGGAGAACTGGGAAGGGGAAGGGGATGGAGAGAGAAAACAAGGCCTATCTGAAGTTAGAGAAGTCAGTTCATACCGCTGGGGTGTAAACTACCCAAGCGAAATATGAGGTGCTGTTCCTCCAATTTGTGCTGGGCTTCACTCTGACAATGGAGGAGGCCCAGGACAGAAAGGTCAGATTGGGAATGAGAGGGGGAGTTGAAGTGCTGAGCCACCGGGAGATCAGGTAGGTTTATGCGGAGGTGTTCAGCGAAACGATCGCCGAGCCTGCGCTTGGTCTTGCCGATGTAGAGAAGTTGACACCTGGAACAGCAGATACAGTAGATGAGGTTGGAGGAGGTGCAAGTGAACCTGTCTCATGCAGGTTTGCTTTACCCCTGAGACCATCCTATCGAATATCTTCATGTTTTCAATGGCTTAACAGATAGCTCCCTAGTCTCTGAGTTAAGGGCCTCTCACATTCACGACCTAATTCACGACCTCTGCCGAGTTTGCCCTTGACTCATACTCGTCAGGAGGTCGTAGGAGGTCGTAGGTAGGTCGTAGCGGGCCGTGATGCTAGTCGTAGGTACTCGTGGCATCAAGTAGGTCGGGGCGTTTTTTTTAGCCTGATGAAAAATGTCCACGAGTAAAAAAAGATCATGAATTAGGTCGTGAAAGTGGGACAGGCCCTTCAGAGGTTGGTCAGTTCTAGTTCCCAGCCCTGACACTTCCCAGCCCAGCCCTTCCTAAGGTGTCTGTCACTGTTATGTTTCTTTGGTGTCACTTTGAGTATGTTACCCTAACTGTGCCCTTTGTATGTTGCCACTGAAGATAGGTGAATTGCTACTATCGGGCCATCATCCCAAATCCAACGAAATCCACCGTAGTTTGCGGCAGCTCCTGGACAGTTGGGAACAGCTGAAGGTAGCGGTGGCTGCACGCGGCAAAATGTTGGAGGAAAACCGGGATTTCCTGGAATTCCTGCAAAAAGTCGAGCAAGTCGAAGCATGGATCAGAGAAAAGGTAGGAGTGGCGGGAATTCATCAGTTTCCTTTTGTCATAACCTTTAGTCCTTCCAGTCTTCTGGTGGAGTTGCAGTGTAATTCTTGCGCGGAGACCAGCTTTCACAGAATGACTGTCTTTATGGAGTCCAGAGGTTCTCGGCTACCACAAACGCAACCTCTCGGCTGGACAACTGGAATAGTTGTAACTGCCTAAGTTATTAAGTTATTAAGCAAGCATCTGGTGTTACCGTATTTTTAAATAGATCTCTACATCCATGTCTAGGAAGGAACTGCTGATGCTGGTTTAAACCGAAGATAGACACAAAATGCTGGAGTAACTCAGCGGTGACGTATCGGGTCGAGACCCTAAGTCTGAAGAAGGGTCTCATAGAAACATAGAAAATAGGTGCAGGAGGAGGCCATTCGGCCCTTCGAGCCAGCACCGCCATTCATTGTGATAATGGCTGATCGTCCCCAATTAATAACCCGTGCCTGCCTTCTCCCCATATCCCTTGATTCCACTAGCCCCTAGAGCTCTATCTAACTCTCTCTTAAATCCATCCAGTGATTTAGCCTCCACTGCCCTCTGTGGCAGGGAATTCCACAAATTCATAACTCTCTGGGTGAAAAAGTTTTTTCTCAAATGACCTCCCCTTTATTCTAAGACTGTGGCCCCTGGTTGTGGACTCGCCCAACATTGGGAACATTTTTCCTGCATCTAGCTTGTCCAGTCCTTTTATAATTTTATATGTTTCTGTAAGATCCCTCCTCATCCTTCTAAACTCCAGTGAATACCAGCCTAGTCTTTTCAATCTTTCCTCATATGACAGTCCCGCCATCCCAGGGATCAATCTCGTGAACCAACGCTGCACTGCCTCAATCACAAGGATGTCCTTCCTCAAATTAGGAAGGACATCCTTATGATTGAGGCAATGCAGCGTAGGGTCTCGACTCGGAGATGCAGCCTACCTATGTCGCTTTGTTCTGTTCTGAAGTTTTTCTGTGCCTGATTATTTATATTGGGGCTCCCTATGCAGAAAATTGATCAGGGACCGAACGAAGGCTGAATATTCTATAATAAAAGCAGAAGATGCTGGAAATGCGCAGCGGGTCAGACAGCCACGGTTCACGAGGAAGCAGAGTCACCTTTACGCAGCATCAACACTTCACCGGAGCTGAATTTTGCGTTTGTCATTATTTCGTGTTTCTTTCTATCCACTTGCAGGAGGTGATGATCAGTGTGGGAGACGTTGGCAAGGACTATGAACACTGCTTACAGTTGCAGAAGAAGCTCAATAAGTTCCGTGGAACTGGGGTAGGTACAGGCCTCAGAGCACCATGGCCTAGCAGATATAAACTCAAAATGCTGGGGGAACTCAGCGGGACAGGGAGCATCTCTGGAGAGAAGCAATGGATGACGTTTCGGGTCGAGACACTTCTTCAGACTGATAGTCGGGGGAGAGGGAGATATGTACGGGTAAGGTGTGAAAACGAGACATCAATGGAGACAAAGCTCAAGGAAAATGTAGAATAGATCATTGTTAGCTAGGGGAAGCTGACAACGAGGTATATAAAGATAATATTTATCAATGAGGACAGTCAGACTGGTCGGAGAATTAGGATAGGGGGAGGGGATGGAGAGAGAGGGAAAGCGAGGGTTACTTGAAGTTAGAGAAATCAATATTCATACTGCTGGGTTGTACGTTGCCCAAGTGAATATGATGTGCTGTTCCTCCAATTTTGTGTTGTCTGCCCAAGTGTTTGCACATTGAATGGTAAGTGTGACACGATGGTGCCACTTTCACGCCTACTCTGCACACTAGTGCAATTCAGGAAGGTACACAAAATTGCTGGGGAAACTCAGCGGGTGCAGCAGCATCTATGGAGCGAAAGAAATAGGCGACGTTTCGGGCCGAAACCCTTCTTCAGACGGAATTTCCTCCAAAATTTCCTCCAAACACAAGGCGTAGCTATGGGCACACGCATGGGCCCCAGCTACGCCTGCCTCTTTGTCGGGTACGTTGAACAATCCTTGTTCGATGCGTACCAGGGCCCCATCCCCGACCTCTACCTCCGCTACATTGACGACTGCTTTGGTGCCACCTCCTGCACCCACACACAACTGACTGACTTCATCCACTTCACCACCAACTTCCATCCGGCACTCCAATACACCTGGACGATTTCCGACATAAAAATCACAACCTCCTCTCAGTGCAATTCAGGGGCCTGTCCCACTTAGGCGATCTTTTAGGCGACTACAGGCGACTAGACTGTCGCCACATGGTTGCCGGGGTGTCGCCTGTATGGTCGTGAGTCGTCTCCTCAGTCTCCAAAGAGTCGTAGCGTTTTTCTGGTCGTCGCTGGATTTTCAACATGCTGAAAACATTTCGGAGACAGTCGGCGACAGTGAGTTTGCCGCCAATGAGCGTAGCGTGACTTCTCCTGACATAGGTGCTGTCGTAGTTGTCGCCAGGTGACGTAGGTTGTTAAAGTAAAGATTCTATTTTAAATTTTATGTTGAAGGGGGGTCCAGTCGCCAGTTTTTCGGCGGCCTGCTACGACTATGACAGTCGCCTAAAAATAGCCTAAGTGGGACAGGCCCTTCTCAGTGGTAAATTAACCTACACCTCTGTCAGGTGACTTGCAGCTTGAGAGACCTGGGTTCGTCCCTGACCGTGAGATTGTGTGGTCTCCATGTGATCTACAGCAGTGCGTTAACCCACCCGGCGTTCCCGTCCAGACAAATTACAGTAGGTGGATAGATGGAAGTCCGGGGGTTAGGCTGTGTAGTCAGTGCATGTGTGAGTTCAGAGAGGTTATGGCTTTTGGAAAGCAACTGTTCTTGAGTCTATTTGTCCTTGTTCTGATGCACCTATAGCGCCTCCCTGAGGGCAGCAGGTCGAACAGGCCAAATGCAGGATGGGAGATGTCTGAAGAAGGGTTTCGGCACGAAACGTCGCCTATTTCCTTCGCTCCATAGATGCTGCTGCACCCGCTGAGTTTCCCCAGCATTTTTGTGTACCTTCGATATTCCAGCATCTGCAGTTCCCTTTTGAACACTGGGAGCTGTCCTTGATGATGTTCTTCGCCCTGCTGAGGCAGCGGGAGGTGTAAATGTCCATCAGGGAGGGGAGAGGGCAGCCAATGATCTTCTGTGCTGCCCTAACTACCCTCTGAAGCCTCTCCCTGTCTGCCTGGGTGCAGCTGCCGTACCATGCTGTAATGCAGTATGTCAGCAGGCTCTCAATGGACGAGCGGTAGAAGGTCAGCAGCAGGTTGGAGTCCAGGTTGTGCTTCCTGAGGACCCTCAGGAAGTGCAGCCGCTGCTGAGCCTTCTTGATGACCGCTGTCGTGTTGTCTGTCCAGGAGATGTCAGCGGAGATGAGGACGCCGAGAAACCGGAAGGTGTAGACCCCCCACACACTCGCCGTTGATGTATAGGGGGGCTAAGTCGATGCTGTGCCTCCTGAAGTCGACAATGAGCTCTTTTGTTTTCTTGGTGTTCAGAGCCAAGTTGTTTTCTGAGCACCAGGTTGTCAACTTCAGGACTTCCTCTCTGTAGGCTGCCTCGTCTCCCTTTGAGATGAGTCCGACTACTGTAGTGTCGTCAGCAAACTTGACGATGCGGTTGTTGTTGTGGGCCGGACTACAGTTGTGGGTGTAGAGACAGTATAGGAGGGGGCTTAGCACACAGCCCTGTGGGGAGCCGGTACTCAACATGCGAGTGGAGGAGAGGTGGGGGCCGAGTCTCACAGTCTGGGGCCGGTTGGTGAGGAAGTCCTTTATCCAGGCACATGTGAGAGTGGGGAGGCCGAGAGTGACCAGTTTGTCGATGAGAATGTCTGGAATGGTAGTATTGAAAGCTGAGCTGTACTTTAAGAAGGAACTGCAGATGCTGGAAAATCGAAGGTAGACAAAAGTGCTGGATAAACTCAGTGGGTGCAGCAGCATCTATGGAGCAAAGGAAAAAGGCAACGTTTCGGGCCAAAACCCTTTTTCAGACTGATGTAGGGTGGGTGGGGGGGGGGGGGCATAGAGAAGAAAGGAAAAAGGAAGAGGAGGAGCCCGAGGCTAAGGGAGAGCTGAGAAGGGGAGGAGACAGCAAGGGCTACCGGATATGGGAGAATTGTCCTGGGACTTCTCCATGGCCAGAGTGAGCACCACCAGAAATTGGAGGAGCAGCACCTCATATTCTGCTTGAGCAGTCTGCACCCCAGCGGCTTGAACATTGACTTCTCCAATTTCCAGGAGGTGGTTGAGGCTGGGACTATCTCAACGTTTAAGAAACAGTTAGACAGGTACATGCATAGGACCGATTTGGAGGGATATGGGCCAAATGCAGGCAGGTGGGACATGTGGGCAAGTTGGGCTGAAGGCCAGTTTCCACGTTGTATTACTCAATGACTAAGCCTTCTTCAGAGTTCCTCCAACTTTATGTTTTGCTCATGCCCGAGGGTGGATCTTTTGGTGTTGAGGTGATGCCTGAATATTGACCCATCTGTGCTCTTCCATAGGACGTGACTGTGGATGATGCCCACATCAGGACCATCAACAGCCTGGCCATCCAGCTGGAGAAGAGGAACAAAGACGACCTTGTAACCATCCTCCAACGCAAGCAGCAGTTGAACGAAAGGTCATCCTCCCCTCTTCACATTCACAATGAGGTGTCAGAGCCTGGCAAAGCCTCACGGCAAAGACAGCCATCACCTTACAACACACTTGCAAAGATCCCACCATTGGCCTGGCCAGTACTGAGCTACCAGCTGGCCCATCACAATAGGAGCTCTGGTTGTCCTTAATTTGGGTGGGATTGCAGTGGAATGAACTAAACATGCGGCCTGTTAGAACATGCAACATTTTCACATGGCATAAATTGTCCCCTCTCCAACTGTTATACGGTGGAACGGACTTGACGACAAACAGGGACTTAAATTGTTGAAACTCTTGTTGAAACCCGGATTCTGTTTTGTTTTTTTTTTCCTTTAGTTTAGGGGGGTTTTGTTTTTTTGTTTTTTCTCTTTTTTTCTCTTTTTTTTACATGGAAACATAGAAAATAGGTGCAGGAGGAGGCCATTTGGCCCTTCGAGCCAGCACCGACATTCATTGTGATCATGGCTGATCGTCACCTATCAATAACCCGTACCTGCCTTCTCCCCATAGGGTGATTTCACGAAAGGTCACTGGAGCGTAAATCCCCACTCACGTGACCGAAAATTTTAACTGGGGGACAAGCGTCACTTCCGGTACATGTTAGTGGATGGGAAAACACGCACTTTCACACCCGTTAAAAACATCGAAAACGGCCAGTTTTTGAGCTGCAATTAAGTGAGCTAGTCGGGGTGACCGTGAGGAACAGCTACCTAAATTTACAGTCCAAAAAAAAGATAGAAACTAAGGTAAATACAAGAGCGAGCTGAAGGTGTAAAAAAGGCGGAAGTGCTAGCGGACTTTTTTCTTGGAGATTTAAAGATCCAAAATATCGGGAATTATCGCGTTTGCTCGCTGCATTTCATCAAAAGTGGCATTATTGACTTTTTATCTTTATTCATTTGTTATATGAAAAGTATTAAAAGTTAGAAACCCGTCAGTAAAATTGCAAAATCGCCCATGGTTCTCGGGTGGGTTTTAACATGCAAAATAAAAATGCTTCTGAAGCTCCATTTACCATTTAAATAATCGTAAGCTTGCATCTCAGTAAAATTGATTTCAAAACGCATTGATAGTTTACGATTATTTAAATGGTAAATGGAGTTTCAGAAGCATTTTTATTTTGCATGTTAAAACCCACCCGAGAACCATGGGCGATTTTGCAATTTTACTGACGGGTTTCTAACTTTTAATACTTTTCATATAACAAATGAATAAAGATAAAAAGTCAATAATGCCACTTTTGATGAAATGCAGCGAGCAAACGCGATAATTCCCGATATTTTGGATCTTTAAATCTCCAAGAAAAAAGTCCGCTAGCACTTCCGCCTTTTTTACACCTTCAGCTCGCTCTTGTATTTACCTTAGTTTCTATCTTTTTTTTGGACTGTAAATTTAGGTAGCTGTTCCTCACGGTCACCCCGACTAGCTCACTTAATTGCAGCTCAAAAACTGGCCGTTTTCGATGTTTTTAACGGGTGTGAAAGTGCGTGTTTTCCCATCCACTAACATGTACCGGAAGTGACGCTTGTCCCCCAGTTAAAATTTTCGGTCACGTGAGTGGGGATTTACGCTCCAGTGACCTTTCGTGAAATCACCCTATATCCCTTGACTCCACTAGCCCCTATCTAACTCTATATAGGCTCTATCTAACTCTCTCTTAAATCCATCCAGTGACTTGGCCTCCACTGCCCTCTGTGGCAGGGAATTCCTTAAATTCACAACTCTCTGGGTGAAAAAGTTTTTTCTCACCTCAGTCTTAAATGACCTCCCCTTTATTCTAAGACTGTGGCCCCTGGTTCTGGACTCGCCCAACATTGGGAACATTTTTTTTCTGCATCTAGCTTGTCCAGTCCTTTTATAATTTTATATGTTTCTATAAGATCCACCCTCATCCTTCTAAACTCCAGTGAATACAAGCCTAGTCTTTTCAATATTTCCTCATATGACAGTCCCGCCATCCCAGGGACCAATCTCGTGAACCCACGCTGCACTGCCTCAATCACAAGGATGTCCTTCCTCAAATTAAGAGACCAAAACTGTACACAATACTCCAGATGTGGTCTCACCAGAGCCCTATACAACTGCAGAAGAATCTTTTTGTTTTTATCTTTTTGTTTTTATGCATATAAGTTCTCTTTTAAACACTTAACTATATTTACATAGAGACCGGGAGGTCTATATTCAATGTGTATGTTGACACTGGACTCATATTTAGGTTATACCTGCCATTAATGTAACCCTGATCCCTATGATTCAATATCACTGCTATGTTTATCATTACTTTTGTTTTTGTTTTGGAAAAAAACGAATAAAAAGATTTAAAAAGAAAGAAAGAACACAGGACATAGAACAGTACAGCACAAGAACAGGCCCTTCGGCCCACAATGTCTGTGCTGAACATGATGCCAAGATCAACTCTCATCTGTCTGCACATGAACCATATCCCTCCATTCCCTTCCTATCCATATTCCTATCCATAAGTCTTTTAAATGCTACTATTGTATCTGCCTTAACCACCGTCGCACATTCTAGGCACCCGCCACCTTCCGTGGAAAAAAGCTTGCCCTGCACATCTCTTTTTTAACATTGCTTCTCCAATTTTAAAGCTAAGCCTTCTACTATTTGATATTTTTCAATCCTGAGCAAAATGTTCTGACTATCTACCTTATCTATGCCTTGAGGAAGTGCAGCGAAGGTTCACCGGGTTCATTCCTAGGATGGCGGGGCTGACATACGATGAAAGAATGGATCGACTGGGCTTATATTCACTGGAGTTTAGAAGCATGAGAGGGGATCTTATAGAAACAAAAAAATCCTTATGGGATTGGACAGGCTAGATGCAGGAAAATCTTTCCCAATGTTGGGGGAGTCCAGAACTAGGGGTCACAGTTTAAGAATAAGGGGTAGGCCATTTAGTGCTGAGATGAGGAAAAACTTTTTCACCCAGAGAGTTGTGAATCTGTGGAATTCTCTGCCACAGAAGGCAGTAGAGGCCAATTCACTGGATGTATTCAAGAAAGAGTTAGAGGGGCTAACGGAATCAAGGGATATGGAGAGGAAGGAGGAACTGGGTACTGATTTTGGATCATATTGAATGGCAGTGCTGGCTACTCCTGCACCTATTTTCTATGTTTCTATGTTTCTATTTGTGTTGCCACTTTCAGAGAGTGATGGGCTGGGACCACAAGACATCTTTGTACATCAATGTCATTAAGGGTCATGTCATTAATTGTATATCTTCCCCAGATCCCAGGAATGGGTGGGTTAACCTATGATGAGCATTTGTCGGCACTGGGCCTGTACTCGCTGGAGTTTAGAAGAATGAGGGGGGACCTCATTGAAACGTACAGAATAGTGAAAGGCTTGGATAGAGTAGATGTGGAGAGGATGTTTCCACTAGTGGGAGAGACTAGGACTAGAAGTCATAGCCTCAGCAATAAAGGATGTTTAGTTTATTTTATTTTAGAGATAGAACGTGGAAACAGGTCCTTAGGCCTACCGGGTCTACGATGACCAGCGATCCCCGCACACTAACACTATCCTACACCCACTAGGGACAACTTTTACATTTACCAAGCCAATTAAACTTCAAAGGTAGACAAAAATGCTGGAGAAACTCAGCGGATGAGGCAGCATCTATGGAGCGAAGGAAATAGGCAACGTTTCGGGCCGAAACGTTGCCTATTTCCTTCGCTCCATAGATGCTGCCTCGCCCGCTGAGTTTCTCCAGCATTTTTGTCTTCATTCAATTTTCCAGCATCTGCAGTTCCTTCTTAAACAAAACCTTCAAACCTTTTCTTTTAAGAAGGAGATGAGAAGAACACTAGACGCAGGAAGATTGTTCCCGATGTTGGGGAAGTCCAGGACAAGGGGTCACAGTTTAAGGATAAGGGGGAAATCCTTTAGGACCGAGATGAGAAAAACATTTTTCACGCAGAGAGTGGTGAATCTCTGGAACTATCTGCCACAGAAGGTAGTTGAGGCCAGTTCATTGGCTAAATCTTACGAGGGAGTTAGTTGTGGCCCTTGTGGCTGAAGGGATCAGGGGGTATGGAGAGAAGGCAGGTACAGGATACTGAGTTGGATGATCAGCCATGATCATATTGAATGGCGGTGCAGGCTCGAATGGCCGAATGGCCTACTCCTGCACCTTCTTTCTTTGTTTCTATGTTTCTAACACAAAAAGCTGGAGTAACTCAGCGGGTGAGGCAGTATCTATGGAGAGAAGGAATTGGCAACGTTTCGGGTCGAGATCTGTCCTGACCAGAAACGTTGCCAATTCCTTCTCTCCAAAGATGCTGCCTCACCCGCTGACTTACTCCAGCTTTTTGTGTCTAACTTCGATTTTACCAGCATCTGCAGTTCTTTCTTAAACAGGAGATGAGAAATTTCTTGAATCAGAAGGTGGTGAATCTCCTTCACCCCTCTCCCTCACTCCTCTGCTAGGCCATGGTCCCAGGCCTTTTCCCCCTCATGCCCTTCGTTCCTCTGCCCTTTGTATCTCAAGTCCCTCTCGTTCCCTCAGCTCCTCCATGCCCTGTCCAGCTCGTCCTCTCCGCTCACTGCCTCCTCCGTCTGTCTTTCAGGTGGAACAGTTTCCAAGGGAACTTGACAAAGTACAGGAAAAAACTGGCCGCTGCCTTGGAGGTTCACGCCTTCATCCGAGAAATGGACGAAATTACAGAAAGGATGGGCGAGAAGGTGAGGACCGTGTGACAGGGCCGTGCCACAAACTCCGCCAACTCCTCCACCATGTCCTGCAGCCACCCACGCACTCCTCATTGACGGATGCACGTGTCGCAGGCCGAGCCGGCATTTCATTGTCCATCGATAGATGCAAAAAGCTGGAGTAACTCCGCAGGTCAGACAGCATCTCTGGAGAGAAGGAACGGGTGACGTTTCGGGCCGAGAAGACTTTAAACAAGCATCTGCAGTTCCTTCCTACACATCTCATTGTCCGTCCCTGGTTTCCCTTGACGGAGGTGGCGAAGAGCTGCCCTCTTGAACTGCTTCAGTTCATGTACCCACAACACTGTTTTAGTTTAAACATAGAAACATAGAAAATAGGTTTACTCAAAATGCTGGAGTAATTCAGTGGTGACGTTTCGGGTCGAGACCCTAAGTCTGAAGAAGGGTCTCATAGAAACATAGAAACATAGAAAATAGGTGCAAGAGGAGGCCATTCGGCCCTTCGAGCCAGCACCGCCATTCATTGTGATCACGGCTGATCATCCCCTAGCAATAACCCGTGCCTGCCTTCTCCCCATATCCCTTGATTCCACTAGCCCCTAGAGCTCTATCTAACTCTCTCTTAAATCCATCCAATGATTTGGCCTCCACTGCCCTCTGTGGCAGGGAATTCCACACGTTCACAACTCTCTGGGTTAAAACGTTTTTTGTCACCTCAGTCTTAAATGACCTCCCCTTTATCCTAAAACTGTGGCTCCTGGTTCTGGACTCGCCCAACATTGGGAACATTTTTCCTGCATCTAGCTTGTCCAGTCCTTTTATAATTTTATATGTTCCTATAAGATACCCCCTCATCCTTCTAAACTCCAGTAAATACAAGCCTAGTCTTTTCAATCTTTCCTCATATGACAGTCCCGCCATCCCAGTTTCGGTTGACAAAAATGCTGGAAAACTCGGCGTGTGAGGCAGCATTTATGGAGCAAGGGAAATAGGCGACGTTTCGGGTCTTCAACACTGTTTTAGTTTAGTTTAGTTTAGTTTAGTTTACAGCGCGGAAACGGGCCCTTTCGGCCCACTGAGTCACGACCAATGAGCCCCGCACACTAACATCATCCTATACCAACTAGGGACAATTTTTACATTTACCAAGCCAATTAACCTACAAACCTGCACGTCTTTGGAGTGTGGGAGGAAACCGAAGATCTCGGAGAAAACCCACGCAGGTCACGGGGAGAACGTACAAACTCCGTATAGACAGCACCCGTAGTCGGCATTGAACCCAGGTCTCCTGCGCTGCATTCGCTGTAAGGCAGCAACTCTACCGCTGCGCCACCGTGCCGCTCTAATTTAGGAAGAGAGTTCCAGGATTTTGACTGGACAGCGGTGAGGGATATGTGATAAATTTCCAAGTCGGGATGAAGCATGGCTTTGAGGGCAAACTCCAGGTGATGGTCTTCCAATGCTTCTGCTGCCCTTGTCCTTTTAGCTGGTAGAGGTGATAGGTTTGGACGGAGCTGCCTGGAGAATCTTAGTGAGTTGCTGCAATGCATTATGTGGGTACACGGTGCTACGACTGTGCAATGGTGGTGGTGAGAGTGAGTGATTGTGGATGGGATGCCTGGCAAGCAGACTGTGACACACTGC
The DNA here is from genome assembly GCF_010909765.2 of Amblyraja radiata. Lineage (NCBI taxonomy): Eukaryota > Metazoa > Chordata > Chondrichthyes > Rajiformes > Rajidae > Amblyraja > Amblyraja radiata. The sequence goes on along the minus strand of NC_045964.1, from coordinate 6,764,684 downwards.
ATGGTGGGATCCCTCGCTGGGGGTTCGCCGGAGAAGCACTCCAACCGCCGGCCTGCGTCCTACAACATTTGGAAGCCGCGGTCTCCGGTAAGGAGGTGGCCGATTTGGGAGCTCAGGGTGTCCCGACGTCGGCGTTTCGACCATCCCGGCCAGAGGGCTTGAAGATTGGGCCGTCCGTAGCGGTGACTCAGGGCCACGACCACGGGTGAACAAGGGAGGTGGAGGAGGAGGACTATCTGAACTGTATTACCTTCCGCCACAGTGAAGAATGCCGTGGTGGATGTCTGTGTTGAATTATGTTGTGTATTGTGTCCTTTTTCAATTGTAACGCTGCATGGTAAATGACATTTTACTCCACCTTATGGTGCACGTGACCAATACATTTGAACTTGAACTTGGCGTCAAGCATTGCGAATATTATTGAAGCTGCACTCATCCATGCAAGTGGAGCAGGTTCAATTGCACGTGTCAGTGTGCGGAGTGAGGCAAGGTCAAAAGCCCGATTGTCATTCAGAAATCTCTCACGTGCGGGAAGTAGTTCAATAGCTCAGCGGTCCTTTATTTGTCACCTATGTAACTGCACGGTGAAATTCATTTTGCATGTGTTACACATGCGGCCACCGCCATTATTGGCGCCGTTATTCTAAGTCCAAAGTCCGGCCGGCCCTCGCGCTCGATGTACTGGAGCAGTTCCCGCAAACTAACGTCCTCTCCTCTTCCATCTTGCCGCGCCTCCTGCAGCCTTCCTGAAGGTGTTGGAGGCATTACCCCAGTTCACCCTCCTGATGGTCCTTGCTCCTCACGTCCGACTTCTCCAGCTCCCTCCCGGTCACGCCATCTGCCGAGCCTTCAGCCCGGTTCCCCCGTCCCACTGACCGATGAGACTTCGGGCGGGCGACATCTCAGGAAGGCCTCCGCCACTGCAAAGGGAATTAAAGATCACTCTCATCGAGTGAAGAGGATATGGTTTTAATGTTCATAGTTCCTGAACTGCACCACTAATGTCCCAAGGCAAGGTTTCCAAGGCTAACTGTTCCACTGGAGCATGGAGAGTTGAACGCCTGAATGTCCTTTCCTAAAACGTTCTTGCGCAAATATTATCTTTGTATGCTTCATTGTCACCTTCCCCTATCTACCAATGATCTATTCTACATTTTCCTGGAGCTGCATCCCCTTTGATATCTCGTTTTCACACCTTACCCTTCCATAACTCTGTGTCTCCCTCTCCCCTGACTCTCAGTCTGAAGAAGGGTCTCGACCCGAAACGTCACCCATTCCTTCTTTCCAGTGATGCTGCCTGTCCCGCTGAGTTACTCCAGCATTTTGTGTCTGTCTTCGGTGTAAACCAGCACCTGCAGTTCCTTCCTGTGGACCTGCATTGTATTGTGGTTTGTTATTTGTCCAGTCAAGATGCACTGGTTTGAGTATAAACTCACTGCTGCCCACCCTCGTAGACAAGAGTTACTCCAATCGCGAGCAAAGCCAAGCCACTAATGGCCCGTCTTTATTCCTAGAGTCTGATGATGCAGGGACTGGACTATGGTCGGGATGTGGAAAATGTGGAGAAGCTGATAAGGAAACATAAAGAGACCGAACTAGAAATCACCGTTATCCGGGATAAAAAAGAGGTAAGTACTGACCGGGGAGCCGGAGACGGTGAAACTGACCAGGGTTCCAACTAAAAATGCCTCCTAGAATCTCTGTTTCTGTTTTGCCCCACACTCTTCCCTCCCCAATGTGCTTCTACACACTGTCAATCTCAAGGCACTTGGCCATTCTGCAAATTTGGGACTCGAAACTGGACGTTAGCAAGGAAGCAGGCCACTCTGCACAAATTGTCCATGCTGACCAAATTGCCTTACCGAGCTTGTTCCCCTTGCTTGCACTTGCACCAAGATTCAGATTCAGATTCAATCTTTATTGTCATTGTGCAGTGTACAGTACAGAGACAACAAAATGCAGTTAACATCTCACCCAGAAGAGCGAACACAGAATGATGGAACAGCAAGCCTCTCCGTGTACGTGTCCCAATGTGTTATGAATGTAGGAGTTGTACCTCGTTCCCAGTCATGATCACAGCAGACTCCAGTGTTAACATCACTTGACGTTGTTCACCTGGATTTTCAGAAAGCCTTTGATAAGGTGCCACACGTGAGGCTGATGAGGAAGGTGAGAGTCCACAGTGTGCAAGCTGGGCTTGTACACTCTGGAGTTTAGAAGGATGAGAGGGTATCTTATTGAAACATGAGATTATTAAGGATTTGGACACGCTAGAGGCAGGAAACATGTTCCCAATGTTGGGGGAGTCCAGAACCAGGGGCCACAGTTTAAGAATAAGGGGTAAGCCATTTAGAACGGAGATGAGGAAAAGCTTTTTCACCCAGAGGTTTGTGAATCTGTGGAATTCTCTGCCTCAGAAGGCAGTGGAGGTCAATTTTCTGGATGCTTTCAAGAGAGAGTTAGATAGGGCTCTTAAAGATAGCGGAGTCAGGGGATATGGGGAGAAGGCCGGAACGGGGTACTGATTGTGGGTGATCAGCCATGCTCACTGTGAATGGCGGTGCTGGCTCGAAGGGCCGAATGGCCTACTCCTGCACCTATTGTCTATTATTAACGGACAGATACTGGGATGGATAGCAGGTTGGCTGGATGGCAGAAGGCAAAGAGTGGCAATAAAGGAGGCTTTTTCTGGTCGGCTGTCAGTGACTAGCGGAGTTCCGCAGGGGTCGGTGTTGGGGCCACTACTCTTCACGTTGTATATTAATGACTTGGGTGAGGGGATTGAAGGCTTTGTGGGCCAAGTTTGCGGACAATATGAAAGTAGGTGGAGGGGCAGGTAGTATAGACAATAGACAATAGGTGCAGAAGTAGACCATTCGGCCCTTCGAGCCAGCATCTCCATTCAATGTGATCATGGCTGATCATCCACAATCAGTACCCCGTTCCTGCCTTCTCCCCATATCCCTTGACTCCGCTATCTTTAAGAACTCTATCTAACTCTCTCTTGAAAGCATCCAGAGAACCAGCATCCACTGCCCTATGAGGCAGAGAATTCCACAGACTCCCAACTCTCTGTGAGAAAAAGTGTTTCCTCAACTCTGTTCTAAATGACTTGCCCCTTATTCTTAAACTGTGGCCCCTGGTTCTGGACACCCAATATCGGGAACATGTTTCCTGCCTCTAGCGTGTCGAAACCCTTAGTAATTGTATATGTTTCAATAAGATCCCCATTCATCCTTCTAAACTCCGTAGTGTACAAGCCCAGCCATTCCATTCTATCAACATATGACAGTCCCGCCATCCTGGGAATTAATTTTGTGAACCTCTGCTGCACTCCCTCAATAGCAAGAATGTCCTTCCTTAAATTTACAGACCAAAACTGCACACAATACTCCAGGTGTGGTCTCACTAGGGCTCTGTACAACGGCAGAAGGACCTCTTTGCTCCTATATTCGATTCCTCTTGTTATAAAGGCCAACATGCCATTCGCTTTCTTCACTCCCTGCTGTACCTGCATGCTTACTTTCATTGACTGATGAACAAGGAACCCCAGATCCCATTGTACTTCCTCTATTCCCAACTTGACTCCATTTAGATAGTAATCTGCCTTCCTGTTTTTGCTACCAAAGTGGATAACCTCACATTTATCCACATTAAACTGCATCTGCCATGCATCTGCCCACTCACCCAACCTGTCCAAGTCACCCTGCATTCTCATAGCATCCTCCTCACAGTTCGCACTGCCACCCAGCTTTGTGTCATCTGAAAATTTGCTAGTTACTTTTAATCCCTTCATCTAAATCATTGATGTATATTGTAAATAGCTGCGGTCCCAGCACCGAGCCTTGCGGTACCCCACTAGTCACTGCCTGCCATTCTGAAAGGGACCCGTTAATCCCTATTCTTTGTTTCCTGTCTGCCAACCACTTCTCTATCCATGTCAGCACTCTACCCCCAATACCATGTGCCCTAATTTTGCCCACTAATCTCCTATGTGGGACCTTATCAAATGCTTTCTGAAAGTCCAGGTACACCACATCCACTGGCTCTCCCTTGTCCATTTTCCTAGTTACATCCTCCAAAAATTCCAGATTAGTCAAGCATGATTTCCCCTTCGTAAATCCATGCTGACTCGGACTGATCCTGTTACTGCTATCCAAATGTGCCGTTATTTCATTTTTTATAATTGACTCCAGCATCTTCCCCACCACCGAGGTCAGGCTAACTGGTCTATAATTCCCTGTTTTCTCTCTCCCGCCTTCTTAAAAAGTGGGATAACATTAGCTACCCTCCAATCCACAGGAACTGATCCTGGATCTATAGAACATTGGAAAATGATCACCAATGCATCCGCGGTTTCTAGAGCCACTTCCTAAGTACCCCGGGAAGCAGACCATCAGGCTCTGGAGATTTATCAGCCTTCTGTCCCATCAGTTTACAAACACCATTTCCTGCCTAATATTGAGAAAGTAGGGACTCTGCTTTCAGACTTGGACAGGTTGGCAGAGTGGGCAGAGAAGTGGCAGGTGGAATATAATGTAGCAAAGTGTGGAGTCCTGCATTTTGGTAGGAGGAATAATAGCGTAGACTATTTTCTAAATGGGGGAGAATCCAGAAATCGGAGATGCAAAGGGACTTGGGAGTGCTGGTGCAGGATTCCCAAAAAGTTAATCTGCAAGTCGAATCGGTAGTAAAGAAAGCAAACTCAATGCTAGCATTATTTCAAGAGGGCTTGTAAACAAAAACAGGGATGTAATGTTGAGGCTCTATAAGGCACTGGCCAGGCCACATTTGGAATATTGCGAGCAATCTTGGGCCCCAAATTTGAGGAAGGATGTGATGGGTCTGCAGTGGGTCCAGAGGAGGTTTACAAGAATGATTCGGGCCCCCTTTTGGTCTTGGTGGCCACTTTCCAGGTCCACTCATTGTTCACTGTGGCCTACCCACGCTGGGACCTCACATTGCTCTTGCCGTTGGGTCCACCTCGCCCTCGATCTCTCCTCGCTCTCGGTGGTGTGGCGCCCACCGATGTCGGTGGCTGGGGGACGATTCGGAGTCCGCGTTGGGCAGGCCGGGCCTACCGGGCGGGTGCTCCGCCTTCCGTCCGCCACGGACGAATCCTCCTCTGCCGTCTGAGTCCACAATCCGTGCACCACCTCCTTCTGCTCTGGGGATGGGGAGTCACAATACTGGCTCCACATTACCACCTACTGCACTGGGGATTACATTATTGGGTCTACACCTACCGCTTACCTCACTCCCTCTGGACCAGAGATCCTGCTTTTTTTGTAAATCAAAAAATGTATTCAATTGTTAAAAATAATATGTACAAAACAATAAAACAAAACAGAACCCACGACCATAATACGAGACAAACAAGTATACTAAATGACCTACTGTACAACTATGTTACAATCCTTGTCAAGGATGCATTCAACGCTCCGCGGTGCCCAGCGGTCCCGGAAATCCCCCAGGGTGCCCGTGGACAGCGCATAGTCCCTCGCTAACACCACCCGGGCGCGGACGTAATCCCGGAAAAGGGGCGGGCAGCCGGCTCGGGTAGAGCCCTCTTCCGCTTGGCGTCATGACTCGCGGATGGCCAGCTTGGCCAGGCCAAAGCGGAGATCCTGCTGGAATTGTACGGCCATTCATGTGTTTATGTTTGTGTATCTGTAACTAGGCACTGGAAGCCGATGCCAGGCCACTATGTGAGTTCCGTTTTCCTCTATCCGACAAGCTGAGTCTGAAGAAAGGGGAGATGCAGAACAGGTGGCTTCAGCTGAAGAAGGAGGCCAAAGTGCGGTGAGTACATCTCCCAAGATGCAGGCTCAGGCAGCGTGCACAGCAGGGGCTTGGATTTATTTTGTGCCTTTTAATGTTCCAAGGAGTTTACAAGCGGAGAATTGTTTCTGGAGATAATATAGAAAAGATGGCCGCCATATCCCAGGACCGACAAACTGAGAATGGCCCAAAGCCTGCTCACCTCCTTGATCAATCTGATGCCGATATTGGAATTCTCTCCCATCTCCGATACTGGAAGGCAGTGGAGGCCACTGGATGTTTTCAAGAGAGAGTTCGATTTTAGAGAGAGTTTAATATTTCTAAACTATCACTTTAATGGGTTTATACATACGCTATTACTTTAAAAAAAAACCTTTGAACTGCTTTTAAATATTATTAAATATTAAATATTTAAATCATTAACTGAATGGTCCTTGCCAGCAAGAAGCTGTCAAAAGGCTGTTAGAAGGGTCTCGACCCGAAACGTCCCCCATTCCTTCACTCCAGAGATGCTGCCTGTCCTGCTGAGTTACTCCAGCTTTTTGTGGCTATCTTCGGTTTAAACCAGCATCTGCAGTTCCTTCCAACAACAAAAGGCCATGAGGTGTTCAGCGATTCTGACCTCAGGATCCATTGGCCAAGGCACCACTGTCGCTAGCTCCACTTTGTTGAATGGCTGTGGACATGTGAGGGTACGGGACGGGGGGTTTGAGAGAAGGTGAAGTTGAGAGGGGTTAGATGGTAAATGCAGGGAACAGGCCAGATATACAATCTGAGCCCCAAAATATTATCCCTATCAGTGTTGCCGACTGAGGGATAGTTATTGGCAAGGAACAGCTTCCATGCTGTACTGGAAAGCATCATTTTGCAATCTTCTGTTTCAACAATAAATAGCAACCTGGTCCGTGACCAGCCATCTCTTCCAACTTGTAGCATTCTCCAACATTACATTTGGGCTAAAAACAGAACATACAGGCGAGACTTAGCAGCAAATGTTGAGAGAGAAATGTGGCCAATGTTTCAGGTCGATGTCTTCTCACCGATGTAGGGGCGTTCACCTGAATCACTAACTGTCCGCAGCTGCTGTCTGACCTACTGTGCCTTCCCAGCATTTTCGGATATTATTTCCCATTTCCAGCATTGGTAGCTTTTCTTTGCTTTTGGAATACATTTGGAGTGAACCCATGAAGTTGTCACGTAGCAGTGAGGGCATTATCTGTTGAGCCACTGTCGCAAAGATGGAGTTGATGAAGGATACCCAGGCAAGTGAGCGCAGTGCCTGTATGAGTTTAGTTCATTACTGTCACGTGTACCGAGGTACATGAAAAGCTTTTGTTGCGTGCAAACCAGTCAGGGTAAAGACAATACATGATTGCAATCGAGCCATTCACAGTGTAGAGATACATGATAAGGGAATAACGTTTAGTGCAAGATAAAGCCAGTAAAGTCCGATCAAGGATAGTCCGAGGGTCACCAATGTGGTAGATAGTGGTGTCCTGACAGAAGGGTCTGTTAAGACTATAGATTCCAGGGAGACAAGTGACTGCAGAGACTGGAATCTTCAGCAAAAACCAAAGGGCCTGTCCCATTTTTTCGGCGACTGCCGGCGTCATTGACTGATGTATCAGGGTCGCCGAAAGATTTAGAACATTTCAAAATCCAGCGGCGACAAAAAAAAATGTTGCAACACTTGAGGAGACACCGGGCGTCAATACGTGGTCACGCCGTGACTTTTTCGGTGACCTCAGTCAATGATGACGGCAGTCACCAAAAAAAATCGGCAGGTGGGACAGGCCCTTGAAGAGCTCAAGGAACTTGGGGTCAGGCAGCATCTGGCGGGATATGGACAGACAACTTTTGCGTTGGGGGAAAAAAGACTTTTAAAGTGCTGGAGTAACTCAGCGGGACAGGCAGCATCTCTGGAGAACATGGATAGGTGATGTTTTGGGTTGGGACCCTTCTTCAGAGTGATTGTGGTGGGGGGGGGGGGGGGAGGGGAAGAAAGCCTTTGTAAACAAGCATCTGCAGTCCCCTGCTTCTACATATTGGGTTGGGACTTTTATTCACACACGGAGAAAGGTCCTGACCCAAGGCATCATCAGTAAATGTCCCTTCGCTGATGAGTTCCTATGACACTTGTTTTTATTACTTAGATTCTGTGATGCCCAGGACTGGTCCAAAGAGATAAATACAAAGTATAAGAGATAACCTTCATTTCATGAAATAGCCAAATCAGAGAAAGCAACAAAGGCTGCGAATGGATAGTGTGTGATTTTAAAGTCATGGTCATAGCACGGAAACAGGCCATTCGGCCCAACTTGTCCATGTTCCATGCCAAACAAGTTGTCTGCCAAACCTATACCTATTTGCCTGCATTCAGCCCAGATCCCTCAAATCTTTCTTATCCATATATCTGTCCGAACATCAGAGTTGCTGCCTCAAAAAGGCAGCTAGCATCATCAGAGACCCACACACTCATCTCGCCACTGCCATCGGGAAGAAGGTACAGGAGCCTGAAAACTGTAACATCCAGGTTCAGGAACGGCGTCTTCCATTCTGCCATCAGGCTATTAAACATGATAACAAATAAGCTCTGTGCACGCCGGGTTGATAGCATTCGTCGAAACAGGGCGGACCACGTGAAGGTTGCAATCTCCCGCCCCTCTGGGACACTTGACAATAAAACACTCTTGACTCTTGACATCATTTAAATGTTGCAAATGTAACGCCTCTACAGCTTCCAATGTTTTGTTTAAGAAGGAACTTGTCGCTTTACCTCCCCCCTTGACTCCATTCAAGGACCCAAGCAGCCTTTCAAGTTGCGGCAGAGGTTCACCTGCACCTCCTCCAACCTCATCTACTGCATCCACTGCTCTAGATGTCAGCTGCTCTACATCGGTGAGACCAAGCGTAGGCTTGGCGATCGCTTCGCCCAACACCTCCGCTCGGTTCGCAATAACCAACCTGATCTCCCGGTGGCTCAGCACTTCAACTCCCCCTCCCATTCCGAATCCGACCTTTCTGTCCTGGGCCTCCTCCATGGCCAGAGTGAGGCCCACCGTAAATTGGAGGAGCAGCACCTCATATTTTGCTTGGGCAGTCTGCACCCCAGTGGTACGAAACATTGACTTCTCTAATTTCAGGTAGTCCTTACTTTCTCTTCCCCTTCTCAGCTCTCCCTCAGCCCTCTGTCTCCACCTCTTCTTTTCTTCCTCCCGCCCCCCCACCCTCACATCAGTCTGAAGAAGGGTTTCGACCCGAAACGTTGCCTATTTCCTTCGCTCCATAGATGCTGCCTCACCCGCTGAGTTTCTCCAGCATTTTTGTCTACCTTCCAATGTTTTGTGTTTGTTTCCCCTTGTTCTTTTGCAGAAAGGAGAAGCTAGAAGCTTCGTTCCAGCTGCAGAAGTTCAACAGAACTGTCCTGGAGCTGATAGACTGGGCACACTGGATGAAAGCCCTGGTGGGAGAAAGGAGACTTGCAATGAGTAAACGGGAAGCCGAGAGCATGATAGATGAGCACCAAGAGAGAAAGGCAAGGACACTGATAAAACTATTTCATGATGCAGCCAGAATTACAGTGGCATTCTGTGTTATTTGATATTTATTTATTTCTCCACGGCCTTGCCTCCCATCATTAGAGTTTATTTGGGGAAGAAAACCAGTCAAGGGAATATAAATAAATGTGAGGAGACTGAGATAGTGATACAGCATGGAAACAGGCCCTTCGGCCCAACTTGCCCAAACCGGCCAACATGTCCCAGCTATACTAATCCCACCTGCCCGCGCTTGGTCCATATCACTCTGAACCTGTCCTATCCATGTTTCTTAAACGTTGGGATAGCCCCAGCCTCAACTACCTCCTCTGGCAGCTCACTCCGTACACCCACCACCCTTTGTGTGAAAAAATTACCCCTCAGATTCCTATTAGATCTTTTCCTCTTCACCTTAAACCTATGTCCTCTGGTCCTCGATTCCCCTACGCTGGGCAGGAGACTCTGTGCATCTACCCGATCTATTCCTCTCATGATTTTATACACTGTGAAACACTGTGAATGATTTAACAGGAAGAAATGTTTCCTGCATTCTTGATTCCATGGAGCTTGGGTCAATAGTGAAGTGGAGAGGGCTGGTGGCGGAAGATCCAGAATGACATTAAGATTGACCTTGGCTTGATTAAAATCAAAGCAGCCTGGAGAAGCCAAATAGACAATGCCAAGAGCGCATTGGGATGTGTGGCCAGAACCAAAGATCCTCTAGCGGAGCAAGATAGACCACTCCTGCTAAATGCAATGGGCTGACGTGTAGTACGCAACGGAGCGGAACGTGGGCCTTTTTTTCATCCATTTCAGTAACCCGACCCGACCCGACTCGCAGTGTAATCAACGTTGCGGGGGAACAGTTTGTGTTAATAAATTATAATTCTGAAAATGAGGAGAAGATTTTTTCCAAATAACTTTTATTTTTACGAGGATGTTTCCGTAACCGGCTTCCGTCTCCGCACTAGTATCTTTGCTCCGCTACGGGATCTTTGGTGCGGAGACGGAAGCAGGTTACGGAAATGGAGCCGAAAATTACCCATGAATCTGCCCATGACCGTACTACGTCTTTTTCGTGGAGTGATCTATCTTGCTACCTATAGGATCTATGGCCAGAACAGGTGGTGTGGGGAATGGCCAGTGGTGGGGGGTGGGTGGGGGGGGGGGGGGTTGAGGAGAGGCAGTGTATTGGCCATCGTTGTGCTGAGGCTCAATGTTACACCGGCCACTCATGTGTGTGCAGTACCTGAGTGCCAGCTCCTTCAGAGAGAGTACAGAAAAGAACATACTGTAAAGGACATGAACCATGAGGGATAAATAAACAAAGATTATAATAGTGGTGAATGTTAGAATTATTGGATGATACAAATATCCATGCGGGGGCCGAACATTTCTACATCTCTGCATTTTAAGTGTTTACTTAATGGGGAATGGGGTGTGGTAACCATGAAGAAATTGGTGAAAATGGGATCACATAGAACTAGTGTGAATGAGCGATCACTGGTCGAGGATTAAAGGTTTGTTTCCACGCCGTATCTTTCAATCAATCGATGAATCAAATGTTCAATGTTCATCACTGAAGATATTGCTGACGTTCTGTGTGTGTGTGCGTGTGTGTGTGTGTGTGTGTGTGTGTGTGTGTGTGTGTGTGTGTGTGTGTGTGTGTGTGTGTGTGTGTGTGTGTGTGTGTGTGTGTGTGTGTGTGTGTGTGTGTGTGTGTGTGTCTGCCTGCTTATATCTTTTAGACTGAGATCCAAGCTAGAGGCGAGCGTTTTGATGCCGTCAGGAATGTGGCAGTCGGACTAGTGGCTGAGGGACACTATGCATCGACGGACATCAAACAGTCCCTATCCAAGGTGGAAGAGACCTGGACAACTCTAAATGAGGCCTGGCATGAGCGCAGCCATAGACTGGCAGAGGCCTGGGATCTACAGGTACTGGCACACTGCGGTAGAGAGCAGATCTTGCTCTTCAAGTCAGATATATTATGGGACCCTTCTTTAGTCAGAGGGTGGTGAATCTGTGGAATTCTTTAGTCAGAGGGTGGTGAATCTGTGGAGTTCCTTCGTCAGAGGGTGGTGAATCTGTGGAATTCATTGCCACAGACGGCGGTGGAGGCCAAGTCAATGGATATTTTGACGGCAGAGATTGACTAATCCTTGATCAGTACGGGTGCCAGGAGTTATGGGGAGAAGGCAGGAGAATGGGGTTGAGAGGAACAGATAGATCATCCATGATTGAATGGCGCAATAGACTTGATGGGCCGAATGGCCTAATTCTGCTCCTAGAATTTATGAACATCCATTTTTAGTAGCACATTTCTTGGTTTCTTTTAAACATTAAAAATGTACAAATTAATAAATTAGAGAAAAACATACTACCTTCTATTTAGATGGCAAAGATCCTGATTTGTGCAATTGGATTCAACCTTATTTATTCCGGGTTATACTCCTGAAACAGCTTCCTTGGAGACAAGGACATATCACAATATAAGATAGGGCAGCACAGTGGTAGAGCTACTGCCTTACAGCGCCGGAGACCCGGGTTCGATCCCGACTACGGGTGCTGTCTGTGCAGAATCTGTACGTTCTCCCCGTGACCTGCGTGGGTTTTCTCCGAGATCTTCGGTTCCTCCTACACACCTACGACTAACATGCCGACCTACTACAACCTACTTCGACTAAACCTACGAGTAAAAAAAGTATCGATTTTTTTCCATGGCGACTTTTTTTTACTCGCGGGCATTTTTAAACACATTGAAAAATACGCCGCGACCTAGCTGAGGCCTAGAGTACGCGGGGACTACTCTCGAGCATGAAGGAGAGTTACGAAGACCTCCTACGACCTCGTGTCGACCATGCTGCGAGAATGAGTTGAGGGCAAACTGGCCAGATCTAGTGGATTAGGTTGCTGCAGTGGGACAGCCCCTATAGGTTCTCATGGTGTGCTCCTGTATTTCTCACTAACATGAGCCTCTGCTTGTTACAGATATTCTATGGCTATGCGGAGCAGAGCGAGAGCTGGCTAAGCAGCAAGGAGGCCATCCTGGCCAACGAAGACTATGGGGTAAGTTTCTCACCAGCCTCGTGTGATTGGGCAGCTTGGGAATTAGAATCAAACATTGAAATAAAATGTGGATGCTGGAGATCTGAAAGAGAAACAGAAACACTCAGCAGGTCAGGCAGCAGCTGTGGAGAGAGAGACATAACAGTTCAGGTCTGGGACCCTACATCAGTACTGGAAAAAGAACACTTTCTGATCTAACTGTGACCTAAACTGCGCATTCTTGACTACTAACCATCCTACCACAACTAGAGTGCATTTCTGCATTACTATCTACCTCATTGGAGACCCTCGGACTATCGTTGATCGGACTTTACTGGCTTTATCTTGCGCTAAATGCTATTGACGTTATTTCCTTTATGATGTGGTATCTGTCCAATGTGAAAGGCTCGACTGTAATCATGTATTGTCTTTACACTGACTGGTTAGTGCACAACATACATTTTCATTGTTCCTCGGTACACGTGAGAATAAACTAAACTAAACTAAACCTCCCGTAACTTCTCCGCCTTAAAAATATTCAATGGCTCTGCTTCCATTCATCCATTCATCATCGTTGAAAACATTAGCGACGCAGTGGTGCTGGTTTCCGACAGGAACGGTGACGGACGCACCACACGTCTCTGTCCTCCAGTTCCTGCGGACTTCCTCCGCTGGATGTATAGGATTTTGGTGTGTGTGTGCTTTATCATCATTCCTTACAATGCTGTGTACGCCAGTGATCGCAACTTCTACTGAAGTGTGGATGGCCGTTGGCTCGCTACAAGCTCATCCGCCCTTTGACAGCTCTTGTTTTTGGTCCTGCTGGGGGTCCACAGCCCCCTCCTCACCTGGCAAACCAGGTGGGGGAGACGGTTTAGTCGCCGACTATCCGACCATGGAGCAGGTAGCACGGGATTACATGGTACCCGTGGTGAGGGGAACTCCCCCCCGACCTGACCTCCGCTTCCACTGCCCTTTAAAGGTTGTGAAGACACATGATAGCACCTCATCCCTGTCCAATTGATGCCTCATCTTTAAACAGTGACCATTAAGTTCTAATGTGTCGTAAGGAACTGCAGATGCTGGTTGAAACCGAAGATAGACACAAAATGCTGGAGTAACTCAGCGGGTCAGGCAGCGTCGCTGGAGAGAAGGAATGCACAAAATGCCGAAGAAGGGTCTCGACCCGAAACATCACCCATTCCTTCTTGCCAGAGGTGCTGGCTGTCCCGCTGAGTTACTCCAGCATTTTGTGTCAATCTACTGTTAGTTACAAATTCTCTGACAAGAGGAAATATTCCCCACATTCACCCTGCCAAGACTCCTCAGGATATTGTGTTTCAGCCAAGTTCCTCTCACTCTTCTAAACTCCAACAGATACATGTCTACCCTGCCCAACCTTGCCTCATATGGCACCAGCTATTAGTCTCGCAAATCTTCTCCCAACAGCTTCCAGGCATTTATAGCCCTCCTTCAGTAAGAAGCTGTAGACAATGGACAATAGGTGCAGGAGGAGGCCATTCGGCCCATCGAGCCAGCACCACCATTCAATGTGATCATGGCTGACCATCCACAATCAGTACCCCGTTCCTGCCTTCTCCCCATATCTCCTGACTACGCTACCTTTAAGAGCTCTATCTAACTCTTGGTTGAAAGCATCCAGAGAACTGGCCTCCACCGCCGTCTGAGGCAGAGAATTCCACAGACTCACAACTCTCTGTGTGAAAAAGTATTTCCTCATCTCTGTTTTAAATGGCTTACCCCTTATTCTTAAACTGTGGCCCCTGGTTCTGGACTCCCCCAACATCAGGAACATGTTTCCTGCCTCTAACGTGTCCAAGCCCTTTATAATCTTATATGTTTCAATAAGATGCCCCCTCATCCTTCTAAATTCCAGTGTATACAAGCCCAGCCGCTCCATTCTCACAGCATATGACAGTCCCGCCATCCCGGGAATTAACCTGATGAACCTATGCTGCACTCCCTCAATAGCAAGAATATACAATACTAAAAATGTGATGTCGCCACTGTTCCTGTATAACTGTATGATAGACCTCCTACATTTGTTTTTAAATGCTCTTTTAATTATTTTCTGCACGTGTGTATATTAGCACGGAATAACCTTGCACAAGAACATCACTGCACTCAGAGATCTGCAATCTCTAGCCATTTAGAAAATGGACCAACCATCACTTCAGTGCTGGTATTCAAGTCACATAAGGTTCAAAACAATAAGCCCCCAGCACTGATCCAAGTGACATGGGGAGCCACCAACAACTTTAGAAGCTGTGTTTCAATTCCAAAGTTGAACTCATTCATGTAAATTGTGAATAGCAGTGATCCCAGCACTTTCTTTTATGAGCAACATTGCCATTTAATCTCTGTTTCCCGCTGTGAAACCAGTAAAGGGCCTGTCCCGCTTTCACAACCTCTTTTACTCGTGGACATTTTTCATCAGGCAAGAAAAACGCCCCGACATACTTGATGCCACGAGCACCTACGACCTACCTACGACCTACCTACGACCTCCTACGACCTCGTGACGACCATGCTGCGAGTATGAATCAAGGGCAAACTCGGCAGAGGTCGCCAATTAGGTCATGAAAGTGGGACAGGGGCTTAAGCAATCCATGCTGCAACTGGTGACATGACTGATATGCAGGGTGTTATATGTTGGCATGGATAGAAGACAGGCTGGCTAACAGGAAACCAAGAATAAGCATTAATTTGTCCTTCTCCATTTGGCAAGATGTAACTAGTGGTGTGTTATAGGGATCGCTGCTTAGTCACAACATTTGACAAAGGCGAATCGCCCTTTGATAATCCAGTCACCCAACGTCCATGAATGGAATCAATGATGTTTCTGCAGCAGGACATTTGGTATCTGAGTGAAGCCATTTTGCTGAATCAAGACTCTAGATACAAATCTCCTTAATTCTTCAGAGAAAGAGGAATGAGTGGCACGGTGGGGCAGCGGTAGAGTTGCTGCCCCACAGCGCCAGAGATCCAGGTTCGATCCTGACCACGGGTGCTGTCTGTACGGAGTTTGCACGTTCTCCCCATGATCTGCCTGGGATTTCTCTGAGATCTTCAGTTTTCTCCCACATTCCAAAGACGTACAGGTTTGTAGGTTAATTGGCTTGGTATAAATCTAAAATTGTCCCAAGTGTAAATTGCCCCCATTGTGTGTGTAGGATATTGTTCGTGTGCGTGATCGCCGTTTCGCGCGGATTCGGTGGGCCGAAGGGCTTGTTTCCGCGCAGTTTCTCTAAACTAAACTAAGAAAGGAACAGAATACCACAATGTGTAGGAAGGAAATGCAGACACAAAATGCTGGGGTAACTCAGCGGGACAGGCAGCATCTCTGGAGAGAAGGAATGGGTGACATTTCGGGTCGAGACCCCTGCCTGAGATAACCATTGTCCCAGCTGGATGGTGGGATCGCAGTGTCTGACACTCTATGACTGCAAGCCTGTTTCAGTCAAAGCTATGCAAAAAGGAACGATGATAAAGGAAACAGGCCATTGTTGGCTGTGTACTAGGTGAAAACCAGTTACAGACAATGAAAGGACGACTTCAGTCTGAAGAAGGGTCTCGACCCAAAACGTCACCCATTCCTTCTCTCCAGAAATGCTGCCTGGCCCAATGAGTTAAGGGCCTGTCCCACTTTCCCGAGTAACTCACGAATTCTCCCGAGTTTTCCCCTTGATTCAAACTTGGAGAATGTCCGTAGCAAGTCCGTAGATATATCGCAGCGGCTCGTAATGCCAGCCGTGGGTACCTGGGGCATCAGGTAAGTCGGGACGTTTTTTCAGCATGTTAAAAAATGTCCACAAGTAAAAAAATAGCCTCGAGTACCTACGGCTGGCATCTCCGAGTTTGAATCAAGGGGAAAACTCGGGAGAATTCATGAGTAACTCGGGAAAGTGGGACAGGGCCTTTACTCCAGCGTTTTGTGCTGGTATTCAGAATGCCACAATACTGAGTTGCTGAGTTTCTTCAACGTTGTCCTTGCTGTGCTGTTCCAGGATTCCCTGCCCAGGATAGAGAATCTGCAGCAAAAGCACAAACAGTTTGAGAAAACGATGGAGAGCCAGCTGGAAAAGGTAAACGTGATGGAGCGATACGCCCTGCAGCTGAAGCAGAACAAGCACTCGGACAGTGCTCAGATCATCACCAAGTGCCAAGCAATCCTACAGAGGTAATTGTCGGCTGTGAGCTTCATGAAAACGAGTTACAGACAATGAAACTCACTAGGACGACAGTGAAACTAGTACAACGACTAGGGTGGGGGAGGGGCGGAGAGGGAGAGGGGATGCGAGGGTTACTTGAAATTAGAGAAATCAATATTCATACCGCCTGGCTGTCAGCTGCCCAAGTGAAATATGAGGTGCTGTTCCTCCAAATTGCGTTTGGCCTCACTCTGACAGTGGAGGAGGCCCAGGACAGAAAGGTCAGTGTGGGAATGGGAGGGGAATGTTAAGCTACTGTACCACGATACGAGTTTATCCAAGAGTTAAAAAATAGTCGCGATGAAGTGCCACGAGTTTGATTTTTTTAAAACTCGGGAGAGCTCTTGGGTGAAGTCGCATCGTGGGACAGGGGCTTTAAAGATTTTGGCAACGGGAAATCAGGTAGGTCCAGGCGGACTGATTCTGTATGGCCTTTTCTCTTTCAATTCCCGCAAGCTTTGAATGAATGATTCTGTGTCTGATTGATGGTTTCAATGCATTCACGACTGTCGTTTTTATTAACTTTCTTGCCTCTTAGAAAACAAAAGTTAATGGAAAACTGTGAGCACCGTGGGAAGCTCCTAAGCCAGTCCAAACAGCTGCAGATTTTCCTCAGAAGCTCCTATGAGGTAAGGAGCATCTTTACAAAAATATAAAACATTTATGCAAACAGTACCAGATAGCACCTAGACCCTGTTAGTGAACTGAGTGAAACCAGTTGCTATTAATCAACATTAATAACTTGAATTAGCAAGATACTAATCATGTATTGCCTTTCCGCTGACTGGATAGCACGCAACAAAAGCTTTTCACTGTACCTCGGTACACATGACAATAAACTAAACTGAACTTTTCATATTGTTTAAGAAGGAACTGCAGATGCTGGAAAATCAATGGTAGACAAAAATGCTGGAGAAACTCAGCGGGTGAGGCAGCATCCATGGAGCGAAGGAAATAGGCAACGTTTTGGGTCGAAGTCTGAAGAAGGGTCTCAAACCGAAACGTTGCCTATAGGAAAGATGTTATTAAGCTGGAAAGGGTGCAGAGAAAACTTGAACTATCGGGAGAGGCTGAGCAGGCTAGGATATTATTCCTTGGAGCGCAGGAGATGAGGGATGTTCTTATAGACCATATGAGGAATAGACAGGATAAATGCACAGCATCTTTTACCCAGCGCAGGAGAATCAAGAACCAGAGGATTTAAGGTGAGGGGGAAAGATTTAATTGGAACCTGAGGGGCAACATTTTACACAAATAATGGTAAGTATATGGAAACATAAGCTGCTGGTTGTGGTAGTTAAGAATTACAATGTTTAGGATACTTTGGACAGTACATGGATAGGACAAGTTTAGAGGGGTATGGGCCAAATGCAGGTAGGTGGGACTAGTGTGGATGGGGTATGTTGGTCGGCAAGTAGGGCGAAGGGCCTGTTTCCACGCTGTATGACTCTATATCAGGGTTACAGCATCCGAGCCCCATACAATTGCAGGTTCTGTTGGTGACGATACACCACAAGAGTAGGTACTGGAGACGGTAATACATAGCAGCCCATTGCACTGAAGCCCATGTGTGGCAGTGGCTGCCTGTCGTGCAGTGCTGTGGGACCGAGGGAAGGTTAGAGCTGGAACCGCCTGACACCTATGTCCCACACTGTGGGGTGATGCTGTGCTTTCAATAGACCAAAGAGAAGGAAGGGAGGAAGAGACTGACTTTGGTGCCTTCCCACACAGTGGGAAACGTTGATTCTGCTGTGTGGGGATGTTTTATGTCAAATCCTATAATGTGTGTTCTTTATTTTGTATTTCATTTTATTTATTTTTTTATTTTTTTATTGTATGGGAATTTCATTTCACTGTGCCATCTGGCACATGTGACAATTAAATGTATCTTGAATCTTGAATCTTGAGAAAGATCAGTTTAGTTGATTGTCACATGCAGCGAGGTACAGTGTAAAGCTTTTGTTGTGTGCTGTCCAGTCAGCATCATCATCGTTGCAAACATCAACGGGCACGGTGCCTAAAGGCCCTGTCCCACTTTCCCGAGGTACTCGCAAATTCTTCCGAGTTTTTCCCTTGATTCAAACTCGGAGAATGTCCGTAGCGAGGCCGTAGGAGTCCGTGGATATTTCGTAGCGGCTCGTTATGCAGAGCCGTAGGTACTCGAGGCATCAGGTAAGTCGGGTCGTTTTTTCAGCATGTTGATAAATGTCCACGAGTAAAATAAATAGCCCCGAGTACCTACGGCTGGCTATTGCCGTAATTCTCCGAGTTTGAATCAAGGGGAAAACTCGGGAGAATTCGTGAGTAACTCGGGAAAGTGGGACAGGGCCCTTTACAATGCCATGTACGACAGTGATCACAACTTCTACTGAACTGTGGATGGCTGTTGGCTCGCTAAGAGCTCATCTGCCCTTTGACAGGGTCTTGTTTTTGGTCCTGCTGGGGGGTCCACAGCCCCCCTCCTCAACTGGCAAATCAGGTGGGGGAGCCGGTTTAGTTGCCGACTATCCGACCATGGAGCAGGTAGCACGGGATTACATGGTACCCGTGGCGGGGGGAACTCCACCCGACCTGACCAACTAACCAGTCAGCGGAAAGACAATACATGATGACAATCGAGCCATTCCTGTGAAAACATTACCCAGGACGGTGTAGAATTAGGTATTTTGAAGTGCAGTCACTACTGTTGTACTGGAAAGACAGCAGCCAAATTGTGCACTGTATCTCCTAGAGCCAGCACAGTGACACAGCTGGCGTCCTGGTGCCATCGCAACAACCTGGAGCTCAATGCTCTTAAGACAGTGGAATTGATTGTAGACTTTAGGAGAGCTCCACCTCCCCTCCCCCCACTCACCATCAACAACACCACAGTCACATCTGTGGAGCATTTTAAGTTCCTGGGAACCATCATCTCCAAGTTCCTTAAGTGGGGGGCTACCATCGACTACACAGTCAAAAAGGCACAACAGAGGATGTACTTCCTGAAGCAGCTGAGGAAGCACAATCTGCCACAGGCAATGATGGTCCAATTCTACACGGCCATCGTAGAGTCTGTTCTCACCTTCTCCATCATGGTCTGGTTTGGCTCAGCCACCAAGCACGACACCTGGAGGCTGCAGCGAATCGTCCGATCAGCAGAGAAGGTTATTGGCTGCAACCTTCCCTCCATTGATGAACTGTACATTGCAAGGGTCAGGAAGTGAGCGGGTAAGATCATCTCTGACCCCTCTCACTCTGGCCACAAACTCTTTGAATCACTTCCCTCTGGAAGGCGACTCCGGATTGTCAAAGTTGCCACAGCCAGACATAAAAACAGTTTTTATCCACGAGTAGTTGCTCTACTCAACAGCCAAAAATCTGTAGCCTCCCTTTGATCTGGTATTTTATTTAATTCACATATTTAATTGATAATGTTTTATTATTAATGTTTTATGTGCCATTCCTGACTCACTGTATGTCGTCACTTGCGGGCAGAGCACCAAGGCAAATTCCTTGTATGTGAATACTTGGCCAATAAAATTATTCATTCATTCAAAGTAAAGGACCTGTCCCACTTTCACGACCTAATTCACGACCTCTGCCGAGTTTGCCCTTGACTCATACTCGCAGCGTGGTCATCACAAAGTCGTAGGAGGCCATAGGTAGGTCGTAGCAGGCCGTGATGCTAGTCGTAGGTACTCGGGGCATCAAGTAGGTCGGGGCGTTTTTCTAGCAGGGTGAAAAATGTCCATGAGTAAAAAAGGTTGTGAATTAGGTCATGAAAGTGGGACAGGCCTTTTATGGGTTGAATGTGGTTGGTTGAGAGACTGATAATGGGTGAAACATGAGGGATATCTTCAAACTATCTCAATGGAAAGTTTTCCAAGAGGAGACACGCGACACAGGAATGAGGGATGTGTCAGTATTTCACCCACAGGTGCTGACTGTTCTCTGCACTGTCTCTCCCCAGGCTGCGTCGTGGCTGAACGAAAAGCTCAGTGTGGCCCTGGACAAGAACTGGATGGATCCTAGCAACCTGCAGGGCAAGCTGCTAAAGCACCAAAGCTTTGAGGCTGAGATCATGGCTAATCAAAACAGGATCCAGAGCATTAACACAGTAAGAGTTTCGGCTCGTGAAACCTTTCCAGACACCCGAGACCCTTCTGCCCACAGCTCCAGCTCACACCCCAATGGAGCTCTTTCTGGCAACATAAACCTTCTCATTACTGTCCTTAGCCACAGACGGGTCATTTCCCTTCCCATTTTTTAATGGAATGTACAATTGTTGAGAAAAGTATTTCTTTAATTGCGTGCCATTGTTTATGTATTGGCCAACCTTTCAATCAGATTCCAACCTTGGCCAACATAGTCCTCATACCTGCTTAATGGGGTTCATTTTAGATGCAAGTCTCCATCCGGTTAAACAGATGTGCACTGACGGTAGACTCAATCTAGACGATCTTCCTGGAAAATTGCCACAACTTCATAAATGTTTTGCAGTTTTGATATTTAAATAGTAGAGTTGTGATCTATGGCAAGGCTAAAAAAAGGGATTCAATGGAATGCAAATTTTTCAGACAGGACTTGACAAATCTTAATGATTCAATAAAGACAGACAGACGTTCCTGTATTTCGTTCCCATCATATCAGTTCATTACACTTACTCACCATTATTGTGTTATGTTGTGTCGTGGACTTTCAGTGTTTGTGCTTTTTTTTAAATTCTATTTTATTTTTAATATGTTTTATTATTTATTATTATTTATTTATTTTTATTTTTATTTTTATGATACTGCCTGTAAAGGGAAATTCATTTCGTTGTCTCTAACTGAGACAATGACAATAAATTTGAATACAATACAATACAATACAATACATTAACTAAATTAGATCACCCCTTAGGTTTGTAAACAAGGGCGGTCACAGTGGCGCAGCGGTAGAGTTGCTGCCTTACAGTGAATGCAGCGCCGGAGACCCGGGTTCGATCCCAACTACGGGTGCTGTCTGTACGGAGTTTGTACGTTCTCCCCGTGACCTGCGTGGGTTTTCTCCGTGATCTTCGGTTTCCTCCCACACTCCAGAGACGTACAGGTTTGTAGGTTAATTGGCTTGGTAAATGTAAAAATTGTTCAGAGTGGGTGTAGGATGGTGTTAATGTGCGGGGATCGCTGGTCGGCACGGACCCGGTGGGCCGAAGGGCCTGTAGCCGCGCTGTAAACTAAACTAAAGGAACTAAAAGCCTTGACTATACAACCTGAGATGACAGCTCATTCTAACTGGGTGCAGAACTGAGGGGAGTGAGGTTGATGCTCCATCTGTGGTGTGTGAGGGTGAAGTCGGTGTCAAGTCTGCTCAGTCTGGATGAGTTTGTGCCCATTCTATAGTTCGATAGTATTTTATTTGTCTCACATATGCAACTGCACAATGACATTATTTGTGCGTCTATAACACATGCGGGCACCGCCAGTTTAGGGGCAATTATTCAAAGTCTAAAGACCAGCCGGCCCTTCTGGCCATCTTTGTGAGCCATGGGCGTCTCCTACAGCTGACCTTGAAGGCGCTGGAGGCATTATCCTGGTTCACCCTCCGACCGGCCCACTCCTCGCGGCTGATGTCTCCAGCTCCCTCGTGGTCCCGCCTTCCGACAAGCCTTGGGGGGGGGGGGTTCCTGGTCCCCACCGACCCAACAAGCCTCGGGTGAGTTCCCGGTCATCGGGCAAGATGCCATCGACCAGCCTGACTGTAGTTTGGTTGTTTTTTCCCTGGATTCCATTGCAGGAAGGCGAGCAACTAATTAATGACGGACATTACGCAGTGCATGAGATTGAGCCCAGAATGAAACAGATTCAGGACTTGTGGAACGAACTGCTGCTGAGCTGCAATGAGAAGAAGTTTCAGCTGATGAATGCACACAAGGTAGGTGAAAGTTATCGGGCTCTCATTGATCTCACTTTCAGCATTGGCATTGGCAATCCAGCACCATCTGCCAACAGGATGGACTTTGTTTACTGCACTTTACCCCCAATGCATTGACTTAAATGCAGTTGCACAAACATTCTAAGACACCCCCCTTGCATATGAATGCATGCAGTTTGTGTTAGTGGTTTGAATGGATCCTGTGGTGTCATCAATGAGGTGTCCACACTTACTGGGTAAGAATCAGAAGGGGACCCTTGCTACTCTCACAGAGTGGGTACAGTATGGATAGAAGCCCTTCGGCCCAACTTGCCCACACCAGCCAACATGTCCCAGCTACACTCATCCCACCTGCCCATGTTTGGCCCTTATCCCTCCAAACCTGTCCTATCCATGTACCTGTCTAAATGTTTCGTAAACGTTGGGATATTGCCAGTCTCAACTACCTCCTCTGGCAGCTCGTCACATACACCCGTTGTGTGAAAAAGCTACCCCTCTCTTCTCCTCTAACTCAGATTATTGCTCTGCTTATCACTCCTACTCGATACAACTGTAGGAAATGCTGCGGTACTTTTGATAAAGTTAGACCACTTTGTCCAGTGAAATTTCCTTTTCATCTCTAATTTGCTTTGGATGATTGGTGTGGCAAGCCTAGGGAGTTCTGCCTCCGATTTTCCCTGCCCTGCCCATTACCAGAGTCACAAGAATCTGTCACATCACAAAGCAAAGCCTTGGATGCTGCTGGTGAGCTGTGGCCTCTTGGTGAATCCCTTGGAATCTGAGACAACCTTACCAAAGAAGGGTCTTGACCCAAAACGTCACATATTCCTTTTCTCCAGAGATACTGTCTGACCCGCTGAGGTACTCCGGCCTTTTGTGTCTATCTTTGGTTTCAACCAGCATCTGTTTCCAGTTTCTTCTTGCACAACCTTACTGATGTAGCCCTGTACCATACTGAGCCCAGCATCCTGGTTCATGCGTCTCATTCTGGTTTTCAAAGTTGATTTGGTGCAGAAAATCTTCAGAGGCCTTGGCTGGGGAAGGAAACATTGGTAGGATTGTCCCTATCGCACAATGCTACTAGGAAAGACCAAGCACACTAGGGAAGAGGAAGTTGGAAGTGATGGGCCACATGGGAGGTGGGTGCGTTGATGTTGGTATCGGTGGCTTTTCACCGTACCTCGGTGTACGTGACAATAAACTAAACTGAACTATTATTTTCATGGGTACTGAGGTACAGTGAGAGCTTTTGCATTCATGTGCCATTGATGCAGAGAGAGTTATAGACAATAGGTGCAGGAGTAGGCCATTCGGCCCTTCGAGCCAGCACCGCCATTCACAGTGATCATGGCTGATCATCCACAATCAGTACCCTGTTCCTGCCTTCTCCCCATATCCCCTGACTCCGCTACCTTCAAGAGCTCTATCTAAAGCCCCTGTCCCACGATGGGAGTTTACCCAAGAGCTCTCACGAGTTTAAAAGAAAATCAGACTCGTGGTAAGTACGTAGAACGTACGTAGCGGGGCTCGTGGATGTGTCGTAGCGGCTCGTAATGCGAACGGCAGGTACTCGGGAAACGCGGTAACTCGTGAAGTTTTTTCAACACTGTGAAAAATGACCAAGAGTAAAAAAATACTCATGATAATGTATCACGAGTTTGATTTTTTTAAACTCGGGAGAGCTCTTGGGTAAACCCGCATCGTGGGACAGGGGCTTAACTCTCTCTTGAAAGCATCCAGAGAATTGGCCTCCACTGCTTCTGAGGCAGAGAATTCCACAGATCCAAAACTCTCTGGGGTAAAAAAAGTGTTTCCTCCTCTCCGTTCTAAATGGCCAACCCCTTATTCTTAAACTGCGGCTCCCGGTTCTGGCCCTTGTAGATCGATCATTAATGTTTCTATCTCTTTAATTGTGGAGGCCCTGAACTTGCAGCGGAGCATAGAGGATGTGGAGAAGTGGCTCAGTGAAGTGGAGAAACAGCTGGATCTCCCTGCCCATGGCGTGGACCTGGTCTCTGTCAGGAACCTGCTCAACAAACAGCAGGAGCTGGAGGAAGATATCAGCAGCTATGTGGAAAGGATGCAAGGACTTCTCGATCAATCCGAAGACTTTGTTCACAAGAAGCACTTCATAGCTGAGGAAATTCGGGACAGAGTTGATGTAGTGCTCCACAGGTAAGAGCTAAGGTTCAGCCAGTCAGCACTAAACCCAGAAAACCAAGTAGAGTTTAGATTCATTTTTTAGTTTAGAGATAAAGTGCGGAAACAGGCTCTTCAGCTACCGAGTCTGCACCGACCAGCGATCCCCGAACATTGACAAGTTAAGTCAAGTCAAGTCACTTTTATTTCTATAGCACATTTAAAAAACAACTCTCGTTGACCAAAGTGCTTTACATTGGTGGAGATACTAACATTATACAACATTGGTTCATAGATTAAGTACATACATAAATACATACATATGGCCCTCCCTCAGAGGATGTCAAGATGCGTCAGAGGACACATTAACACTATCCTACACACACTAGGGACAATTTGCATTTATACCAAGCCAATGGGGCAGGCACTGGGTCTGTGGCACAGCGGTAGAGTTGCTGCCTTACAGCGAATGCAGCGCCGGAGACATGGGTTCGATCCTGACTACGGGTGCTGTCTATACGGTTCCCCCATGATCTGCGTGGGTTTTCTCCGAGACTTACAGGTTCCTCCCACATTCCAAAGACTTACAGGTTTGTAGGTTAATTGGCTTGGTAAATGTAAAAATTGCCACCTAGTGGGTGTAGGATAGTGTTAATGTGTGGGGATCGCTGATCAGCGCGGACCCGGTGGGCCGAAGGGCCTGTTTCCGCGCTGTATCTCTAAACTAAACTAAAACTATCCCTCTAAACCTCTCCTATCCATGCACCTGTCCAATTGCTTTTTAAACGTTGCGATGGTCCCTGCCTCCACTACCTCCTCTGGCAGCTTGATCCATACACCCACTGCCCTTTGTGTGAAAAAGTTACCCCTCAGATTCCTATAAAATCTTTCCCCCTTCACCTCAACCCTATGCCTGCTGGTTCTCAATTGAGGGGGGATCTTATAGAAAATTACAAAATTCTTAAGGGGTTGGACAGGCTAGATGCAGGAAGATTGTTCCCGATGTTGGGGAAGTCCAGGACAAGGGGTCACAGTTTAAGGATAAGGGGGAAATCTTTTAAGACCGAGATGAGAAAAACATTTTTCACACAGAGAGTGGTGAATCTCTGGAATTCTCTGCCACAGAAGGTAGTTGAGGCCACAGTTCATTGGCTATATTTAAGAGGGAGTTAGATGTGGCCCTTGTGGCTAAAGGGATCAGGGGGTATGGAGAGAAGGCAGGTACAGGATACTGAGTTGGATGATCAGCCATGATCATATTGAATGGTGGTGCAGGCTCGAAGGACCGAATGGCCTACTCCTGCACCTATTTTCTATGTTTCCCTACTCTGGGCAAGAGACTCTGCATCTACCCGATCTATTCCGATCAAGTCATTGATGTAGGAGCTGTAGATGGCTGGGCATAGGACACAGCACTGAAGGATTCCTGAAGTGATCAACTGGGGCTTTGACATCAAGGGGGGGGGTCATAGGTTCATACCTGAGATATAGGGAAAGGTCGAGCAGACTTGAACTTTATTCCCTGGAGAGTAGGAGGATGAGGGGTGTTCATATAGAGGTGTATAAGATCATGAGAGGATCAGATGGGGTAAATGCAAATAATCATCTCCACAGAATAGGGGAATCAACAACCAGAGGACATAGGTTTTGGGGCTGGGGGTGTTTAATAGGAACCTGAGGGGCAACTTTAAAAACACAAATGTCAGTAGGTATATTGAACGGGCTGCCAGAAGAGGTCAATAACTCATCACAACATTTAAGAAACATTTGGATAGTTACATGATTAGGACAGGGTTGGAGGGATATGGTCCAAATGCAGGCAGGTGGGACTCGTGTAGATGGGGCATGTTGGTCGGCGTAGGCAAACTGGCCAGAAGGGCCTGTTTCCATGCTGTATATGTCTCTCTATGACTCTTTATATCTATATATAACCCTGGCCATAGAAATTCCTCCTCACCTTTCTAAAGGCGCATCCTTTTATTCTGAGCCTGTGCCCTCTGGTCCTAGACTCTCCCACTAGTGGAAACATCCTCTAAACATCCACTCTATCTAGGCCTTTCACTATTCGAAAGTCACTCCCATTCCACCTGTGGAAGTCTGCTCTTGGTGTAAACAACCAGTTACTAAGTCAGGACTTGGAGGAGTTGAGTTATAAGACTGGATAGGCTGGTACTGTTTTCCCTGGAGCAAAGGAGGCTGAAGAGTGATCTTATGGATATTATGAGGGGCATTGATAAGTTGGATGATGAATACAATACAATACAATACAATACAATACAATACAATACAATACAAATTTATTGTCATTTGAGCCTCAGTGAGACTCAAACGAAATTTCGTTTCCACAGCCATACAAACAAAGACAATGTCCTACAGACATACACACAATTAAATTCACACAAACATCCATCACAGTGAACCCACTGTGATGGAAGGCAAAGTCTTTTCTCTCCCCTGCTCTCAATGTCTCTCCCGATGTCCAAGCCCCAGGAGGGTGATGAAAGTCTTCAGCCCAGGGTCAGGGAGTCTAAAGCTAGAGGGCAATGATTTAAGGTAAGAGAGGATACATTTAAAAGGGACATGAGAGCAATTTTTTTCACACAGATGCTGATAGGTAGATGGAGCAAAATACTGGAGGAAAACCACCTTGGTTGGCATTGATGAGCTTCATACTATATACATCTGTGACTATCTCTATATAACTAAAAGTCTTGGTCTTGTTTGTGTGTGCCAATCAGGTTAATTCATATCTTCTTCCAAACGCTAGGCCACAGCCTTCCCATTTTCACACATCCTACTCACATTTTTGTCCTGGTGGCGATAAACATCTTCCCATCGCATTTCCACCCATATTTCCAAAATGATTAATCGTTGAAATTTAAAAAACAGCCAAACCCGCCTTCTCACAGACAGCTTCCAGTCTTCTCACAGTGATGATGTCACAATGCCTCTCACAGTGCACCAATCACAATGGGCTCTCAAGCTGGCTGCTAACTGCCACAATGACATCACAATGGGACGTTGCCAACGGTAACGAGGTTGCTGCCCCTCTACCAATATCTGAAGGGGCTGCTCATCAAGTTCTGGTTGCAGTTTGGTCCCATAATCCTGGTGATTGGGCACAAGGCAGGGAGTGGTGAGGGCCGATCGGGGGGGGGGGACTCTCATCAGCCTCCCCTACCCCCCCGCTCCAGCCCCCGCACCCCGCACAGCCACTCCAACCCCTGCCCCTTCCCCCGGGATGAACGCCGACGCTGCACCCCCTTGCGTTGGGGGACAGGGCCTAACGGGTCCCACTTGGTCTAGTAACATACTAAAATGTTGTGCCCTATAAATTTTGAAATTCTGCATTGTGCACCCATATTCAAATCATTAATATATATTTTTTTAATGGCCAACACTGACCATTAAGGAACAATGTTCTCTACCATTTTAGCCTAATTTAACTCTTTAATCACAAGACTACTTTATTCCTTTGTGTTTACCTCTTATCAAAGATGCTTCCTCTGTCATAGATTTGTGTACATTTTGTATGAAAAGACATTCACTGCATTTCCTTCACCCACCTTTCCCAACACTCATCCAACAACAGTGAATCAGGTTTACCTTCAATGATCCATGCCAGCTTTCTTTATTAACAGAGACTACATTGCCAATCTGTTCTCTAACTATTCTTACCATGGTTCCATGGAGTCAAGGACCAGAGGGCACAGGCTCAGAATGAAAGGACGTACCTTTAGAAAGGAGATGAGGAGGAATGTCTATAGCTAGAGTCATAGATATAAAGAGTCATTGAGTCACACAGTGTGAAAACATGCCCTTCGGCCCAATTTGCCGAGGCTATCATAAACTGAACGGCCCACAGTGGCCTGGGATGTCCTTATACACATTATAATTCAGGAATGTTACTTGTGCTATTGTCTGGAGTCCCACATGTTTCTAGGAAGATTGGAGGATATTGGCAAGCCTCTCTGTAATCTTCATCCCCAGCAATCAAATATGTGTATCAACATTTACTTTGTACAGCGCCCTTAAGGCCCTGTCCCACTTTCCCGAGTTACTCACGAATTCTCCCGAGTTTTCCCCTTGATTCAAACTCGGAGATGCCAGCCGTAGGTACTCTGGGCTATTTGTTTTACTCGTGGACATTTTTCAACATGCTGAAAAAACGTCCCGACTTACCTGATGCCCCAAGTACCTACGGCTGGCATTACGAGCCGCTACGAAATGTCTACGGACTCCTACGGCCTCCAACGGACTCGCTACAGACATTCTCCGAGTTTGAATCAAGGGGAAAACTCGGGAGAATTCGTGAGTAACTCGGGAAAGCGGGACAGGGCCTTTACTAGTATCTCCTCCTTGTTGATTTTAGTCCCATCCATTATCTCTACCACCGTTGGATTTACTGGGATATTGGTGGCATCCTTGTGTTTGTGGATTGCCTGTGAAACAGATTTTAAGGATTTGATGAGTTCCTATTTCCTGCTGCTCAGGTATCGGGCACTGGGTGAACCCATCAAGGAAAGGCGCACGTGTTTGCAGTCAAGCCTGCAGCTTTATCAGTTCTTCCGGGACCTTGATGCTGAGCTGGAGTGGGTTCAGGAGAAGCTCCAGTTGGCTTTGGCCAAGGAGACTGGACAGTCATTGAATGCCGTGCAGAGTTTGCAGAAGAAGCACCAGGTGAGCTAATCTGAAAGAACATACTCGAGTTCAGGAGTAACTCTTGTCCTGGTAAACCAATCCAACAAGAATGATTTCCCATTGTAAATGGGATCCATGCTGTGCTGAAACCTAGCTTCCTATTTCATTCATTCCGATCTCCAACGACACCAGTTTGCAAAGTTCTCCTTGTCTGCACTACATTGATAGCACCTATACTATTAGAGACTCCATACCTTGTGCTCTGCTTCGAGGCTGGGAATCTAGAATTCCTCACTGTCTTGCCTGCTTTATACAATCTACAGAAATGATATCTAAACTTGGTGCCTTCCAACACAGATGCGTCAATTGGTAACCAACATGACAAAGACAGATTATCAGCCATTTGCCTCCGCGCATTGTACAGTGGCTTTCTATCCACAGTTTGGCTGCTATTTGGCTGTAGCCTCTCTTCAATTTAACTTAAAGTCATTTATTGTCTGAGAAGAGCTTTGGGATATCCTGAAGATGTGCATGACATAATTCTACCGTTTGGGTGCAGAAGTAAGGTCTTTATTGGATTTTCCTCCACCAGGCTCTGCAGACTGAGATCAGCTGCCACGATTCCCTGATACATGATGTGTTGGAAGAGGGACGGAACCTTGCAAAGAGCGGGCATTTCAACGCTCGAGAGATTTCAAAGCGACTGTGGGTGTTGAAAGATGCGGTGGAGACGCTGAAAGAGGAAGTCGAGAAGAGGGCCAAGTTGCTGAAAGAGGCACATGCAGCACAACTATTCTTCGCTGAGGTAAGCATTCAGTTAGACAATAGACAACAGACAATAGGTACAGGAGTAGGCCATTCGGCCCTTCGAACCAGCACCGACATTCAATGTGATCATGGCTGATCATCCACAATCAGTACCCTGTTCCAGCCTTCTCCCCATAACCCCTGACTCCGCTATCTTTAAGAGCTCTCTCTGATAGCCCTGTCCCACGGTATGAGTTCATTCCTCTCCCGAGTTTTAAAAAGATCAAACTCGTGGTAAGCACGGAGAATGAACGTAGCGGGTACGTCGGAGCTCGGGGAAGTCTCTTAGCGGCTCGAACGCTAACGGCAGGTACTCGGGAAGACTCGCTAACGGCAGGTAAGCACGGGCAGACTCGTGAAGATCTTTCAACATGTTGAAAAATGTCCACGAGAGCCCCGAGTACTGACGAGTGGCCATTACTGTAAATCTCCGAGTACGAATCAGGGCAAACTCGGGAGAACTCTTGGAATGAACTCGTACCGTGGGACAGGGCTTTAACTCTCTATTGAAAGCATCCAGAGAATTGGCCTCCACCGCCTTCTGAGGCAGTGTTTACGTCCACAAAAAACTTACTCCCACTTCTGACCACTTCTGCTCACAGAGATTGCATATAATCACATCAATAATCATGCCAAGCAATAAACAGCAGGGCAATCTTATGTGGCAACAAGGAACTGCAGGTAAACACAAGAAGCTGGAGTAACTCAGTGGGACCGACAGCATCGCTGGAGAGAAGGAACAGGTGACGTTCCGGGATCGAGACCCTTCTTCAGACCGGGTTGTAGGGGGGAGAGAAGAAAGCTGGAAGAGCGGAAAGGCAAGGCCAAGCGTGGCAAAGAATAGTGAGCGCAGGCGAGGGGGCACTTTGATAGTCAGATGGTTGAAACAAAGGCCAGAGATAAAAGCAGAAGGCGTGAAACAGAATTGATGTGTAGCGAACTGTGAAGTCAGAGGGAGGAAAGTAGTAGGAGAGGAGAGGGGTGAAGGGGAGGGGAGAAAAAATGGGAGACAAGGTGGGGCACAGGAGAGGGGGGGTGGAGAGGGAGGATGTGAAGGGCAAAGGGGAGGGGAGGGTGGGGAAATTAAAGGTTACCTAAAATTGGAGAATTCAACGTTGATACCGTTGTTTGTAAGCTACCCAAGCGGAATATGAGGTGCTGTTCCTCCAGTTTGCGTGTGGCATCACTAGAAACATAGATACATAGAAAGATAGGTGCAGGGGTAGGCCATTAGGCCCTTCGAGCCAGCACCGCCATTCAAAAATGCTGGAGAAACTCAGCAGGTGCAGCAGCATCTATGGAGCGAAGGAGATAGGCAACGTTTCGGGCCGAAACCCCATAGATGCTGCTGCACCCGCTGAGTTTCTCCAGCATTTTTGTGTACCTCCGATTTTCCAGCATCTGCAGTTCCTTCTTAAACAACGCCATTCAATATGATCATCCAAAATCAGTACCCCGTTCCTGCTTTTTCCCCATATCCCTTGATTCCCTCAGCACTAAGAGCTAAATCTAACTCTCTCTTGAAAACATCCAGTGAATTGGCCACCACTGCCTTCCATGGCAGAGGATTCCACAGATTCACAACTCTCTGGGTGAAATCTGGCAGTATGGGAGTGGGAATGGTTAGCAACCGGGAGGTTCAGTTGGCCTTGGTGGACCAGATGCGCTTGGTCTGGCCAATGTATAGGAGGCCATACTGGGAACGCCAGGTGAGGCAGATGAGGTAAGAGGAGGTGCAGGTGAACCTCTGTCTTACCTGGAAGGACTGTTGGGGTCCATGGTGGGAGACAAGGGGGGGAGGTAAAAGGACAGGTGTGTTACAACTCCTGCAGTTGGAGAGGGAGGGGGTGGTTTGGGTGGGAAAGGAAAAAACCG
Source organism: Amblyraja radiata (assembly GCF_010909765.2). Lineage (NCBI taxonomy): Eukaryota > Metazoa > Chordata > Chondrichthyes > Rajiformes > Rajidae > Amblyraja > Amblyraja radiata. Next base: position 6,732,730 of record NC_045964.1, on the reverse strand, counting down.
TTGTGACACACCCACCGCCATATTACACATCATCAAATTATTCAGATACTAAATACCAAACACCTATGTTACAAAAATACTAAATAACTACTATGCCACTATGTCCCCCACTAACACCACCCGAGTGTGGACATAACCCCGGTAAAGGGGAAGCATCAGGCTCGGGCAAAGCCCTCTTCCGCCTGGCAACGTGACTCGTGGATGGCCAGCTTGGCCAGGCCTAGGATCAACCCAACCTGGACATCTTCGGCCCTGCCCACTCCCTAGATCTCATCACCAGTCCGTCGGTCGCTGACAGCAGAACCATTCCTCCCCCTACGGACCCTAGGTGGAGTGGGGGTGCTCCTTGCCCTCTGGACCCTGGCTATAAGGGACGCTCCACTGGTCCCTCTACCCTCAACATAAACGACGCTGCTCTTGGTCTTGGCATCCAAGAAGGATCTGAGCTGACGCCGGTCGTTCCTCTGCACCTCCTTGCCCCTCCCCCTCTGTTTGAGGTCCAGTGAGCTGGTGAGCCCATGTAGGTTTGGCCACTGGAGGAAGGCCAGTCTGGGCCGATGTTGGGCTCCTTCAGTGGCCGTGATGAACTCACGGAATCCCTCCACTGGAATGAGTGGAGTCGCATTGGGGGGAGCGAGAATGTCCATTGATTCGTTGCCCGAGGAGTCCCCTTCCACCCGCTCGCTGCAGATGGAGACACCAATCCCATCCCCAGACACAGCCTTAGTGCTCGATACTCCCGTCCCCACCGTGCACGGCAGCTGCCTCTGCCCCACACGATGGTGGATCACGTTGGAGGTGACGGAAATGTTGAACGATGATGTGGAGGCTGGTGGGGTGAAAGGTGAGCACCAGGATAATTGTATCCTTGTTGCGTCTGTGGGGAGCGGGAGCAAGAGCAGAACTACGGGACACAGAAGTGACAACGGGTGAGGGATCCATCAACAACATTTATAACCATATAACCATATAACAATTACAGCACGGAAACAGGCCATCTCAGCCCTTCTAGTCCGTGCCAAACACTTATTCTCCCCTAGTCCCATCTACCTGCACTCAGACCATAACCCTCCATTCCTTTCCCGTCCATATAACTATCCAATTTATTTTTAAATGATAAAACGAACCTGCCTCCACCACTTCCACTGGAAGCTCTTTCCACACAGCTACCACTCTCTGACTAAAGACGTTCCCCATCATGTTGCCCCTAAACTTTTGTCCCTTAATTCTCAAATCATGTCCTCTTGTTTGAATCTACCCTACACTCAATGGAAAAAGCTTATCCACGTCAACTCTGTCTATCCCTCTCATCATTTTAAAGACCTCTATCAAGTCCCCCCTTAACCTTCTGTGCTCCAAAGAATAAAGACCTATCTTGTTCAACCTTTCTCTGTAACTTAGTTGCTGAAACCCAGGCAACATTCTAGTAAATCTCCTCTGTACTCTCTATTTCTTTACTAAAGAAAGAGGACATATTGGATGTCCTAGAATGGACAGTCTCCTCTTGGCCGCTGATGTGGTAGAGGCAGATGAATTGAGAGTAGGGAATGGTGTCTTTGCAAGAGGCAGGGTGGGAGGAAGCTTAGTCCAGGTAACCGTGGGTTGATAGTAGAAATCAATCGATAGTCTGTCTCCTGTGATGGAGACAGAGAGATCAAGAAAAGGGAGAGAGTTGTCAGAGATAGTCCAGATGAATTTGAGGGCAAGGTGGAAGTTAGTGGTGAAGTTATTGAATTCCACGAGTTCTGCACGAATATGGGAAGGCAGCCCCGATGTAATCTTAGGATATATCACCGGGAAGTATCTGTGTGATGTCAGAAATCCTATCTATTTAAGCTCTTCGGGTAGAATGACTGGAGTGCTCCAGAACCAGGGGTCACAGTTTAAGAATAAGGAGTAAGCCATTTAGAACGGAGACAAGGAAACACTTTTTATTACAGAGTGTGGTGAGTCTGTGGAATTCTCTGCCTCAGAGGGCTGTGGAGGCAGGTTCTCTGGATGCTTTCAAGAGAGAGCTAGATAGGGCTCTTAAAATAGCAGAGTCAGGGGATATGGGGAGAAGGCAGGAACGAGGTACTGATTGGGGATGATCAGCCATGATCACATTGAATGGCGGTGCTGGCTCGAAGGGTTGAATGTCCTACTCCTGCACCTATTGTCTATTGTCTATTGTCTATCTGTGTTCTCCTGAGGCATTATGTTCCATTAGTCTCACCAGCACTACCCTCCCCAGACAGAGTGTTCTTCTTCCAAGGATTTGAAGTTGTTTCCCCTTCAGTCAGCTTATTACAATTTTTTTGCTTAGTTTAGTTTAGAGATACAGCGCGGAAACAGGCCCTTCGGCCCACCGAGTCCACGCCGACCAGCGATCCCTGCACATTAACACTATCCTACACACACACGAGGGACAATTTACACTTATATTAAGCCAATTGACCTACAAACCTGTACGTCTTTGGAGTGTGGGTGGAAACCGAAGATCTCGGAGCCAACCCATGTGGTCGCGGGGAGAACATGCTAACTCCGTACAGACAGCATGCGGAGTCGGGATTGAACCTGGGTCACTGGCGCTGCAAGCGCTGTAAGGCAGCAACTCTACCACTACGCCACTGTGCCACCCTAATTGTTGGCTCTCCCTTATTCTCACCTCCACCTGCACGCATTGCTACTGCCTAATCAAGGTAGCCGGGGGCTGGTCTCATCAATGAAGCTGTGGTCGGTGTGCTGTCTCGGCCAGTGCACACTCTCATTGTTCTCTGCTCCCCGCAGCTGTCGGAGGCTGGGCTATGGATGGAGGAGAGGAGGCCACAGCTGGAGAGCACAGACTACGGAAAGCACGAGAATGCCACGCAGACACTGCTCCGGAAACTGGAGAACATCGATTTGGATCTGGCCAGCTACAAGCCCAGGATGTTGAAACTGAGGGAAACGGGGAAGAATCTATCCAGCACGAACCACCCTGACAGGTACAACCCAACCCAACACACCTCTACCAATGCAGCAGTGGGATCTGACAGGCAGGAGGATGCACATTTAACCTCCAGCCAGGACAGGCGGGGGGGGATTTAATGTCCTTTTACCGAAGGTAGACACAAAATGCTGGAGCAACTCAGCGGGACAGGCAGCATCTCCGGAGAGAAGGAATGGGTGACGTTTTGGGTCAAGCCCCTTCTACAGACTGGAGAACTTCACACTATAGTCTGGAGAAGGGTCTCGACCAGAAACGTCACCCATTCCTTCTCTCGCTAGATGCTGCCTGTCCCGCTGAGTTACTCCAGCATTTTGTGTCTACCTTCGGTTTAAAGCAGCATCTGCAGTTCCTTCCTACACACAAGGTCCTTTGACCATTGCTATGCTGCAGGGATGGAGAGAACAGGAATGGGCATATAATGAGGACGGGGAAGGAGATAGTCCACGTTCAATACCTGGACCAGCAGGGGTAACAAATCAGAAACCTGCCATGCATGTTGCAGCAGGAAATATGCTAGCATGCTAGGAGCTCAATGAGGCACCTTACAAAGGTCGTCCCTGTGGGATGACAAGTAGTGAGGTTCACCAGCTGACATGCCTGATGTTCTGACCTGCCTGCAGGCACATGATAATGAAGCGGCTTCAGGACGTGGAGGGTGAGTATGAGATTCTCCTGCTGTTGGCGGAAACCCTGCGCAAGAGACTGCTGGACCGGTATCAGCTCTACCACTTTGAGCAAGAGGTGCAGGAACTAGCTACGTGGCTGTCCAGCAAACAGCGCCTGGCAGATTCGGAGGACTATGGCCAAGATCTGGAAGATGTGGAGGTAAGGAATGGAGCACCTTCCAACCCTGCAGACTGTGATAACAAGAGGATTCATATTCACCAGGCCAAAGGGGACCCGTTGGGTCCCGTCCCCTCAACGCGCAGTTGCGGGGGAGGGCCTGCAGCATTACACACACTAACCACCCCCCACACACAAATGGGGGGGAGGGAGGTGGGGGGTGAGACGGGGAGGAGAGGGGAGGGTGGGGGAAGGGAGAGGGGGGGAGGGAAGAGGGGGGGAGGGGGAGACGGAGGAGGAGAGGAGGGGAGGGGGGAGAGGGGGAGAGGGAGAGGAGGGGGGAGGGGGAAGGGAGAGGGGGGAGTGGAGGGGAGAGTGGGAGGAGGGGGGAGAGGCAGAGGAGGGGGAAGGGGGAAGGGGGAAGAGAGTGGGGAGTGGGGAGAGGGGGGAGTAGAGGTGGAGGAGGAGGGGAGAGGGGAGGGGAGAGGAGGGGGGGAGGCGAGAGGGGGAGATGGGGAGGGGAGAGGGGGAGAGGAGGGGGGGAGGCGAGAGGGGGAGAGGGGGGGAGGTCATTATGCTAACTGAACAGTGTTATTTTCTCCTGTTCTAACCTGAATCATACACTTCCTCCACGAGGCCAAAAGATATTCAGACAAACACACGGATAGAAAGGTGTGGGATGCGGGTTTAAACCGAAGACAGACACAAAATGCTGGAGTAACTCGGCGGGACAGGCAGCATCTCTGGAGCGATGGAATGGGTGACATTTCGGGTCGAGACCCTTCTTCAGCCTGAAGAAACTCCAGAGATGCTGCCTCTCCCGCTGAGTTACTCCAGCATTTTGTGTCTTATCTTGGACAGAAAGTGTTCTGAGGGATATATGCCAAAAGCAAGCAAATGGATCTAATCCATAATGCTAACTTGGCCATCTTAGACGAGCTAAGCCCAATGGCCTGTTTCCCTGCTGTAGAGTTTAATGCCTTGATGACTCCTGAACTTCTGCTGGGGAATTGGATATTCCCCTGTGGGGCTAGCAGAGCCTGTCCCACATGGGCATCATTCGCGCGTAATTTACACGACATCATTTACGTGCGCCTGGTGCGTGGTGACGTAGGCAGTGATGTACAAAATCTTCGCTTGCCATCTGCGTGACGTGCAAATGAGGTCCAAGTGGGACAGGCCCTTCGAGTTAGAGAATGGATATATGGATACTGGTGCAGGGATCAGGGTGATGAGAAGTGGAGCCAGGAGCTCTGGTGGGGATATGCTGGGACGTGGATGGAAGTGTGGAGAATGGTGCAGGGGTTTAATGTTGTCACATGTACCGAGGCACAGTGAATAGCTTTATTGTTCATGCTGTCCAAATCAGATCAGATTTACTAAACATAAATACAATATCAGTCCCAGAGACACAGTCTAATGTTCACAATGGGGTATAAGTAAATCGGCCATTACCCCAGCTTTTAGTTTTTATTTTAGAGATAGAGCTCAGAAACAGGCCATTCGGCCCACCGGGTCCGCGCCGACCAGCGATGTCGGCTGCTTTTCCAAGGCAGCGAGAAGTGTAGATGGAGTCAATGATTGGGAGGAAAGGTTCTGACCCCAAACATCACCGATCCTTGTTCTCCAAAGATGCTGCCTGGCCCACTGAATTACTCCATCACTTTGTCTTTTCTTCAATGGCGGGGAGTCTGGTCAGTGTGAGGATTGAGCTACATCTGCAACGCTCTGCAATTTTGTGTGGTCTTGGGCAGCATTGTTCCCAAACCAAACTGTGATGGATCCCAATAGTAGGTTTTCTATGGTGCATTCGGCCCTTCGAGCCAGCACCGCCATTCACTGTGATCATGGGTGATCATCCCCTATCAGTACCCCGTTCCTGCCTTCTCCCCATATCCCCTGACTGCTATTTTTAAGAGCCCTATCTAGCTCTGTCTTGAAAGCATCCAGAGAACCTGCCTCCACCGCCCTCTGAGGCAGAGAATTCCACAGACTCACCAATCTCTGTGAGAAAAAGTGTTTCCTCGTCTCCGTTCTAAATGGCTTGCTCCTTATTCTTAAACTGTGGCCCCTGCTTCTGGACTCCCCCAACATCGGGAACATGTTTCCTGCCTCTAGCGTGTCCAAACCCTTAACAATCTTATATGTTTCAATGAGATGCCCTCTCATCCTTCTAAACTCCAGAGTGTACAAGCCCAGCTGCTCCATTCTCTCAGCATGCCTCCACAATCTGTGCAGCTATCGCTTTCAGTGCTGTATGACTCTATGATTACTCGCTCCTACATCTTGCTGACATTGCGAGAGAGGTTGTTGTCCTGACACCAAGTTACCAAGTTCCCTGTCTCCTGCTTGTACTCCGTCTCATCATTGTCCGTGACCCAGGCCACCACACTGCTGTCACCTACAAACCTGTAGATGGCGTTAGAGCTGAATGTGGCCACACAGACGTGAGTCAAGGTTATTGTCATATGCACAAGAACGAGGTAAAATGAAAATCGAGCTTGCAGCATCACAGGCACAGTGTCTCAGACACAACACATAATGAAAATGATACAGAAGGTGGACACAAAAAGCTGGAGTAACTCAGTGGGCCAGAGCGACCCGCCGAGATACTCCAGCTTTTTGTGTCTACCTTAGTTTAAACCAGCATCTGCAGTTCCTTCCCAAAAATTATACATAAACTATATATAAATTACACAGGGCGGTCACGGTGGCGCAGCGGTAGAGTTGCTGCCTTACAGCGAATGCAGCACCGGAGACCCGGGTTCAATCCTGATTACGGGCGCTCTCTGTACGTTCTCCCCGTGACCTGCGTGGGTTTTCTCCGAGATCTTCGGTTTCCTCCCACACTCCAAAGACGTGCAGGTTTGTAGGTTAATTGGCTTGGTAAATGTAAAAATTGTCCCTAGTGGGTGTAGGATAGTGTTAATGTGCGGGGATCGCTGGTCGGCGCGGACCCGGTGGGCCGAAGGGCCTGTTTCCGCGCTGTATCTCTAAAACTAAAACTAAAACATAAATGTTATAATACAGTGAAAAGAAAAAGACTGTGTAAAAAAAAAAGACATTTGGGCAAAAATACACAATTGCAAAACAAGTCCACAGTAGTGCAAGAGGCCATCTGAAGTGTTCCATTGGCAAGGTAGGATAAGGGTTTTGCAGGTCGGTTCAAGAACCTGATAGTTGTGGCAAGGTAGTTGTCCTTGAAACGGATGGTGTGAAATTTATGGCTTCTGTACCTCCTGCCCAAAGGTTTCTGCATCTAATGGCCCTGTCCCACGGTACGAGTTCATTCAAGAGCTCTCCCGAGTTTAATAAAATATCAAACTCGTGGTAAGCACGGAGAATGAACGTAGCGGATACGTCGGAGCTCGGGGACGTCTCTTAGCAGCTCGTAACGCTAACGGCAGGTACTCGGGAAACGCGGTAAGCTCGGGAAGGCTCGGGAAGATTTTTCAACATGTTGAAAAATGTCCACGAGAGCCCCGAGTACCGACGAGTGGCCATTATTGTAAATCTCCGAGTTTGAATCAGGCCAAACTCGGGAGAACTCTTTGAATGAACTCGTACCGTGGGACAGGGCTTTAACATCGATATTTGACACATTCTAACTACTCCAGGATGTGTTCTGGAAACGACATTGAGCGGAGGACAGGAGTATGGCAGACGAATGAAGCGATTGTCCTGCTTCACCTCTCTGTGCTTCCTCTCTCAGCTGCTGCAGAAGACGTTTGAGCACTTGGAGCAAGAGCTGAGTAGCCTGGGACAGAACAAGTTGTCTGCTTTCCACGAGCTGGTCAAATCACTGAGGAGACAGAGCCACAGCTTCATGCAGGAGGTCACGGAGCAGGCTGATCAGATTCACCAGCAATGGGACACACTCCAGCAAGCCGTCAGAGACCGGGCTGAGGTGAGATACTTATTGCAAGTGACACCATGCAGGGTTACTACCCACTACTGAACGTGCATCAGCGTTTGTGTGCTTTCCCATTCCCTGTGAGTGTCAGGATGTGTGTGTTTGTCTGTACTCTGTCAGTGAGTCTATCAGGATGTGGCCTTTTGTCCATTACAGTAGGTGAGCGTGTCAGGGTGTATGTATTTGTATATCTCCCACGAGTGAGTGTGTCAGGGTGTGTGTATTTGTCCATCTCCCATAGGTGAGTGTATTCAATCAGATTACTGTGATGTTCTTCATTGAGTGTCCCAGTGGCCTGTATATGCTAACTGGTAACTTTTCGACAATGTAGAGATACATAACTTCCCCGGATGATATTAGTTGAGGAAAGAAACCATACAAATGATAGAAAAAAGGGATTAAATTGGCTGGGCCTTAGGCGGAAGTCACTTATGGACTTCCCATTCTTGTTCAGGTGGTCGGATTGATCTTGCCAACAATCGAGAGTCGAGAGTGTTTAACGTCCCTGATAGAACAATGAAATTCTATCATTAGTCAAAGCAGCTTCTGATGCGTGGGAAGGTCTATTAATGGATCGACTGGGTTTATATTCACTGGAATTTAGAAGGATGAGAGGGCATCTTATAGAAACGTATAAAATTCTAAATTGATTAGACAGGCTAGATGCAGGATAAATGTTCCCGATGTTGGCGGAGTCCAGAACTAGTGGTCACAGGTTAAGGGGGAAGCCATTTAGGACTGAGATGAGGAAAAATGTTTACACTCAGAGAGTTGTGAATCTGTGGAATTCTCTGCCACAGAAGGCAGTGGAGGCCAATTCACTGGATGTTTTCAAGAGAGAGTTAGATAGAGCTATTAATGCTAAAGGAATCAAGGGATATGGGGAGAGAGCAGGAATGGGGCACTGATTTTGGATGATTGGCCATGATCATATTGAATGGCAGTGCTGGCTCGAAGGGCCGAAGGGCCTACTCCTGTACCTATATTCTATGTTTCTATGTCTATAATTCGAACTGACTGTGTGCCCTTTCTCCAGAATCTGAAGGCAGCGCAACAAGTTCACCGATTCGATTATGATGTATCTGATCTGAAGGCTTGGATCCAGGAGAAGGCCAGCACGCTGGCCACAGACGACCTTGGTCACGACTTGAATTGTGTACAAATGTTGCTCCGGCAACACGAAGGTGTGGAGGTAAAGGACGAGCTACGCTGCGTGAAACCACTCTGCCTTGGAGCTATTTATCCATTGATAGGTTTCCTTGCAAGCAGGAAAAATGCCTGACCTAAACTAGAATCCCAGCAGCTACAATAGACAATAGGTGCAAGAGTAGGCCTTTCGGGCCCTTCTAACAATTTTGGTCTCCAAATTTGAGGAAGGACATTTTTGCTATTGAGGGCGTGCAGCGTAGGTTTACGAGATTAATTCCCGGGATGGTGGGACTGACATATGAAGAAAGAATGAGTCGACTGGGCTTGTATTCTCTGGCATTTAGAAGGATGAAAGGAGATCTTATAAAAGCATATAAAATTCTTAAAGGATTAGACAGGGTAAATGCAGGACACATGTTCCCAATATTGGGGGCGTCCAGAACCAGGGGTTACAGTTTAAGAATAAGGGGAGGCCATTTGGGACTGAGATGAAGAAAAACGTCTTCACCCAGAGGGTTGTGAATCTGTGGAATTCACTGCCACAGAAGGCAGTGGAGGCCAATTTACTGGATGTTTTCAAGAGAGAGCTAGATTTAGCTCTTAGGGCTAAAGGAATCAAGGGATATGGGGAGAAAGCAGGAACAGGGTACTGCTTTTTGGATGATCAGCCATGATCACATTGAATGGCGGTGCTGGCTCGAAGGGCTGAATGGCCTACTCCTGGCACCTCTGTTTATAATCTGCTTCACTCAAGCCATACAAAAGTGAAAAGTTAGGATCTAGGCAGGAGAGTTGTAGTTAAATGGGTGGCACGGTGGTACAGTGGTAGAGTTGCTGCCTTACAGTGCTTGCAGCACCGGAGTCCCAGTATGAAGCTTAATTGGCTTGGTATAAGTGTAAATTGTCCCTAGTGGATGTAAGGTAGTGTTAATGTGCGGGGATCGCTGGTCGGCGCAGACTCGGTGGGCTGAAGGGCCTGTTTCTGCTCTGTATCTCTAAACTAAACTAAACTTAAGGTCATGTCCAAAGAGATGAAGTCGGCCATGAGTTCAATATGATGGTATAAAAATAATGTGGGTGAACTGAAACCAGGATGGGAGATGAGGAATGTTATGGAAATGGGTGACCTAGATTGGAAGGTCACTTCAGGTTCAAAATAGACTACAAACAATCTGGTTCAGCAGGGTAGTGCGATGACTTTAATAGACGTGAACAGAACTCAAACAAGTATTAGGGGCGGCACAGTGGTGCAGCGGTACAATTGCTACCTCACTGCATCTGAGACTCAGATTCAATCCTGACTACGAATGCTGTCTGTACAGAGTTTGTACGTTTTCCCTTTGACCGTGTGGGTTTTCAGCGGGTGTTCCAGATCAATAATAATAATAAATTTTATTTATGGGCGCCTTTCAAGAGTCTCAAGGACACCTTACAAAATTTAGCAAATAGAGTAAAAACATGTAAGCGGAATGAAATAAATAGTAAAGACATCACCAGTACACAAATTAAAGACAGAATTCAATCCAAAGACAAAAATCAAAAACACAATATGAAGAGAGAGCAGCGGCAGCTAAAGCGCGCCAGCGTCCACTCTCCCTTCCGGCAGCCATCTTGGACACAGAATAAAATAATCATTTACACACAAAAAAACATCCCCCCACAATGGTTACCACTGTGGGGGAAGGCACAATGTCCAGTCCCCATCCCCAGTTCTCCCATAGTCAGGCCTATTGAGGCCTCCACAGTTGCCTCTACGGAGGCCCAATGTTCCTGGCCGTTCTCGCCGGGTGGTGTTGCTCCGGCGTCGGGAGAGTCCTCACAGCGGCTGGGACGGCCGATTCCCTACCGGAGTCCGTGGCATTCCGAAGCCGACAGGGCCGCGTCGGTTGGTGCTCCGAGGCTCCCGATGTTAAAGTTGGCGCTGCCGCCCACGGCTGGCCACTCCACAGTCCTGCAGCTCGACGGTGTTGATCACGGCGGTCTCAGCATACCGAAGCTCCAGCGCGGCGATCCAGCGCGGCGACCCAGGCAAGGCATCGCCCGCTCCGCTCCGCGATAGCGCTCCAGCGCTGTGCCGCCACCAAAGCTGAAGGTGCTGGGCGCTCCCCGCCAGGAAAACGCCGCTCCACTCCCGCTGGTAGGCCGCAAGGACGGGTCGACGGTGCAGCCCGGGGGTAAAGCTGCCTCACTGACCAGGTAGGGACCTAGAAAATAGTTTCCCCCTTCCCCCCCCACATAAAAAAAGTCAAATTCCCCAACAAACATAGGACAAAATTCACTAAAAACTAATTTTAAAAAGTGAATTGAACGGACAGCTGCTGGTTAGCAGCCGTTCCCCAGGATGGCTCCTCCTGTATATGTGGATTATGTGGATATGTGGATATGTGGATTACTCCCACATTCCAAAGACGTGCAGGTTTGTAAGTTAATTGGTTTCTGTCAATAGTCTATAATGTGACTTCATATCTCCACTGGCTCCCTGTGCGGTTCTGAATAAATTTCAAGATCCTCCTTTATGTCTACAAAGCCCTTAACGGTCTTGCCCCCACCTACATCAAAAGTCTGCTTACCCACCACACCACCTCCAGGTCCCTCAGATTAGCCGTCTTGGGGTTGTTGAACATCCCGCGGTCTAGGCATAAGCTCAGGGGCGACCGTGCCTTTGCGGTTGCAGCTCCTAGACTGTGGAACAGCATCCCTCTTCCCATCAGAACTGCCCCCTCCATCGACTCCTTTAAGTCAAGACTAAAAACTCATCTCTACTCCCAAGCCTTTCTTGACGTCCTCTGAGCGAGGGCTATATGTATGTAGTGATGTTTGTATTTAATCTATGAACCACTGTTGTCTGTTATACTATTCTTATACCAATGTAAAGCACTTTGGCCAACGAGAGTTGTTTTTTAAATGTGCTATATAAATAAATGTGACTTGACTTGACTAGGTTAGAACTAGTGTACGGGGGTGATCGCTGGTCAGAGCAGGCTCGTTAGGCCGAAGGGCCTGTTTACACGCTCTAAAACTAAAAACGTCACAATATTTTCAAACTATTATGGCCTTCAGACTGATATAGCTTTTATCATTGGCTTATTTATGAAGTTGGATTGGTATGGGGTTTATCATGATTTAGATTTTTAAAAGGCATTAATTAAGATGCCACAGACCAGATTTCCTCGTGAGGTGATTTTATTTCATCCAGGTAAACCAGAGATCCTATTGATGCTGGCTATGATCGTGGACATGAATGCTATTCTGCCTGATGATCTTTTTCAGAGGGAGCTGAGTGCCATCAGCAGTGAAGTTGAACGAGTTGACGAAGAGGCCAAACGATTGGGCCAGATGTACCCACACGTCAGGGAGAACCTGCAAGTGCGTCTGGAAGAGGTGGCAACGTCTTGGGATGGCCTGCGCCGGAAGGCCAGGGAATGGAAGGAGAAGCTGGTCGAAGCGGAGCAGATCGAGGCTTACATCAGCGAATGCCGAGTTTTCATGTATGTTGTGATGGCTATTAGCTCCTGCATGTAAAAAAAGAATGATGTATTGGTTGAGGGGTTGACCAGAATCCAATTATACACTCAAATCCAGAGCTTACACCACTCTGTTCCCTGCTCCAGCCTTTGTTCCATCTCCAACCACATTGTATCTCCACCAGCAATGAAAGAGGGACAGACTATTGATTATCAATTGGATTCATCTTATCTGATGGTGAAAGAGCCTTTCCTTGCTTAATATAACAAAGTATTTGAGAAAATTGTTCCATGGAATTCTAGACCAGAATACAGCAAGAGGCCATTTGATCCTTGAGATAAGGTCATAAGTGATATGAGCAGTATTAGGCCCTTCAGCCCATCAAGTCTACTCCGCCATTCATTCATTAGTTTAGTTTAGTTTCGTTTAGAGATACAGCGCAGAAACAGGCCCTTCGGCCCACCGTGCCCGCGCGGACCAGCGATCCCCGCACATTAACACTATCCTACACCCAGTAGGGACAATTTTAACATTTACCAAGCCAATTTACCAACAAACCTGTACGTCTTTGGAGTGTGGGAGGAAACCAAAGATCTCGGAGAAAACCCACGCAGGTCACGGGGAGAATGTATAAACTCCGTACAGATGGCACCCGTAGTTGGGATCGAACTCGGGTCTCCGTCACTGCATTCGCTGTAATAATAATAATAATAAATTTTATTTATGGGCGCCTTTCAAGAGTCTCAAGGACACCTTACAAAAATTGAGCATGTAGAGGAAAAACATGTAAGGGGAATGAAATAAATAGTAGAGACATGACTAGTACACAAAGTAAAGACAGAATTCAATACAAAACACAGTATGAGGCAATTAATGCACAGATGAAAAGGGACGGGGACGTGGGGCTAAGGATAGGCAGAGGTGAAGAGATGGGTCTTGAGGCGGGACTGGAAGATGGTGAGGGACACGGAATTGCGGATCAGTTGGGGGAGGGAGTTCCAGAGCCTGGGAGCTGCCCTGGAGAAGGCTCTGTCCCCAAAACTGCGGAGGTTGGACTTGTGGATGGAGAGGAGACCGGCTGATGTGGATCTGAGGGACCGCGAGGGTTGGTAGGGGGAAAGGAGGTCAGTGAGATATGGAGGGGCCAGATGGTGGAGGGCTTTGTAGGTGAGGACCAGGATTTTGTAGGTGATCCGGTGGGAGATGGGAAGCCAGTGAAGTTTTTTGAGGACTGGAGTGATGTGATGCCAGGATTTGGTGTGGGTGATGAGTCGGGCGGCTGCGTTCTGGACCAGTTGAAGTCGGTTGATGTAGGTGGAGCTGATGCCAAGGAGAAGTGAGTTGCAATAGTCCAGTCGGGAGGAGATGAAGGCATGGATGAGTCTTTCAGCAGCAGGCGGTGTGAGAGAGGGTCTGAGTTTGGCGATGTTGCGGAGATGAAAGAAGGAGGTTTTAATGACATGGCGGATGTGAGGCTCAAGGGAGAGGGTGGAATCAAAGATCACGCCAAGGTTGCGGGCCTGGGGAGATGGGGAGACAGTGGTGCCGTCGATGGTGAGAGTGGGGTTATTGATTTTGCTGAGTGTGGCTTTGGAGCCTATGAGGAGGAATTCTGTCTTATCGCTGTTGAGTTTGAGGAAATTATGTTGCATCCAGGTTTTTATAGCTGACAAACAGGAGTTGATATGGGAGGATTTGGTGCCGAGGTAGATCTGTAAGGCAGCAACTCTACCACTGCGCCACCGTGACTGCCAATCATGGCTGATCTATCTCTCCCTCCTGAACCCATTCTCCTGCCTTCTCCCAATAACCCCCGACACCTGTACTAATCAAGAATCTATCGATCACCGCCTTAAAAATATCCATTGACTTGGCCTCCACAGCTTTCTGTCGCAATGGAATTCATTGGGGTTGCAGACTCGGGACATTAAGTTGGCTACAAGACAGAAATATGGAGCAATGTCTCCTCCCAGAGGCTAACAAAGATTAGGATCTGGAGCAGATAATTCCAGTCTTACATTCAAGGCTTTGACTCTAAAGCAGTCAAAGATTAGGACAACTGGACAGGAAAGTAGTAATTCCACAGATTCACCACCCTCTGACTAAAGAAATTCCTCCTCATCTCCTTCCGAAAGGAACATCCTTTAATTCTGAGGCTAAGACCTCTGATCCCAGTGAAAACATCCTCTCAACATCCAGTCTATCCAGGCCTTTCACTATTTGGTGAATAGCCGATACCAGATAGATTGGAAACCCAAGCAATTGAGTGTTAGGAAGAGGAAAGTAGAGGCCACTTAGCAATTTATACCATTTGAGAAAAGGAAACTTGATCTGATCATGGTAGTAAACTACTCTCCGGACCAGTTATCCTAATCTTTGGCTCCTTTAGAGTTAAAGCCTTAAATGTACTTAATGGAATTCCCTGCTCCAGGTCCTAAACCTTTGTTAGCCTCAGAGAGGATACATTCCTCCAACTTCTGTCTTGTAACCAACTTAATGTCCTGAGACTACAACGCCTAGTGTAATTCCCTCCACCATTGGGTTTGTATCAACCAACATTTGCTCTGTCCGGCCCCCTCATCATGTTTGTTTCAATAGGATCACCTCCCATTCTTCTAACTAGTTCAATCTTTCCTCACAAAGTACCCTCTTCATTCTAGGAATCAACCTAGTGAATATCCTCTGCAATGTCTCAAATGTAAGCTCAGTCTAGCTAGAATAAGAAGACCAGAACTGTGTGCACTATTGATGGATGGCTTTGCATGGCAATGTATGATTAGTAAGTTTGCAGATGACATTAAGGATGGTGAACAAAAGTGCTGGAGAAACTCAGTGGGTGCGGCAGCATCTATGGAGCGAAGGAAATAGGCAACGTTTCGGGCCGAAACCCTTCTTCAGACTGATGCAGGATGGGGGGTGTGGGAAGAAGAAAGGAAGAGGAGGAGCCAGAGGGCTGAGGGAGAGCTGAGAAGGGGAAGTGACAGCAAGGGCTACCGGAATTTGGAGAAGTCAATGTTTATGCCGCTAGGGTGCAGACTGCCCAAGCAGAATACGAGGTGCTGCTCCTCCAATTTCCGGTGATGCTCACTCTGGCCATGGAGGAGGCCCAGGGCAGAAAGGTCGGATTTGGAATGGGAGGGGGAGTTGAAGTGCTGGGCCACAGGGAGATCAGGTTGGTTAATGCGGACTGAGCGGAGGTGTTCGGCGAAACGATCGCCAAGCCTACGCTTGGTCTCACCGATGTAGATCAGCTGACATCTAGAGCAGCGGATGCAATAGATGAGGTTGGAGGAGACGCAGGTGAACTTCTGCCACACCTGGAAAGACTGCTTGGGTCCTTGAATGGAGCCGAGGGGGAAGGTAAAGCGACAAGTATAGCATCTCCTGCGATTGCAAGGGAAAGTGCCCGGGGAGGGGGTGGTGCGAGTGGGAAGGGAAGGATTGTGATTTGTGTACTGGGAAGAAGATACAATGGAAACTTGACCAACTGAATATAGAAGTTGCAGTTACATAGGACTTTGGTGAGACCGCATTTAGAGTATTGTGTTCAGTTCTGGGCACCATGTTATAGGAAAGATGTTGTCAATCTGGAAAGGGTGCAGAGAAGATTTGCCAGGTCTAGAGGGTCTGAGCTATATGGAGAGGTTGAGGAGGCTGGGACTCATACCTTGGAGCACAGGAGGATGAAGGAGCATAAAATCATGAGAGAAATAGATGCACAGAGTAGGGGAATCAAGAA
Source organism: Amblyraja radiata (assembly GCF_010909765.2). Taxonomy (NCBI): domain Eukaryota; kingdom Metazoa; phylum Chordata; class Chondrichthyes; order Rajiformes; family Rajidae; genus Amblyraja; species Amblyraja radiata. Next base: position 6,716,710 of record NC_045964.1, on the reverse strand, counting down.
TCAGAGGACATAGGTTTAAGGTGAGGAGGAAATTCAAAAGCATCTCATAGAAACATAGAAAATAGGTGCAGGAGTAGGCCATTCAGCCCTCCGAGCCTGCACCGCCATTCAATATGATCATGGCTGATCATCCAACTCAGTATCCTGTACCTGCCTTCTCTCCATACCCTCTGATCCCTTTAACCACAAGGGCCACATCTAACTCCCTCTTAAATATAGCCAATGAACTGGCCTCAACTACCTTCTGTGGCAGAGAATTCCAGAGATTCCAGAGATTTCATGGACTATAAAATGGTTTGAAGGTAGACAAAAGTGCCAGAGAAACTCAGCGGGTGCGGCAGCATCTATGGAGCGAAGGAAATAGGCAACGTTTTGGACCAAAACCCTTCTTCAGACTTCTATCAGTCTGAAGAAGGGTTTTGGCCCGAAACTTTGCCTATCCTCAGTCCGAAGAAGGGTTTCGGCCCGAAACGTTGCCCATTTCCTTCGCTCCATAGATGCTGCCACACCCGCTGAATTTCTCCAGCATTTTTGTCTACCTTCGATTTTCCAGCATCTGTAGTTCCTTCTTGAACATAAAATGGTTTGAGATGTCCTGTATCTAAATTTCATACTTTTTCATAAATTATGCATCAGCAAAGCAACTAATAATCCAGGCATTTTAATTGTCCTGCACTATATGAAATGGAGGTGAGGTAGATCATTCATGATTTTGATGAAAGGCAAAGCTGTTTCCCTCATTCCTACGTTCTGATGCTAGCGACAGATGGGGTTCTGGTCACCATGCCCCGAGTGTTTCCTTTACCATCAAGGACACAATGAAAGGTCAAGCCTTCCTTCCCTCAGGTCCTGGGTGAATGAGATGGATACATTGCTGGATACAGAGGAACAGGCCATGGGGACTGTGGATGTTGTTCAGCTGTGCAAGCGTCACAAGGAGCACAAGCGAGAGATCGACAAACAAAGGGGAAGATATGAAGAGCTGCAAACGACCGGAATCGAGCTGAGAGAGAACAGGCACATCCTGTCGAAAGAGGTAAAGGATCGTGAGAACTCTGCACTGCCTTCCCCTTCCCTTTCCACCCACATCCGCCAACAAGACACTTGCACCCTTTACCCCACTTGTACTGTTCCTCATTCCCTCTGTGCTGCTGCTGCTGCTGGGACACACTCACTCAAAGAATGTCCGTCCTTTCCTCATCAGATTGACGAGAAGTTGAACAAAATGTCCGAGCAGGTGGAGCAGGTGATGAAGAAATGGGAGGGACAAGAAGCTCTGTACGAGGAGGAATTGTGGAAGCAGGCTCAGCTCAGGGATCTTGAACTGATGGCAGCCTGGTTGGGCTCCAAGGAAGGACTCATATCCGGCAACAATTTGGGGGTAAGATTGAACAGAAGGCCGGACCACCATGGCTCCTGCTGATATCCCTCAAGGATGGTTGACGTTGACTTTGAGAGATTGTTGGTTGTTTAGTTTAGAGATACAGCGCGGAAATAGGCCCTTTGGCCCATCGGGTCCGCGCCGGCCAGCGATCCCCACACATTAACACTATCCTACACACACTAGGGACATTTTTACATTTACCGAGCCAATTAACTTACAAAACCTGCACGTCTTTGGAGTGTGGGAGGAAACCGAATATCTCGGAGGAAACCCACGTAGATCACGGGTAGAACGCACAAACTCCGTACAGACAGCACCCATAGCCGGGATGTTGGCCTTTGTGGGCAAGTTGGACTGAATGGCCTGTTTCGGCACTATATCACTCTATAACTCTATGATTCTATCTCAGTCTCCTCAAATTTATTAATATTCCCTTCCCCAAATAAATTACCTCGGCACGTTTGATGCGATATGTAGACAGTTCTACTGGAGACAGAGTTGTGCTGGGCCTAGCCTTGGGAAATGTGACCCAGCTAATGGTGGAATAGTCGATGAGGGAGAGGTTTCGGTAGAGAAATCATAATTACAATGTTTACCGCACTGTTACAATATTTAAAGGACATTTGAACAGGTACATGCATTGGAATGGTTTCGAGGGGATGAGACAAGCAGGCAGCTTAGTCAACATTGAACAAGTCGGGCTGAAGGACATTGCCATGCTGACACTGCGACCACTGCTACCACAGCTCTGGACAGAATTTCATTTGGCACTTTTGTACCCCACTGAATAGTCAAGTTATGTTCAGCATAATCAAGAACAAGTCACACCCTGGCTACTCCCTCTTCTCCCCTCTCACATCAGGCAAAAGGTACAGAAGTGTGGAACTGCACACTTCCAGATTCAGGACCAGTTTCTTCCCAGTTGTTATCAGACAACTGAATCATCCTACCACAACCAGAAAGCAGTTGTGAACCACTATCTACCTCATTGGTGACCCTCGGACTATCCTTGATCAGACTTTACTGGGTTTATCGTGCACTAAACGTTATTCCCTTATGTATCTGTACACCGTGAGCGGCTCGAGTGTAATCATGTATTGTCTTTTCACTCACTGGATAGCACGCAACAAAAGATTTTCACTGTACCTCGGTACACTTGACAATAAACTCAACTGAACTTCCCTGGTGCTATGACTCCATTCAAACCATAGCTCCTGCTAACTAGCTAATCTCAGTTTCAATCTGCCACTCTCCGCAGGAGAACCTGGCTTTACTGCTCAATCTGCCTTGAGGAATCTTGCCAAATGACCGAATGGCCTAATTTAACTCCTGACAACTTATGGACTTGTGAACATATGAAGATAGGTTCAAATCGATAGGAAGGACACCTGCACTTTACATAATAGAAATGAACAACACTGGAGATACTCCACAGGCCAGTCAACATCTGTGGGAGGGAAACAGAACTAATGTTTCACGTCAATGACATTTTGTTATTTCTGATGTGGATAGAAACATAGAAAAATAGAAAATAGGTGCAGGAGGAGGCCATTCGGCCCTTCGAGCCAGCACCGCCATTCATTGTGATCATGGCTGATCGTCCCCACTCAATAACCTGTGCCTGCCTTCTCCCATATCCCTTGGTTCCACTAGCCCCTAAGGCGCTATCCAACTCTCTCTTAAATCCATCCAGTGACTTGGCCTCCACTGCCCTCTGTGGCAGGGAATTCCACAAATTCACAACTCTCTGGCAGAAAAAGTTTTTTCTCACCTCAGTCTTAAATGGCCTCCCCTTTATTCTAAGACTGTGGCCCCTGGTTCTGGACTCGCCCAACATTGGGAACATTTTTCCTGCATCTAGCTTGTCCAGTCCTTTTATAATTGTATATGTTTCTATAAGAATCCCCCTCATCCTTCTAAACTCCAGTGAATACAAGCCTAGTCTTTTCAATCTTTCCTCATATGACAGTCCCGCCATCCCAGGGATCAATCTCGTGAACCTAGGCTGCACTGCCTCAATCACAGGGATGTCCTTCCTCAAATTAGGAGACCAAAACTGTACACAATACTCCAGATGTGGTCTCACCAGAGCCCTATACAACTGCAGAAGAACCTCTTGGACTTTATAGTCCAAGAGATTCTTAAAGATTCTAGCCTGAATTATGTTCTGTGATGATTTGGCTATTGATGCACCCCTGGTGCTCACATATCAGTTTAATTTATTGTCACGTGTACTGAGGTACAGTGAAAAAAATGTGTTGCGTGTTATCCAGTCAGCGGAAAGACCATGCACGATTACAATCGGGCCATTCACAGCGTACAGATACACGATGGATCTGAAGAAGGGTCTCGACCCGAAACGTCACCCATTCCTTCTCTCCAGAGATGCTGCCTGTCCCGCTGAGTTAAGCCCCTGTCCCACTTTCCCGAGTTACTCACGAATTCTCCCGAGTTTTCCCCTTGATTCAAACTCGGAGAATTACGGTAATACCCAGCCGTAGGTACTCGGGGCTATTTATTTTACTCGTGGACATTTTTCAACATGCTGAAAAAACGTTCCAACTTACCTGATGCCCCGAGTACCTTCGGCTGGCATTACGAGCTGCCCCGAAATATCTACGGACGCCTACGGCCTACTACGGACTCGTTACGGATATTCTCCGAGTTTGAAGCAAGTGGAAAACTTGGGAGAATTTGTAGCTTTACTCCAACGTTTTGTGTCTATACATGAGAGAAATGGCACTGCAGTGGTAGAGATTCAAGTGTGGAGCGATTGTAATGTGTGATTGCAGATCTACTTCTGTGACCAGCACACACAAATAGTCGCCCGCGTTGGGTTTATTGTGAGCCTTTTTGCAGATGGATGGCGTTGACTACTTTCCTTTCTTCTCAGGATTCCGTCAGTGAAGTGGAAGATTTAATTAAGAAACACGAAGATTTTGAGAAGATGCTGGCTGCTCAAGACGAGAAGTTTGGCCAATTGGAAAACACAAGCAAGGTCAGACAAACTGTACGACTTCACTGTTTAAGAAAGAACTGCAGACGCTGGTAAAAACGAAGGTAGACACAAAATGCTGGAGAAACTCAGCGGGTGAGGCAGCATCTATGGAGAGAAGGAATTGGCGACGTTTCGGATTGAGACCCTTCTTCAGTCTGAATGAATATTCAGTATGAATATTGACTTAGAGAAGTAGGGTCTCGACCTGAAACATCGCCAATTCCTTCTCTCCATAGATGCTGCCTCACCCGCTGAGTTTCTCCAGCATTTTGTGTCTACCTTTGTATGGCTTCACTTGCAGCCTGAGTTCAGCTTCTCAATAGTGATGCTCTTTATGTTATCAATAATATGTTGATGTTGAGTGATACAAGAGCTCTTATTAATACTAGCTTTGTATAATGTTGATCAATTGTTGGATAGATGGGATTGTGGTCGTTCTTGGTGAATCTTTTGAGGATATCGGTTGTGATTGTGTAATATCACTGTTCTCCGATTCGTTTCAGGAAGAAACCGTCCACAGGGACACGAGCTTTAAGGACAAAGGAAGAAAAGTGGCCCGGGTTCCTTCCCTGAAGAGAAAGGGATCAGACAAAAGGACATCACCCTTGCGGATCCTTGAGAAGCGCAAGTCAGATACAGAGAGAATGCCTAGATCCTGGTCCAAAGAGATAGTTGTGAGCCCTGCTCCAAAGTCCCCCTCAACCTCGGAACTTTTCTTCTCGCCGAACATGAGGACTGTGCCCCCCCTGAGGAATCCAGACGTGGCCGCTGAGAGGCAGACGGTCGTTCAATCGCCTTTGTCGTCAAAGCCTTTTGCTCTCCGCAGTTCAGAAGTAGAGAGTCCCACAAAGAGACTATCAGACCCGATCAGGCCCATATCCGACATCGTACGCAGCCCGCTTCCCAGGATTCCCTCCGGTAGTTGCCTGGAGCAATCATCTGAAGACTCAACCTCACCAACAAGGGCAGAGTCACCCACTAAATCAGAGTCCCAAAGCCCCCCGTTTGACTCCCCCTCAAGCGGGTTTCAAATGAGGAGGCAGTCTTCGCAGGATAGTCTTTCCGGAGATCAGTCAGGACAAAATGGACAAACCAAAGGCTGCTCCGCTGATCCGGTGACCATCCCGAAGGAAGATCCGGTGGCCATCCCGAAGGAAGATCCAGTGGCCATCCCGAAGGATGCTCCGATGGCCATCCCAAAGGAAGATCCAGTGACCATCCCAAAGGAAGATCCGGTGGCCGTCCCGAAGGAGAGGCTGGAGATTGATGGGCCCGAGAATGTGGCATCAGCATCACTCTCCACGGTTCACCCCGTTCCTAAGCTGCCAAGCTCACCAAGAACACAAAACAATGAGCAGGTTGGGATTCAGTACCTCATACATTTTTCTAGTATTCAAACATTTTTCTCCTTGTGCAGCTTACAACCCAGCAGCATGAATATTGACTTCTCTAACATTCCTTACTTTCCCCCTCTCTCCGTCCCTCCCCCGACCTAGTTTCACTGTCCTGATTCATTTTGTTGAGTGTATTCCTCGTTGTCACCTTCCCCTCAGCAAACAAAGAACCATTGTGCATTTCCTTGAGCATTGTCTGCTTTGATCTTGTCTTTTCACACCTTACATGCTCTTTGCACCCTTCCATACCTAGCTTCCCTCTCCCCTCACTCTCAGTCTAAAGAAGGGTCTCAACCCAAAAAGCCACCCATTCCTTCTCTCCAGAGATGCTGCCTGTCCCGCTGAGTTACTCCAGCTTTTTGCGTCTATTTTCTGACTATTTCGTTATTTTTCCAGGCAGCTTGCTATATTTCTCTCCAACCCTCCTGTTCCTCTAGTTCACCCCTTGCGGCAATATACTATTCCCACGTAACTGATGAATGCATTACCCCTTTTGACACAAAGCAATCCCCCCTCGATTCCATCCAAGGACCCAAGCAGTCTTTCCAGGTGAGGCAGAGGTTCACCTGCACCTCCTCCAACCTCATCTATTGCATCCGCTGCTCTAGGTGTCAGCTGCTCTACATCGGTGAGACCAAGCACAGGCTTGGCGATCGCTTCGCCCAACACCTCCACTCGGTTCGCAATAACTAACCTGATCTCCCGGTGGCTCAGCACTTCAACTCCCCCTCCCATTCCGAATCCTACCTTTCTGTCCTGGGCCTCCTCCATGACCAGGTTAATACCCGGGATGGCGGAACTGTCATATGCTGAGAGAATGGAGCGGCTGGGCTTGTACACTCTGGACTTTAGAAGGATGAGAGGGCATCTCATTGAAACATATAAGATTGTTAAGGGCTTGGATACGCTAGAGGCAGGAAACATGTTCCCGATGTTGGGGGAGTCCAGAACCAGGCGCCACAGTTTAAGAATAAGGAGTAAGCCATTTAGAACTGAGATGAGGAAACACTTTTTCTCACAGAGAGTGGTGAGTCTGTGGAATTCTCTGCCTCAGAGGGCGGTGGAGGCAGGTTCTCTGGATGCTTTCAAGAGAGAGCTAGATAGGGCTCTTAAAAATAGCGGAGTCAGTGGATATGGGGAGAAGGCAGGAACGGGGTACTGAATGGGGATGATCAGCCATGATCAGTGAATGGCGGTGCTGGCTCGAAGTGCCAAATGGCCTACTCCTGCACCTATTGTCTATTGTCTTATTGTCTATTGCCCCAACCCAATACATCACCTACCCATGTTCTCCGGAGATGCTGCTTACCCGCTCAGTTACTCCGGCACTTTGTGTCTTTTTTCATATAAAGTTCATGGCAAATGATCTGCAGTTTAATAACGGAGATGGAAGAAGATGCAGATCAAAAGATGAAGATGTAGAGCAAAACCAAACTGCTGGAGGAACTCACAGGGTCAAGGTGTGATGAAGGGCCCCAGTCTGTAAAGTGCCACCCATCTATTCCATCCACAGATAATAGAAACAGGTCGAAACATGTAACATATAGAAACAGGTTATGGGGAGAATTCATGAGAATGAGGTTGAGTTACAAAAGTTAGTGGTTTTGCAGACAGTGAAGATGGTTGTGAAAGATTGCAACAGGGTCTGGATCGATTAACCAGGTGGGCCATGGTTGATGGAATTTAATACAGAGAAGCGTGAAGTGTTGCATTTTGAGACGTCAAACAAGGGCAGGACCTACAGTGAATGGCAGGCCTCTGGGAAGTGTTGTAGAGCAGAGGGATCTAGGAGTACAGGTACATGGTTCCTTGAAGGTCGAGTCGCAGGTAGATAAGATGGTCAAAGAAAGGCATTTGACACGTTGGCCTTCATCAGTCAGAGTATTGAGTATAGAAGTTGGGAGGTCGTGTTGCAGTTGTATAAGACGTTGGTGAGACCACATTTAGAATATTGTGTTTAGTTCTGGGCACCATGTTATAGGAAAGATATTGTCAAGCTTGAAAGGGTTCAGAAAAGATTTATGAGGATGTTGCCAGGACTAAAGGATTTAAGGATAAGGGGGAAATCTTTTAGGACCGAGATGAGGAAAACATTTTTCACACAGAGAGTGATGAGTCTGTGGAATTCTCTGCCACAAAAGGTAGTTGAGGCCAGTTCATTGGCTATATTTAAGAGGGAGTTGGATGTGGCCCTTGTGGCTAAAGGGATCAGGGGGTATGGAGAGAAGGCAGGTACAGGATACTGAGTTGGATTATCAGCCATGATTATATTGAATGGCGGTGCAGGCTCGAAGGGCCAAATGGCCTACTCCTGCACCTATTTTCTATGTTTCTATGTAAAGGGTGTGAGCTATAGGGTGAGGTTGAGTAGGCTGGGTCTCTATTCCATGGAGCGCAGGAGGATGAGGGGAGATCTTATAGAGGTGTACAAAATCATGAGAGGAGTAGATCAGGTAGATGCACAGAGTCTCTTGCCCAGAGTAGGGGAATCGAGGACCAGAGGACATGGGTTAAAGGAGATGAGGAAAAGATTTAATAGGAATCCGAGGGGTAACTTTTTCACACAAAGGGTGGTGGGTGTATGGAACAAGCTGCCAGGGGATGTAGTTGAGGCTGGGACTATCCCATAGTTTAAGAAACAGTTAGACAGGTGCATGGATAGGACAGGTTTGGAGGGATATGGACCAAACACAGGCAAGTGGGACTCGTGTAGCTGGGACATGGTTGGCCGGTGTGGGCGTGTTGGGACAAAGGGCCTGTTACCACACTGTATCACTCAACAACTCTATCAGCCATGAGTGAATGCCGGAGTAGACTTGATGGGCTGAATGGCCTAATCCTGCTCATATGAATTATGAAATGGTGAACTCCAACTAAATTCCAAACTACAAACTGCTTGGGCACTGTGGACTTTGGGTTTTGTTTTGTTTTTGCACTATATATATATATTTTTAATCTATTGACCTTCTGATCTTTCTTTGATCTTATCTATTTGGTGTGCTGTGTTTACAAGCCTGTTGTGCTGCTGCTGCTGCTACAAGTAAAGGGCCTGTCCCACTGTACGAGGTAATTCAAGAGTTCGCCCGAGTTTGCCCTGATTCGAACTCGGGGAAATACGGTAATGGCCGCTCGTAGGTATTCGGGGCTCTCGTGGACATTTTTCAACATGTTGAAAAATCTTCACGAGCTTACCGTGTTTCCCGAGTACCTGCCGTTAGCGGTACGAGCCGCTAAGAAATGTCCTGAGCTCTGACGTACCCGCTACGTACATTCTACGTGCTTACCACGAGTTTGATTTTTTTTTAAACTCGGGAGAGCTCTTGAATTGCCTCGTACAGTGGGACAGGCACTTAAGAATTTAACTGTTCCTTTTTAGGCCACAGTACAGAGCAGCACAAGAACAGGCCCTTCGGCCCACGATGTTTGTGCTGCACATGATGCCTAGTTAAACTAATCACATCCCAGACATGATCCATATCCCTCTATTCCCTGCACTTCCATGGGCCTATCTAAAATCCTGTTAAACGCCTCTGTTTATCTGCCTCCACCACCGCCCCTGGCAACATTTTCCAGGCCCCCACCACACTCTGTGTTTTAAAATAACTTGCCCTGCACATCTCCATTGAACTTTCCCCCTCCCATCTTATCGCTGGACTCTCTAGTATTCAACATCTCCACCCTTGGATTAAGGTTCTGACTGTCTACCCTATCTATGCCTCTCATAATTTTATATCAAGTCTCCCCTCAACCTCCGATGCTCCGGACTTAACAATCTAAATTTATCCAATTTCTCTTTGATGCTGAAACCCGCTATCCAGACAGTCTTCTGGACACCTCCGCTCGGTCCGCATCAACCAACCTGATCTCCCGGTGGCTCAGCACTTCAACTCCCCCTCCCATTCCCAATCCGACCTTTCTGTCCTGGGCCTCCTCCACTGCCAGAGTGAGGACCACTGTAAATTGGAGGAGCAGCACCTCATATTTCGCTTGGGCAGTTTACACCCCAGCGGTATGAACATTGACTTCTCTAACTTCAGGTAGTCCCTGCTTTCTCCTCCACTTCTCAGCTCTCCCTCAGCCCACTGGCTCCACCTCTTCCTTTTTTTCTTCCGCACCCCCAGCCCCCCCCCCCCCCCCCCCCCCCTACCCCACCCTCACATCAATCTGAAGAAGGGTTTCGGCCCGAAACGGTGCCTATTTCCTTCGCTCCATAGATGCTGCCTCACCCGCTGAGTTTCTCCAGCATTTTTGTCTACCAGTCTTCTGGTAAATATCCTCTGCTTCCTCTTCAAAGCCTCCACGCTTCTCCTGTAATGGGGCCACCAGAACTGCATGCAATACTCCAAATGGGCCTAACCAACGTGCAATAGGGCTACATCATGACTTCCAGACTCTTTTATTAAATGCTCCAAGCAATGCAAGCAAGCATACCATTCGCCTTCTTTACCACCCCATCTCCTTGTGCTACCACCTTCAGTCAGCTTACAAACTTGGACTCCAAGGTGCTTCTGCACTTCAATGTTGTTAAGGGTCTTGCCATTAATTCTATACTCTCTCCTTACATTCAATCTCCTAAAGTGCAATACCTTACACTTCCTCGAGTTATACTCCATCTGCCATTTCTCTGTCCATTTCTGCAACTGATCTATATCCCGCTTTTTAAAATATTATAATAAATCTTGTCTCTTGACTGATGCAATTTGCTCAATATGGATTATAGACAATATAGACAATAGACAATGGTGCAGGAGTAGGCCATTCGGCCCTTCGAGCCAGCACCGCCATTCAATATGATCATGGCTGATCACCCACAATCAGTACCCCTTTCCTACCATCTCCCCATAACCCCTGACTCCGCTATCTTTAAGAGCTCTATCTAACTCTCTTGAAAGCATCCAGATAATTGGCCTCCACTGCCTTCTGAGGCAGAGAATTCCACAGTTTCACAACTCTCTGTGTAAAAAGGTTTTTCCTCATCTCCATTCTAAATGGCTTACCCCTTATTCTTAAACTGTGGCTCCTGGTTCTGGACTCCCCCGACATTGGGAACATAGAAACATAGAAAATAGTTGCAGGAGGAGGCCATTCGGCCCTTCAGCCCTTCGAGCTAGCACCGCCATTCATTGTGACATGTTTCTGCCTCTTGTGTGTCCAAACCCTTAATAATCTTATATGTTTCAGTAAGATATCCTCTCATCCTTCTCAATTCCAGAGTGTACAAGCCCAGTCGCTCCATTCTTTCAACATATGACAGTCCTGTCATCCCAGGAATTAACCGTGAACCTACGCTGCACTCCCTCAACTGCAAGAATATCCTTCCTCAAATTTGGAGACATAAACTGCACACAATACTCCAGGTGTGGTCTCACTAGGGCCCTGTGCAACTGCAGAAGGACCTCTTTGCTCCTCTGGGTCTGAAGAAATGTCTCGACCCGAAACGGCATGCATTCCTTCTCTCCAAAGATTCTGCCTGTCCCACTGAGTTACATAGAAACATAGAAACATAGAAAATAGGTGCAGGAGTAGGCCATTCGGCCCTTCGAGCCTGCACCGCCATTCAATATGATCATGGCTGATCATCCAACTCAGTATCCTGTACCTGCCTTCTCTCCATACCCCCTGATCCCTTTAGCCACAAGGGCCACATCTAACTCCTTCTTAAATATAGCCAATGAACTGGCCTCAACTACATTCTGTGGCAGAGAATTCCATAGATTCACCACTCTCTGTGTGAAAAATGTTTTTCTCATCTCGGTCCTAAAAGATTTCCCCCTTATCCTTAAACTGTGACCTCTTGTTCTGGACTTCCCCAACATCGGGAACAATCTTCCTGCATCTAGCCTATCCAACCCCTTAAGAATTTTGTAAGTTTCTATAAATCCCCCCTCAATCTTCTAAATTCTAGCGAGTACAAGCCGAGTCTTTCTTCATATGAAAGTCCTGACATCCCAGGAATCAGTCTGGTGAACCTTTGTACTCCCTCTATGGCAAGAAGGTCTTTTCTCAGATTAGGAGACCAAAACTGTACGCAATACTCCAGGTGTGGTCTCACCAAGACCCTCCAGCATTTTGTGTCTAATCTGAGCATTTACCTCATTGTGGAGAAACCAAAGTATGATTCGGGATTGGTGTTAATTTATCATTGTCATGTGAACCAAGATATTGTGAAAAATGTTGTTTTGCACGCTACCCAAACAAAGCATCTGCGAGTACAATCAAACTGTTGGAGATATTTATGCCCAAACTGGACTTCATGCCTGTAAAATATATTGGAACATTAGTCCTGATGTTAAACATAAGTTCTCTCTTTATTAGGATGCTACAGGATTCCTGACCATGGAGGGAACACTTTGCCAAAAGCAGGTCCTGCAATCCAATGCAACTGAGGTACAAACAGATGGGAGAGAGGGAGTGAGGGAGAATAACAATGAACGACTTTCTCGAGTAGTTACACTTCCACTCAAGGGCCTGTCACACTTGGCCGTCATTTGCACGTCAGTCAGAGGGCGGGCGAAGATTTTGTACATCCCAAAATCCTGGGGCGCCGCGCGCGACCACGCGTCACTGCCTACGTCACCATGCGCTCATAATGCGTGCGTCGTGACGCGTAAATGATGTCACGTAAATGACGCGCAAGTGGGACAGGCCCTTTACACTCCCAACAAATTAATGCACGGCCATTTATGCGCTAAGGCTTCCTTTAACACCAGTTCCAAAATGGTGGGACAATTTTCATGCCACTCTACATGAATGTTGAGTATTAATGCCAGGGTTGTGCATGCTATGCTGAGACTGCCCATCATTGGTCCAATAACACTCTCAGATATTTAGTTTAGTTTCGAGATACAGTGTGGAAACTGGCCCTTCGGCCCACCGAGTCCGTGCCGACCAGCGATCCCTGCACATTAACACTATCCTACACCCACTAGGGACAATTCACACTTACACCCAGCCAATTAACCTACAAACCTGCACGTCTTTGGCGTGTGGGAGGAAAATTAAGATCTGGGAGAAAACCCACGCAGGTTACGGGGAGAACGTGCAAACTCCACAAGGACAGCACCCGTAATCGGCAAATCAGCACTCCTTTCATGTCTTCTTAATTTACTATTTCCACAATAGGCAGCCGTATCTTCAGCTGCCAAAGACCAGAGAACTGGTACTCTGTGCACAGACCTCAAGACATTGCTACTCTGTACAGTTCTTTAAAATGCTCAATCAAACCAAATGATTTGCTTTAAGTTTCAAGTTCAAATGCATTTGTCACATGCACCATAAGGTGCAGTGAAATGTAATTACCATGCAGCGTTACAATTAAAAAAGGACACAATACACAACATAATTCAACACAGACATCCACCACAGCATTCTTCACTGTGGTGGAAGGTAATAGAAACATAGAAACATAGGTGCAGGAGCAGGCCATTCGGCCCTTCGAGCCTGCACCGCCATTCAATATGATCATGGCTGATCATCCAACTCAGTATCCTGTACCTGCCTTCTCTCCATACCCCCTGATCCCTTTAGCCACAAGGGCCACATCTAACTCCCTCTTAAATATAGCCAATGAACTGGCCTCAACTACCTTCTGTGGCAGAGAATTCCAGAGATTCACCACTCTCTGTGTGAAAAATGTTTTTCTCATCTCGGTCCTAAAACACTCCCCCCTTATCCTTAAACTGTGACCCCTTGTTCTGGACTTCCCCAATACAGTTCAGAGAGTCCTCCACCTCCCTTGTTCACCCTTGGTCGGGGCCCTGACCCTCCGTAGTCACAGCTTTCGGTCATTAAATCCTCAGGGTCAAATGTTATCTGATAATACTCCAGCAAACTACACTATACCGATGCAAGTTGGCGAACTATCCCTGTGTGAGGTATACTTCAGACTGCACGAGACACACCTGCGTCAGATCATGGGTTCAAATCCCACGCCAGAGACTGAGAGCATATTCCAGGTTGACACATTAGGGTACTGTACTGAAGTGCCACAGACCTGTAATCGTTTGAATGACAAATCAAGCGACATTGCTTTCAGGTTGAAGTAAAAAATCCCCCAGAATTATTTGAATAAGTTCTCCCCTGTGACCTGACCAATATCTATCCCTCAATGAAACCTAAACCATAATATCTGGTCATTGCTGTGTGGTGTAGGGACAGTGTGTGCTGGACCCTGCATGGTTCACATCCAGAGCTGTGGCTACACATCAAAAGCAGTTTGGTTGCTCTAACACTGTATGAAACCAAGCCTCTTTCTTGTTGGTCCTAACTTTGATTTCACATTTAGACTGACTCCATCGCCTGGGATACCTGTTTTGTGATTCTAGCAGATCAAGCTCTCTGCTTCTACAAGAACAGGACTCAGAGTTTGAAGGTGAGTCTTTCTGTTTGGATATGTCAAGGAATTAAAAAATAAGATGCAACCCCACCCCCCCCACTCACCCACTCCTTCTCTCCAGAGATGCTGCCTGTCCCGCTGAGTTACTCCAGCATTTTGTGTCTATCCTCGAATTACTGAACTGATCTAGTTATTGAGCAAGTTACTAGTCAGTGAACTGTACAGCATGCAAACGGATTCTTCAAACCAACTCATCCACGCACGACCAAGTTGCCCAACCAAGCTGGTCTCACTTGCCTGCTCCTGCCTAATATTACTCCAAACCTTTCCTATCCATGTGATTCCCCGTGTGTTTGTTAAATGTCATCATTGTACCCGCCTCTACCACTTCCTCTGGCAACTCATTCCATATATGCACCATCATCTAGGTGGGGGAGAGAAAAAAAAAGGCTGCCTCTCAGGTCCCTTAAACCTGAACAGTTTTAGGCACAGTTTTACACTCCCCTGTCCTGGGAAAACGTCTATGGTCATTGAGTTTATCTACGTATTAATGGGTGAATACAGCTCACCCTGTACTGTCCTATCAACCAATCTGAAGGCAGATACTTGGCAAATGTTCCCATTAGACTGTCTCTTCAAACATTTACAAGACTTTAAGATATTCACCTTTACACCTGGAGTATTGTGTGCAGTTTTGGTCCCCTAATTTGAGGAAGGACATTCTTGCTATTGAGGGAGTGCAGCGTAGGTTCACAAGGTTAATTCCCGGGATGGCGGGACTGTCATATGCTGAGAGAATTGAGCGGCTGGGCTTGTACACTCTGGACTTTAGAAGGATGAGAGGGTATCTCATTGAAACATATAAGATTGTTAAGGGTTTGGACACGCTAGAGGCAGGAAATATGTTCCCAATGTTGGGGAGTCCAGAACCAGGGGCCACAGTTTAAGAATAAGGGGTAAGCCATTTAGAACGGAGACGAGGAAACACTTTTTCTCACAGAGAGTGATGAGTCTGTGGGATTCTCTGCCTCAGAGGGCGGTGGAGGCCGGTTCTCTGGATACTTTCAAGAGAGAGCTAGATAGGGCTCTTAAAGATAGCGGAGTCAGGGGATATGGGGAGAAGGCAGGAACGGGGTACTGATTGGGGATGATCAGCCATGATCACATTAAATGGCGGTGCTGGCTCGAAGGGCCGAATGGCCTACTCCTGCATCTATTGCCTATTGTCTAATAAGAATAAAGCTCCTTCCATGTGTAGGAAGGAACTGCAGATGCTGGTTTAAACCGGATAGACACAAAAAGCTGGAGTAGCGGATCAGACAGCGTCTCTGGAGAAAGGGAATAGGTGATGTTTCGGTCGAGACAAAGTACTTTCTACAACTGCCTGAGCTATGTCAACACTAAGGACTGGATTAGGCTGTACAGTTAAAGGTGTAGCTATGGGCATCAGCATTGCCTGTCTTTTCACTGGTTACGACAAACAGCTTTTGTTCCAGTCATACACTGGCAACATCTCCCAACTCTTTCTGCGCTACATTGACGACTGCACCCATGCAGAACATGTGGGTTAAACTAACTTCACCACTAACTTCCACCCTGCCCTCAAATTCACTTGGACTGTCGCTGACACCTCTCTCCATCACAGGGCACCATTGATTAGACAATAGACAATAGGTGCAGGAGTAGGCCATTTGGCCCTTCGAGCCAGCACCGCCATTCAATGTGATCATGGCTGATCATCCCCAATCAGTACCCCGTTCCTGCCTTCTCCCCATATCCCCTGACTCCGCTATTTTTAAGAGCCCTATCTTGCTCTCTCTTGAAAGCATCCAGAGAACCTGCCTCCACCGCCCTCTGAGGCAGAGAATTCCACAACTCACCACTCTCTGTGAGAAAAAGTGTTTCCTCGTCACCGTTCTAAATGGCTTACCCCTTATTCTTAATTAATGTCTACTATAAACTACTGACCCCTACAGTTGCCTGGACTATCTCCCACCTTGCTCCATGCAAAAACGTAATTCCCTACTCTCAAAAACGTCATTCCCCCATCTCCGCCATATCTGCTCCCAAGATGAAGCAACTCTCATTCCACCAGCCACCAACACGTCATTCCTCAACATTTCCGGCACCTCCAACGTGATCCCACCGCCAGTCACATCTTCTCATCATCAATCCTTTCCGCGTTCCGCAGACATTGATCCCTCCACAACTCCATAGTCTCATTCAAACCACTGCCTCCCCAGGTACTTTCCCCGATAAAAAGTGGGCCATGCAACACCTGTCCCTATACCTCCTCCAATGCATCCGTCCAGGGACCCAGCAGTCCTCCCAGCTGAGACATAGGTCCGCATGCATCTCCTCTAACCTCATCTACTGTACGCAGTGGCCTCCTGTACCTCAACGACACCAAGTGCAGATTCGGTGACCGTTTCGTTGAACTTAGTGCTTAGTCGCCAACGTTGACTAGATCTTCCCGGTTGCCAACCATTTTCATTCCTTTCCCATTCCCACACTGACCTTTCTGTCCTGGGTCTTTTCCACTGCCAGAGTGAAGCCATACGCAAACTGCAGAACAGCACCTTCTATTCCGCTTGCATAGTTTACAATCCAACGGGATTGTTTCGCCCAATACTTCCGCTCGGTCCGCATTAACCAACCTGATCTCCCGGTGGCTCAGCACTTCACCTCCCCCTCCCATTCCGAATCCGACCTTTCTGTCCTGGGCCTCCTCCATGGCCAGAGTGAGCACCACCGGAAATTGGAGGAGCAGCACCTCATATTCCGCTTGGGCAGTCTGCACCCCAACAGCATGAACATTGACTTCTCCAATTTCCGGTGGCTCTTATTGTCTCCTCCTCTTCCCAGCTCTCCCTCAGCCCACTGCCTCCACTTCCTTTCTTCTTCCCACCCCCCCCCCCCCCCACCCACCCTACATCAGTCTGAAGAAGGGTTTTGGCCCAAAACATTGCCTATTTCCTTCGCTCCATAGATGCTGCCGCACCCGCTGAGTTTCTCCAGCACTTTTGTCTACCATTGAATAATCCAATTTTAGATCAACTCTACAAACCCCCCCCACCCCTCCATTTCCTCCCCCATGCCTCCTCTTTCTCCCCCATCCCATCTCCTGGGCTCCACATGGACTCCCACGTACATCCTCCCTCTCCTCCATTCCTTCCCCCGACTTCACCACTCACAACTCTTCAAATCTGTATCGCTCCTTCTGCTTGTCTCTCTGGCCTTTATTCCAACCATCTGCCGATCGAGGGGGTCGCTCGCCCCTGTCCACCTATTACCTGTGAAGCTTTGTCCTGCCTCACCTCACTTCCAGCTTTATCACACCTGCCCATCCTACCATCTGTCTGAAGACGGGTCCCGACCCGAAACCTCACCTATTTACATCCTCCACTGATGCCGTTTGACCAGCTGAGTTACTCCAGCACTTAGTGCCCTTTTAAACTGTACATAATGTCCTGTCCCAAGTTTTTAAACGTTGGATGATACCCTTGCTCCTTTATACACTCCTGTGTCTACACGATGATCTGTACCAAGATCTTTGTGGTGCTGTGTTCCATTCAACCAGTGCCACCAAAGGAGTGTGTAATGGATATCTTGCTATTCACTGCACTTGCTATCTGTACTGTGCGAGTTGTTCATTTTAAACATCCTTATTGTTCAAGAAGGAACTGCAGATGCTGGAGAATCGAAACCCATCTGAAAGAGGGTTTCGGCCCGAAACGTTGCCTATTTCCTTCGCTCCATAGATGTTGCCTCACCCGCTGAGTTTCCCCAGCACTTTTGTCTACCCTGTTTAAGTTATATATTTTCCATTGTGGAATTGTTTCAGGTCAGGTCCGGGGGGAGTTCCCCCCGCCACGGGTACCATGTAATCCCGTACTACCTGCTCCATGGTCGGATAGTCGGCGACTAAACCGTCTCCCCCACCTGGTTTGCCAGGTGAGGAGGGGGCTGTGGACCAAAAACAAGAGCTGTCAAAGGGCGGATGAGCTGCTAGCGAGCCAACGGCCATCCACACTTCAGTAGAAGTTGCGATCACTGTCGTACACAGCATTGTAAGGAATGATGATAAAGCACACACACACCAAAATCCTATACTTCCAGCGGCGGAAGTCCGCAGGAACTGGAGGACAGAGACGTGTAGTGCGTCCGTCACCGTTGCCGTTGGAAACCAGCACCACTGCGTCACTAATGGAGTTGTTCCATTACAGGGTTCCCCATGTTTACCCTCCCTCACTATCGTTGAGGCAACATGCGAGAAGATTGCTGATTCCACAAAGGAGCATACTTTCCACCTACGGTATGTATGTATATATACTGTAGATGCAACTGACCCATTACTACCCCTGGGCAAATTAATCACAGGATGCTTAGTTAAGTTTTAGTTCAGTTTAGCTTAGAGGTACAGCATGGAAACAGGCCCTTTGGCCCTCCAAGTCTATGCTAACCATCGATCACCTGTTCACACTGGTTCTACATTGCTCCACTTTTTCGTCTGCATTGGGACTTTTTTTTTTTGCACAGAGGCCAATTAATCTAGAAATCTGCAGATCTTTGGGATGTGAGGGGAAACCAGGGCACCCGGTGGAAACCCACACAGTCATAGGGAGAATGTGCAAACTCCACACAGGCAGCAGCCGAGGACAGGATCGAACTCCTGTTGCTGTGAACCAGCAGCTCTACCCGCTGCACCACTGAGCGAAACATTCCATCCCTAGATGCTTCAGACAGGTACATGGATGGAACAGGTTTAGAGGGATATGGGCCAAGCGCAGGCAAGTGGGACCTAGTGTAGATGGGATATGTTGGTCAGTGTGGGCAAGTTGGGCCGAAGGGCCTGTTTCTACAGTCTATGACTCTTATGACTCTAAGAGGGTGCTGTGAAGGCAATCGCATCTAATGCTCCCATTTTCATTTATTGTACTGTGCATCAGATGTTGGGATTACTAAATCACCTCTGTATACTCTGTAAGTATACAGTGGCTTAGGGTACAAGTCAGGAGTGTAATGGAATATTCTCCAGTTACATAGAAACATAGAAAATAGGTGTAGGAGGAGGCCATTCGGCCCTTCGAGCCAGCACCGCCATTCATTGTGATCATGGCTGATCTTCCCCTATCAATAACCCGTGCCTGCCTTCTCCCCATATCCCTTGATTCCACTAGCCCCTAGAGCTCTATCTAACTCTCTCTTAAATCTATCCAGTGACTTGGCCTCCACTGCCCTCTGTGGCAGGGAATTCCATAAATTCACAACTCTTTTGATGTTTTCAAATCAGTTTGGATAATGTTGAGGGGATGATCATTCAAGGGAGAGCAGCAATAGCCAGGGCCTTGGCAACGGGGCTGGCTCGGAGGCACAGCGGGGCAGGGTGAAGTCACCCACTGTGGCCGTGATAGGTGACTCGATAGTTGGGGTGCGGACAGGAGATCCTGTGGCAGCAGTCGAGACTCCGTGATGGTGCCAGGGTCCTGGATGTCTTGGGAGCGGCTACACAACATTCCCAAAGGGACAGAGAGCAGACAAAAGTCGTTGTGCACGTCAGCGTAAATGACATGAGTAAGAAAAGGGATGTTTCCTGATGACACCAAGTTGCAGATCGTGAGGAATACTGTCGGAAGATACAGCGAGATATAGATCAGCTGCAGGAATGGGCAGAGAGATGGCAGATGGAGTTTAATCCGAGCAAGTGTGTGAGGTGATGCATTTTGGGAGGTTGAATGTAAGGAGTATACGGTTAATGGCAAGATCCTCAGCAGCACCGATGTGCAGAGGGGTCTTGGTGTTCAAGTTTAAAACTCACTGAAGGTGGCAGCACAAGTGGATAGGATTAAGAACGCATATGGTTTGCTTGCCTGCATTGCTGGGGATATTGAATATAAGAGTCAGGAAGTTATGATGCAGCTCTGTAGGACTTTGGTGAGGCTGGATTAGGAGTTTTGCATGCAGTCTAGCTATCCCATTCCATGTGGGGGCTTTGGATAGAGGAGATTTACCAGAATGATGCCCAGATTAGAGGGCCTCGGCTACAGGGAGAGGTTCGATCGTTAGATTTGTTAGATTGTTTTCTGTGGAAGGTTGGAGGTTGAGGGGAGGATAGAAGTATATATGATTATGAGAGGCATAGATCGGGCAGACAGTCACAACATTTCCCCCAGGTTGGAAAGGTCCAACACTAGAGGGCATAGCGCTAAAATAAGAGGGGGAACTTTAATAGAGATGTGCGGGGCAAGTTTTTTACACAGACAGGGGTGGGGGCCAGGAACACATTGCCAAGGGTGGTGGTGGAGGCAGATGTGATAGTGGCGTTTATGAGGCTTTGAGATAGGCACACCGTGCAGGGAATAGAGGGATATGGATCATGTACAGGCAGATGAGATCAGTTTAACTTGGCATCACGTTCGGGGCAAGCATCATGATCCATTCCTGTGCTGTTCTGTACTATGTTCCAATATAAAAGGCACCATCTAAATGCAAGTTCCTTTCAATATTAGTGGCAATACAGTAGTTGTGCATCTTTGCATGTAATTCACAAATTTATTTTGTATGTACCTTCACCTATACGTGTACCTCATGTGCATGTGTATATATTTGAAGGTTTGTGCATGTACTTTTGTGTGTGTGTGCGTGTACGCGTGTGTGTGTGTGCTTTGTTTATGTACTTATGTGTGTGCGTGTGTGTGTGTGTGTGTGTGTGTGCGTGTGTGTGTGTGTGTGTTTTGTTTATGTACTTATCGCAGTGTGTTGCGTGAGGCTTTGTATGCAGATCTAGACATGAATTGATAGTGTCACGGCATTGTAGATGTCTGAACTGAATGTGTTGCCTCGTAGGCTTAGTGATGGGGCTGAATATCGTTTCTCTGCTCCTTCGTGCGCTCTGAAGGATGAGTGGATTGAAAAGATCAGGAACAACGCAGGTAAGACATCTCAATGTGTAGGAAGGAACTGCAGACGCTGGTTTAAACCGAAGATAGACACCAAAAGCTGGAATAACTCAGCGGGACAAGCAGCATCTCTGGAGAGAAGGACTGGGTGACGTTTCAGGTCGAGACTGACGAAGCTCGGGTATGAACAAGGGTCTCGACCAGAAACATCACTCATTCCTTCTCTCCAGAGATGCTGCCTGAGTTACTCCAGCAATTGGCGTCTATCTCAAGTTATATCACGTGTCCGCTTTGTGTTCTCTTACTCTTTGTCTTTCATGATGGTCCTTGAAGTCTCCCTCAGATCAAAGGGGCTACTCATCAGTCCAAAACCTCCTGATAGCGACACTCCTTGTGTGACCATAATTACACCACCATTGGATGTTCCACAACATTAAAGGGCCTGTCCCACTTTCTGAACCTAATTCACAACCTTTTTTTACTCGTGGACATTTTTCATCAGGCTAGAAAAACGCCCCGACCTACTTGATGCCGCGAGTACCTACGACTAGCATCACGGCCCGCTACGACCTATCTACGACCTCCTACAACCTTTTGACGACCATGCTGCGAGTATGAGTCAAGGTCAAACTCGGCAGAGGTCGTGAATTAAAGCCCTGTCCCACTGTACGAGTTCATTCAAAGAGTTCTCCCGAATTTGCCCTGATTCGAACTCGGAGATTTACGGTAATGGCCGCTCGTCGGTACTCGGGGCTCTCGTGAACATTTTTTAACATGTTGAAAAGTCTTCACGGGTCTTCCCGAGTTTACCTGCCATTAGCGAGTCTTCCCAAGTACCTGCCGTTAGCGTTACGAGCCGCTAAGAGATGTCCCCGAGCTCCGACGTACCCGCTACGTTCATTCTCCGTGCCTACCACGAGTTTGGTTTTTTATTAAACTCGGGAGAGCTCTTGAATGAACTCGCATTGTGAGACAGGGCCATTAGGTCGTGAAAGTGGGACAGGCCCTTTAATGTCCCCTGTATAGAGTTGTTTCATGTCGAAAAGCTAGAGTGGCAACATTCAACAGCAATTGGTTATTTAAGCCTCTTAAAAATTCCCGAACCATTCAACAGGAAGGGGTGGCGTGCGAAGGTGATTGGAGAGGGTGGAGGCTGTTGGTTAAAACATAAGAATAAAATGGGGTTCTTTAGAAACACAGAGAGCATAGCCAGGAGTTTCAATCTGATTTCTAGCCACTGTGGCAAGACTCAGTTCAGGATGAAATTTAACTCCAGGCATTCAGATCTAACTTAAAGTAACACCTGCATCCCCTCTCTCTCCAACCCTCCCCCTCCCAAGTCATACCAGTTTCAAAGTCGTCTTGTTGAGCCTCATAGTCTGTACTCGTTTTCACTTGACCCACAGCTAACAATGGCCTGTTTCCTTTATCATCATTACTTGTTTGCATATCTTTAATTCATTTGTTCTATAATCTCTCCATATCACCATCGATATCTTTCCTTTCCCTTTCCCCTGACACTCAGTCTGAAGAAGGGTCTCGATCCGAAACGTCACCCAATCCTTTTCTCCAGAGATGCTATCTGATCCGCTGAGTTGCTCCAGCTTTTTATGTCAATCTTCAGATCTCATGTACCCTGTGGTCCTGTTTCATAGCAAAAGGATTTGAGTATAGGAGCAGGGAGGTTCTACTGCAGTTGTACAGGGTCTTGGTGAGACCACACCTGGAGTATTGCGTACAGTTTTGGTCTCCAAATCTGAGGAAGTACTTTATTGCCATAGAGGGAGTACAGAGAAGGTTCACCAGACTGATTCCTGGGATGTCAGGACTGTCTTATGAAGAAAGACTGGATAGACTTGGTTTATACTCTCTAGAATTTAGGAGGTTGAGAGGGGATCTTATAGAAACTTACAAAATTCTTAAGGGGTTCGACAGGCTAGATGCAGGAAGATTGCTCCCGATGTTGGGGAAGTCCAGGACAAGGGGTCACAGCTTAAGGATAAGGGGGAAATCCTTTAAAACCGAGATGAGAAGAACTTTTTTCACACAGAGAGTGGTGAATCTCTGGAACTCCCTGCCACAGAGGGTAGTCGAGGCCAGTTCATTGGCTATATTTAAGAGGGAGTTAGATGTGGCCCTTGTGGCTAAGGGGATCAGGGGGTATGGAGAGAAGGCAGGTACGGGATACTGAGTTGGATGATCAGCCATGATCATATTGAATGGCGGTGCAGGCTCGAAGGGCCGAATGGCCTACTCCTGCACCTATTGTCTATGTTTCTATGTTTCTATGTTCCTTTCTATTGGAGGGGTAATTGGAAGAGGCTGTACAGAGCTTGCCACACAAAATTCCCAGCTGCTGGAATCAGACTTGTTGTAATAGTAGTGCCAGGTTTCAGCTACCAATGGACATGTTGATGGTGATGTGGTTGGTCAGTATTGCTCGATGATAAGGAACAGTGTGTGGAGTGGTCAGTGATGTGGGGACAGTGTATGGACCGGTCAGTGATGTGGGGACAGTGTATGGACCGGTCAGTGATGTGGGGACAGTGTATGGATCGGTCAGTGATGTGGGGACAGTGGGTGGACCGATTCAACTACAGAGGTGTAGTGGTCAAACAATGGCCAGGGATACAGGAGGGATGGAGTATGGACTAGCCATGATAATAGTGGTTCAGTGTGCAGCCAGGCCTGGGATACATACTGTGTACGGGCCGAATGTACCCTGTGGTCCTGCTCTTTATATCATGAAAAGATAGCAAATGTCGATGTACAGGACTTTTACTTTTCCTGTGCTCTTTCTCAGGGTTGGTTGAAGCGAGTCCATCTCCTGCCAATGGCACCTCTCCTTCACAGTCTCCACAGCAACCCTGGTGAGTAGTGTTCATCTGGTGCCACCTCACATTCATCCTTTCATTTCCATGATGTGTTGATTTGAATGGAGTTACAATCAAAGATCCTATAGCGGAGCAAGATAGACCACTCCTGCTAAATGCAATGGGCTGACGTGTAGTACGCAACGGAGCGGAACGTGGGCCTTTTTTTCATCCATTTCAGTAACCTGACCCGACTCGCAGTGTAATCAACGTTGCGGGGGAACAGTTTGTGTTAATAAATTATAATTCTGAAAATGAGGAGAAGATTTTTACCAAAGAACTTTTATTTTTACGAGGATGTTTCCGTAACCGGCTTCCGTCTCCGCACTAGTATCTTTGCTCCGCTACGGGATCTTTGGTGCGGAGACGGAAGCCGGTTACGGAAATGGGGCCGAAAATTACCCACGAATCTGCCCATGACCGTACTACGTCTTTTTCGTCGAGTGATCTATCTTGCTCGCTATAGGATCTTTGGTTATGATGCTGTGGGTCTCTCCCCATTAACTCACCCATTCTTCACAAGAGAGGAACAGTCGATGGGTTATTTTAGGTGGAGGAGTCGCTCCTGAACTGCCCCGGTATTTACCACATCTCTGAAACCACCCACCCAGATACACCATAGTCAACGTGGATAGCCTAGGTTTTTCCCAGGCACAGTTGTTGCAGGAATATAAGCAGAAAATGCCTGATATACTCAGCTGGTCAGGCAGCTTCCATGGAGAGAGAAGCAGAGCCAATGTTTCAGAGTGATGACCCTTCATCAGAACTGGGGAAAGATAGAAATTGCAAATGTTTGAAGCTGCAGGGAGAGTGATAGAGGGGAACAGAGGGCATGTCTATGATTAAGTGAGGTCGAAGAGAGACTGAATGACACAAAACAGGAGCACCAGAGATCCAGGTTTGATCCTGACTACGGGTGCTGTCAGTACAGAGTTTGTTCGTTCGCCCCTTGACCTGCGTGGGTTTTCTCCAGGATCTCCGGTTTCCTCCCATTCTCCAAAGACTACGTGTTTGTAGGTTAATTGGTTTGGTTTCATTGTAAATTGTCCCTCGTGTGTAGGATAGTGTTAGTGTGCGGGGATCGCTGGTCGGCGCGGACTCGGTGGGCCGAAGAGTCTGTTTCCGCTCTGTATCTCTAAACTAAACTAAACTCAATGGTGCTCGTGCCTGCTGAGAGAGGGTGAAGACATGATGTTCACAGCTGATCTCTGGAGGTAAATCGAGAGAAATAAATGTAAATATAGGAGAGACCAGGGTTAAAAAGGTAGACAAAAATGCTGGAGAAACTCAGCGAGTGCAGCAGCATCTATGCAGCGAAGGAAATAGGCAACGTTTCGGCCCGAATCCATAGGAGTTTCTCCAGCATTTTTGTCTACCTTCGATTTTCCAGCATCTGCAGTTCCTTCTTAAACAGGATTAAAAAGGTGCTGGAACTGGGGAAATGCAAAGCACAGCAGTTGTTGGAAAT
This sequence comes from Amblyraja radiata, assembly GCF_010909765.2. Taxonomy (NCBI): domain Eukaryota; kingdom Metazoa; phylum Chordata; class Chondrichthyes; order Rajiformes; family Rajidae; genus Amblyraja; species Amblyraja radiata. Next base: position 6,691,359 of record NC_045964.1, on the reverse strand, counting down.
GTGAAATATAGGAGAAATCTAGAAGTGACCAATACGCGGGGGAAACAGACAAACCATTCCATGCCAATGGCTTCCCATCGGACCCAGTGTAAGTAGGAAAGGCTGGTGATTGGAACATTGCAGCATTCATTGTTGGGGGCTGAGGTCTCTTACATCCTAGAAGGGGCACGCTTTCAATCTCACCAGTTGCATGGGAATATATTGAAAGCTGGATGGTTGGAGGGGAAGGGATGGTGTGTGTGGCACTTGTGCCCCGGGCCTGTGCTAACCTTCCCAACCAACTCCAGGGCATGGTTTACCTTGGACAGTGAGATAAGAAAGAGTGCATTCTGTGTAATATTCCACCGGGTGGCGCCGTCAGCGATGGCAGCCTCGCCAACGGTCTGTCTGTCTTTTCGTCATTTTTGTTATTTTTAGTGTGTGTTAAAAGTTTATGTTAATGTTCTCTGGTTTGTTTTATGCGGGGGCAGGGGGTCGGGGGAAACTTATTTTCAATCTCTTACCTTGTCGGAGATGCGATTGTTTTCCGGATCGTATCTCCGGTCGCTCTGCAGCCTAACATCATGGAGCTGGAGGCCTTGCTCGAGATTGACTTTGAGCCCCACCGCGGGGCCGTGGACTTACCATCTGAACCAATCCCTTGTCTGGGACCGACGTTCCAACTGCGGCCTGCGGACTTCAGCATCGAGGAGCTCGATGTCGGGAAGCTCCAAACGACGCAAAAGGTCTCGACCAGCCCCGACCCGGGGTCAGATCGCCCGGCGTGGGGCAGCTGACATTCCCCCCCAATGCAGGAGCTTGATCGCCCCAACGCGGAGCGCCCGACCGCCGGCTACTGATCGTCCCGTCAACATTTCCAAAAAAAAAATTTTCACCTTCCATCACTGTGAGGAATGTGGAAGAGTCACTGTGGTGGATGTTTATGTTAAAATGTATTACAGTGCATTGAGAAAGTATTCAGACCCCTTCACTTTTTCCACATTTTGTTACATTACAGCCTTATTCTAAAATTGGTTACAGTCATTTTTTATTATGATCAATCTACGCACAACAGGTGTTTAGTAAATATTGCAAAATAATTAAAAATAAATAACTGAAATATCACATTTACGTAAGTATTCAGACCCTTTGCTGTGACTCTCAAAATTGAGCTTTGGTGCATCGTGTTTCCATTGATTATCCTTGAGATGTTTCTACAACTTGATAGGAGTCTACAAGTGGTAAATTAAATTGATTGTACATGGTTTGGAAAGGCACACACCTGTTTATATAAGGTCCCACCGTTGACAGTGCATGTCAGAGCAAAAAAACAAGCCATGAAGACGAAGGAATTGTCTTTAGACCTCCGAGACAGGATTATGTTGAGACACAGATCTGGGGAAAACATTTTTTGGCGCATTGCAGGTCCCGAAGAGCACAGTGGCCTCCGTCATTCTTAAATAGAACTTTGAAACCACCAGGACTCTTCATAGAGCCTGGCCAAACTGAGCAATCGGGGAAGAAGGGCCTTAGGATAGAGACTTACTAACATATTCAGGGAGGTGACCAAGAACCCGATGGTCACTCTGACAGAGCTCCAGAGTTCCTCTGTGGAGATGGGAGAAACTTCCAGAAGGACAACTATATCTGCAGCACTCCACCAATCAGGCCTTTATTGTAGAGTGGCCAGACAGAAGCCACTCCTCAGTTAAAGGCACATGACAGCCCGCTTGGAGTTTGCCAAAAGGCACCTAAACAAGATTCCCTGGCCTGATGAAACCAAGATTGAACTCTTTGACCTGAATGCCAAGTGTCACGTCTGGAGAAAACCAGGCACCGCTCATCACCTGGCCAATACCATACCTACAATGAAGCATGGTGGTGGCAGCATCATGCTGTGGGGATGTTTTTCAATGGCAGGAACTGGGAGACTAGTCAGGATCGAGATGAACGGAGCAAAGTACAGAGAGATCCTTGATGAAAACCTGCTCCAGAGCATTCTGGACCTCAGACTGGGGCAGACGTTCATCTTCCAACAGGACCACGACCTAAAGCTCACGTCCAAGACAACGCAGGAGTGGCTTTGTGACAAGTCTGTGAATGTCCGTAAGTGGCCCAGCCAGAGCCCGGACTTGAAACCGATCGAATATCTCTGGAGGGACCTGAAAATAGCTGTGTATCAACACTCCCCATCCAACCTGACAGAGCTTGAGAGGATCTGCAGAGAAGAATGGGAGAAATTACCCAAATACAGGTGTGCCAAGCTTGTAGCATCATACCCAAGAAGACTTGAGGCTGTAATCACTGCCAAAGGTGCCTCAATAAAGTACTGAGTAAAGGGTCTGAATACTTATGTAAATGTGATATTTCAGTTATTTATTTTTAATTATTTTGCAAACATTTCTAAACACCTGTTTTCACTTTTTTATTGTGGGCTATTGTGTGTAGATTGATGATAAAAAAAATGAATTTAATCCATTTTAGATAAGGCTGTAACGTAACAAAAAGTGGAAAAAGTGAAGGGGTCTGAATACTTTCTCAATGCACTGTAAGTGTGTCTTGTTGCTTTTTATTGGTATGACTGTATGGCAAATTAAATTCCTCATATGTTGCAAAACATACTTGGCTAATAAAGTATGATTATGATACTGACAGCATGCTGCTCAAACATCTTGTAAAATGCCCTGTGCTTTATCCAAAGGGAACTGCCCCAGGTGAAGTCACTCCTCGCTGTAGGGACACCTACCAGGACAGGAACCTCCCCATCGAGGGTGGGGAACAGCAAAGATTTCCTCCCCAGGTATGAGAGATATTGTGAGGAGAGGGGGGTGGAGAAAGAGTATCTGTAAATGATGACTGGCACTTTTCTCAGGCTGTAATAGGCAGCTACAGATTAATGGGCCTGTCCCACTTTCACGACTTAATTCAAAACCTCTGCCGAGTTTAAAGGACCTAAAACAAAAATCAAGGTTGTGGTATTCTACGAACTCCTACGACCTTCCACGACCATGTTCACGAACTCCTACGAGTATGTCTACGAATTCCCACGACTATTTCGATGCCCTCCTTACGAGTAAAAAGTTGCAATATCTTTCATCCCGACCATTTTTTTAAACGTGGACATTTTTTATTGGGCTGGAAAAAACGTCCCGACTTACCTGATGCCACGAGTACCTACGGCTGGCATAACGAGCCACTGCAATATATTTACGAACTCCTACGACCTCCTACAGACTCGTTACGAACATTCTGCGAGTTTGAATCAAGGGGAAACTCGGGAGAATTCGTGAATTACCTCGTGAAAGTTGGACAGGCCCTTAAGGCGACTGCCAGGGACTAATTTTAATGGAATTCACCTATGACACCTGGCGACAACCTACGACAACACCTATGACAACCTACAACAGCAAAAAATTTCACCACTGTCGTAGGAAAACTTTCAACATGTTGAAAATTTAGTGGCAGTCGCCGGTAGTCACCCAAAAAATCGCCTAAGTGGGACAGGCCCATTACAATCATCTTGGACAGTCTCAACCTGGACCAGAACAATGACATTCTTACTTGCTACCGCTTTACATTAAATGCAACAACACAACAAACAAATATCGGTAGTTCTGCTATTACTTGAATTGGATATAATGCGATTGATGAATTAGGAAACGCTATTTGTAACACTATTTGTATTACTGATTAGAAAGCGATTTTGTGCAGGAAGGAACTGCAGATGCTGGTTTAAACCGAAGATCGACACAAAAAGCTGGAGTAACTCAGCGGGTCAGACCTCATCACAGGAGAAAAGGAATCAGTGATGTTTCGGGTCGGGACCCCTCTTCAGACCCAATTTCAAAAGCAATTTCAATCAGGAACCATAGAACTATTTAAATGTTACTTTGGAAATAGACAGCCAGGTTTAAAAGCTGCCTTGGGGAAAAAAGTCCAGGGAAAAAAAACTGTTTACAGGTAATCTCCCTGCAGCAATCAAACACCATTGTGTATTAGGAACACAGTTCAACACAAGCCGTTGAAATTGACAAGTAATCAGTTTCACTTGCAATGCTAATCTATTCATCAATGTAACACACAACCTTTTGTATAGGGACTCTCCCACTTTCCCGAGCTGTTAATGAATTCTCCCCTTGATTCAAACTCGGAGAATGTTTGTAACGGATCCGTAGGAGTCCGTAGATATATCATTGCGGCTCATTATGCCATCTGTAGGTGCTCGGGGGCATCAGGTAAGTCGGGGCGTTTTTTCCAGCATGACAAAAAATGTCCACGAGTAAAAAGATAGTCGGGAGGAGAAAAATTGTAACATTTAATGCCCCGAGTACCTACTGCTAACATAACGAGCCGCTACGATATATCTACGGACCCGTTACGAACATTCTCCGAGTTTGAATCAAGGGGAAAACTCGAGAGAATTCGTGAGCAGTTCGGGAAAGTGGGGCAGGCCCTTATATTTACCTTGCTGTTACAAAAATAAAGATAGTTACAAAAAAGACACATAGTAATTCAGCGTCACTCTGCATACTCTACACAGCGGCAGCAGCAGCATCTAGCCTGTCCGGTCCCTTAAGAATGTTATATGTTCTTCAGACTGGAAGAAGGGTCTCGATCGGAAACGTCACCGATTCCTTCTCTCCAGAGATGCTGCCTGTCCCGCTGAGTTACTCCAGCTTTTTGTGTCTATCTTCGGAGAAATGTTGCTCCAATCAATAGTTGTGCCACTGTTCAAGGGAGAGTGCAGTAGTTTTGAACGTACCTCAGGAGCCAGAGTGATCTCAACCAAGACTGAGGCCATGTTCTGTGGACGGTTTGTAGAGTTATACAGTACAGAAACATGCCCTTCTACTGAAAACCCTTCAGTACAGTTTAGTAAAGAAACAAGCCCTTCTACACTGAATCTGCACCAATGTCAACTACTGATTTTCCTCCCTAAATTCCCTTTTATTATTCTTCCCACATTCCCTTTAACTCCCCCTAGATCCTACCACTCACCTGAACATTCAGGGCCATGAGCAACAGTGAGTCTGGAATGAGCTCGGAGGCGTGAAGGGTGAGAAGGGAGTGAGCCCCACTTTGGCCCCAACCTCATCTGGGTTCTAGTCAATGTCTTTTGGTGTTACACCTCATTGCCAGACTTGTCCACCAAGCATCAGGATGTAGTCTGGAGATGGTGTGGAAATCTTTCCATGTGCAATATAGGTCAGTGCAGCAGAATATCCAGAGATGCTGCCTGTTCCGTTGAGTTACTCCAGCATTTTGTGTCTATCTTGAGAAGAACAGGCACTTCAGCTCACAATGTCCGTGCCAAATGTTGTGCTAGGTTAAACTAATCTCATCTGCTGGCACATGATCCATATCCCTCCATTCCCTGCATGTCTATGTGCCTATCTAAATGCATCATAGACACCTGGTACCCTCTCAGTCTCAACACACCACACAACAATCTTATGGGTGTAGTGAAAGTAAGGTCCTATGTCCTGCTGAAGAACCCATAGAAAAGGTGTGGAGGCAATGGTAAAAATGTGATTGTATCTAGAATGTTGTCTTGTATATACAACACTTAAACCACATATGTACTCGGAGTATTTATTGGACGAGTAGAGGGAACTTTTTAAGAAAGAACTGCAGATGCTGGCAAAATCGAAGGTAGACACAAAATGCTGGAGTAACTCCTGGTGAGGCAGTATCTCTGGAGAGAAGGAATTGGCGACGTTTCAGGTCGGGACCCTTCTTCAGACTGATGTCTGGGGAGGGGGCGGGACAAAGAGTCAGGGGAAGGGGAATTGAGTGACCTAGAGAGATGTAGAACAATCGGAAGAGAACTTCTTCAAAGTAGACATACCGTGAGGAGATTTTGTAGTGGAGTGGATGAAATGTTTAAGAAAGAACTAATGGAATGTGGGCCTTCATAACAAGAGGATTTCAGTATAGGAGTAAAGAGGTTCTTCTGCAGTTGTATAGGGCTCTGGTGAAACCACATCTGGAGTATTGTGTACAGTTTTGGTCTCCTAATTTGAGGAAGGACATCCTTGTGATTGAGGCAGTGCAGCGTAGGTTCATGAGATTGATCCCTGGGATGGCGGGACTGTCATATGAGGAAAGATTGAAAAGACTAGGCTTGTATTCACTGGCGTTTAGAAGGATGAGGGGGTATCTTATAGAAACATATAAAATTATAAAAGGACTAGACAAGCTAGATGCAAGAAAAATTTTCCCAATGTTGGGCGAGTCCAGAACCAGGGGCCACAGACTTAGAATAAAGGGGAGGCCATTTAAGACTGAGATGAGAAAATACTTTTTCACCCAGAGAGTTGTGAATTTATGGAATTCCCTGCCACAGAGGGCAGTGGAGGCCAAGTCACTGGATGGATTTAAGAGAGAGTTAGATAGAGCTCTGGGGGCTAGTGGAATCAAGGGATATGGGGAGAAGGCAGGCACGGGTTATTGATTGGGGACGATCAGCCACGATCACAATGAATGGCGGTGCTGGCTTGATGGGCCGAATGGCCTCCTCCTGCATCTATTTTCAATTCAATTCAATTCAAAGCACTTTATTCATCCCCAAGGGGCAATTTAAAAGGGCGCATTACAGTAGCTTTTAAAAAAAAGAAAGGGACACAAACAACATAACGAAGAGACAAGATTCAAAGCTACTCTCTGCACCGACCGGTCGACCGCACGAGCAGTGACCCGGCAATGATTGGGTTGTCAGCAGCGATACAATAATAAAGAACACACAAAATGTAACACAAACATCCACCACAGCATTCATCACTGTGGTGGAAGGCACAAACATTTGGCCAGTCCTCCTCCATTTCCTCCCGTGGACAGGACCAGAGTCCAGAGTCAGTCCAGGATCGGCTCTTCCTCACCGGAGACCGCGGCTTTAGATTGTTGTAGGCCGCAGGCCGGCGGTCAAGATTTAAAGTACCCGCCGCAGCCAGAAGCACCGTAGACTGCAGGGCCGGCGGTCGAAGCTCCCCTCCAGGGGTGATGGTAAGTCCATGCCGGCCCCGCGGTAGAAGTTGGCCGCGGGCCGGCGGTGATGGCTTCTTCTTCCCCCGGGTCCCCAACGTGAGATCCCGGGCTGTAGACGCCGCACCAGCTGGAGCTTCAGGCTGCGACTTCAGGCTGCCGGCTGCCCCGGGCCAGCGAAACGGAGCGCTCCCCTCCAGCGAGCCCCAGCGAGGGCTCACCCGCTCCACGCCGAGAGTCCACGCTGCGCCCGCCGCTGAAGCCCCGGGCGCGTCTCTGGGAAAGGCCGCGTCGATCCTTGATGTTAGGCCACGGGGGAGGCGACCTGGAAAAAGTCGCCCCTCCATGGAGGAGGCGACCGAAGCGGTTTCCCCCTTACCCCCCCCCACACCACCCCCCACACAAAACACACAAGAAAACATTAAATACACACTTTAAAACATACTAAAATATAAAAAAAAGTTGAAAAAACTGACGCACTGCTGACATGGCTGCTGCCAGAACAGCGCCCCCGGAGTACCTTTCTATGTTTCTATGTAATTGCAGATGCTGGTAAAATGGAAGAGAGAACTTTGCCGTGTACGTAACGCATGCTGTACTTACACTGGGTATTGTGTGGGAACTGGGCAACTGACGTATTTTTCCTGTTTGTTTTGCAATGTTCAGGAGAACCCCGTCTTTCAGAGTTAAGCGGGGCGCTTCATCAGATGAGTCCACATTGGCAAGGAGCACTCCAGCCCACCCCCGAAACAGTGGCACCCCGTTGGGAAAAGACGGGATAGACAGTCCCTTGGTACCTCAAACAAACGGTACTGTGCCAGGGAGTTTCATTGTGGATTTGGGAATGTACATGGTGTGAAGTTTGTGTAAGGGATTAGTGACGTTAGAAGCATGGGGAGGGCTAATCTGTGTATTCGGGGATTGGCAGACCCAATGGGGGGAAGAAACAGATAGAATAAGCAATGATTAAAACCAGTGCCTGAGGGGTGGCAATGCAGAATCCCATCCATGGGCAATGTTAAACACACTCCATCTCCAGCATCACCCAGGATAAAACCCCAGAGCACAACCTCATACGTTCAATCAATATTCAATTCAATATTTATTCCATATCATTTGAACCTCAGTGAGGCTCAAACGAAACTCTGTTTCCACACCCATACAAACAAAACAATTCCTACAAGACACACAAACAATTCAATTCACACAAACATCCATCACAGTGAATCTCCTCCTCACTGTGATGGAAGACAAAGTCTGTTCTCCCCCCTACACCATTTTTCCCCCTTTTATTTCCTCTTGGCAAAGGAGAGTTGGAGAGTTGACATTTCGGGACACGACCCTTCTTTATATACTTTATTGTTTCAAAAAAACAACCTGTGGCAATGCCGGTGTGTATGACCCTTGAAGAGCTGGTCTGGAACGGCAGTTACCATGGTCCCCTGCCCACTCCCTCTTCTCCCCTCTCCCATTGGGCAAATGGTATAGAAGTGTGAAAACGCACACCTCCAGATTCAGGGACAGTTTCTTCCCAGCTGTTATCAGGCAACTGAACCATCCCACCACAAGCGGAGAGCAGTCCTGAACTACTATCTACCTCATTGGTGACCCTCGGACTATCCTTGATTGAACTTTGCTGGCTTTACCTTGCACTAAATGTTATTCCCTTATCATGTACCTGTACTGTGAATGGCTCGATTGTAATCATGTATTGTCTTTCCACTGACTGGTTAGCACGCAACAAAAGCTTTTCACTGTACCTCGGTACACATGACAATAAGCTAAACAGACGTTAACTGGTCAGGTCGTCCCATGGCACTGTTGGGTTTGAGGTTCAATTAATGAACCACTGGATGTTCAGGAACGTGTGACATGAAGCGTTTCTGTAACACTGTCTGCTTGATACCAATGCCTGACATGCTGCCAACCTTTTGTGATGATCAAGGTTATCACAAGGTTAATTCCCGGGATGGAGGGACTGTCATATACTGAGAGAATGGAGCAGCTGGGCTTGTACACTCTGGAGTTTAGAAGGATGAGAGGGCATCTCATTGAAACATATAAGATTGTTAAGGGCTTGGACACGCTAGAGGCAGGAAACATGTTCCCGATGTTTGGGAGGTCCAGAACCAGGGGCCACAGTTTAAGAATAAGGAGTAAGCCATTTAGAACGGAGACGAGGAAACACTTTTTCTCACAGAGAGTGGTGAGTCTGTGGAATTCTCTGCCTCAGAGGGCGGTGGAGGCAAGTTCTATGGATGCGTTCAAGAGAGAGCTAGATAGGGCTCTTAAAAATAGCGGAGTCAGGTGATATGGGGAGAAGGCAGGAACGGGGTACTGATTGGGGATGATCAACCATGATCGCATTGAATGGCGGTGCTGGCTCGAAGGGCCGAATGGCCTACTGCATCTATTGTCTATTGAATATTGTCTATAACCTTGTTTATGAATCCTGTGTGGCTGTTAGGTAATTGACCCACTTTAATAATTCAATCACAATTTAACACCAATGGACGACTTGCCTGAGCATTTTAGTGGGCAGTCACACACCGACCGAAACTCTAGAGTTGTGTACGGGTCTGGCTGGGAAAATATCAAAGAAGATTCTTTGCCCAAAAGAATTTAACGAACGAGATGCTTTTGATGACGAAGCAGTGGTTTTATGGCAAAGGATTATTCTTGTTTAATTGCAGATTAAACAACTGAATTGGTAATTCTGCACCAGCCGTGGTTGAATCGTAAGATGTGCAGGAAGGAACTGAAGATGCTGGTTTAAATCGAAGATAGACACAAAATGCTGGAGAAACTCAGCGGGACAGGCAGCATCTCTGGAGAGAAGGAATGGGTGTCTGAAGAAAGGTCTTGACCCGAAACGTCACCCATTCCTTCTCTCCAGAGATGCTGCCTGTCCCGCTGAGTTACTCCAGCTTTTTGTGTCTATACCAGATGGTTAGAGATTGCCAACCCAGTGATTTAGCTCAACTCTATAACTTGGGAATTTCTACTCCCATCTCCCACAACCATTCGACCATCCTCCATCGAAGAAGATTCTTCTATTACTTTCCCTTCTCTGGCTTTACGTTGATGCTTCTTGGTTCTTGGTCCTCCAAAAATATTCCAAATGGAATTTAAACTGGAGGTGGCGGAGGGCGGACTTAAACAAAAAAGGGTTCTTGGAGAAAAAGAGCTATCTTAAATTTAGTTGCGTCTGGTTGGGTAACTATGGTAGGGTGAAGATTATTCCATGCTTGAATTGTGCAGAGGGAAGAATGAATTGCTGTACACATCTGTCTTGGTAGCTGGCATCTCAAATTGGATCGAATGCCCTCCTCGTCTGCTCCGAATAGGTTTGGGTTTGGTGTAGGTTTGGTAATCTATGTCGAGCTGACCATTTAACATTTTGTAAAAACAGGTGAAACGGTGAGCCATACGTCTATCTTGGAGAGGGTTCCACCCGGGTGAACTCAGAAGTTTGGTGACACTCGCTTCTCCAAGTTCAATAGCGGGGGCACTGAGTTATGAAGCAGGAAGTCATGTTCCAGCTTTAAAACACGTGGTTTACTCCACATTTGGAGTACTGCGTGCGATTGTGGTCACCCCGTTGCAGGCTTTGGAGAGGGCGCAGGGGGAGGTTACCAGGATGCGACCTGGGGAAGAATGTTTCAGGAGAGGTTGTGGATTTTCTTTCTCAGGAGTTTGAGGGGAAACCTCCTAGAAGTATATTAAATTATGAAAGGCATAGATAGGGAAGACGGAACTGTTTTTCCAGGGAAGAAATGTCAAATCATAGAGGACATAGCTTTAGTGTCTGAGGGGGAAAAGCTACAAGGAGTTTTACAGGCAAGTTTTTTTGACACAGGGATTGATGGGTTCCTGGAAGACACTGCCAGGAGTGGTGTTGGGAGGACCATGTTCAAGTCAAGTTTATTTGTCACATACACATACAAGGTGTGCAGTGAAATGAAAGTGGCAATGCCTGCGGATTGTGCAAAAACTACACAACAGAATAGAACAGAATCAGTATTTACGTTAGAAAAAAAATATTTTTTAAAAGACACAACACAACAGTAAATTAGTACAGTAAATTAGTACAGTAAATTAGTCCCTGGTGAGATGAGAGTTTACAGTCCTGATGGCCTGTGGGAAGAATCTCCGTCTCATCCCCTCTGTTTTCACAGCATGACAGCGGAGGCGTTTGCCTGACCGTAGCAGCTGACACAGTCCGTTGCTGGGGTGGTAGGGGTCCCCCATAATGTTGCTGGCTCTGGATCTGCTCCTCCTGGTGTATAGTTCCTGCAGAGGGGTGAGTGTAGTTCCCACAGTGCGTTTGGCCGAACGCACTACTCTCTGCAGAGCCTTCCTGTCCTGGGCAGAGCAGTCCCCAAACCAGATTGTGATGTTGCCGGACAAGATGCTCTACAGCCCCAGAGTAGAAGCACTGAAGGATCCTCAGTGAGACTCTGAGCATTCAGGCAGGTGGGAGTAGTTTAATTTGGCATCATGGTCAGCGCAGACATGGTGGGCCGTACTGATCTATGTCCTGTTTTACAATGCAGCAGGAAGTGAGATGTTGGCATCAGCCGCCCCACCAAAACCTCCACACGTCTACTACAACATCCACCCGTACCCAGAGGCCGGGCAACAGCTGAACACAGGTCAGTGATACACACCGACTGAATCAACAGAATTCCCCTTGTCCCGTTACCCCAACGTGACTCGACCCAACAATCTCCTGCTCCTTTTTGCCCGCTTTAACAAGGTGATAACTGCACTATCATTTATACGACCAAAAACCTATTGTTTTGAGGAAATGTTTCAGGAATTATATTGACCAGAATTTTATTTGGAATTTAATGTTGAAGTTAATATAATCCTGGTGAAAAGCATCGTGAGTGAACTGCACTGTCTTTAGTTTAGTTTAGTTTAGAGATACAGAACGGAAACAGGCCCTTCGGCCCACCGAGTCCGCACCGACCAGCGATCCCCGCACATTAACACTATCCTACACACACTGGGGACAATTTACATTTACACCAAGACAATTAACCTACAAACCTGTACGTCTTTGGAGTGTGGCTAGAAACTGCAGATCTCGGAGAAAACCCACGCAGGTCACGGGGAAAACGTACAAACTCCGTACTGACAGCACCCATAGTCAGGATGGAACCCGGGTCTCTGCCGCTATAAGGCAGCAACTCTACCGCTGCGCCACCTTGCTGCCCATGTCCTTTGATTACCCACTAAAGGGCCTGTCCTACTGTACGAGGTAATTTAAGAGTTCTCCCTGAGTTTTACCCTGATTCGAACTCGGAGAATGTCCGGTAGCGGGTCCGTAGGAGTCCGTGGATGTCTCGTAGCGGCTCGTACGAGTAACGGTAGGTACTCGGGAAATCCAGTAAACTCGTGACGTTTTTTCAACACTGTGAAAAATGTCCACGAGTAAAAAAATACTCGTGATGAAAAAAATTGTTACTTTTTACTTGTACGAGCCGCTACGAGACATCCACGAACTCCTACGGACCCGCTACGGACATTCTCCGAGTTCGAATCAGGGGAAAACTCGGGAGAACTCTTGAATTACCTAGTACAGTGGGACAGGCCCTTGAGACTCTGACCTGAGTAGTGCATGATTCCAACACCATTGAGCTCCCCTGCACTCTACTAATCAGCAAAGATTATAGAGTAGAGCAAGATAGACCACTCCTCCGAAATCCAATGGGCTGAGGTGTAGTACGTAACAGAACGTCACGGCCGCCATTTGTTTATGCCAAACGCGACATCTTTGGTAGTGGGGACGGACTCCACAGTTATACAATCTGCTCTTACATCATGTCGCAGGGAAGAGCAAAGATACTAGAGGCTCCTCTAGTATCTTTGGGGGAAGAGGAAGTTTCCACTCCTGAGTTGATCCAGGACTGATTCCCAGTCCCCCCGATACCAGATGAAGGTGGCCGGTGGGAGAGCCTCAAGCGTCTGCCCGCGGTCGGCGTTCCCGAGGCAGCGGGCAATGCTCCTCTAGTATCTTTGGTGTAATCCGTTCCAAAGATTGATCAATTATTGTAAATTTTATTAATATTATTGTAAATTCCTGCTCAATAAAATGGCGTCATGTCATACCCATGTCATACTACGCTTTTTTCGCAGAGTGGCGCATCTTGCTCTGCTCTATAATCTTTGCTAATCAGTATCAACACTGCCGGTAAGAGAATGTCTGAGGCTGAGCATGCATCCTCCTGAACGTTTCCAACCTCTTATTCCCCATCAGCTCGAGACAAGACCCTGGGAAGTAGCCCCGACCTGCGCGTAGTGCACAGGGTGCCGAGTCCCTCCAGGAGTAGCGAGAAAGACGAGAGCCGGAGGAAGACGTGGGACTCGGGGAGGGCCGAGGCAGACAGCACAACGCCGCCCTGGAACCATTCACTGGACAGGGAAACGGAGGGCAAGAAAAAGAGAAAAAATGTGTTCAAGAAGCTTTTTGTAAAGAAGTAACTTGAAGTTGCCTCTGTCTTGCTCTCTGACTGCAATGTATTTACTCAGGACTTGCCCAGTGCCAGCTTCCACCACTGATCAATCCAGAGCATGTGTTGGGTGTCCATCTGCTGCAACCTTCTCCAAAGCTGCTGACTGCTGCGTCCGATTAGATTAAAGCAAAGATCTGAATGGAAGCTCCATGAGACCAAAGGGGATTGAGACACTTGTATATGGGTAAAGTGGGGCCATTCTTTCCCCTGCTCTTCCCAACTAAATGAATGACCGAATTTCAATGAAGCCAGTAAAAAAGTTGATATTCTGCCTCGTGAACACAAAGATCTTGGTTCACCGGGCTACTGAGACGGCAAATGCACCCGGCGGGGAGGGGAGAGGAGGGGGCTTGCTGCAACTGCAGAGACCCTGGATGTGTCCCCACCACCAACGGATGAGTCTGCTTGTAATGTAAATAGTGCTGCATCAATTCACTACATTGACTCCTGGGGTAAGGATAGTATTGTTCTATGAGGAGATATAGAACATAGAACACTACAGCAGGGGAACGGCCCACTGGGCCTATAATGTTTGTGGCGAACATAATGCCGAGTTAAACTGATCTCATCTGCCTGTACATGATCCATATCCTGCTATTCCTTGCCTCGTAAATGCCACTATCACATCTGCCCCCACCACAACTACCACCAGCAATGCGTTCCAGGCCCCCGCTATTTTGTGTAAAAAATCTTGCCCCACACATCTCCATTAAACTTTCCCCCTCTCATCTTCTAGCTATGCAGTGTTAGACATTTTCACACTGGGGAAATAGGTTCTGCCTACCCTATCTATGCCACTCATAATTTTATATACTTCTATCAAGTCTCCCCTCAACCTCCGACATTGGAAAGGGTAAACGATCCAAGTCATTCCCTCTCCCTGTAGCTGAAACCCTGTAACCTCCGCTGTACTCTCTCCAGAGCCTGCACAGCCATCCTGTAATGGGGTGACCAGAACTCTTTGAGTATTAGAGTCTGGAAGATGATGCAGCTTTATAGGACTTTGTCACTGGCAATGAAGGCAGGCATACACCATACTACTCCTTTACCAGGAGAGGATGAGTGATATTTACCTATATTTCCTGACTTTGAGATGAATGCAGGGTCACCTCATTAAACAATTAAAGATTCTGACATCTCTAGAACTATGGGTTGAGATTACTGAGATGAGGATCAATGAGATTGTCAATCTTTGTAATTCTTTAGCTCAGAGCTGTGGCTGCTGACCTTCGAATATGTATAAGACCAAACTCTATAAATTGTTGGATACTTAAGGAATTGGGAACTGAGAACCAGTAAATATTGAAGGGGACATCTACGGAGAGAAGGAATGGGTGACGTTTCGGGTCGAGACCTTTCTTCAGTCTGAAGAAGGGTCGCGACCCGAAACGTCACCCATTCCTTCTCTCCACAGATGCTGCCTGTCCCGCTGAGTTACTCCAGCATTTGGCGTCAACCTTCGATTTTATCCAGCATCTGCAGTTCTTTCTTACACAATATTGAAGGGGATTCTGGGCATGAGGAGCCAGACATAATCCCGCTTCCCGTTCTTATGGAACGTACCTTATGGTTCTTATCCGTTCTCTCTGTGATCCCAATCAATACGTTGATTTGAACAATAGACACAAAAAGCTGGAACTCAGCGGGTCAGACAGCAGTTCTGGAGAATATCAATGTTGATTTGGGCAATCTAATTAGTGTGTGCTAAAACTAATTGTGGAATTACCTGTGCTTCTAAATAATGGACATGACTGACTGGGTCCAGGTGTGCGTGGATAGGTTCTGGGTCAGTTCTAACTGCATTCTCACTGCTTATGTTATTCAGCCTGAAGGATTGGAGAAGTTATGCCATGTGGACTGGGTTGTGGCTTCTTACTGGCCAGAATGCCTGAGGCTGAACCTAAGGCTCCTGAATGTTTTCAACCTGGCCATTCCTCTGGCAAATTGGACTTGACATGACCTATGGTCAGAAGATAGACAGAAATGTTCGAGTAAAGGGCCTGTCCCACTGTACGAGGTAATTCAAGAGTTCTCCCGAGTTTTCCCCTGATTCGAACTCGGAGAATGTCCGTAGCGGGTCCGTAGGAATTCGTGGATGTCCCGTAGTGGCTCGTAAGAGTAACGGTAGGTACTCGGGAAATCCGGTAAACTCGTGACGATTTTTCAACACCGTGAAAAATGTCCACGAGTAAAAAAATACTCGTGATGAAAAAAATTGATACTTTTTACTCGTAGGAGCCGCTACGAGACATCCACAAACTCCTATGGACATTCTCCGAGTTCGAATCAGGGGAAAACTCGGGAGAACTCTTGAATTACCTCGTACAGTGGGACAGGCCCTTAACTCAGCGGGACATACAGCATCTCTGGAGAGAAGGAATGGGTGACTTTTCGGGTCGAGACCCTTAATCAGTCTGAAGAAAGGTCTCAACCCAAAATGCCACCTATTCCTTTTCTCCAGAGATGCTGCCTATCCCGCTGAGTTACTCCAGAATGTTGTGTCTATCTGTGGTGTAAACAAGCATCGGCAGTTCCTTCCTGCACATGACCTATGATCACCACCACACCTGTGGGTTGCTTCACAGAAAACGACCAAGACGGTCTGGAAGATCAGCCCCCTGTACCCCTAATGAACTGTGACCACCCAGCTCTTGAGCAAGATGCTTTCAACTGAATCACAAGGGATTATGAACTAAAGCTGGCTCTTTGTAATTGGACTAAGTCAGTCAATGTCACATTCTCACTGTCATTAAACTTTAAAAATAATTAATATGAGATTGCTTGGCATTACTTGCGGTTGTCCAGTTTCCTCCTATCACTGAAGGGAAGTTGTTTTTGAAGAAGCAGCGAGTGTTATGAATAAAGGAGAATATAATTTCCATTGGGTATGTGATGAAATACTGATTCAAAGGTCACTGGAGATAATGGAAGGACATGGTGTAGAGGACAACAGGTTGGCACGAGCAAAGGATTGACTGACGAACAGCAAATAGAAAGCTGGTAGGATTAGGTGTTGATGGAACATGTACCTTTGTACAACTCACACACACAACTTTGCACAACGTTCTTACGCACTGAAAGTGTGTGGTTGCTCAAGTCAAAAACTGTAGATGCTAGCAATAGAGACCACAACTGTGGGAAGAGAAATATTTCAGACTTTGACCCGAGGCGTTAACTATATATCTTTTTGCAAGAAATATCAACAGTAGAACAGTATCGACCTGGTGAAACATTGCAAAGGGATTGGTGTCCTGCTGCAAAGTTCACACAAGGCTATTATCCAGATGCAGAAATTCAGCAAGCTCATGTTGTTACAGTTTATTGAGTACAAAGGTGCAGAGGCTGCACTTTAGGGCATTGTTGTGACCACATATGGAGTACTGTGCACAGTATTAATCTCCTTACCGAAGGAATCATGTTAATACATTGGATGTAGTTCAGAAGTTAAGGGAGGAGATTGCTAGGACCTTGATCGAGAACATTATTAGTCACAATCAAGGTCCCAGAACACTGCAGAGTAGCGAAGGCTATTCGTGCCTACTATGTTCTGGTGTGCTAAAGCAAAGCAAGAATTTCATTGTCCTATCAGGGACACATGACAATAAAACTCTCTTGAACTCTTGAACTTGAACTCTTGAAAGGCAATTGGGATAATCCAGGAAATTACAGGTAATCCAGTAAACTTTACATAACGCTAGGAAAATTACTGAAGAAGATTTGGAGGAATAGGGTTTAGTTGTATTTAGAAAAACATGGATTTATCGGAGTCAGCTTGGCTTTTGGAGGGAAGGTTCTGTCTTACAAAGTTGATTCTGTTTTTTGAGGAGGTGATGAAGATGAGTGTTGAGGGTAGTAGAACAATGGATATTGTCTACATTGATTTCAATAAAGCATTAGATGAGGTCCCTCATTGAATGCTGATCCAGAAAATTATATCACATAGGATCCACCGTGAGTTGGTGAATTGGTTACAGAATTGGGTTGATCAGAGTGGTGAAGGTGTTTTTCTGCCTGGAGAAGGGGAGCAGTGGTGTTGTGCAAGGATCAGTGAGAGGACCTACTATTATTTGTAATATTAATGATTTAGATGAAAATGTAAGCGGTCTGATTTATAAGTTTACAGACAACACAAAGACCGTTGAAGACAGTGAAGAAGGTTGTCAAAGAAAATAGCAAAGCATAACTCAGTTGGAAATTTGCCATTTGTGGCAATGAAGTCCATAGATTCACCATCCTCTGGCTAAAAAAAATCCTCATCTCCTTTCTAAAGGAACATCCTTTTATTTTGAGGCTGTGCCCTCTGGTCCTAGATTTTTCCACTAGTGGAAACATCCTCTCCACATCTGCTCTATCCAGTCCTTTCATTATTTGGTAAGTTTCAATGTTGTGTGCAGTATTGTGTGCAGTTTTGGTCCCCTAATTTGAGGAAGGACATTCTTGCTATTGAGGGAGTGCAGCGTAGGTTTATAAGGTTAATTCCCGGGATGTTGGGACTGTCATATGCTGAGCGAATGGAGCGGCTTGGCTTGTACACTCTGGAGTTTAGAAAGATGAGAGGGGTTCTCATTGAAACATATAAGATTGTTAAGGGCTTAGACACGCTAGAGGCAGGAAACATGTTCCCGATGTTGGGGGAGTCCAGAACCAGGGGCCACAGTTTAAGAATAAGGAGTAAGCCATTTAGAACGGAGACGAGGAAACACTTTTTCTCACAGAGAATGGTGAGTCTGTGGAATTCTCTGCCTCAGAGGGAGGTGGAGGCAGGTTCTTTGGATGCTTTCAAGAGAGAGCTAGATAGGGCTCTTAAAAATAGCGGAGTCAGGAGATATGGGGAGAAGGCAGGTACGGGGTACTGATTGGGGATGATCAGCCATGATCACATTGAATGGTGGTGCTGGCTCGATGGGCCAAATGGTCTACTCCTGCACCTATTGCTGTCCCCTCACATTCTTCTACACACCAGTGAATGAAGGCCCAGAGTCGTCAAATACTCATCATAAATTAACCCAAATATCCCCGGGATCATTGGCCCTCGTGTTTAGTATTGAACTTGTTTACTTTAGTTCAGGGATACAGTGCAGAAACAGGCACATCGGCCCACCGAGACCACGCTGACCAGCGATCAAGCACGATACGGGGGCCAATTTACAATTAATACCAAAACCAATTAACCTACAAACTTTTCCATCTATGAGTGGAACCCTTGAAAGGGTTCAGAGAAGATTTATGAGGATGTTGCCAGGACTAGAGGGTGTGTGATATAGGGAGAGGTTGAGTCGGCTGGGTCTCTATTCCTTGGATCGCAGGAGGATGAGGGGTGATCTTATAGAGTGCACAATCATGAGAGGAATAGATCGGATAGATGCAGAGTCTCTTTGGGACTTGAGGACCAGAAGATATAGGTTCAAGGTGAAGGGGAAAAGATTTAATAGGAATCTGTGCGGTAACCTTTTTCACACAAAGGGTGGTGGGTGTATGGAACAAGCTGCCAGATGAGGTAGTTGAGGCAGGGACTATCCCAACATTTAAGAAACAGACAGGTTCATGGATAGGACAGGTTTGGTGGGATATGGACCAAGCACAGGCAGGTAGGACTAGTGTAGCTGGGACATATTGGCCGGTGTGGGTGAGTTGGGCCGAAGGGCCTGTTTCCACACTGCATCACTCTATGACTATGAGTGTGGGAGGAAACTGGAGCATCTGGGGAAAACACACGCAGGTCACGAGGAGAACGTACAAACTCCATACAGACAGCAACCGTGGTCGGGACCCATCCCGGGTCTCTGGCCCTATAAGGCAGCAATTGCTGCGCCACCGTGTCGCCTCGTGTACGGAGGACTGTTGGTCGGCACAGACTCAGTGGGCTGAAGAGCCTGTTTCCATAATGTATCTGTAAACTAAGGACCGACCCTAAACATCACCTATCCCTGTTGTCCATAGATGCTGCCTGACCCATTGAGTTACTCCAGCCCCTTGTATCTTTTTATGTAAACTGGCATCTGCAGTTCTTCGTTTCTACTAATAGCCCGAGGGGATTTGACAGCTTGGCTCCTATTTTGGAAAGAAAGACAAGGGGTTGCCCATTTACAAAAGAGGTGAAAGCTTTTCTGAGGGTCATGAGTTGGGTCTGGAGTCCCTATCCTGTCCTCAAGAATGAATTAGTCATTATGGAAGAACATGGTTCCAAGCAGCTGTTCCTGAAAGGGAAAAGAATTCCGGTCTTTGAATAGTTTCAATGCTCAGATAGATCGGTACTTCATAAGCAAGGTGAAGGGTTACCACAGGTACATGGGAACATGGAGTTAAGGCTACAAGAGTACAGGGTTGAGGTGGGGACAGCATCGGTAGAGTTGCTGCCTTAAGGGCTTGTCCCACAAGCATGCGACTGCATGCGGCAAGCGCGACCAAGCCTGAAGCGGGGGCCGCGCGGAGGTCGAGTGATCCCCGTACAGGGCCTGTTCCACCTGCATGCGGCGAGCGCGCCCAAACCGGAAGCAGGGGCCGTGCGGAGGTCGAGTGATCCCATACGAGTTGACGTGAAGTTTGAGCGAAGTTCGCGTTAGGCGTACGGCGTCGAGACGCTGCGTACGCCCGTCGAGGCGGTGTGTACCGCCACAATGTGTCTGCGGGCCGACAGGCTGTTTCCGCGCGGAATTTTTGAACACGGTCAGTTTTTCGGAGCCCCGCGCGATGTCGGGACCAGCTCCGCACAATTCCATACGGCTCCAGCGATCGAAGTGGGACCGGCCTCGCGAGGCCGTACGGCTCATGCAACCACGTTAGGTCGCGCTTGCCGCATGGAGTCGCATGCTCGTGGGACAAGCCCTTTACAGCGCCAGATCCATCCGGGTTTGATCCTGACTAGAGATGTTGCCTGCACGGAGTTTTTTTACGTTCTCCCTGTGGCTGCTTGTGTATCCTCCGGGAACTCGAGTTTCCTCCCAAAGTCATGCAGATTTTTAGGTTAATTGGCTTTGGTAACAATTGTAAATTGTTCCTAGTTTGTGTAGTGCTTGTATACCACACATTGGTCGTCGTGGACTCGGTGGGCGGTGTATTTGTACAGTGTAAAGTGTAAATAAATCAGCAATATTAAATGGCAAAACTGCCTTGAGAGGTTTCCTCCCACTCCTCAGGCTCTCTACTCAGCTCTGGTGAACGGTTTTGCCTGACTTTCCTCGATTTAGAAGGCTGACATTGTTTTTTCAACATTAGGATTCGTGGAGCAGTTTGATTCAGTGGGCCTTGTTGGCAGTGATAAAAATGAATGAGCTATTTTACATGGTACTCATGGTTCCTCTTTGCACACACTTGAAGCTCACAATGGGTTAACCCTCTCACCACAGGCAGGGAGCAAGCTATTAGGAAAATGTTGCCAGGCAGTTGCTCTACCCAAAGGATGAAGGACTCGAGTTGCAAGTGGAGTGGGTGTTTTATTTCTGATTCCACGCTGATGAATTCTGCAACATGTTCCAACTGTTCCATTGCATCCCCTTTGCCCTTCCCCACCCATGGTCCATCAACACCAGGGAGAGTCCAAGGTCTATCCAGGGCACTGGGCGAGTTCAACAAATCCGTTCTCCTTGCCTTCTGAAAAGAGTCTACGCGGAACTTACAGTTCATGCCTGTAGGGAGACAGAGAGAACTTTGAGGGGTCGGTCGGGCAAGGTATAATTTTATGAAGACATGTGCACCTTTCTCAATCTCATCTGTCCAATTCACACACAGGCACATGTCCCTCAGTACATACACCAATACAACGCACTGATGCACACTCTTCCAATATCTGTGCCCAGCAACATGGGTGACTCGAGCAAAGAGCACCATCCAACTTTCACCTTTCACCCCACTAGCCGTCACATACAACATATAGTCCTCCGTCAGTTTCGCCACCTCCAACGTGACCCCACCACTCGCCACATCTTCCCATCTCTCCGTCTGCTTTCTGCAAAGACCGCTCCCTCCGTAACTCCCTTGTCAATTCTTCCCTTCCCTTCCGCACCACCCCCACCCACTTTCCCTTGCAACCGCAAGAGATGCTACACTTGTCGCTTTACCTCCCCCCTCGACTCCATCCAAGGACCCAAGCAGTCTTTCCAGGTGCGACAGAGGTTCACATGCATCTCCTCCAACCTCATCTATTGCATCCGCTGCTCTAGATGTCAGCTGATCTACATCGGTGAGACCAAGCGTCGGCTTGGTGATCGTTTCGTCCGCAATAACCAACCTGACCTCCCGGTGGCCCAGCACTGAACGCCCCCTCCCATTCCGTATCCGACCTCTCTGTCCTGGGCCTCCTCCACGGCCAGAGTGAGCAACACCGGAAATTGGAGGAACAGCACCTCATATTCCGCTTGGACAGTCTGCATTCCGGACATTGAATTCTCACAATTCCGTTAGTCCTTGCTATCTCCTCCCCTTCCTAGCTCTCCCTCAGCCCTCAGGCTCCTCCTCCTCCTTTTTCCTTTCTTCTCCCCGCCCCCCCTCACCCTCCATCAGTCTGAAGAAGGGTTTCGGCCCGAAACGTTGCCTATTTCCTTCGCTCCATAGATGCTGCTGCACCCGCTGAGTTTCTCCAGCACTTTTGTCTACCTTCGATTTTCCAGCATCTGCAGTTCCTTCTTAAACACCATCCAACTGTATCTCTCCACACATTGTAAACCAGTAGCCACATCACATTAGACAAGGGATAGGGAAACAAGAGATATAGACAGTGATATAGAGAGATATAGAATAAATAAATGAATGTTAAAGCCTGTTTCCTTTATCATAGTTACTTTTTTGCATATCTTTCATTCATTTGTTCTGTATCTCTCTACATCATTGTGTGGCGGCACCTGATAGCTACCCAAGGTCACGACGAACCATCGGCTCTAGAGGGCGGCGTCTTGGTGGGTGAGGCGCGAGTCACGGGGTCGTTATCTGAGGTTATTTAAGGCCGGGCAACGCCCATATCAGCTGAGGAGGAGGGAGCTGTATGCAGAAGAATAAACACGTCTAGAGCACACAACCTGTGTCTGACTAGTTTTTGGCTGGACTCCTGCCAGTCCCCGCCACACCTGTCTATATCTCGTTTCCCTCTCCCTGCCTGACTAGTCTGGAGAAGGGCCTCGACCCGAAACGTCACCCATTCCCGTCTCTCCAGAGATGGACTCAGCCTGTCCCGCTGAGTTACTCCATCATTTTGTGTCTATCTTCGGTTTAAACCAGCACTTGCAGTTGCTTCATACACAGCCACGTAACATTGCCGCTCATATTCAGCACCCTTCCCCCCAACACACACACACACACACACACACCTCACCCGGCACCTGCCCGCTGCGGTCACATACCCACTCCACTGCCTCTTTCGGTCGGTCAGGGGCACGTAGGCGACTCGCATCAGCGGCGTGCGAGTGAAGTTCCCATCCTTCGCCCTGTCATACTGCTCCAGTTGCTGGCCTCCCTCACGGCTGCCCACAGGGATGACCAGACGGCCTCCGGGCCTCAGCTGTTGCAGCAACTGTGGGGAGAGGATGCGGAGAGCTGTGTGGGAATCGGGTCACCAACGCCCACCGAGTTAGAATCACTGCTAACCTAGGATGGCACCGGGCCAGTCGGCAAATCACATCTGAGCCATTTGAAAGAGAGCATCTTAAACTTGCCTTCCAGCACTGGGTCCACGACCCTGAGGCACAACTCTTGAAGCCCACATCTAAACATGCCTCCAACTCATTCAAGCCCACATCTCATGCCTCCAACTCCAACTAAACAAGCCTCCAATTATTCCTGCCTCCAACACATTTACAGGCAGCCCACACCCCCTCGGGGAAGACACTTCCCTCATCCCCCTCCAACCCTTCAAATAGTTACTTTAAATCACTGCCCCTGGTTTCTGACCCTCAACCTGGTCTGCTCATTTGATACATCCTACTCAGGTCTCCTCTCAACCCAAGATAGGCACACAATGCTGGAGTAACTCAGCGGGACAGGCAGCATCTGGAGAGAAGGAATAGGCGACGTTTCGGGTCAGTCTGAAGAAGGGTCTCGACCCTAAGCCTCACCCATTCCTTCTCTCCAGAGATGCTGCCTGTCCCGCTGAGTTACTCCAGCTTTTTGTGTCCACTTCCTCTCAGCCTCAAGTTCCACAGAGAATAACCCCAGACGGAGGCCATCGGCTTTAAGGGACGAGGCAGCAGGTTTGGTTGGAATCTGGAACTTGCTGCCTGAGAGGGTGGTAGAGGCAGAGATTCTCACAACATCCAGACAATGGAATAGACGGTGAATACACAGACTTTCTTTAACCCAGAGCAGGGGAATCAACAATGAGGGAACATTGGTTTTGGGTGAGGGAACTGATTTAATAGGAACATGAGGGACAGAGGATGGTGGCTATATGGAACGAGCTGATAGAGGAGGTAGTTGAGGCAGGTACTATATATAACAAGATTAAAAAGTGATTTGGACAAGTATACAGATAAGAAAGGGATATAAGTCAAATGCTGGAAGGTGCGACTAGTGTCTTGGCTAGCACAGACAAGAGGTGTTGCAGGGCCTGTTTCAATGCTGTACAGCTATGATTCAATAACAAGCATAAATCTTCGTAGTAGAGGAGGGTGGTAGGGGTATGGAACAAGCTGCCAGAGGAGGTAGTTGAGGCAGGGATTATCCCAACATTTAAGAAACAGTTAGACAGGTACATGGATAGGACAGGTTTGGAGGGATATGAACCAAACGCAGGCAGGTGGGACTAGTGTAGCTGGGACACTTTGAGCCGAAGGGGCTGTTTCCACACTCTATGACTCTAGGAGGCTGTGGGTCGGCTACTGGCAAACAGGTGAGGTGATTTAGCTGATTACTGGAGGGTCCCTGATGCCTCCCCATCCCCGCAGCTCTGTATCCCTGACGACAGGCCCCATGTATCAGCTGCTTCTGCCTTGTATCGCAGGTGGTTGCCGGATGCGTGGTCTTACCGCTTCGGGAACAGCAGCGGCGGCGGCGCCCACGTGGATGGCGTCGTAGGGCGCGTGGTCCAGGTGTCCGTTCCGACCGTCCCCCACTGGAAGGGAAGGAGGCTTGAGCGTGGAGACTACCCTTGCTCCCGCCGGCACCGTGACCATTCCCATCCCCCCCCTCCCCCCCCCCCCCACCTCCATCCCCACTCCTCTCAATCTCCTACTCCACCTGTCTCCCCTCCACCCTCCGCCTACCGATCAGCTTCAGCCCGCCTGCTGCCAGCAGTGAAGGGTTGTCAGTCTGAACGTTGCTGATGGATTGCTCCACCAGCTGTGGGATGTGCTCCACTCCCACCACTAGGCCCGAGGGTCCCACCTGTCAATGCAGAGAACGGGGACTGAATGGATACACATTGCACCCAGGATACACAGATCACCCACACCACTGCAACCCCCCACCACCACCCCTTCACTCCCCATCCACTCCAAAACCCCAACCCATCGGGCTAAACGCAGGAAGATTGTTCCCAATGTTGGGGAAGTCCAGAACAAGGGGTCACAGTTTAAGGATAAGGGGGAAATCTTTTAGGACCGAGATGAGAAAAACATTTTTCACACAGAGAGTGGTGAATCTCTGGAATTCTCTGCCACAGAAGGTAGTTGAGGCCAGTTCATTGGCTATATTTAAGAGGGAGTTAGATGTGGCCCTTGTGGCTAAGAGATCAGGGGATATGGAGAGAAGGCAGGTACAGGATACTGAGTTGGATGATCAGCCATGATCATATTGAATGGCGGTGCAGGCTCGAAGGGCCGAATGGCCTACTCCTGCACCTATTTTCTATGTTTCTATATTTCTATATCATTCCCATCCTCTCCAAAACCCTCACCTCCCCCAACACCAACCCACTCTATCTGAACAACCCCATCACTGCCGACCCTCTCCGCACACCCTCACACCAACCCATCGCTCCCGACCCTCTCCGCACACTCACTCCCCCCAACCGCGACCCGCTCTGAACTACAAACCCCATCGCTCCCGGCCACCCCCTCGCCACCCCATAACGCCCGACCCAACTCTGAATTCCCACCCAGTCACTACAAACGCACTCCAAAGCCATGACATGGTTTTCAAAGTGTTTCACTGTCCCTCGGTACAGGTGACAATACATATAGTAAAGCAAGCATGGCCAATGATGTGGTGCCCTCACCATTCTAGCCATGCAAGCTGTCAGGTAACCGCTCCCCGAACCCACATCCAGAGCCCGGGCACCCTCGTACAGATGATCCTTTAGACACTCCAAGGCGTACGCATGCTGGGAACAGGGAAAGAGCCATCAGATGGTTCGGCATATACACTCAGGTGCAATTAAATCCCTTGTTCACGGGAACGTCGCAGTGTAAACAATGTACATGCAGCAATTGTAAATATAATAAGTGCAAAATAGCAGTATCGCACAAGTTTGTAGTGCAAAATCTAAGTGGTGCAAAAGATATTGAAGTACAATAACTGAGACGAGGAGGAATTTCTTCAGTCAGATGGTGGTGAATCTGTGGAATTCACTGCCACAGAAGACTGTAGAGGCTGTCTATTGATATATTTAAGGCAGAGAAAGATAGATTGTTGATTAGTACGGGTGTCATCGGTTGTGGGGTGAAGGCAGGAGAATGGGGTTAGGAGGGAAAGGTAGATCAGCCATGATTGAATGGCAGAGTAGACTTGATGGGCCGAATGGCCTAATTCTGCTCCTATCACTTATGAACATGAATTTATGAATGAGGTAGAGTTAAGAGTGAGAGTACGTGGCAGCACATGCAGGAAGTGGGTGTGTAAGAGTTGATTGATAGAAGTGGGGGGAAAAAAGCTGCTCCTAAGTCTGGACATCACAGGGTTTCCAGCTCATAGAACATAGAACAGTACAGGAACGGGCCCTTCGGCCCACAATGTTGGTGCCGAACATGATGCCAAGTTAAACTGATCTCACCTGCCTGCACATGATCTATATCCCTCTAATCCATGCACTTCCAGGCCTAGTCCCTTGCTCCTTAAAATACACCACAGCCTTGATCCCACTCGCGTTTCCTGTGCTCCCATTAAAAACACAGGGGCCCCGTTACTACACTCCCTATAAAACTCCACCTGGTTCACCCATTTATTAGATTTATTATACCACTGTGTAACATCAAAGACTAGTGGGCATCGCTTGAAGGTGAGAGGGGTAAAGTTTAAAGTAGGGAACGTTTTTTGTTTTTTTTAGCCAGTGACAGATACGATAGTGGCGGATGGAGGTTTTTAGATAAGCACATGGATGCAGATACGATAGTGGCAGATGGAGGTTATGCCAGGAATATGGAGCAGGGTTAGGCCAAGGAGATTCATTCATCAGCACAGACATTGTGGGCTGAAGGTCCTTTATCTGTGTTGCACTATTCCACGTTCTTAAGGCTCACAAGGTTGAATCCTGAAAGCAGGGTGTTGATATATGAAGAAAGGTTGATCAAGTTGGGCCTATACTCGTTTAAGTTAGAAGAATGGGAAGTGACTTTACTGGAACATACGAGGTGTGGATGGGGACTGACTGGCTGGATGCTGTGGGTACCTGGAACTAGATGACATAGTTTCAGCTTTAAAACAAGTTGTCCCTCGAACAATCCTTGATCAGACTTTGCTGGCTTTACCTTGCACTAAACGTTATTCCCTTATCACGTAGCTATATGATTCTATTGTGATCATGTATTGTCTTTCTGCTGACTGGATAGCAGGCGACAAAAGCTTTTCACTGTGCTTTGGTGCACATGACAATAAACTGAACTGATTTGAGACGGTAAAAAGAAGCTACTTCTACTGCCCAGGGGTTGTGACTCTGGGATTTTCTACCCCAGCTAACTGTGGATGGGGAGTTCCTGACAGATTTTAGAACTACTACGTACGGGAGAGAATGGGAAAGTGGAATTGGATCAGCCAGGGTCTGACAGTGGTGGCAGGCTTGGAGCTTGAATGCCCTATTCCTGCTCTGTTCCTATGTTTAACTTTAGTTTAGAGATACAGCACGGAAACATGCTCTCCGGCCCACTGGGCTCTCCGGCCCACCGGGTCCGCGCCGACCAGCGATCCCCGCACATTAAAGCCCCTGTCCCACGATACGAGTTCACCTTAGAGCTCTCCCGAGTTTAAAAGAAAATCGAACTCCTGGTAAGGTACATAGAATGTACGTAGGACCTCGTGGATGTCCCGTAGCGAACGGGAAACGCGGTAACTAACGGCAGGTACCCGGGAAACTCTTGGACATTTTTCACAGTGCTGAAAAAACTTCACGAGTTACCGTGTTTCCCGAGTACCTGCCGTTAGCGTTACGAGCCGCTACAGGACATCCACGAGGTCCTACGTACCCGCTACATTCATACCACAAGTTTGATTTTTTTTTAAACTCGGGAGAGCTCTTGGCTGAACTCGCATCGTGGGACAGGAGCTTAACACTATCCTACATCCACTAGGGACAGTTTTTACATTTACACCAAGCCAATTGACCTACAAACCTGTACGTCTTTGGAGTGTGGGAGGAAACCGAAGATCTCGGAGAAAACCCACGCAGGTCACGGGGTGACCGTGCAAACTCCGTACAGACAGCACCCGTAGTTGGGATGGAACCCGGGTCTCCGATGCTGCAAGTGCTGTAAGGCAGCAACTCTACCGCTGCGCCACCCTTTTGGAATGAATCTTGTGGTGTGAGATAGGAGGACGGCAGTGATGGGGGTTTGGGAGCCATGTTATCCTAAAGGCATCTGCTGATCTCATTGCACTCATCCAACGTCATGTCTCTAATCACCCGATGCCAAACAGCTTGTATACCAGAACTAAACTTGGGACAGGAGGGGAGCAGCATTCTGACCGGGTGTTGGAGCCGGGGGGGTGGGGAAATGCTGGAAGGATGTGTTTGCATAGTGTTTCTTGCTGAGGAATAGAGAGAGGATTTCACAAGCTCAGTGAAGACTCAGACACAACGCCCACTTGTCCAGTGGGATCCCCCTTTCCACCGAGGCTGTTTCAGATCCATGCTCAGTGCAAGTCTCCAATAGACATCATGCCTCTCTCACGGAGTAAAAATCACACACACCAGGGAACACACAGAATTCTGGTCATCACTTACCATGTGGGGTGCACTGATGGTTGCATGGTAACCTAGAAAAACAAAAAGATGCATGTAGGTCTACACCAAAGATAGAGATAAAAAGCTGGAGTAACTCAGCGGGACAGGCTGCATCCCTGGAGAGAAGGAATGGATGACGTTTCTGGTCAAGACCCTTCTTCAGGGTCACCATCACTCATTCCTTCTCTCAGAGATGCTGCTCATCTCGCTGAGTTACTCCAGCATTTTGTGACTAAAAGCATATATTTGAGTGACAACGTCCTGTGAACAATGACTATACACACACATAATATAGTGAAGGGGAATAACACAGATACACGACATGACACAGTATTCTCACAGATCCGTGGGTCAATCAGGAGCGCGATATCAGACATGGACACAAAAACCTTTTACTTGGGAGTAGGTCAGTTCATTTTCATCGACGGGGAAGGGAAAGGAGGGAGGATGCAGGATGGGGAGGGGAGGGGCAGGGAGGGGAAGGGCAGGGTGAGGAGGGGTGGGGTGAGGGAGAGTAGGGAAGATCAGGGTGCGATGGGTGAGAGGGTTAACGGGAGGGACGAGAGGAGGTGGATGTGGGCGGTGCAGGGTGCAGTTGTTGGCAGGTCAGGGTGGAGGGAGAGGCATCAATCTCCCTTTATCCCCCTCATTCCTGTTTGGGTATCAGTCAAGAGTAATGTTGTAGCAAGGAACTGCAGATGCTGGTTTAAACCAAAGCCAGACACAAAAAGCTGGAGGGCAGTGGGACAGGCAGCATCTCTGGAGAGAAGGAATGGGTGACGTTTTGGGTCGAGACCCTTCTTCAGACCGAGAGTCGGGGAGAGGGGGCAATCGCAGGTCTCCTCAGTTACCACCTGTACCTCAGTAACCGCACGCCACTGTCGCTGGTCTCTCCACTCACCTATCGACTGTGGAGAATCCTCGAAGGGGAAACCTTTGCAGTAATGGGCACGGTCAGTCTCCATCAACGCTTTGAACACTCGATCGGACTGAATGACGCCATCGCCTACACAGGGAAACAAATATATACATGTTACAGGCATTGGCGAGTCCAGGTCAACATCAGGCACAGCGGGTAGAGCCGCCGCCTCATGGTGCCAGAGATCCAGGTTCAATCCTGACCAAAGATCTTATAGCAGAGCAGCATAATCAAGGACGAGTCACACCCTGGCCACTCCCTCTTCTCCCCTCTCCCATTGGGCAAAAGGTATAGAAGTGTGAAAACGCACACCTCCAGATTCAGGGACAGTTTCTTCCCAGCTGTTATCAGGCAACTGAATCATCCTACCACAACCAGAGAGCAGTGCTGAACTCATTGGTGGCCCTCTGATTGGACTGTACTAGCTTTACCTTGCACGAAACATTATTCCCTTATCATGTATCTGTACACTGTAAATGGCTCGATTGTAATCATGTATTGTCTTTCCGCTGACTGGATAACACGCAACAAAAGCTGTACCTTGCTACACGTGACAATAAAATAAGCTAAACTGGACATAGACTAAACTGCATTGATTTTAATGTGAGGCAAGGTGGAGGAACTCAGGGCATGGGATTGTAGCCGTGACACAAACATGGTTGAGGGCGGGACAGGACTGGCCCAATGTCCCAGGGTACAGATGCTACAGACATGATTGAGGTGGAGGTAAGAGAAGCGGGAACATTGCATTTTTGATTGAGGAAGACCACGGCAGTGATAAGGACGATATTTTTTGTGAATTTCTTCAGAGTTGTGGTGAATCTGTGGAATTCATTGCCACAGAGAGCTGTGGAGGCCAAGTCTGTAGATATTTTTATGGCAGAGATTGATAGATTCTTGATTTGTACGTGGTGTCAAGGATCATGGGGAGAAAGCAGGAGAATGGGGTTAGGAGTGAGAGATAGATCAGCTATGATTGAATGACAGGGTTTATTTGATGGGCTGAATGGCCTAATTCTGCTCCTATCACTTATTAGCTTATGAAGGAATATGAGTAGAACTCAGAAATAAGAAGGGGATGATCACTTTGAAAGGCTTCCCATTGGTCTGCAGAAATTAAACCGGACAGATATGCAAGGAGATCGAGCTGTATGAATAACAGAGTTGCATTAGTAGGTGATTTCTTCTTCTTCCATATTGACTGTGATGGCCGTAGCACAAAGGGATAGGATGGGGTAGCATTTAGTTAATGTGTCCAGGATAGCCTTCTTAAACAATATGTCAACGGCCCAACAAAAGAGGGGGCAACATTCAGTTTCTAATTGGGAAAAGTGAGACAGAGATACAGGATTAATGCGGCACGGTGGCGCAGCGGTAGAGTTACTGCCTTACGGCGCCTGAGACCCGGATTCCATCCTGACTACGGGTGCTGTCTGTACGGAGTTTTACGTTCTCCCCGTGACCTGCGTGGGTTTTCTCCGAGATCTTCGGTTTCCTCCCACACTCCAAAGACGTACAGGTTTGTTGGTTAATTGGCTGTGTAAGTGTAAATTGTCCCTAGTGTGTGCAGGGTAGTGTTAGTGTGCGGAGATCGCTGGTCGGTACGGACTCGGTGGGCCGAAGAGCCTGTTTCCGCGCTGTATGTCTAAAGTAAACTATCCTACAACAGGGAGAGTTCAGCCAGCATGTCCTGTTGGATTGAAGAGCAAGGCTAGGAGGATTAGGGAGCCCTGGATGACCAGGCATGTTGAGGCTATGATTAGGAAAATGGAGGCATATGTCAGGTATAGGCAGCTTGGACCAAGTGAACCTGTTGAGGAGCATGAGAGATGTAGGAGTACACCCAAGGGGGGAAATCAGGAATGTTGAAAGTGGACAAGGTAGCTCTGGTAGATAAAGTAAAGGAGAATCCCAACAGATTCTGCAAACATATCAAGAACGAAAGGGTAACGAGGGAAAGAATAGGTCCTCTTAAAGATCATTCATGTGTATAGCCACAGGAGATGGGCGAGGTATTAAATGAATATTTGTCATCTGTAAATACTGTGGAGACGATCATGACAGGTAAGGGATTAAGAATTGTGATGTCTTTGACACGTCCACATTACAAAAGAGGTGCCTGCAGTCTTAAAGAGGGGGGACCTCATTGAAACATACAGAATAGTGAAAGGCTTGGTTAGACTGGATGTGGAGAGGATGTTTCCACTGGTCAGAGAGTCTAGGACTAGAGGTAATAGCCTCAGAATTAAAGGATGTTTTTTTTAGGAAGATGAGGAGAGTTTTCTTTAGTCAGAGGGTGGTGAATCTGTGGAATTCTTTGCCACAGAAGGCTGTGGAGGCCAAGTCAATGGATCTTTTTAAGGCAGAGATAAATAGATTTTTGATTATTGCAGGCGTCAGAGGTTATGGGGAGACAGCAGGAGAATGGGGTTGGGAGGGAGAGATAGATCAGCCACGCTCGAATGGCAGAGTAGACTTGATGGGCGAATGGTCTAATTTTACTTCGGAGTCACGTGAGTGACTACGTGAAGAACCCGCTTCCAACGCATGCGTGCCATATCGCTACACGCATTGCACGAGTCAACAGAAGGGTGGAGGACATCCCCCAGTAACGGGAGAAGGAAAAAAGGACCAGCAAAAGGCAGGTAAGGACTCTGCATTTTTATTCACAGAAAAATGGACAGAGTGAAAAGGAAGCGGTCTGCAAAAAAGCTGCCCGAGAAACGCGTTGTAAACGTGGATGAACGGCAGAGACAGCAGCCGTCGGCTCTAGAGGCCTCGGTAGAGGAATCAGCTGTGCCAGAAATCATTCTGGCACCAACGAAACTTACTCACCGGCCGGGAGGCAAAGTTCAAACAAAAACGCACCATCTAGCAGAGCCCGACTTGGAGCAGCAGCGGGCGACCAGCCCGTATCAATATCGGACCAGGGCTGAACGGGTGCGGCAGACGGAACAAACCCGCTATGAGTGGCTGCATACGGAGCAGCCAGGAGAAACGGCTGACCGGGAACAGACGTGGACCGACAGTCAGGACCGGTGTGGCCAGCGGCGGGACGAGGAAAGCCCGCAAACCAGCACCCGTGAGTACCGGGGACGGGAACAGCTGGGATACAAAGAGCAGCACACTGCTGAAAGGCTGCAGGAATGGGAGCAGCCAAAAATAGCAAGTGCAGCTCACCGTCTAAAGGAGCTGCTGGAGGAGCTCCTTCACAGTGGCAGTCCCATGAATGTGGAGACTAGCCACAGTGGGCAGACAAGCCCCATATGGGTACCCCGTGAGGGACCCCCTGAAATCTCGACCTCTTCGGAGGAGAGTGGGCAGGACCCTGATGGGCCAGACCCTGATCACACAGCTTCCCATGATCCTGAATCTGCAGAAAAACATACACTGCTGGACATGGTGGCTGATTACTTCAAACCAAGTCAAACAGGGGCAGACTTGGATTCCAGGATGGCAGCCAGTATTAACTACATGTCTGGCCATCAACTCCAACAACAAATATTCACAGAGACACTGGCCAGACATCTGCCACCTGGTAACTGTGATGTATTACAAATCCCCAGTGTCAACCAATGCATTTGGAAGCATATGGGGAAGGAAATCAGGAACCATGATCTCAAAATCCAGAAAGCCTTAAAGGGGCTTACGGCAGGGATCACAGCTTACATCCGCACCCTGGACTAAACAGAGCAAACTAAAGGCCACCAAGACGCACTAGCCCTGTTCTGTAATGTACAATATGAGCTGAATAGCATGCGGAGGGCTGCTATTCAGCCAGCACTGGATCCTAAATATGCAACAATTTGCAAACAAAGAGCCGTTAAAACCCCAACCCTTTTGTTTGGGGAAGCCAAGACACTGGGGCTCATCAAAACCAGCGCAAAGGCTTATTTTGGATCACGGTACCAGCCACATGGAAGACCGAAAAGTGTGGCTTATATCAGTGGCAGTGCCAGAACCCAATATAACCCGCAGCAGCCTTCTTTTAGGGTATGGCCAGGGACGGCCACCCTGGAAGATGCGGAAGCCTAAACCTCCAGTACAACCACGAACACGAATAAAAACAAAACCCCCTTTTTTCAAAAAACAAAGAAAATAATACAACCACCAGTAACCATGGAGGTAGGTGGGTGTGGTTCTTTTGTAAAAAAGGGACCCACGACGGTGGGAGGGAGGTTGCAATACTACAGTGACGAATGGTGTAAAATCACTACAGACTCGTATGTTCTAAGCAGTATTCAGGGTTATCTGATAGAATTTACTCATCCCAATAACCCCCCAGTACAACATACACCAGAAAGGCATTTCGTCCTTACAAAAACCGAACAATCTAAAGCCCACATGGAGCTACAACGATTGTATACAAAAGGTGTGATTGAGCATACTACTCATGAACAATTAAAATTTGTATCAAACATATTTATTAAAAATAAAAAAGATGGGGGTTGCAGGATTATCATTGACCTTTCAACCCTAAACACATTCGTTCAATATGTTCATTTTAAGATGGATACCTTTATCATTGCTAAAGAATTAGTATCAGCTGGTTTCTATATGACAAGCATTGACTTAAAAGATGCATACTATACAGTACCCATCAAAGGGGAACACAGACGGTAGTTAAGTGTAAATTGATACCAGAAACGAATATGGATTATCTAGGATTCACCATTAACACGGTCAATATGTTAGTAACTTTACCAATAAATAAAGCCACAGCCCTACAGGAGGATTGCAGCGAGCTTCTTAACACCAACAGACCCTCCATTAGACGGGTAGGCCGGATAATTGGGAAGATTGTGGCTACATTCCCGGCCACACATTTTGGGCCATTACATTATCAAAATTTGCAAAGAGCAAAAATTAGAGCACTCAAATTTAACAAAGGTCATTTTGATAGACCTATGGAGCTGCCTACGGAAGCTATAATTGAACTACAGTGGTGGGAACATAGCATTAGGTATTGCTCCAACCCCATCATTATTGACAACTCGTCTATGGTATTACAAAATGGTGTATCCAAAGAAACATTTGGATATCGGCAACATAAAGGTAAGCTAAATTCAGTGGCAGACACCAGGTCACGCAAATTTAATGAAAACACGGAATGGATGTTAAATAAAATGTATTTGCTGAAATTACAGCAAAATATGGTAGACCAGATATTGATATTTTTGCGTCCAGGTTGAATCACCAATTACCAAGGTATGTGTCCTGGGAACCAGACCCTGGGGCAGAAGCTACAGATGCTTTCTCACTGCATTGGGGGAAATGGCGTTTTTTATGCTTTTCCCCCATTCTGCATCATCAATCGGGTACAAAGGAAAATTCAACAATATTCGGCATCTGGGATTCTCATAGTACCCGATTGGCCTACTCAACCGTGGTATTCGGTCATACAGGGGATGGTGTTAGAACCATGTTCCATTATTGGACATAGCCCGAATTTATTAATTCATCCAGTAACTGGAGGGGGGCAGTCACCCATGCCATAAGACTATGGATTTGTTGATTTGTAGAGTCTGAAAGACCCACTACACGGCATGGGGCTGTCAGACAGGACGATGAATCTCATCACATCCGCACAAAGACTGTCAACACGGAAGCAGTACCTCGGACACATCAAGAAATGGGGCATATACTGCTTTGACAACAACCTAGACCAAAGGGCCAAGAATATTCTGGCCGTATTGGAATTCTTAACAAACCTCCATTATGATAAACGATTGGGCTACAGTGCCATCAATAGTGCCAGAAGTGCACTCTCCAATTACCTATCACAAGGAACGGAGTGCCACACGGTGGGAACGCACCCCCTGGTAACAAAACTTATGAGGGGCATATTCAATGCAAATCCCCCTAAAACCAGGTACTCCAAAATCTGGGATGTGGGTGTCGTTTTAAACATGCTGAGGAGCTGGTAGCCCATAAACAGCATTATCACTGCAGAAACTGACCATGAAGATGGTTATGCTCATGGCGTTAGTTACTGCACAACGAGTCCAGTCATTAAGCAAACTGAGCCTGGACTCCTTGATCATCTCACGAGAGAAACTGGTGTTTGTCATACATGAGTTAATAAAACAAACAGACCAGGTTCATCGGGTCAAGTGATTGAATTTATGGCATATCCATATGACGAACGTCTGTGTATAGCAAGACATATCCAATTATACATGGAATATACTAAGAGCATTCGAGGTCAGGAAATGGCTTTGTTAATTTCTTACAAGAAACCGCACAAAAGGGTCACGACCCAAACTATCTCAAGGTGGCTCAAATGTGTCCTAAAGATGGCAGGAATAAACACTAATGGTTTTAAATCTCATTCCACCAGGGCTGCAGCAAAATCCGCAGCAAAAATTCTGAGGTACCCACGGACCAAATCCTCAGAATAGCAGGATGGTCATCCGAAAGGACTTTCCAAAGGTTTTATAATAAACCAGTTTTTGGAGCCATCATCATTTTCGGAAAGCATTTTACGTTCAATATTATAATTTGCCCGAAGGGTTACAGGGCTATGATTTCAATTAATAAATGTATTTTCTCGTTATATCACACAAGTCTTTGTATAAGTGTGTCTAAAATTGCTAATGATACTCTCTCCCGATACCCAAGGCAGTTGTGAAGCATGGACTCGTTCCACGGCATGAGGTCACAGAGCTTTGAAATCTTCACGTAGTCACTCACGTGACTCCGAAGTAAAATAGTAAGATTAAACGAGAACTTACCAGTTTGAAGTTTGATCTGTATTTTATGAGGAGGAACGTTGAGGGAATACGTGCCCTCCGCTCCCACCCTCCTATGATCATATCAAAACTGGTATCTCTTTGATAATCTTACTATGTTAGGTCATTATAGTTTCTGTGACCTCACACCGCTGCTTTGAAGAATGGCACGCATGCGTTGGAAGCGGGTTCTTCACGTATTCCCTCAACATTCCTCCTCATAAAATACAGATCAAACTTCAAACTGGTAAGTTCTCGTTTAATCTTACTATTCTAGTCCTATCACTTATGACTTTAAAGCATATTAAGCTGGATAAATGCCTGTGGTCTGACGAAGTATCCCTGGGCCTGACAGGCAGGTAGATTGATGGTGGAGCGTGATCCAATGAAAGACCGAGGCAGATAACGAGAATCTACTTATCTATTCCGTGCTGTATGTCTAAAGTAAACTATCCTAAAACAGAGAGAGTTCAGAGCCAGCATTTCCTTTAGGAGTGAAGAGCAAGGCTGGCAATAAACAATAGGTGCAGGAGTAGACCATTCTCTGTAAATGTTCCTTTCACAAACCCATGCTAACACTGCCTAATCCTACCCTTCTTCTCAATGGACTCTTTTATTATAGATTCCAGAACATCCCCCAATACTGATGTTTGTAGTTACGTGTTTTCTCTCTCACAGTCTTTCAATAGTGGGATCAGTATTTGCAATGCTGAAGGAACTATCCCAGGGTCTGCAGGTGTTTACGAGATGATAACCAGATGTAATGGCGGCGGCCCCTGCAGTTCGTCTGTCCTTTTAAAAAAATGTTTGGCCTGTTTCCTGTGGTTTTTATATTGTTTTTAACTGTGTATATGTGGGGGTGGGGGAAACTTTTAAATCTCTTCCCTGCACTGGAGACCCGACCTTTTCCCTGTCGGGTCTCCGTTGTCATTGGGGCCTAGCACCGTGGAGCGGCCTCCAGCCGGAACATCCTGGGGACTCCAGTCGCGGAGCCTGCGGACTTACCATCGTGGGGCTGGCCGGCCTCGGAGCTTGGGGAGCTGTGGTGGTGCACGGCTGCGACCAGACTACGGAGGCTCCAGCTGCAGGCCCTGTGGGCGGTGACATCGGGAGCTCGCGGGTCCCTGGTGGGAGACCGCTTTTCGGAGCTCCCGCGGCTGCAGCTTCTCCTGCCCGAGTTGCGGGGCCGAAAACAGCCCGGAGCGGGGCCTGACATCGCCTACCGTGGCTTTAACGGCCCTGGGACTTGCCATCGCCCGCAGCGGGCTCCAACATTAAGACCCGGAGCGGGGCATGACATCGCCCGGCGCGGCTTTAACGGCAGCGGGACTTTCCATCGCCCGCCGGGGGCTTTAACATTGGGAGAGGATGGAGAGCAGGGGAGACAAGACTTTGCCTTCCGTCACAGTGAGGAGGAGATTCACTGTGATGGATGTCTGTGTGAATTGAGTTGGTTGTGTGTCTTGTAAAATTGTTTCTTCTTGTTGTATGGCTGCAGAAGCCAAAGTTCCTAACAGAAAAATAAAGTTCATTGTATTGTATTGTATATCTGCTCTCGGCAGCGCCTCTTCCACAGTGTACACAGTGTGCAGCCACCGGCCCTGACCCGTTACTCACGTCTCAGGTTCTCAATTAGATGTGTGTGGGAATTTCCGGAGGACGTCCATGCCATGGTCCTGACGAGGAGCACACCCACTGGAAACACAACAGACAGCCTCAGCATGCTCCTTAAACTGAACCAAAGCACAGATGTTAGTGCTCATTACTGCATCCATCCCTACCCTCCCTCCCACCTTCTTCCCTCCCTCTGCTCATCCCCTCTCCTCATACCCTTCTCTCCCTCCCTGTACAAACGGGACAGGTTGCACCTTAACTGGAGGGGGACCGACATTCTGGCAGGCAGGTTCGCTGGTGCTACACGGGTGGGTTTAAACTAAATGGCGGGGTGGAGGGGTCAACAATGTGAAAGCATACGTGTGGAGTTAACGGGAAAGAGTGTGCTGGAAAGGTCACCGAAGTCTCCAGAAATAAGTTTAAAAAGGGAGAAGAGAGTAAGGTCGGGTAAAATCGGGTTGGTTGTGAGAGGAGGGGTGGTCAACACTGAATTAAAGGTATTATATTTGAATGCAAGTAGCATAAGGAACAAAGTGGGTGAGCTAGTAGCACAGTTGGAAATTGGTAGGTATGATGTTGTAGGCATTACGGAGATGTGGCTGCAAGAGGATCGGAGCTGGGAGCTGAATATTCAAGGCTACACATCCTATCACAAGGACAGCCAGGTGGGCAGAGGGGGTGGGGTAGCACTGCTGGTAAGGAATGACATTCAGTCCTTTGCAAATGGTGACATAGGATCAGAAGATGTAGAGGCCCTGTGGGTTGGGCTGAAAAACTGCAAGGGTAAAGAGACTCTAATGGGAGTTATTTATAGGCCCCAAACAGCAGCCTGGATATAGGGTACAAGTTAAAATCGGCGTGTAGGAGAGGCAATGTTACGGCGGTCATGGGGGATTTCAATATGCAGGTAGACTGGGTGAATCAGGTTGGTACTGGACCCCAGGAGAGGGAATTTGGAGAGTGCCTCCGAGATGGATTCTTAGAGCACCTTGTAGTGAAGCCTACTAATTCTAGATTTAGTGTTGTGCAAGGAACCTGATTTAATAAGGGAATTTGAGGTAAAGGAACCACTAGGGGGTATTGACCTCAATATAAAAACGGGCCCATCAGCGACTGCACTTCCTGAGGAAACTAAAACAGGCCTCACTCCCCACCAACATCCTCAGGACTTTCTACAGGGGTACGGTGGAGTCTGTACTCACGTACTGCATAAATACGTGGTACTCCACCTGCAACTGCTCGGACAGGAAGGCTCTGCAGAGGGTAGTGAGGGGAGCAGAGAGGATCATTGGCGTCTCCCTACCCTCGGTACAAGAACTGTTCCAGAGCCGCTGTCTGAAAAAAGCTCAGAGAATTGCTAAGGACAAACTGCACCCCCTCCACATACACCTGGATCTCCTGCCATCAGGCAAGAGATATCGAAGCATCAAAGCCCGGACTACAAGACTGCTAAACAGCTTCCTACCACAGGCTGTGAGGCTGCTAAACAGTCACTCTGTACTCACAGTCACTTGATTCTGCGGCTGGCACGGACACTTTAATAACTGGCACTGGCCACTTTAATAACTGGCACTGGCCACTCAAATCAGCTGCCCCGGACATTTTATGATTGCTTTATTGTATTTTAACGTTGTGTTTTACCTGCTTTTAACTATTTATACTGTTCCATCAGGGACTGGATTGTTTTTAGTATTATGTGTGAAATGTTTTAAATTTCATGTGCGATGCTCCGCTATTCCCTGGGAAACTTCTCTTCATTTTGCACTGTACAACTGTTGCTTGCAAGATGACAATAAAGGTTGATTGATTGATTGATTGATTGGATTGATTTAACCTATAATTTGAAAGGGAGAAGGTGAAATCGGAAGTGTCGGTATTACAGCTGAGCAAAGGGGACTATCGAGGCATAAGGGAGGAGCTGGGAAAGATTGACTGGAGAGGGGCTTTAGTAGGAATTGCGGTAGAGCAGCAATGGCAGGAATTTCTGCGGATAATTTGGAAGGTGCAGGATCATTTAATTCCAAAAAATAAGAAAGATTCCAGGAGGAGAATAAAACGACCATGGCTGATACGGCAGGTCAAGGACCACATAAAAGCAAAAGAGAAGGCAAATAAACATTGCAAAGATTAGTGGGAAGCCAGAGGATTGGACTGTTTTTTAAAGGGAAAAAAAAGTAATTAAAAGGACAATATGGAGAGAATAGATGAAGTACAAATGTATCCTAGAGAGTCAGGGGTGGAAGGTAGTGGAGTAGCGATCATTCAGGAGAAGGTGTTATGAAAACTGAAAGATCTGAGGGTGGATAAGTCACCTGGACCAGATGGACTGCACCCCAGGGTTCTGGAGGAGGTGGCCTCAGAGATTGTGGAGGCATTAGTTGTGATATTTCAAGAATCACTAGAATTTGGAGTGGTTCCTGAAAATTGGAAAATTGCTAATATCACCCTGCTGTACAAGAAGGGAGCAAAGCAGAAGAGCGGGAACTAAAGGCCGGTTAGCCTGACTTCGGTGGTTGGTAAGATTTTAGAGTCAATTATAGAGGGTGAGGTTACATAGTACTTAGAAGTTCACAATAAAATAGGCCGAGGTCAGCATGGTTTTGTGAAGGGAAGATGTTGCCTGACGAATCTGCTGGAGTTCTTTGAGGAAGTTAATAGCAGGACAGACAGAGGGGAGGCTGAAGATGTTGTTTAACTGGATTTTCAGAAGGCCTTCGATAAAATGCCGCACGCAGGCTGCTAGGGAAGATGAGAGCCCATGGTATTAAAGGGAAAATACAAGCATGGATAGTGGGTTGGCTGGATGGCAAAAGGCAAAGAGTTGCAATAAAAGGCGTAGAAATTTCAGGTTGGCTTCCAGTGACTAGCGGAGTTCTACAAGGGGCCGCTTCTCTTCACGTTGTATATTAATGATTTGGATAAGGGGATTGAAGGCATTGTGGCAAAGTTTACAGATGATGCTAAGATAGGTGGAGGGGCAGGCAGTGTAGAGGAAGCCAGGAATCTGCAGAAGGTCTTTGACAGGTTAGGAGAGTGGACAGAGAAGTGGCAGATGAAATTCAGTACAGCAAAGTGCGGAGTCATGCATTTTGGTAATAAGAATAAAGGAGTAGATTATTTTCCAAATATAAAGAGAATCCAGAAATCAGAGGTGCAAATAGACTTGGGAGTACTAGTGCAGGACTCTCAAAAGGTTAATTTGCAAGTCAAATCGGTTGTAAGGAAGACAAATTCAATGTTAGCATTTATATCATGAGGACTGGAATACAAAAACAGATATTATAATGCTGAGGCTCTTCAAGGCGCTGGTCAGGCCGCATTTGGAGTACTATTGGCAAATTTAGGCCCCATATCTGCTGGCTCTGGAGAGGGTCCAGAGGAGGTTTACAAGAATGATCCCAGGAATGAGTGCATTAGCATATGATGAGCGTTTGACAGCACTGAGCCTCTACTCGCTGGAGTTTAGGTTGAGGGGGGACCTCATTGGAACGTACAGAATAATAAAAGGCATAGATAGAGTGGATGTGGAAAGGATGTTTCCACTGGTGGGAGAGTCTAGGACCGGAGGTCATAGCCTCAGAATTAAAGGGCACTCTTTTAGAAAGGAGGTGAGGAGGAACTTCTTTAGTCAGAGGGTAGTTAATCTGTGGAATTCATTGCCACAGAGGGCTGCAGAGGCCAAGTCAGTGGGGATTTTTAAGGCAGTGAAAGACAAATTCGTGATTAGAATGGGTGTCAAGGGTTATGGGGAGAAGGCGGGGAAATGGGATTAGGAGGCAGAGATCAGCCATGATTGAATGGCGGAGTAGACTCAATGGGCCGAATGGCCTAATTCTACTCCAAAAACGTGAGCTCCCTCCTTCCCTTTTCTTTCCCTCCCGTCCGTTTCCCTCCTTCCTTTTCCCTCCCTCCTAATTCCCTCCCTCCCTTCCCATTCTCCCCTTCCCTCCCTCTAAATTCTCCCCCTCGCTCCCTCTCCATTCTCCCCCTCCCTCTTCATTCTCCCCCTCCCTCCATTCTCCACTTCCCCCCTCCATCTCCATTCACCCCCTCCCTCCCCCTTCGTTATCCCCTTCCCTCCCCCTTCATTCTCCCCTTCCCTCCCCCTTCATTCTCTCCTCCCTCCTCCCCCTTCATTCTCCCCCTCCCTCCCTCCCCTTCATTCTCCCCCTCCCACCCCATTCTCCCCCTCCCTCCCCTTCATTCTCTCCCTCCCTCCCTCTTCATTCTCCCCTTCCCTCCCCCTTCATTCTCCCCTTCCCTCCCCCTTCATTCTCTCCTCCCTCCCTCCCCTTCATTCTCCCCTCCTCCCTACCCCTCATTCTCCCCCTCCCTCCCTCATTCTCTCCCTCCCTCCCCCTTCATTCTCTCCCTCCCTCCCCCTTCATTCTCCCCTTCCCTCCCCCTTCATTCTCCCCCTTCATTCTCCCCTCCCTACCTCCCCCTTCATTCTCTCCCTCCCTCCCCCTTCATTCTCTCCCTCCTCCCCCTTCCATTCTCTCCCCTCCCTCCCTCCCTTCATTCTCCCCCTTCCCTACCCCATTCCCTCCTCCCCCTTCATTCTCCTCCCTCCCTCCCCCTTCATTCTCCCCCTCCCTCCCTCCCCTTCATTCTCCCCCTCCCACCCCATTCTCCCCCTCCCTCCCCCTTCATTCTCTCCCTCCCTCCCCCTTCATTCTCCCCCTCCCCTCCCTCCCCTTCATTCTCCCCCTCCCACCCCATTCTCCCCCTCCCTCCCCCTTCATTCTCTCCCTCCCTCCCCTTCATTCTCCCCCTCCCACCCCATTCTCCCCCTCCCTCCCCTTCATTCTCTCCCTCCCTCCCCCTTCATTCTCCCCTTCCCTCCCCCTTCATTCTCCCCTTCCCTCCCCCTTCATTCTCCCCCTTCATTCTCCCCTCCCTCCCTCCCCCTCCATTCTCCCCGCCAACTCCTCACCTAATCATCATCATCACTCCTCCTCCTCCTCCTCCCCGCTCTCTCCCAGCGGCGGCGACGGTCGCGGTTTGATGACGGCGCGTGTCTGTGTCGCGAGCAAAGATTGGTCGCGAGAGGCAGCGGTTGGGAACAAAGATCTTATAGCGGGAATGTCGTTGGGGTGAGTGTCGCGCGGCGCCCCCCGCCATGCCCTGTCACTGACCCCACCCCCCCCCCCCCCCCCCGCCATGCCCTGTCACTGACCCCCCTCCCCCGCCATGCCAGCGCCCCGACACCGTCACTGTCTCCCCCCTCCCCTCCCCCCCCGCCCAAACCCACCTGATCTCCCGGTGGCTCATCACTCCATCTCCCATTCCCACACTGACCTTTCAGTCCTGGGCAAAGACCTTAGAGCATTTGGTCTAAGATCTTTGGTCCTGGGCCTCCTCCATTGTCAGAGTGAGGCCCAGCATAACAACACCTCATATTTAACTTGGGCAGCTTACACCCCAGCGGCATGAATATTGACTTCTCTTAACTTCAAGTAGCCCTTGCTCCCCCTCCCTCGCCATCCCCTCCCCAGCAAAGATCCTATAGCGGAGCAAGATAGACCACTCCTGCTAAATGCAATGGGCTGACGTGTAGTACGCAACGGAGCGGAACGTGGGCCTTTTTTTCATCCATTTCAGTAACCCGACCCGACCCGACTCGCAGTGTAATCAACGTTGCGGGGGAACAGTTTGTGTTAATAAATTATAATTCTGAAAATGAGGAGAAGATTTTTACCAAAGAACTTTTATTTTTACGAGGATGTTCCCGTAACCGGCTTCCGTCTCCGCACTAGTATCTTTGCTCCGCTACGGGATCTTTGGTACAGAGACGGAAGCCGGTTACGGAAATGGAGCCGAAAATTACCCATGAATCTGCCCATGACCGTACTACGTCTTTTTCGTCGAGTGATCTATCTTGCTCGCTATAGGATCTTTGCTTCCCAGTTCTCCCACCAGTCTCACTGTCTCCGACCACATTCTTCCCCCCTGAACCTGGTGGTGGTGGTGGTGGTGGTGTTAGAGCTGCCCCACTCCCCCTGGTAAGAAATTGGATCTTTTTTGTCTCTCTTTGCACGAGTCTGCACGAATCCTAAAAGATTATTGGCGGATTTCAGTTGTCTTTAGGAATGGCTGCCAGTGAAATCGAAACTGCTGAAGACTTGTGGGAGAGGATCTGTTCCGGACTGCCGGCTAACATGATGGATGCGAATGAAACCAGTTGCCCAGTCGATGAATGCTTCCCAGAATCTTTCTCTGAGATAGGCTGCCCCATTCCAGTCACAGTGTCGTGCACAGATTTGATGAACGACGAGAATGATGCAGAGGGGATCTATCCCTGGGCCCCCATGGCTGATTCTCAGCAGTACCTGGCAATGTTGGGTGAGTGCAATCTGAGGGTTTTGATATCAGACATCCTAAAGGTGGGGGAAGACAGAATCTGATCTCAGCATTGTAGCAGGGCGAATGCCTTGGCCAACCTAACCTTTGTCTGTTACCACAATAAAACGGCCTTGTTTCCCAGGCAAGTGCAGATGTGAAGGGCAGTGCACTATCGTTGATAATCAGGTTATGGTCTACACCAGGTGAAGTTCTGTATGCAATATACAGTCTTGTACTGTGTATAAAAGTGCAGAGAAGGTTCACCAGACTGATTCCTGGGATGGCAGGACTTTCATATGAAGAAAGACTGGATAGACTCGGCTTGTACTCGCTAGACTTTAGAAGATTGAGGGGGGATCTTATAGAAACTTACAAAATTCTTAAGGGGTTGGACAGGCTAGATGCAG
The DNA here is from genome assembly GCF_010909765.2 of Amblyraja radiata. Classification (NCBI taxonomy): domain Eukaryota; kingdom Metazoa; phylum Chordata; class Chondrichthyes; order Rajiformes; family Rajidae; genus Amblyraja; species Amblyraja radiata. The sequence continues at coordinate 6,646,783 of NC_045964.1, read as the reverse complement.
GAAGATTATTCCCGATGTTGGGGAAGTCCAGAACAAGGGGTCACAGTTTAAGGATAAGGGGGAAGTCTTTTAGGACCGAGATGAGAAAATCATTTTTTACACAGAGAGTGGTGAATCTGTGGAATTCTCTGCCACAGAAGGTAGTTGAGGCCAGTTCATTGGCTATATTTAAGAGGGAGTTAGATGTGGCCCTTGTGGCTAAAGGGATCAGGGGGTATGGAGAGAAGGCAGGTACAGTATACTGAGTTGGATGATCAGCCATGATCATATTGAATGGCGGTGCAGGCTCGAAGGGCCGAATGGCCTACTCCTGCACCTATTTTCTATGTTTCTATGTATTGTTGATGCACTGTACTGCCTGGTACTGTAGAGTGTACCAGCACGGAAGACCCTTCATCCAGACTTGCCCATGTTGGACAAGATGCCCCATCTTTATTAGTCACACCTAGTCTAACTTGCCCGCAATTGGCCCATATGCCTTTCCTGTCCATGTACTCGGGAGGGAGGGAGTGCAACGTAGGTTCACGAGGTGAATTCCCGGGATGGTGGGACTGTCATGTGTTGATAGAATGCAGCAGCTGGGCTCGTATACTCTGGAATTTAGAAGGATGAGAGGCTATCTTATTGAAATATGTAAGATTATTAAGAGTTTGGACAAGCTAGAGGCAGGAAACATGTTTCCGATGTTGGGAGAGTCCAGAGCCAGAGTCCAGAGCTCTTAAAAATAGTGGAGTCAAGGGATGTGGGGAGAAGGCAGGAACGAGGTACTGATTGTGGATGATCAGCCATGATCACAGTGAATGGCGGTGCTGGCTCGAAGAGCCGTACGGCCTACTGCACCTATTGTCTATTGTCCAAATGTATTTTAACTGTTGTTATAGTACCTGCCTCAATTACCTTCTCTAGCAGCTCATTCCATTCACACACCACCCACTATGTGAAAAAAATATTAAATATTTTAAATCTAAACCATATGAAATCTTTCTTCTCTCACCTTAAACCTGTGTCCCCTGGTTCTTGATCCCCCTTGCGCACCAAGGAATATAGTCCTAGCTTGCCCAACCTTGTAAATCTTCTCTGCATTCTTTCCACGTTAATAACACCCTTCCCATAGCAGGGTAACCAAAACAGAACACAATACACCAAATGCAGCCTCATCAACATCTTGTTTAAGAAGGAACTGCAGATGCTGGAAAATCGAAGGTACACAAAAATGCTGGAGAAACTCAGCGGGTGCAGCAGCATCTATGGAGCGAAAGAAATAGGCAACGTTTCGGCCCGAGTTTCTCCAGCATTTTTGTGTACCCTCATCAACATCTTGTACGACTGTAACAATATAACATCCCAACTTCTATACAGTCCCCTGACTGATGCAGGCCAATGTATTGAAAGCCTTCTTTAGCAACCTATCTACCCGTGACGCCATTTTCAAGGGACTAAGTACCAACACTCTTAGATACTACTGCTCCACAACTCTGCCCATGGTCATACCATTCAGTGTGAAGTCCTGCCCTGGTTTGACTTCCCAAAATGCAAAACCTTGCACTTATCTGCTTTAAACTCCACTAACCATTCCTCAGTCCACTTACCCAAATGATCTAGATCTTGCTGTGCTTTTTGATAACCATCTTCAATTCCAACCACTTTGGTGTCATCTGCAAACTTACTAATCATGCTTTCTACACTCTCATCCAAATCGATGAGATAAACCACAAACAGCAAAGTGCCCAGCATCGATCCCTGAGGCACACCACTAGTCACAAGCCTCCAGTCCAAAAAACAACCTTCCACTATCACCCTCTGCTTCCATCCATGAAGCCAATTTTCTATACAGTCATCTAATTCTCCCTGAATCCCATGTGATCTAACCTTCCAGAGCAGCCTACCATGCAGAACCTTATCAAAAGCCTTGCTGAAAGTCATACATACAACATCCACAGTGGGCTCGCAAACAGACACTGACCAACATGCCCCATCTACACTAGTCCCACCTGCCTGCATTTAGCCCATATCCCTCTAAGCTTATCCTACCCATGTACCTGTCCAAATATGTTAAATGTTGTGATAGTACCAGCCTCAGCTATCTCCTCCAGCAGCTCGTTCCATACCCACCACCCTTGTGTGTAAAAGAGTTGCCTTCTTCTTCTTCTTCTTCCGTGTGGCATGCACAGCCTAAAGTTGCTGGACAACTTGTTCTATTTGATCTTCCGTTTGTGCACGTCGAGTTGATTACATTAGTCAAAACTGGGCGGACCACGTGAAGGTTGCAATCTTCCACCCCAAAGAGTTGCCCCTCAGATACCTATTAAGTCTTTCCCTCCTCACTTTAAACCCAGGTACTCTGATACTTGATTCCTTTGCTCTGGGTAAAAAACTGTGCATTTCCCCTGTCTATTCCTCTCATGATCATCTACACCTCTATATGATCACCCCTCATCCTCCTGCACCGCAAGGAATAAAGTCCTAGGCTGCCCAACCTCTCGCTGTAGCTCAGGCCCTCGAGTCCTGGCAACATCTTCGTAAATCTTCTCTGCACCCTTTCCAGCTTAAAAACATCCTTCCTGTAAGAAGGTGACCCAAACTGAACACAATACTCCAAATGTGGCCTCACCAATGTCTCGTACAACTGTAACATAACCTCCCTACTTCTATACTCAATACCTTGACTGATGAAGGCCAATGGACCGATATCCTGAGCCGAAAAACAACCGTCCACTGTCTCCCTCTGCTTCCTTTCATGAAACTAATTTTCTGTCCAGTCTGCTAGCTCTCCTTGGATCCCATGCGATCTAATCTTCCAGAGCAGCCTATCATGTAGAACCTTGTCACAAGAGATCAGAAGAGAGAGGAGCAGAATTAGGTCATCCGGCCCATCAAGTCTACTCCGCCATTCAATCATGGCTGATCTATCTCTCCCTCCCAACCCCATTCTCCTGCCTTCTTCCCATAACCTTTGACACCCATACTAATCACCGATCTCTGCCTTAAGTATATCCACCGACTTGGCCTCCACAGCATTCTGTGGCAAAGAAGTCCACAGATTCTCCACCCTCTGACTAAAGAAATTCCCCCTTATCTCCTTCCTAATAGAACGCCCTAAAATAAATAATGACAAATGCCTTGCAGAAATCCATGTCTACAGCTCTGCCCTCATCACGCTTTTTTTGTTCACATCTTCAAAAAACTCAAATTGATTTGTGCGACACGATCTCCCACGCACAAAACAGTGCTGACTATCCCCAGTCAGCCCTTGTCCATCTAAATGCATGTGTATCTTATCCCTCAGAATACTCTTTAGTAACTTTCCAACCTGATGTTAGACTCATGTAGTGCCTTGGCTTTTCCCTGCAGCCCTTCTTAATTAGAGGCACAACACTTGCCACCCTCCAGTCTTCAGGCCTGTATTAATGACAACTCATAAATCTCAGCCAGGGCACGTGCAATTTCCCACAGTCTCATCGGATATATCTGATCAGCTTCTGACCGGTTGCATCGTGGCTTGGTTCGGCAACTTGAGCGCCCAGGAGCGGAAAAGACTGCAAAAAGTTGTAAACACTGCCCAATCCATCATCGGCTCTGACCTCCCTACCATCGAGGGGATCTATCGCAGTCGCTGCCTAAATATGGCTGCCAGCATCATCAGGGATCCACATCATCCTGGCCACTCATCTCCCCGCTGCCTTCAGGTAGAAGGTACAGGAGCCTGAAATCTGCAACATCCAGATTCAGGAATAGCTGCTTCCCCACAGCCATCAGACTATTAAACTCAACTCAAACAAAACTCTGTACATTAATAGCCCATTGCACTTTATATGTATATTTATGTGTGTATATATATATATATATATTCAATGGTATATGGTCACACTGATCTGCTCTGTATTTATGCCTACTATATTCTATTGCGCTGAAGCAAAGCAAGAATGTCATTGTCCTATCTGGGACACATGACAATAAACTCTCTTGAATCTTGAATCTTGAGGTTCAGGGGATTGGTCTACTTTCACACGAGTTGGGGCCTTCAGCACCCATTTGACCGTAATACTGACTGTCCTCAAGACACTTCCATTGACTGCCCCTAGTTCCCCAGTCCCCATGTCTTTCTCCAAGGTAAAAACAGAGGAGAAATTCTCATTGAGGACCTTGACCATCTCCTGCGACTCCACACATAGTTGACCACTTTAATTCCTGAGGGGCCCCATTCTCCCACAGGTTACCTTGTCCCCTTAATGCCCTGTCCCACGGTACGAGTTCATTCCAAGAGCTCTCCCGAGTTTGCCGTGATTCGAACTCAGAGATTTACGGTAATGGCCACTCGTCGGTACTCGGGGCTCTCGTGAACATTTTTTAACATGTTGAAAAGTCTTCACGGGTCTTCCCGAATTTACCTGCCGTTAGCGAGTCTTCCCGAGTACCTGCAGTTAGCGTTACGAGCCGCTAAGAGACGTCCCCGAGCTCCGACGTACCCGCTACGTTCATTCTCCGTGCTTACCACGAGTTTGATTTATTTTTAAACTCAGGAGAGCTCTTGGAATGAACTCGTACTGTGGGACAGGGCTATATCTTAGGTATATCCTTAATATAATCTGCCAGAGCCATCTCCTGTCCTCTTTTTGTCCTCCCAATTTTATTTTTTAATCTGCTCCTCAGTTCCCAAAACTGTTCCTTTTCCATCAAACAGCCTGCACCAGTCAACCTATGTGAGTTCCTGTCTTGGCCTTGGCCCAATTTAGAATTTTAACTCGTTAGCCCACCCTGTCTCTATCCATAACAATCTTAAACTTAATGGGACAGTGATGGTAAAAGGCTCATCCACAAACACTTCATCCACTTTCCCCACCCAATTTCCTAAGACTAGAACAAGCGTCGACCTCTCCCGCGATCTGCTGCTCATCCGATTATTTGCTTTGTGCATGTCTGGCGATGTTTGTGTATTGACTTTACTCATACCGATAGAAAACCGCCTGAGGAAACTGAAGGGTTTGAATGAAGAGCCAAGTTCAAAAGGGATGCTCAGAAGTCTGTCACAGGCAAAGAAAGAATGCTGGGACCGTTTCTTACATGAACAATGTATATCAGAGATGTACATCGATGGATACGAGATGGACCAGAGGTACGATCTGCAGTAACCCAGGATTTATGCTTGGAATTTTACAATAGGGAGACATGTCCCAATTCCTCACGTTAAGCTCAATGGCATTTTTTGATGATGATGAAACTTTATTGTCACTGGTACCTAGCTAGCTGCTGTGAAATTCTTTGTGTTTGAAAGTACACAAAAGAGTCGACACAAAGGCACCGATTAAGTTACAAAAAGTACTCGTCCCTTCTTCATCCCTCCCCCTGTGTTCTCATAGACATGGCCCGTCCACCTCAACCGGGCCGTGAGACTCCAATCTCATCCTCAGCCCAACCCGACTTCGTCCTCGGCCCCACTTGACCTCGGGCCTCCGACCCGAACGCCGGGTCTTCGACTCTTCGTTGGCTTCTCTCTAGGCCTGCTCAACTGGAGTGGCCCCACTCACCTGTAGTGTCCCCGCTCACCTGGAGTGTCTCCACTCACCGGGAGTGTCCCGGTCCGCTTCTCATCTAGGACCTAGAAAACTGATCCACAAAGTCATTCATCTGGCAAGGTAACGCTTCATTATTGCGAATCCTCCAATATGCTTGTAGATTTGTAATCTGTGTTGTCGGTCTGAGTTTCCTTGTCCTCGGTGGAATGAATGCTGAGGGTGTCACTAGATTTTGAATGGCCGTTCTCAGGCAGTCTGCTTCTCCACAAAGGACTGGATAGAATAGATGTGGAGAAGATGTTTCTATTCGTGGGAGAGTCGAGGACTGGAGGTCATCGCATCAGAATAAAAGGACGTTCCTTTAGGAAGGAGATGAGGAGGAATTTCTTTAGTCAGAAGGTTGTGAAACTGTGGATATTTTTAAGGCAGACAGATAGATTCTTGATTAGTACGGGTGCGTGGGGGTTATGGGGAGAAGGCAGAAGAATGCGGTTGAAAGGGAGAGATAGATCAGCCATAATTGAAGGGTGGGGTGGCTTTGATTGGCCTGAATGGCCTAATTCTGCTCCCATCACTTATGAACATGAACGTCCTGAGTACCAAATTCTGTTTTTAATTTGTGTCTCTGTGATGTCTTTATTATTTGTTATATTCCGATTATATGTTATTCCGATTAAATGTCTATTATTGTTATGTCTGTATTCTTTCTTTATGTGCTGCACGGAGAGGACGCTGGCGCTGTTTGTTCGCCGCTTCTCCGTTTGCTATTGTCTGTTACTATTGTAAAGCGACTTTGAGTCTTAGAAAAGCGCTATAAAAATAAAATTTATTATTATTATTATTACCACCGCCCTGGCTATGAGAAATGGGCAAGGGCTGGGAAATGTTACTGGATGTGCTGCACCCCATTATTGCTGTTGCAGGGGGATTATGATGTTGTCAGGGATTTGCTTTTCCATGCAGAAGGTTCGCAGTCTGTACACCTCTGAGGCCTCGTCCACTCTGTGACCATTCCCTCTCTTCTTCCAGCGCCATTGACCACCTGAAGCGGTGGGTGCTGCCCGACAGAGTTCCGGTCAACACAGAAGAGATTCAGCATCTGATCAGCCCTGAGGGGCGGTCTGCGAGCCAGGAAGAGCCTGAGGGACAGGGCAGCTCCAACCGTGAGCAGTGATGAGCAGCAATGCCATCCACCCTGTGAAACGTAGTTTGAGCTGAACACTGATCATCATCCAAGCTTTGAAATGTTGAACTGCTTCACATGGCATTGAAAACCAACCACAAATACAAATAATGTGTCTGATTTGTCCCAGCTGCTGAATCCAGTCCTTTACTGAATCTTGCGTGCATTTTAAATAGGGGGGGTGACACCCAGAGTCCCCACAAGGCCCCTCTGCCTCCACCAGTGCACAATGATCACCTTAACCCATTTTTGTCCAGTGAGGAGACGGCCAGGAGGGAATCCTAGATCTGAAAGGGAGTGGTGCCCTGGTGCACCTTAGCAGGGCGGCACAGTGGCTGGCAGAGCAGCTGCCTCACAGCTTCAGAGACTCGGGTTCAATACGGACGCCAGGTGCTGTCCGCAAATTTTGCACGTTCTCCCCGTGTCTGTGTGGGTTCCCCGCCACATCCCGAGGATGCGCTTGTCTGTAGTTCAATTGTCCTCTGTAAATTGACTAGTGTGTAGGGAGAAGATGCAAAAGTACGTTAGCACAGAACTCATGAAAACAAGTGTGGATCGATGATTGGCGTGGACTCGGTGGGCTGAAGGCCCAGTTCCCGTTGTATCTTTCAATCCGTTCAATTATCCTGATGATCTAAATAACCTTCAGTGCACCTGTATAGTGCAGAACTGTATAGTGATTCCAAAGTGTTGCAATTAAAGAATGTTACATGGCATTCCTCTGATCATTCATTCATTCTGCTGTGCACATTCTTTCTTCTCTGCTCAACCTCAATATTTTTGTATTGTTCAGAGCCAGACAGTCAACTATAGACCATTAAATGTCCCTGGATTTCTCCACCTGGGTAGAGTAAAATGAAATCATTTTTCAGATTCCAATGCTGACATTTCCCTGTCGTCCTTTACAGTTTCATTGTTGCCTTTTTGACAGTCTTTAAGAACTGCTTTATTGCCCATTTTCACAGACATTGTTCCCACTTGGATGTCACCTCTCACAGGACTAGGCAGAGGGAGCAGTGACTTATCCTGGTTTCTTTTGTGTAGGAAAGAACTGCAGATGCTGGTTTACATTGAGGATAGACACAAGATGTTGGAGTAATCATAATAACTCCATAATCATACTTTATTAGCCAAGTATGTTTTGCAACATATGAGGAATTTCATTTGCTATACAGTCATACCAATAAAAAGCAACAAAACACACAAAATACATTTCAACATAAACATCCACCACAGTGACTCCTCCACATTCCTTAATGTGATGGAAGGCGAATAAAAAAGTTCAATCTCTTCCCTTCTTTGTTCTTTCGGGGGGCCTCGAGCCTTCCGTTGATGGGACAATCTTGGCGCCCGCAGCCGGCGGTCGGGCCCTCCGTGTCGGGGCGATCGAGCTCCTGCATCGGGGGGAATGTCAGCTCCCCCGTGCTGGGCTATCGGACCCCGGGTCGGAGCTGGTCGAACCTTCTGCGACTTTGGACCTTCCCGACAGCCTCTACCCGAGACTCCTCGATGGTGAAATCCACAGGCCGCGGTTGGAGCGTCGATCCCAGGCAAGGGATCGCAGGCACGGATGCCAAGTCCAAGGCCCCGTGGAGGGGCTCAAAGTCAGTCTCGAGCAAGGCCGCAAACTCCATGATGTTAGGCCGGTGTTAATAACTCATTGGGACACAGACTGAAAAAAGGTCTCGACCTGAAACGTCACCCATTCCTTCTCTCCAGAGATGCTGCCAGTCCCGCTGAGTTACTCCAGCATTTTGTGTCTATCTGGTTTCTTTGGTAGTGGTATTGATTTATTATTGTCATGTGTACTGTGAATCAGTGAGAAACTTTGTTAGTCTGCTATCAATCAAATCCTACTATACATGAGGACAATCACGCCATACACAAGTACAACAGGTGGCACGAAGGGAGACATACCAGAGTGTAGATTTTACTTCGGAGTCACGTGAGTGACTACGTGAAGAACCCGCCAGGACGCATGTGTGTCATATCGCTACATGCATTGCGAAACGACAGGCTGGGTGGAACGACGTTCCCCCGTAGCGGCAAGTTTAAAAGCCGAGACCGACAGGTAAGCGAGTTACTCTGCGGTCGTTGTTATTTCCCGTACTGTTTCACAGGTGGGAAAATGATGGATAAAACCAAAAAGTCGACTAGAGCTGCGACAAAGCTGGCTGGGGAGGACCTCGGAGTTGCGGGCAGCCAGCAGCGGCTGATGACACTAGAATCACCAGTAGTGGGATCAGCTGTGCCCGACTTCGCCCCTGCGCCGGCCAGAACAACACCGCGGCCGGGCGGGAAGGCAAAACGGAAAACTAACAGAGCTATTGACTCTGATGAGTCCGACTTTGAGGAGATGCCGCGAGCGGCCAGCGACCGTGAGCGCTGGAGCCGAATGGAGCGGCTTATGGAGCAGATGCTCCAACGTGACAGACTCCGGGAGATGGAGTCTAGTCACCATGGGTTATACAAAACACCCACGGCAGCACCTTACGTAGGGCTGCACAATGCATCTCCCTCGTCAGAGGGGAGTACTGGGGGTCAATTCTGGGCTGACCCTGAAGAGGGGTTTGCTGAACAAACAACAAGTGTGCAGGGGGTGCAGGAAGGAGAAACCCTACTGGACATGGTGTCCAAATACATACAGCCAGATCAGACTGGAAAAAATCTAGAACAAAAACTAGCATCCAGCATTGATTTCCTATCATTCAAGCAACTACAGGAACAGGCTGTGATGGACACCACTGCCAAATATTTGGCACCAGGAAATTGTGTATCCCTGAATGTTCCAGTGGTGAACAATTGTATTTGGAAACACGTCGGAGCAGGAGTTAGAAGCCTGGATGTAAAACTCCAGAAAGTACTAAAATTACTAACAGCAGGGATCACAGCATTCGCTCGCACAGTGGATGAGAAAGAAATGTCGCATGAACAACAGGATGCACTGGCACTCTTCTGCAATACACAGTATGAGATCAATAGTATCAGAAAGAATGCCATCCGACCTGCCTTAAATCCAAAGTTCGCAGGCCTGTGCAAACCTGGAGACACAAAGCCACCAATATTATTATTTGGGGCAACCTGTCCAAACAGGTTAAGGAGCTCGATGAGGAGGCAAAAACCCTGGGGCTCATAAAGACGACAACAGGAAGGACCTCCTACACTCAAAGACAGCACCCTTACGCACCCACCAGCAGAGCAAGACAATCAGAAGCTGGTGAAAGCTCAAAGGCCGGACATACAGGACAGCGGTCTTTTTTAGGCCATGGCCCAGACCGGCTGTTACGACTCCCGAAGGCAAGTACTTCAGAGCCGCGTAACACAAGTCAAAAACCAGGTTCAGGTTCAACAACAGTTTTAATTATTCATTGGAACACAAAACCCAAACCTGATTTAAACAACCCAGTCAGGGATAGGGATAAACTGACAAACAATTTAACAATGCTCCAGCCAGCCACGCAATGGGCCGTCGAACCGGAGACTCCAAAACCTGCCCAAAGAGATACAACCCTGAAACCAAAATACACGAAAACTCTAAGGTCAGCCCTTATCCGTCCCAATTCAATATCTGTTAACAAGGAATGGTGAAAATACACAAAGTTCTATGCCATGTGGTCAGGCTTTCCTCGGCCCACACCAACAGTCTGCTCATCAGGCAGAGTCTACGAAGAAGAGAGAGAATCCTGGGAAGCTCTGGTATTTATACTTCAGATGAGTCACCCGTCACCTGACGCAGCTTGGCCAATCGGGTACAGGAGCCTTTAACCCCTCGATTCCAGACTCACAGCCACGAGGCCTGCACTTGGGAGAGAAACAGAGAAGTAAGTACATAGCATTCACCAGGAGGGGGAAGCGCCTAACACCGGCCTTCGTGGAAAATGCGCAAACCCCAAACCCAAACCCAGCCACCGGCGCCTCAACCTCCTCGAAGACTACACAGGAAGAAGTAAACTTTCCACTGGTAACCATGGAGGTAGGTGGGTCTGGTCCCTTACAAATTATAGGAAGTGTGGATAATACACATATCGGTGGGAGATTACACTTCTTTTGGGAGGCATGGAGTGCATTAACAACAGACACTTATATCCTAAACAGTATCCAGGGATATACCATTGAATTTGTGCACAAAAATAGCCCCCCAGTTCAGCATGTACCGAAACGAACGTTCGTACTTTCACGAAAAGAAAAATTGGAAGCACATGCTGAACTGGTGAGACTCCACGCTAAGGGGGTTATTGAAAAAACCCAACACGATTCTCTGGAATTTGTGTCTAATATCTTTACCAAAAACAAAAAAGATGGTGGTTGTCGCATCATCATAGATTTGACCAAATTGAATACATTTGTGCAGTATATTCATTTCAAAATGGAAACCTTTGTTACTGCCAAACAATTGATTTCCACAGGCTACTTCATGGCTAGCATCGACCTAACAGATGCTTACTATTCAGTGCCTATACGGACTGATCACAGACGTTATTTAAAATTCATCTGGATGGGGCAGCTTGGCAGTATAGAGCTCTACCCAATGGATTAACATCAGCCCCCAGGCTGTTTACCAAAATTTTGAAACCAGCCCTGGCGTTTCTTCGGAGACAAAAACATATGGTCATGGCCTACCTGGATGATATATTAATTGTGGGCAAAACTTTGGAATTAGCTAAACTAGCTGTATCAGCCACCAAACAATTGTTTGACAAACTGGGGTTTATCATCCATCCAGTTAAATCTAAACTAACGCCTTCCACCATAATGGATTATTTGGGGGTTCACAATTGACTCAGTTCACATGTCGGTGACTTTACCAAAGGACAAGGCTACAGTCTTAACTGAGGCCTGCAACAACCTCATTGACATTAGTGAACCATCTATTAGATTGGTAGCAAGGGTAATTGGCAAAATAGTGGCTGCTTTTCCAGCCACACAATTTGGACCTTTGTATTACCAAAATTTACAAAGGGCAAAAATACAAGCACTCAAAATTAATGCTGGTCATTTCGACAGACCAATGAAGCTACCAATCAAAGCAATTATGGAATTAAGATGGTGGAGGGATAACATTCGGCATTGTTCCAGCCCTATCATTATCAGCAACCCCTCAGTGGTGCTACAAACTGATGCCAGTGCGCTTGGTTGGGGTGCTACCAACTCCATCTCTAGCTGTGGAGATAAGTGGAATGCACAGGAGGCATCATTACTTCAGACACTTGGCATAAACTACCTGGAAATGTTGGGTGCGTTCTATGGCTTAAAATCATACTGTTCTGGAATGCATCACCAGCATGTTAGACTACAGATTGACAATACCACCGTGGTGGCATATATTAACCATATGGGTGGAATCAAATCGACATCATGTGACAATCTGGCTAATACAATTTGGCAATGGTGTATTCAGAAAAATATTTGGATATCAGCTACTTACCTACCAGGTAACCTCAATTCAGTGGCAGACACCAGGTCAGCAAATTCAATGAAAACATCGAATGGATGTTGGATCAAAAAGTATTTGCTGATATTGTAGCACGGTACGGAACACCAGATATCGATCTATTTGCATCTAGACTCAATCACCAGTTACCAAACTATGTTTCTTGGGAACCAGACCCTGGGGCATCAGCGATAGATGCCTTTTCGCTGCATTGGGGGAAATTGTTTTTATTTTATTTTTTTCACTTAAATTTTTATTGATTTTTAAGAGATATATTTAAAACAGTGCAACACCATCACCATAAATAAAACAAAGTAAGAAAAACAGCAATCAAAATAAAAAAATAAGTAGATCGGGGGAAAAAAAAAAGAAGTGAATAAATTTAAAAATTGGAATAAGACCGTGTGGTTCACTTACCAAATTAAAAAAAGAAAAAACATTACATTGATTAGTTATCTGGAGATAATTCAACATTCATACAAACATACCATCTAGTTCTATATAACGCAATCTTCCCATATCTAGCTCGGCATTTATCTAATTGGTGTCATTGCTCAAATAAACAGTCCATTTTTCCCAGATCTTCTCAAATGAATTCTCCTTGACTCTCAAGGAATATGTCAATTTCTCCATATTAAAGATGTCTCGCACAATTTCTAACCACTGTTCCTGTTTTGGACTTTTTTCATTAAGCCACTGCCTGGTAATGGCCTTCTTACTTGCTGCAAGCAAAACTTTAATCAAACATGTATCTTCTATTTTTACAATATATTTAATATGCCCCAGATACATCACAGGGCAGGTATTTGGGATTTTATAGCCCAAGATATTATTTACAGCTGCATTAACTTTTTCGCAGTATGGCCTTATCTTTACACAGTTCCAGAAAATATGCGAGTGGTCTGCCTCCGTACTCCCACACAGCATCCAACAGTGTTGTTGGACAGCAAGTTGTCTGCTTTTTATTTGGGTGTTATAAAAAAGCGAGATTGATTCTTCCAGCAAAATTCTCTCCATACTAGTGAGCTTGTGGATGAACATTGTGTTTCACACATTTGATACCATTCTTCTTCTGTTATTTGAATCTTTAATTCTGCTTCCCATTTTGTTTTTATGTAGAGCGTTGATTCTCCCCCGCTTTCCACCAGAGCTTGGTAGAGAGCAGAGATGACCCGAGACCCATTCTGTTTGTATGCACCCACAATCACCTTGATCACATTATTAGAAGTTTCATCTAGTTCTGGCCTTATCTCTTTTGTAAAGTAGTCTCTTAATTGCAAGTATCTAAAAAAATCTTTGTTTTCGAGACCATACTTTGACTTTAAATCTTGGAAGCTCATAAACTCGCCATTTTCTGAAACTGTATACATTGCCGTTATGCCTTTTTGTGCCCATTCTTTGAATTTTGAATCATACACCCCTGGCTTAAACTTTGAGTCATATGCGAACCACTTCAATGCGTGAACCCCTCTTTTTAATTTGTATTTTTCCACTATAACATTCCATATTTCTAACGTAAATGTTACTATTGGATCCATAGCATGTCTCAAAGCCCCTCTCAGATATTTATCTCCCACCAAAATCTGGGTCTGGTAACCCTGTATCTATCTTTCCATTTCTTTCCATCGAGATTCATAATCAGGTCTACACCAACAAGCCAGAGGTCTGAGTTGAGCTGCATAAAAGTATTTCCTCAGATTTGGTAAAGCCATTCCACCCTTGCTTTTTGGCAGTTGAAGTGTTGTTAGTTTTATTCTTGTTTTTTTTGCTATTACAAATGAATCTAGAGATCATTTTATCCCAGGCTATGAATTTGTCTCGGGGGACATTAATTGGGAGAGATTGGAATAAATATAGTAGTTTAGGTAGGATATTCATTTTTACCGTTTGTATTCTGGCACTGAAGTCTAGAGGAAGGGTCGACCACCTCTCAACATCCTTTTTGATGTTTTCTTCAATTTTGTTATAATTAGTTTCAAACAAGTTGGAAAGTGTTTTGGTTATAGTTACACCAAGATACTGCATCGTTTTAGAGTTCCATTTCAGATTATATGCATCTCTGATTTGTTGGGATGGAGAATAATTGAATGAAATAATTTGTGTTTTTGTTATATTCAATTTATACCCTGAGTAGTATCCATATGTTTCAAATGGGTTCATTAGATTTGGGAGACATATATCTGGTCGTTCAAGAAAAATAATGATATCATCAGCGAAAAGACCAATTATATGTTCTTTCCCCCCTATTTTGACCCCCTGCAGGTCTTCTCTCTGCCTTATTGCTTGTGCTAAGGGTTCAATATACAAAACGAAGAGAGTAGGAGAAAGACAGCATCATTGCATTGTGCCCCTCTCTAACTGGATCCTTTTTGATATGTTTCCATTTTTCCTTAATCCTAGCTGTAGGCTCCTGATATATTGTTTTAATACACCGAATTGCATCTTCATTGAAACCAAATCTCAGTACTTCATATAAGAATACCCAACTAACACTATCAAAGGCTTTTTCTGCATCTAAACTGACCAGGACCATATTTGTATCCTTTTTTTGAGCATTATCCACAATGTGGAGGGTTCTTCTAATATTATCCTGTGTTTGACGCCCCCGAATAAATCCAGTTTGGTCTTCATTAATCAGATCTGGTACAAAAGTCTCGAGTCTTTTGCAAATGATTGAGGTAAATAGTTTGTAGTCTACATTTAAAATTGAGATTGGCCTGAAATTTTTACATTGCTCTTTGTCTTTGCCTTCCTTGAGTAAAATGGTAATAATTACTTCCTTCCATGATGGGGGAGCACTGCCCTCTTTAAGGGTCCAGTTAAAGCAAGACAGGAGCAGAGATGTTAGCTCTTTCTTAAAGGCCTTGTACCATTCTGGTGGAAACCTATCGCTGCCTGGTGATTTACTAGCCTTGAGTCTACTGATTGCAGCTTCCAGCTCCTTAACCGTAAATTGTGACGTAATGGTATTATTTTGTGTCTCACCAATGGATGGCAGATCAAGTGAGTTAAGAAAACTTCTCATTGTCCTTTCGTCAGCTGATGGTGGTTTAGAATAGAGTTTCTTATAATATTCTTCAAATATTCTTTCTATCTCATCTGGCTCATGTGATAATTGATTGGTTTTAGGATCTCTTATTTGATGAATTGTATTAGAGGCCTGCTGTTTACGCAGGCGTCTGGCCAGGAGTCTAGTTGCTTTTGGACCTGCTTCATAATAGGTCTGCTTTACGAATCTTGCCCTTTTTTCCATATCTCCCCTGAGGATCTCATCTATCTCCCCCCTTTTTTCCTTACTCTGTTTTAGTACCAACTGATCCTGTATGTTTTTATGTTTTTTCTCCAATTCTTTCAGTTTTTCTACTTTATGTTCATACGTAGCTAGCCGGGCCTTTTTTTGTGATGATGTCAGGGCGATCAGCTTTCCACGTATAACTGCCTTCATAGCATCCCACAGTATTACAGGATCCACATCCCCGTTATCATTCTCTTCTATGTACCTTTTTATCTCTTCCCTTATTTGTTCCACATTTGCCTTATTATTCAAAATACCCACATTGAGCCTCCAAACAGTATTTCTTTTTCTACTATTCAGGTGTACAGTCAAGCTGATCGCACTGTGATCAGATACATCTGCCACCCCGATTTTACACTCTGTGGTCCTGTGACTTTCACCCATATTCATTAAAAAGTAGTCAATCCTGGAGTAGACTGAGTGAGGTACTGAATAGTGTGTGTAGTCCCTTTCTAAAGGGTGAAGTTCTCTCCAAACATCAATTAGGCCCATTTCCTGTACTGATGTGTTAATAAACTTGGTCAGATGCATCTTGGTTTTTTTTAGGATTGTTGTATCCAAATTATGATTCATGACCACATTGAAGTCCCCTCCACATATCAAAATACCTTCAGTCTCTAAAGCAATAATGTCAAACAGAGTTTTGAAAAAACATTTGGTACTCTCTGGGGGGGCATATACATTGATCAGTGTCACAACTTTGTTTTCCAACTTTCCTTTAACTAATACATACCTTCCCTCTTTGTCCCTGACTTCTTTATGGCATTCAAATTGGACTGCATTTGTAATAAGGATAGCCACTCCCCTCTTTTGGCTAGTTTTATAGGAACTATAAAATGCATTTCTAAAGCCAAAGTGTTTTAGTTTCTCATGTTCTTGTTGAGGCAGGTGGGTTTCTTGTAAAAATAGTACCTGGGCCTTTTCTTTTTTCAGTTTAGCCAGGACCTTGTTCCTTTAAACTGGATTATTCATCCCATTTACATTGAGTGACACCAATTTTATAGTATTACGTGACATTTAATTTACCTACTCCTGTCTTGCATTCATAAATCTCCAGATAACTTGAAACTGTGCAGGTCTGAACATCTGGACAACATGTGCCAAATAAAGAAAAGAAAAGAAAAAACAGTTGACTTCCAAGTAAGGGTGATTCCTTTCCACCCTGAGTCCCCGTTGGCAGGTATAGGGGAAAGCCTCCTCCCAGAGGGCCCCTCACTAGAGGTGAAACACTCCATTTCATGCATCCTAGTATTGTCCAACGTCATCCGATAGCACTTATTTTTTAGTCCAAAAGAATTTGTGGCACAATAAAAGCTAGTGGATGGGGTCTGCTCAGACTCCTGTAGTCGCTCTCTTGCTGTCTCACTCTCATCTTCGCTCCTCTTTCCAACTCTCTGCCATGTCAAAGCCTGGAGAAGACGCTCCATCTCTGGGTCCGCCAGCTCCTCAGCGCTGTAATCAGGTGTCTTCACGGAGTAGCCTCTCCTCCTCAACTCCTGCGCTGCATCTTGTGCACTATGATATGTGCATGTTCCTGAGTCCCAGTGAATACGCATCTTGTCCAGCGGGGTCTGGAAGCGGACACCTCTCTCCTTCAGGGCCCTCTTTATTCCCTTATATGCCTTGCGCTTCTGGACAACGTCCGTTGTATAATCGTAGTCAAATGATAGACGTCGCCCATCAATCATTATCTTCTTTCCCCAGGACTTTTTCAATACCATTTCTTTGGTATTAAACTCCAGGAAATTTACCACTATAGACCTAGGTGGTGAATTACCTTCCGGTTTGCGAGCCAAAGCTCTGTGTGCGCGCTGGATCCGTACGTTGGTGTCTGTTGTTATTACGAGTTCAGTTTTTAAAAGTTGCTCCACAAATTCAGACATAGATTTGCCTTCTTTCTCTTCAGGTACGCCGTAGATGCAAATGTTATTTCGTCTAGACCGTCCTTCCAAATCAGTCAGTTTTTCTTGCATGGCTTTCTGTTTTTTCATAGATTTAAACAGCACATTTTTCACAGCCATGTTAATTGTCTCAGCCTCTTCGATTCGTGCTTCAGCTTTGTTTAGTCTAGTTTCATGGGCGTGGATTTGTTTGGAGTTTGCAGAAAGGTTATGATAAATTTCTTGCTTCAGAACTCCGAGTTCGGTTTTCATGTCTTCTTTGATTTCTTCTTTAAATTTATGTAAGTCCACTTTATATTCAGTCCTGAAGTCATGTATTTCCTTACTGATATTGTGGAGCATCTGTACGGTTTCTGCAGAGTCATCTTTTGAACTTTGAGCTTTGTCCATCTCCGGTGAATTCTTTCTTTCTCGTCCATCACGTTTCTTTTAATGGATGGGATTTATATAGCGCCTTTCTAATACTCAAGGCGCTTTACATCGCATTATTCATTCACTCCTCAGTCACACTCGGTGGTGGTAAGCTACTTCTGTAGCCACAGCTGCCCTGGGGCAGACTGACGGAAGCGTGGCTGCCAATCTGCGCCTACGGCCCCTCCGACCACCACCAATCACTCACACACATTCACAC
Organism: Amblyraja radiata; assembly: GCF_010909765.2. Lineage (NCBI taxonomy): Eukaryota > Metazoa > Chordata > Chondrichthyes > Rajiformes > Rajidae > Amblyraja > Amblyraja radiata. Next base: position 6,628,829 of record NC_045964.1, on the reverse strand, counting down.
ACAGGCAAAGGTGGGTGAAGTGTCTTGCCCAAGGACACAACGACAGTATGCACTCCAGCGGGATTCGAACCGGCTACCTTCCGGTTGCCAGCTGAACACTTAGCCCATTGTGCCATCTTTTGACTTCTAGTTGTCGCTCCCCCACTCATTCCCCCACTCATTCCAAAACAGAAAACAGTGAATTATGTGGCGATTAGTGAATTAAGGGAGGCTAGTTTTAAACTTGCTATCGGGAGCTCGAAGTTAAGCAGCCATCTGCTCGCGTCGCCACCGGAAGCCTCCGGAAATTGTTTTTCTATGCATTCCCTCCTTTCTGCCTCATCAGTCGGGTATTACGCAAAATACAACAAGACTCGGCGTCTGGTATTTTGGTAGTGCCCGATTGGCCTATTCAACCATGGTTCCCTGTGATTCTCGACATGGTCTTAGAACCATGTATCACCGTCCTGAAACGACCAGATTTGTTGGTTCATCCCGTAACGGGGGATAGCCATCCATGTCATAATACGACAAACTTATTAATTTGTAGAGTCTAAAGAAACCTCTACTGGAACTGGGACTGACGGACCGAACATTGAACATTATCTCAGCGGCCCACAGGCGGTCCACCAAAAAACAATATCTGGTATACATCAGGAAATGGGAGATATATTGTTTCAAAACCAACATCACTTACAGCACGATGAACATAACGTCTGTTCTGGAATTCCTGGCAGGCCTCCATTATGATGGCACTCAGTTATAGTGCCATTAACTGCGCCAGAAGTGCCCTTTCAGCATATCTGTGGCGAGGATCAGAGCGTCATTCTGTTGGGACTCACCCCCTGGTAACCAAACTTATGAGGGGAATTTTTATTACCAATCCCCCAAGAACCAGGTACTCTCATATATGGGATGTGAGTATTGTCCTAACGTTGCTAAGGAACTGGTCTCCAGCAACAGCTCTGTCCCTGTAAAAACTGATGCATAAAACAGTCATGCTGATGGCTTTGGTCTCAGCACAAAGGGTACAGTCTTTACATAAGTTAAGGCTGGACAATATGACTTCTTCAACAAGAAATATAATTTTTCATATTCACGAATTAGTCAAACAGAACAGACCGGGATCATCAGGCCTCAAAATAGAATTTAGGGCTTACCCTATAGATGATCGTCTCTGTATAATAAGACATTTATTGTTATACATAGAAAACACCAAAAATATCAGAGGCAATGAGATGGCACTATTAATCAGCCACAAACAACCCCACAAAAAAGGTGTCGGTTCAAACTATTTCCAGATGGCTGAAACAGGTTTTAACAACAGCTGGGGTGGATACTAACATATTCAAATCTCATTCCACCAGGGCTGCAGCTACATCGGCAGCTATGGAATTGGACGTACCGATGGACCAATCCTGGAGACAGCAGGATGGTCTAGGGAAAAAACGTTCCAACAATTCTACTATAAACCAGTGGTTAAACCTGGAACTTTTGCAGAAACAATTTTAAGTTCTGTATTATGATTTCACCCCATGAAATAGGGGCTATAATTTGTTGTCAATAAATTTATCATGGGTTTTCAATGTCGGATTCATGTTTAAATATGTTAACACAATTCCTCCCTTAGTCAATTAAGGCAGATGTGATGCATGGACTCGTTTCCACGGCATGAAATCACAGAGCTTTGAAATCTTCACGTAGTCACTCACGTGACTCCGAAGTAAAATAGTAAGATTGAACGAGAACTTACCAGTTCGAAGTTTGATCGTCATTTTATGAGGAGTAACGTTGTGGGATTACGTGCCTTCCGCTCCCACCCTTGATCATAAAGTTCAACTGGTATCCTCTTCTCTAATCTTACTATGTTCAGTCATTACTGTTATCTGTGATTTCACACCGCTGCTTTGAAGAATGACACGCATGCGTCCTGGCGGGTTCTTCACGTAATCCCTCAACGTTACTCCTCATAAAATGACGATCAAACTTCGAACTGGTAAGTTCTCGTTTAATCTTACTAATATTGTGTTACATCATTATAGCATTACAATAACAGAAAGTGCAGATTAAAAAAAGTGCAATGCCCTCAATGACGTAGGTTGGGAGATCACCCTTAGCTTATGTTCAGCAGTCTGATAACTGGGGAAGAAACTGATCCTGAATCTGGTGGTACGCGCTTTCAAGCTTTTGTGTCTTCTGCCCAATGGGAGAGGGGTGTAAATGAGGAGGCTGATTTGTGTGATGGACTGGGCTATATCCACAACTCACTGTAATTTCTTGCAGTCTTGGGCAGAGCTGTGGTCAAACCAAGGTACGCTACATCCCTGTTTTCTGCCGTGTATCTGCAGAAGATAGTAAGAGTATTTGGAGGCATGCCGAACATCCTTAGTGTTGTGAGGAAGAAGAGGTATTGGTGTCCTTTCATGGCTGCAGTTTCAATGTGGTTGGTCCAGGACAGATTGTTGGTGAAATCTACGCCTGGAAACCTGAAGCTGCCATCTATCTCCACCTTGGTGTAGGAAGGAACTGCAGGTGCTGGTTTAAACCGAAGATAGACACAAAACGCTGGAGTAACTCAGCGGGACAGGCAGCATCTATGGAGAGAAGGAATGGGCGACATTTCTGTCCCGCTGCATGTCCCACTGAGTTACTCCAGCATTTGTGCCCACTATCTCCAGTTTGGTACCATTTGTGTACCCCACCTCACTTACTGATTTCAATAGCCAGCTGCCCTTCCTCTTGAACGAGATTGATCCCTGGGATGGCGGGTCTGTCATATGAGGAAAGATTGAAAAGACTGGGTTTGTATTCACTGGAGTTTAGAAGGATGAGAAACATATACAATTATAAAAGGACTGGGCAAGCTCGATGCAGGAAAAATGTTCCCAATGTTGGGCGAGTCCAGAACCAGGGGCCACAGTTTTAGAATAAAGGGGAGGCCATTTAAGACTGAGGTGAGAAAAAACATTTTCACCCAGAGAGTTGTGAATTTGTGGAATTCCCTGCCACAGAGGGCAGTGGAGGCCAAATCACTGGATGGATTTAAGAGAGAGTTAGATAGAGCTCTTGGGGCTAGTGGAATCAAGGGATATGGGGAGAAGGCAGGCACGGGTCTGCCCTTGAAGATTGGGGACGATCAGCCATGATCACAATGAATGGCAGTGCTGGCTCGAAGGGCCGAATGGCCTCCTCCTGCACCTATTTTCTATGTTTCTATGTTGTTGATATTGAGCGAGAGGTTGTTGACTTGAGACTGATTTTCTAAGTTTTGTATCTCCTTCCTGCACTCCATCTTGATCTGTTCAAGATCTGCCCCATTATGGTGGAATCGTCTGCAAATTTGAAAATCAAGTTAGTGCAGAATTTGGCCGTACAGTCGTGTGTGTAATCATCGATAATGCATTCTTTCAGAGGACAATTATTCATTACTTTGAGAATTATTGTGGGGGATGCTTTGTCGCCCATCCTCACAGTTTGCCGTCTATGGGTCAGGATATCGCAGTGCAGTTTTAGAGGGGCATGTTGACTCTAAGCTCCATGAATCTGGTTAGGATTATGGTGTTGAAGGCAAAACGATAGTCAATAAATAGAAGTTTGAGGTGGGTGTCCTCGAGTGTCCTCGATGACATCTACTGCACCTGTTACAGCAGTGGGTAAATGCATTGGATCAAGGCTGTCTGAGGCTGGAGTTGATGTTTGCCGTTACGAGTCTCTTGAAGCACTTCATGGTGGGTGGATAGACACAAAATGCTGGAGTAACTCAGTGGGACAGGCAGGATCTCTGGAGAGAAGGAATGTGTGACGTTTCGGGTCGAGGCCCTTCTTCAGACTTATGGCATATGCCAGCTGGTCCGCGCAGGACCTGAGGATGTGACCTAAATCCAGCCCAACTCCCTCTCCTACCTTCTCCCCATAACCTCTGACACCCGCACTAATCAAGAATCTATCTCTGCCTTAAAAATACCCATTGACTTGGCCTCCACAGCCTTCTGTGGCAAAGGATTCCACAGATTCACCACCCTCTGACTAAAGAATTACTCCAGGTTTTTGTGTCTATCTTCAGTTTAAACCACCATCTGCAGTTCCTTTCGACACACCAATTGCTTTCTGTGGGTTCACTCTCAGAAAGGCCTTTCTGCCGTCTGTGACAGCGACTGTGCAGGAGTACAGGAGTGTTGCCATCTGTCCCGTATTAGCCGGGACATCCCATATATTGAGCTAAATTGGTTTGTCCCATACGGGACCGCCCTTGTCCCGTATTTGACCGCTACTACTCAGGTCGAGGGGACTGTCGGGTTGGAGCGCCGCGTCCGGCCCCGCCTCAATCGTCCCGACGTAGTGCAGCCCATGGAGTGCAGCAGCAGCACCTCGCCCGTGGCCCCGTCAGTCGGCAGCCCGGCCTTCGGACCTTCGCTTACCGCTGACACCACCACCCCTCCTTCTCATGGCTGATCATCGGTTCATGAGTTGGATGGGGTGCCGGACTTTACGTGCAGCAGAACACAAAGCCCAGCCGGTGGGCCAGCTGAGGGGTTTTAGTCTGGGGCGCGTGCAAAGTCCGGTTCCTGGACCAAAACTCCTCAGCTGGCCCGCCGGCTGGGCTTTGTGTGCAGTCCAGCACCCGGGCCAACTCATCATTCACCCAGCCACGGCACAGTCAGTCAACGAATTACCGTCGGGAATTTGTCCCTTATTTTGACCATTTGTTCCTTATTTGGGAGTGAGAACTTTGGCAACCCTAAGTACAGGTGTACCTGAGGCTGTTTGGGGTGGGTGAGGTCATTCCACTTGCCTTCTGCCCAAGGGCGAGTAAAATATATTGGGTTCGTTGGGGGAGGGATGTGTTTTTGCCAGCGATATTACCAGGCCTCACTTGGCAACCCTGTATTGGTAACCAAGCAGACCCTTGTGGATCACGTCCTTCCAGCAGCTTGCTCTCGAGAGGAGCTAACCCTTCATACTTAATCCTGTAAATGTGAATATTTTATCACTACCTTTCAGTTTAGTTTATTGTCATGTGTACCGAGGTACAGAGGAAAGCTTTTGTTGCCTGCCATCCAGTCAGTGGAAAGACAATACATGATCACAATTGAGCCATTTACAGTGTATATGTGCATGATAAGGGAATAACGTTTTGTGCAAGGTAAAGCCAGTAAAGTCCGATCAAAAATAGTCTGAGCGTCACCAATGAGGTTGATAGTAGGTTCAGGACTGCTCTCTAGTTGTGGTAGGATTGGTTCAGTTGCCTGATATCTCCACTCACTAACCCGTACCTACAGTGCCCTCCATAATGTTTGGGACAAAGACCCATCATTTATATATTTGCCTCAAATCACAATTTGAGATTTGTAATAGAAAAAATCACATGTGGTTAAAGTGCACATTGTCAGATTTTAATAAAGGCCATTTTTATACATTTTGGTTTCACCATGTAGAAATTGTAGCAGTGTTTATACATAGTCCCCCCATTTCATGGCACCATAATGTTTGGGACACAGCAATGTTGTGTAAATGAAAGTAGTCATGTTTAGTATTTTGTTGCATATCCTTTGCATGCAATGACTGCTTGACGTCTGTGATTCATGGACATCACCAGTTGCTGGGTGTCTTCTCTGGTGATGCTCTGCCAGGCCTGTATTGCAGCCATCTTTAGCATATGCTTGTTTTGGGGGCTAGTCCACTTCAGTTTTCTCTTCAGCATATAAAAGACAAGCTCAATTGAGTTCAGATCGTGTGATTGACTTGGCCACTCAAGAATTGACCATTTTTTAGCTTTAAAAAACTCCTTTGTTGCTTTAGCAGTGTGTTTGGGATCATTGTCTTGCTGTAGAATGAACCGCCGGCCAATGAGTTTTGAGGCATTTGTTTGGACTTGAGCAGATAGGATGTGTCTATACACTTCAGAATTCATTATGCTACTACCATCAGCAGTTGTATCATCAATGAAGATAAGTGAGCCAGTACCTTCAGCAGCCATACATGCCCAGGCCCACCACCGTGTTTCACAGATGAGGTGGGATGCTTTGACTCACACAGCCAGCAGGTGTCCTCGTATCCCATGAAACCGAAGGATCGAAGTGCAGTTTAGTTTAGAGATACAGCGCGGAAACAGGCCCTTCAGCCCACCGAGTCCGTGCCGACCAGCGATCCCCGCACACTAACACTACCCTACACACTAGGAACATTGTGCAATTACACCAAGTCTATGAACTTGTACATCTTTGAAGTGTAGTGGAAACCAGAGCACCCAGAAAGTCACGTCGGCGCAGCGGTAGAGTTGCTGCTTTACAGCGAATGCAGCGCCGGAGACCCGGGTTCGATCCTGACTATGGGGGCTGTCTGAACAGAACGTGTATGTTCTCCCCATGATCTGTGTGGGTTTTCTCCGAGATTTCTGGTTTCCTCCCACACTCCAAAGACGAACAGGTTTGTAGGTTAATTGGCTTGGTAAACGTAAAAATTATCACGAGTCGGTGTAGGATGACGTTAATGTGCGGGGATCACTGGTCGGCACGGACCCGGTGCTTCCACGCTGTATCTCTAATCTAAACTAAGTCACAGGGAGAACGTACAAACTCCGTACAGACACCACCCATCACAGCCGTCACCTCTGACAAACAATTAACCATTCTGCATTTCCTTGATCATCGTCTGCTTTGATCTGTTGTTTTCACACCTTACCCTTCCATATCTTTACCCAAAGATGGACACACAATGCTGGAGTAACTCAGCGGGACGAGCAGCATCTCTGGAGAGAAGGAATGGGTGACGTTTCGAGTCGAGAGTGAAGAAGTGTCTCAACCCGAAACGTCACACATTCCTTCTCTCCAGAGATGCTGCCTGACTCACTGAGTTACTCCAGAATGTTGTGTCTATCTTCGGAGTAAACCAGCATCCACAGTTCCTTCCTACACATCTCTGACACAGACAGGTCAGGATCGAACCTGGGTCTCTGCCGCTGATTCAGTAAAAATAGCTACCACTTTAATAAAATCAGTAAACATGCGAACCTGGCACTGGGTGGACAAAAATGCTGGAGGAACTCAACGGGTGAGGCAGCACCTATGGAGAGAAGGAATAGGCGACTTTTCGGGTTCTTCAATCTGGCACTGGGAATAATTTCTATGGAATACAATTCACAAGGAAAGAATTTGTTACCTTGGAGCCTTGGTCTCCATATTTATGAAAATAATAAATGGAAATTCTGTGAGGTGACCATGTAGAGGTGGTTCAAAACTGAGATAGAGTTTGATGTATTTGATGTTTCCACTTTGGGGTTTTCTAAATCCAGGAAATATAGAATATCTCTAGAATGAGGGTTTCCAGCATGTTGGAGAGGCTGGGGTGGTGGTTTTTGGAGCTACGAGGGGGGGTTTGCTTGAGGTGTATAAATTACCCTGAGTAGGTTGGGAAAGGAGGTGGTAAGGGCCTGTCCCAATTGGGCGTCATTTACGCAACATCATTTACGCGTCACGATGCACGATGCGCGCATGGCGTGTGGTGAGGCATGGTGGCATAGGCAGTGATTTGGGGATTCACAAAATCTTCGCGCGCCACCTGCGTGACTCGCAAATGACACCCAAGTGGGGCAGGCCCTGTAAACTGCTATATTAGCAAATGGTCTAAGGACCAGTGGGTACACAAAAAAGCTGGAGAAACTCAGCGGGTGCAGCAGCATCTATGGAGCCTATTTCCTTCGTTCCATAGATGCTGCTGCACCCGCTGAATTTCTCCAGCTTTTTTGTGTACCTTCGATTTTCCAGCATCTGCAGTTCCTTCTTAAACACTTGGTCTAAGGACCAGCCCTGGCAAATTTTAAATGTTGACAGAAGATAAAAGGCAGACATGAGGAAAATATTGAATTCTCTAACTTCAAGTAACCCTCTCTCTCTGTCCCTCTCCTACACAAATCGTGGTACCAGTTTCAAAGCCGTCCTGTTGTCTGTAGCTCCTTTTCACCTAGCCCTCAGCTAACAATGGCCTGTTTCCTGAGTCTTTGTTACTTTTCTGCAAATCTTTCATTCATTTGCTCGAGACTGACTTTGAGCCCCACCACGGGGCCATGGACTTACCATCGGAGCCAATCCCTTGCCTGGGATCGAGCTCGCAGTCTCGGGTTGAGACCGATGTCGGGAAGCTCCAGTCGCAGAAGGTTCGATCGCCCGGCGCGGGGGAGCTGAGATTCCCCCCGAAAAGTGGTTGACCCATTACGATCCATTGCATGGCCCGAATCACTCAGTCAAAATAGACCACACATTTCACTGTACCAATTAATACATGTGATAAATAAATGTATCTTGTATCTTGTACTATCATATCTGCCTCCACCACCATCCCTTGCAATGCGCTCCTGGTCCCCAGTAGTAGATGGGGACCTGGAGCTCTGTGTAAAATAACTTGTCCGCACATCTCCATTCAACTATAAACCCCCTCTCACCTTTTAGCTTTGCCCTTGAGCATTGGACATTTCCACCCTGGGAAAAAGATTCTGAGTGCCTACTCCGTCTCATAGTTTTACATACTTCTACCAAGTCTCCCCTCAACCTCCGATGTTCGAGAGAAAACTACCCAGGTTAATCCCACCCCTCCTTGCAGCCGAAACTCTAAACCGGGCAGCATTCAGGTAAATCTCCTCTGCATCCTCTCTAAAGCTTCCAAATCCTTCCTGTAATGGGGCGACCAGAAATGCATGCAGTTCTCCAAATGCAGCCTAACCAAAGGCCACAGACCCTGCATCATGACTTCCTGATTCTTATATTCAATGCCTCTAGCAATGAAGGCAAGTATACCATGCACGTTCTTAACTATCCTATCTACTTGTGCTACCACCTTCAATGAGCTATAAACCTGGACTCCCTCTGCACACCAATGCTGTTAAGGGTCTTGCCATTAACCATATACTCCTTCCTTACATTCAATCACCCGAAGTGCATCACCTTAGACTTGCTCGGGCTAAACGCCAACTGCCATTTCTCCCTCATATTCAGCAGCTTAGTTTTTTAGCTTAGAGATACAGCGTGGAAACAGGTCCTTCGGCCCACCGAGTCCGTGCCGACCAACGCACCCCACACACTAACATATTCCAACACGCCAGGGACAATTTTTACTGAAGCCAATTAACCTACAAACCTTTACGTCATTGGAGTGCGGTAGAAAACTGGAGCACCTGGGGAAACCCATGGGCACAATGTACAAACTCCATACAGACTGCAGCCATAGTCAGGATTGTAGTGCTGTAAGGCAGCAAATCTACCACTGTTCCACCATGCCACCATTGGTCTATATCCCGCTGTGTCTTCTGACAGCATTCCGCTCTGTCTGCAACTGCTCTAATTTTGGTGTGACCAGCAAACTTATTCACCAACCCATCTACAGTGGCTTGCAAAAGTATTCATACCCCTTGAACTTTTCCACATTTTGTCACGTTACAACCACAAACGTAAATGTATTTTATTGGGATTTTATGTGATAGACCAACACAAAGTGGCGCATAATTGTGAAGTGGAAGGAAAATGATACGTGGTTTTCAAATTTTTTTACAAATAAAAAACTGAAAAGTGTGGCATGCAAAAGTATTCAGCCCCCCTGAGTCAATACTTTGTAGAACCACCTTTCGCTGCAATTACAGCTGCAAGTCTTTTGGGGTATGTCTCTACCAGCTTTGCACATCTAGAGACTGAAATTTTTGCCCATTCTTCTTTGCAAAATAGCTCAAGCTCAGTCAGATTGGATGGAGAGCGTCTGTGAACAGCAATTTTCAAGTCTTGCCAGAGATTCTCAATTGGATTTAGGTCTGGACTTTGACTGGGCCATTCTAACACATGAACATGCTTTGATCTAAACCATTCCATTGTAACTCTGGCTGTATGTTTAGGGTCGTTGTCCTGCTGGAAGGTGAACCTCCGCCCCAGTCTCAAGTCTTTTGCAGACTCTAACAGGTTTTGTACATATACGTCTGAAGAAGGGTCTCGAACCGAAACGTCGCCTATTCCTTCTCTCCATAGATGCTGCCTCACCCGCTGAGTTTCTCCAGCATTTTTGTCTGTCTACCTTACGTATACGACAAGGTCATATATTTATATATATCAAACAGTAGAGGTCACTGCAGATCTCCACTGCTCACAGACCTCCACCCAGAGTATCTACAACATCCACTGCCCTACCTTAAGCTCCTTCATCACCTCCTCAGAAAACTTAACCAAGTTGGTGAGATACAGCCAGCCGTGTACAAAGTCATGCTGTCTGTCCCTAATCAATCCACTTTCTTCCAAATGGGAGCAAACCCTATCTCAAAGAATTCTCTCCAGCAGTTTCCCCACCACTGAAGTGAGGCTCGCTGGCCTATAGCTCTCCGGATTCTCCCTACTTCCTTTCTTAAACAAAGGAACAACAGTGGCCACTGACTCTCCAGTCCTCTGGGACCTCGCCTGTGACTGGAGAAGAAACAAAGATCCTCGTCAAGGTCCCCGCAATCTCCTCTCTTGCCCCCCTCAATAACCTGGGATAGATCCCATCAGGCCCTGGGGACTTATCCACCTTAATGTTCTTCAAGAGTCTCAGCACCACCTCCTGTTCTATCTCAAACTGCCCTGGCATATTTGTATTCCCCACACTGATCTCACTGTCCTCAAAGTCCGTCTCCTCGGTGAATAGTATTCAGCACCTCAGCTACATCCTTGATCCATCAAGCCTCAGTAGGCATACCCTCTAGTGTGTCCACTCTTGGATACCACTGTTGTACCCATACTTGCTCTATCATGAGATTGGACTCTCCAGAAACACCTGCACTGTCCCTGCCATTACTGGACTCAGCTGTAACTGATTTAACAGTGACAGCTCTGTCCTCAACGTATCCTTCTTATCAATACTCCCATCTCAATTAGGAATCCTACCTTAGGGATGTAATGCTGAGGCTCTATAAGGCGCTGGTCAGGCCGCATTTGAAGTAGTGTGAGCACCATATCTGAGGAAGGATGAGCTGGCTCTGGAGAGGGTCCAGAGGAGGTTTACAAGAATGATCCCAGGAGAAGAATCATTTTCACCCAGAGAGATGTGAATTTGTGGAATTCCCTCCCACAGAGGGCAGTGGAGGCCAAATCACTAGATGGATTTAAGAGAGAGTTAGATAGAACTCTAGGGGCGAGTGGAAACAAGGGATATGGGGAGAAGGCAGGCACGGGTTATTGATTGGGGACGATCAGCCATGATCATAATGAATGGTGGTGCTGGCCCGAAGGGCCGAATGGCCTCCTCCTGCACCTATTTTCTATGTTTCTATGAATGAGTGGGTTAACATATGATGACACTGGGCCTGTACTCGCTGGAGTTTAGAAGAATGAGGGGGGAACCTCATTGAAACTTACTGAATAGTGAAAGGCTTGGATAGAGTGGATGTGGAGAGGATGTTTCCACTAGTGGGAGAGTCTAGGACTCGGGGTCATAACGTCAGAATTGAAGGACGTTCCTATAGGAAAGAGATGATGAGGAATTTCTTTAGTCAGAAGGTGGTGAATCTGGGGAATTTTGTGGAGGCCAAGTCAGTGGGTATTTTTAAGGCAGAGCTAGATAGATTCTTGATTAGTACGGGTGTCAGGGGTTATGGGGGGAAGGCAGGAGAATGGGGTTAGGAGGGAGAGATAGATCGGCCATGATTGAATGGTGGAGTAGACTTGATGGGCCGAAAGGCCTAATTCTCCTATCATTTATGACCTTCTAATATTGCATGGCTCACCATAATGTCGACGGTCTATCATTTATCTAAGGTCTGGATAATGGTTTTACTGTAACTGCCAATTCACTAGATGTTGTTCAGGGCATTATTGTTCCCACTCACTACTTCTCACGCTCCCATGCACCAGCTATTCCCTCAGGTCAAATGGAGGTAAGTTGACCTTTGTCACCAACTATGATAATGTAATCGCCAGACTATTTTAAAAATCCCACCGTGAGCTGTGTGACCGATTTTTGTTCCAAACTCCGTACCACAGTGTGAACCATGCAAAGACTTGGCCCGTTCCTGTCCAGTAATAACCTGATTCTGCTGAAACGTTCAGCCCTCTACGTCTTGCATAATAGCATGCAATAACATGATGTTTATCGATCTTATCACATTGTGAACACAGCCTTAATCAGAACATCAGGATGTTTTCTTTCATGATGTTTATAGCGCTCACTGACCATTATAAACTCATTACACTGTTCACATCACTTTGATGGGGTGTAGAACAACTTCTGTTACACCATTTACTTGCAGGCCATTAAGGAAAGTAGACTCCAGACTGCTGCTCCTTAAAGCTGCTCATAACAAAATTGGTTCTTTCAAATTAACATCTGAAACGCTAATATTTTACAAAAAATTGAACATCACAACAGTAGACAATAGACAATAGGTGCAGGAGTAGGCCATTCAGCCCTTCCAGCCAGCACCGCCATTCAATGTGATCATGGCTGATCATCCCCAATCAGTACCCCGTTCCTGCCTTCTCCCCTGACTCCGCTATCATTAAGAGCTCTATCTAACTCTCTCTTGAAAGTATCCAGAGAAATGGCCCCCACCTCCCTCTGAGGCAGAGAATTTCACAGACTCACAACTCTCAGTGTGAAAAAGTGTTTCCTCATCTCCGTTCTAAATGGCTTACCCCTTATTCTTAAACTGTGGCCCCTGGTTCTGGGCTCCCCCAACATGTTTCCTGCGTCTAGCGTGTCCAAACCCTTAACAATCTTATATGTCTCAATAAGATTGCCTCTCATCCTTCTAAATTCCAGAGTGTACAAGCCCAGCCGCTCCATTCCCTCAGCATATGACAGTCGCGCCATCCCGGGAATTAACCTTGTGAACCTACGCTGCACTCCCTCAATAGCAAGAATGTCCTTCCTCAAATTTGGAGACCAAAATGACTTTAAAATGTCATCTTTAAAACCTTACGCAACTTTAAATTCTCACGCTTAAAAGCTCAGCAACGTTAATATCTGAAACATCTAAAATCTCAAACATTATAGCTAGTCCTAGTCTGACGCTCAGAAATGTTAAACTTGTTTAAATACCTCCTCACCCTGCGTGGGTTATCCTCATCATTCCGATCCTTGTCACTCTCTTTGTCACTAAACATTGTTTAGTTTTTAGTTTGGAGATACAACGTGGAAACCGGTCCTTCGGCCCACCGAGTCCCACCGACCAGCGATCCCCGCACACTAACACTATCTAACACTCACTAGGGACAATTTACATTTATACCAAGCCAATTGACTAACAAATCTGTACGTCTTTGGAGTGTGGGAGGAAACCAGAGATCTCGGAGAAAACCCCACGCGGTCAAGGGGAGAACGTACAAACTCCGTACAGACAGCAACCGTAATCGAACCAGTGTCTCCAGCACTGTAAGCACTGTAAGGCAGCAACTCTACGGCTGCGTCACCGTGCCACCACGATGCCCTATGCAGACACCAGGGCAACCCCAGGAGCTATAATCCTCTCAACTGCATCCATTAAGGGCCTGTCCCACGAGCATGCGACCTGCATGCGGCAAGAGCGACCAAACCGGAAGCGGGGGCTGCGTGGAGGCCGCGCGGAGGTCGAGTGAGTGACGTGAAGTTCGAGCGAAGTCCGCGGGAAGTTCGCACGTGACATACGGCGTCAAGATGCTGCGCACGCCGGTCGAGGCGGTGCATACGGCGTCGAGGCGGCTGCGGGCCGGCAGGCCGTTGCCGCACGGAATTTTTGAACACGGTCAGTTTTTCGGAGCCCCGCGTGATGTCGGGACCAGCTCCGCACACTCCATATACAGCTCTGGAGATCAAAGTGGGACCTGCCCCGCGAGGCCGTACGGCTCAAGCGACCACGTTAGGTCGCGCTTGCCGCATGCAGTCCCATGCTCGTGGGACAGGCCCTTTATTTTGCATTGATGGGTTTAAGAGACGATGTCCACATGAAAGTGCATTTATCACACAGGGTCAGTGGGGATATTCTTTCTTTAGGAGCCATCCCATGCAGATTTTTGTGTCCCATGCAGACAGATCGCTCAACAGCAGTATCTTTTGCATTTGGCTGAACAATGCACAGCACCCATCAAACCTGCAGCAGGCGAGTTGTGTAGGAAGGAACTGCAGATGCTGGTTTAAACCGAAGACAGACACAAAAAGCTGAAGTAACTCGACGGGTCAGACAGCATCTCTGGAGAAAAAGAATAGGTGACGTTTCGGGTCGAGACCCTTCTTCAGACACGCAGTAGGGCCAGCCCTTTTCCCTGGATCAACCCAGTTGATCTAACAGTAAGATGCTCAGTGGGTGACCATCACTGTGCACCCCTTCTCATTCACTGCTTGCTCCCATGGGAAGAGAGGACTGGTGCAGTTTGTCAGTTGCAGGCTAACGTAGACGTAACAGCCTCCTCTCCTGAATGAATGCTTTATTGATGATACATGTGACAAGTCACAGTGAAATTCTTTCCTTGCAATACCCAAGGTATGCAAACAGTCGCCCATAAAGGGCGTTGATAGTTACAGAGCATCCGTGCCAGGTCCCCATTTGTTCTCCCCCCCCCCCCCTCCTCAAGGCTACTATTGGCTTCCCTCACAGTGGGAAACGTTGGTTCCGCTGTGTGGGGAATGTTCATGTTACATTCTATCGTGTATTGTGTTCTTTTTATTCGTGTGGCTGTGTGGAAACTCAAATCTCACGGTACCAATTGGTGCATGTGGCAATAAATGTAACTTGAGCTTGAACTTTGAAATTAGCCCTCAAACCTGTACGGCCTTGGAGTGCGGGAGGAAACCAGAGCCCTCGGAGAAAAACCACACAGGTCAGAGGAGAAAATACAGACAGCACCCGTGGTCAGGATTGAACCCGGGTCCCTCTGGCTCTGTAAGGCAGCAACTCTACCGCTGCGCCACTGTGCAGCCTGTCGGTGTTTGGCATCCACCCCCTTCCATGGATTGGACTCGATCCTGAAGCAATGCTGTTGGTTTCTCAGAATCAGAATCACACTTTATTCGCCAAGTATATTTTACAACATACGAGGAATTTAATTGGCCAGGTCAGTCATACAATTAAAAGCAACAGATCACTCAAAAACATATTTTAACATGAACATCCACCACAGTGACTCCTACACATTCCTCACTGTGATGGAAGGTGAAAAAATGTTCAAGTCCTTCCTTATGTTCTTCCTCGGTCGTAGGCCTCGAGCCTTCCGTTGACGGGACAGTCTTGACTCCTGTAGCCAGCGGCGTTCGGGCCCCCCGCATCGAGGTGTTCAGCTCCTGCATCGAGGAGTTGTCAGCTCCCCCGCGCCGGGCGATCGAACCTCGCGTCGGGGCTGGTCGAACCTTCCGAAGCGTTGGTGCTCCCGTCTAGCCTCTCCCGAGACTGCGTGCCCTTGATGGTAAGTCCACGGTGGTCGTGGGTGCGAGCGATCCCAGGCAAGGGATCAGCTCCGATGTTAAGTCCGCGCCCCGCGGTGGGGCTCACGACAGTCTGAGGCGGCTCCCAGCTCCAGCACTGCAGAGCCCGGAGAATGTGATCCGAAAATTGATCACATCTCCGGGAAGGTAGGAACTTGAAAAAAGTTTCCCCCGATCCACTCCCCCCCACTTTAACTTTTAACAAACGCTAAAAATAACAAAAAGATGAAAAAACGAACTGACTGCCGGCAGGGCTGCCATCCCCCTGGTGGTCTACCCTCAAAGCTCCAGTGAAAGTGAAGGGTCACACTGGAAGAGGGGTGCCCCTGCATTCTGCATCAACTGTATTCCCCCTCTTTATCTCCTGTGGCGGGTTGGGGAAGGGGAGAGGCTGCATCTACAAGGTTCCCACATGGCATCTCACTTCTCCGTCAGTGCAGTGCTTATTTTGAGCATGGAAAAGTACAGCACAAGAACAGGCCGTTCAGCCCACAATGTCTGTGCTAAAACATGATGCCAAGACCAACACTTATATGGATCTGCCTGCACATAATCCATATACCTCCATTCCCTGCATGTCCATGGGCCTATCTAGAAGCCTTTTAAACACTACTATTGTATCTGTCCCCACCACCACCCCTGGCAGTGTGTTTACAGGCACCTCCCTCTGTAAAACATGTGCCCAACCTATTTCCTTTCAACTTTTCCCCACACCTTAAAGGGCCTGTCCCACTTTCACGACCTCATTCACGACCTTTTTTATTCGTGGACATTTTTCATCAGGCTAGAAAAACGCCCCGACCTACTTAATGCCACGAGTACCTACGACTAGCATCACGACCTGCTACGGCCTACCTACGACCTTGTGACGACCATGCTGCGAGTATGAGTCAAGGGCAAACTCGGCAGAGGTGGTGAGTTAGGTGGTGAAAGTGGGACAGGCCCTCAAAGCAGTGCCCTCTAGTCCTTGACATTCCACCCTGGGACACTCCACCCTAGGCAGACAGGGTTCCGACTGCCTATCCTATCTATGCCTCTCACAATTGTATATACTTCTACCAAGTGTTCCCTCCAGCCCTGACGTGTCGGATAAATGCTCTGAATTGATGCTTCTGCTGGAACTGATTCATATCAGGACATTGTGCAGAAGGGCTCCCTGAAGCTGAACCCCTGATGTTATCTGGCAGCGATGTCCAGCTTCCCACATAATGGTGATGATGGTACTTTATTGTCACTTGTACCCAGCTAGGTGCAGTGTAAATATTTGTTCTTGCATACAAAGTACACACAAGAGGCATCACAAAGGCGTTGACAAAGTTACAAAAAGTACTCATCCCTTCTTTGCCCCCCCCCCCCCCCCACGCTGGGTCCCCCTTGACTGACTGCCATTCTGTAGATAAAACTCATTACATTTGTGTGCAGGCATGGGGCCAAGTTAAGTGGAGGAGGGAACTGCAGATGCTGGTCTACACTGAAGATAGACACAAAGTGCTGGAGTAACTCTGCGGGGCAGGCAGCACCTCTGGAGAGAAGGAATGTGCGACGTTTCGGGTCGAGACCCTTCTTCAGACCGTCGGGGAGTGCAGGACAACTTCAAAGTAGGCATACCTGAGGAGATCTTGTAGTGGAGCAGACAAAATGTGTGGGAAGGAACTGCAGATGCTGGTTTACACCGAAGCTAGACACACGATGCTGAGTAACTCAGCGGGGCAGGCAGCATCTCTGGAGAGACGGAATGGGTGACGTTTCGTGTCGAGGAGACCCTTCTTCAGACCTGTTAAGGGCAGCAAACAGCTGGAGTTGACAGTACAGAGTCCTTCTCCATTCCACGTCTACACACTTCAACACCCATTGCAGGACACGGCTGTGCAGCACAGAGCCTGCAACCCAGTGCAACACGGCACCAGGCTCTGTGCAGTCCCACCTTACATTCACAGCTACCATGAGAACCCCTCTACACAAAGGCTGATCAGTTGCAGGTAGGTATAACCTAGCATTCATAAAAAATAACGCTATCTGCATCTCGTTACGTGTCGAATAGGGGTGAGTGAGGCCGTGTCACAGAGCGCTGTCTCTTGCCCAACAGTCTATTTGCACACAGAAAGATCCCACATTGGCAATCTCCAGGTCTCCACATGTCATGACGACCCTGTAGTTAGTCTCTGCCATCTCACCAAGGTCAATTCCCAGTCAAAGGTAGACACAAAATGTTGGAGTAACTCAGCGGGACAGGCGGCATCTCTGGAGAGAAGGAACGGGTGACGTTTCGGGTCGGGACCCTTCTTCAGACACGAGACGTCACCCATTCCTTCTCTCCAGAGATGCTGCCTGTCCCGCTGAGTTACTCCAGCATTTTGTGTCTACCTTCGGTTTAAACCAGCATCTGCAGTTCCTTCCTCCACAATTCCCAGACGGTCATCCCTGCCTCCACCCTCCTCACTGCAGCCTCACAATCCCCGGTGTCCACGAACATCACTCACTCACTCACAGACTACTGTGGTCTGCTCCCTGGGGCACAGACCTTACTGAGATGGGGACCCAGGAAGATGGAGGTGGTGGATGGTTAGAGGAGTAAAACAAAGAGGGAGAATAGGTGGGAGTCAGTTTGGGTGGGTACCACCAGGGGGCGGCGTACAATTGGCAGCCTTGCCAACAGTAGTCTTTTTTTGTTATTTTTAGTGTGTTTTGTGTTTTGTTTTAATGTTCTCTGGTTTGTTTTTTGTGGGGGAGGGGGTCTATTACTCTGCCGGAGATGCGATTACTTTCTGGATCGTATCTCCGGTCGTGTCTCTGCAGCCTAACGTCATGGAGCTGGAGGCCTTGCTCGGGACTGACTTTGGGCCCCACCGCGGGGCCGTGGACTTACCATCGGGGCTGATCCCTTGCCTGGGACCGATGCTCCGACCGCGGGGCCTACGGACTTTACCATCGAGAGCCCGCAGTCTCGGGAGAGACCGTGGATGTCGGGAGCTCTAATGACGCAGAAGGTTTGACAACCCCCTGACCTGGGGTCCGATCGCTCAGCGCGGGGCAGCTGACATCCCCCTGATGCAGGAGCTTGATCGCCCCAACACGGAGCGCCCGAACGTCGCCGGCTACGAGAGTCAAGATCATCCCGTCAACGGAAGGCTCAAGGCCCCCGACCGCGGGAGAACAAAGAAGGGAGGAGATTGAACTATTTCTTACCTTCCATCACTGTGAGGAATGTGGAGGAGTCACTGTGGTGGATGTTTATGTTAAAATGTATTTTGTGTGTTGTGTTGCTTTTTATTTGTATGACTGACTTGGCAAATGAAATTACTCGTATGTTGCAAACATACTTGGCCAATAAAGTTGTATTGTGTTGCTTTGCATTGTATTGTATTGTTAGCCAGCTCTTGTTTCAATTATCGTGGGAACAAAGTTCGCTGTTTGTGTGGAGCGGAATGGAATACTTTGTGTGCTAAAGGTGAACAAACAGCTTCCCCAGGGACCTTTATGATGGCTGAACAAGCCTAGCCACATGTCTTTAACCCCAGGAAACAATGTTGGTAACCCCACTCCTTAATAAGCTCAGTATCAGGCTCATTCTGCACACTTCCACCCTAGGTAGTAGTTTCTCTCTGAAGGAAGCCAACATTATCATTCCCTTTTACCTCCTCTCCCACGTTGCAGAAGATGCATAAGCTTGAATGCACTTCCCCACCAGATTCAGGAGCAACTCCTTCCCCGCTGTTATCAAACTCTTGAATGGGTCTCTCAAAGCTAAAGATCTATTTTCAATCTTCCAACCAACCTCGTTGCAGCTCTTGCAGTTTTTTTTTTATCTACACTATTCCGCACATACATTCTGCACCCAGTGTGCTTCCTCTTTCTGCGCCAGCTGGTGTTCTTGTGCATGGTTTGATTGTACTCATGTATGTGTGATTTGCCTGAATAGCAAGCAAAACAGTGAGTTTCTCTGTGTCTCACGGTACGAGTTCATTCCAAGAGTTCTCCCGAGTTTAAAAAAAATCAAACTCGTGGTAAGCACAGAGAACGTCGGAGCTCGGGGACGTCTCTTAGCGCTAACGGCAGGTACTCAGGAAGACTCGCTAACGGCAGGTAAGCACGGGAAGACTCGTGAAGATCTTTCAACACGATGAAAAATGTCCACGAGAGCCCCGAGTACCGACGAGCGGCCATTACCGTAAATCTCCGAGTTCGAATCGGGGCAAACTCGGGAGAGCTCTTGGAATGAACTCGTACCGTGGGACAGGGCTTTAAGTTTAAGAAACAGTTAAGACAGGTACATGGATAGGACAGGTTTGGAGGGATATGGGCCAAACGCGGGCTGGTGGGACTAGTGTAGCTGCGACATGTTGGCCGGTGTGTGACAAGTTGGGCCTGTTTCCCGCTGTATCATTCTAGGACTCTGAACGAGAAGCAAAAAAATGATTTGGTTGAGATTTTCATTCCAAAAGTGTTTTTGCGGGACTGCGGTATATTGGATGGAGAAGAATGGCGATTTAATGGGTTTGAAGAAGCAAGTGATTTTCTTTCCTCCTTGATGCCGTGTGTGTTGATTGTGCTTTGGAGCACCTTCGGTTGCCTAGAGACAGCCCCCATTAGCAACAGAGATCTACTAGGCCTGTCCTCCCCTCCTCCAGCCCTGGGAGCCAAACACTGCAAAGGTTTTCCATGTGAAATCTCCGCATCCAGTGCCGGGCGTGTCCCTCTTTACATTGTTCAAAGAAGGAACTGCTTGGATCCCCGCCAGTTCCTGCCGGCTCCCAGAAAAAACAAACACTTTCCCACAAAGAGTTCCTTCCTCGCAGTTCCGAATGACAAACAAAGCCTTTCAGCTGGGAAGAGTGGTCTGTGCTCTCTGAGCCTGTTCCCAGTCGCTCCCCCCCAAACACCCCCCCCCCCCCCCACACACCCCCTTCCCACTCCCCCCAAAGGCACTGGAAGGTCAGCCCATTCTCCCCTTCTCTTGGACTCCTTCCTCACATGTTGACGTGTGAATCAGTGTGTGGGGCAGGAAGCACCTGCCTCTGCAGCAATTCCCTCTTATCTGCTCTGGAAGCTGACTCAGAGAACATCAGGTGGCTCTCTCTCTGTTTATGCGACTCAGGGCTCCCATGTCCTCCCCCCTCCCCCGCTCTCCTCCGTCACTGGACAACCCGGCCACATATCAACGGCTACCCGGTGTTTAATTGACCAGCGGCCGGCCCACTAGGACATCCCCTGGGGACCCAATGTGACAATCACGCAGCCTCTCCTTGCCCTGAGTTCCATCCCTGCCCCCTGCCGCACATGTCCCGGGCAGGTCACCTGGTCGCCAACTTCCTCACTTCCATATAAGGGTCAAAATAGGAGACAAATTCCCTCGGCAATTCATTGACCGACTCGGCCGTGTCTGGGTGAATGATGAGTTGTCCCGGGTGCTGGACTGCACACAAAGCCCAGCTGGCGGGCCAGCTGAGGAGTTTTGGCTGGTGCGACGTCGCACGTAAAATCCGGCGCCCCGTCCAACTCATGAACCGATGATCGGCCATGAGAAGGAGGGGCGGTGGTGGCGGCGGTAAGCGAAGGTCTGAAGGTCGGACAGCTGGCCGGGCTGCCGACCGACGGGGCCACGGGCGAGGTGCTGCTGCTGCTGCACTCCATGGGCTGCACTACGTCGGGACGGGTGAGGCGGGGCTGGACTCGGCGCTCTGACCCGACAGTCCCCTCGACCCGAGTAGTAGCAGTCAAATACGGGACAAGGGCGGTCTCGTACGGGACAAACCAATTTAGCCCAATATACGGGATGTCCCGGCTAATATGGGACAGTTGGCAACCCTAGTCACCAGCAAAGCTCAGGTTGGGACGTGGGAAATCTCTGCTGCGACGAGGGCCTTGGGGACGCTGGTTGCTCACCACAACAGATGAACGCAAACAGAGACACTTGACCTCGGACCTGCCGGGCAAACCTGCGCTCCGACAGCAGGCCTCCAAGGGAAACAACGTGGACATATCTTGATTTATTTCGGGCTAAAACGTCGCCTATTTCCTTCGCTCCATAGATGCTGCTGCACCCGCAGAGTTTCTTTAGCACTTTTGTCTACCTTTGATTTTCCAGCATCTGCAGTTCCTTCTTGAACAACTTTTAAGAAGCCAGAGATACACGGCTGTGAACAAGAACGGAACTCACTAACAAAACATGGAGGGGACGGGAGACACAATTTTTGGCGGCCACGCGCGCATTCGCACACACACACACGCGCGAGGCTTCGGAGGCTCAATCCAGCGCTAAAAACGGCGATCTTAATATCGGGATCACATAAACTTGGGGGGGATGTCCCCCACCTCTCAAAACATGGGGGGGGACGTGTCCCCTCTGGCCCCCCCGAGTTTTCCGCCCCTGGCTGTGAAGCTCGGGACATAGGCATTCCTTGTCGGTTATCCTTGGTTCTGAAAACTACTGCTTACATTTTTTTCCCCCAATGAGCCAATGAAATTCACCGGTCAGCAACGGCTACAACCTACGAGAACCTCCGAGAACCTCCGACCTCCTGGCAACCCACTAAGTCCCACCTACGGCCCGAGAATTCTCGCTACTCTCCATGGTGGCTTCATTCTAGTCGCCGCTAATTTTTCAACGTGTCGAAAAATTTGTGGCGCCGCGATTAGTTACCAGAATGTGGGAACTCCTCACGACCATGAAGGCGACTCCCCGGCAACCACCTGTAAACATGTGGCGAACATGTGGCGACCATGTATAGTCTCCTGCAGTCGCCTAAAAAGTCGCCTAAGTGGGACAGGCCCATTATAATGCTTTTAAAATTGTCCGACATATATTGCATGGTACGGGACTGACATATGATGAAGGAATGGATCGACTGGACTTATATTCACTGGAATTTAGAAGGATGAGAAGATTTCTTAAAGAAACATATGCAAATTGTAAGGGATTGGACAGGCTAGATGCAGGAAACATGTTCCCAATGTTGGGGGAGTCCAGAACCAGGGGTCACAGTTTAAGAATAAGGCCATTTAGGAATGAGGTGAGGAAAAACTTTTTCACCCAGAGAGTTGTGAATGTGTGGAATTCTCTGCCACAGAAGGCAGAGGAGGACAATTCACTGAATGAGACCACACCTGGAGTATTGCGTACAGTTTTGGTCTCCTAATCTGAGGAAAGACATTCTTGCCATAGAGGGAGTACAGAGAAGGTTCCCAGACTGATTCCTGGGATGGCAGGACTTTCATATGAAGAAAGACTATTTAGACTCGGCTTGTACTCGCTAGAATTTAGAAGATTGAGGGGGGATCTTATAGAAACTTACAAAATTCTTAAGGGGTTGGACAGGCTAGATGCAGGAAGATTGTTCCCGATGTTGGGGAAGTCCAGAACAAGGGGTCACAGTTTAAGGATAAGGGGGAAGTCTTTTAGGACCGAGATGAGAATATTTTTTTTCACACAGAGAGTGGTGAATCTGTGGAATTCTCTGCCACAGAAGGTAGTTGAGGCCAGTTCATTGGCTATATTTAAGAGGGAGTTAGATGTGGCCCTTGTGGCTAAAGGGATCAGGGGGTATGGAGAGAAGGCAGGTACAGGATACTGAGTTGGATGATCAGCCATGATCATATTGAATGGCGGTGCAGGCTCGAAGGGCCGAATGGCCTACTCCTGCACCTATTGTCTATGTTTCTATGTACTAAAAAGCTCGGAACCACATAGACGATTATTGTTATTATTGCACTGTTATTGTTTGTTTTTTATGTGTACGTACGTATGTGTACGTGTCTGAATATATATAAATATATATATGTGTGTATACTGTATATATGTGTATGTGGGAGTATGTGTATATACACACACTGAACTTTTTTCTTTTTTCTCATTTGTTATATTGTTTACAGTGTACTATGTTTACATATTCTGTTGAGCTGCTACTAGTAAGAATTTCATTGTTCTATCTGGGACATATGACAATAAAACACTCTTGACATCTTGCACTCTGTCTCCTTTCCCATCCTATCACTCTCTCTCTCTCTCTCTCTCCCTCTCTCTCTCCCTCTCTCTCTCTCACATTGTATGCATTTAACTGGGACTGTAACCAATGTGCTTTGATGTCAGTCACCAATTATGTGGTGCAGTAAATAAGGGGAGCACAAGGGCAGGACTGGTCTTTCCAGGTGAGGTTGAGGTTCACGAGCACCTCTTCTAACCACATCTACTGCATTTGGTGTTCGTGACGTGGCCTCCTGTACATCGGCGAGACCAAACGTAGACTCGGGGTGACCGCGTTACTGCACACTTGCGCCCTGTCCCCCAGGCCCGAAGGGATCTACCGGTGGTGAACAATTTGACCTCCTCTTCCCATTCCCACACTGACCTATCTGTCCTGGGCCTCCCATTGCCAGAGTAAGGCCACACACAAACTGGAGGGAAAACACATCACCATATTCCACTAGGGCAGCATCAACATTGAATTCTCCAATTTTAGGTAAGAAGACCACCCTTCCCCTGTCCCTTCTCTCCCCACTCCAAACCCCCTGCAAACCGCCACCTAGCGATCTTCTCCAGAGATGCTGCCTGACCTGCTGAGTTACTCCAGCACTTTGTGTCTTTCTCTGTAAACCAGCATCTGCAGTTCCTTGTATCCACATTCTGCTTGAATTTTTTGAAGAGGTTACTAGGGAAATTGACGAGGGTAAAGCAGTGGATGTTGTCTATATGGACTTTAGTAAGGCCTTTGACAAGGTTCCTCATGGAAGGTTGGTTAAGAAGGTTAAACTGTTGGGTATAAATGCAGGAGTAGCAAGATGGATTCAGCAGTGGCTGAATGGGAGAAGCCAGAGGGTAATGGTGGATGGCTGTTTGTCGGGTTGGAGGCAGGTGACTAGTGGGGTGCCTCAGGGATCTGTGTTGGGTCCTTTGTTGTTTGTCATGTACATCAATGATCTGGATGAAGGGGTGGTAAATTGGATTAGTAAGTATGCAGATGATACCAAGATAGGGGGTGTTGTGGATAATGAAGAGGATTTCCAAAGTCTACAGAGTGATTTAGGCCATTTGGAAAAATGGGCTGAAAGATGGCAGATGGAGTTTAATGCTGATAAATGTGAGGTGTTACACCTTGGCAGGATAAATCAAAATAGGACGTACATGATAAATGTTAGGGAATTGAAGAATACAGTTGAACAGAGGGATCTGGGAATAACCGTGCATAGTTCCTTGAAGGTGGAATCTCATATAGATAGGGTGGTAAAGAAAGCTTTTGGTATGCTAGCCTTTATAAATCAGAGCATTGAGTATAGAAGCTGGGATGTAATGTTAAAATTGTACAAGGCATTGGTGAGACCAAATCTGGAGTATGGTGTACAATTTTGGTCGCCCAATTATAGGAAGGATGTCAACAAAATAGAGAGAGTACAGAGGAGATTTACTAGAATGTTGCCTGGGTTTCAACAACTAAGTTACAGAGATAGGTTGAATAAGTTAGCTCTTTATTCTCTGGAGCGCAGAAGGTTAAGGGGGGACATGATAGAGGTCTTTAAAATGATGAGAGGGATAGACAGAGTTGATGTGATCAAGCTTTTCCCTTTGAGAATAGGGAAGATTCAAACAAGAGGACATGACTTCAGAATTAAGGGACAGAAGTTTAGGGGTAACATGAGGGGGAACTTCTTTACTCAGAGAGTGGTAGCTGTGTGGAATGAGCTTCCAGTGGAAGTGGTGGCGGCAGGTTCGTTGGTATCATTTAAAAATAAATTGGATAGGCATATGGATGAGAAGGGAATGGAGGGTTATGGTATGAGTGCAGGCAGGTGGGACTAAGGGGAAAAGGTTGTTCGGCACGGACTTGTAGGGCCGAGATGGCCTGATTCCGTGCTGTAATTGTTATATGGTTATATGGTTGAGCAGCATCTGTGGAGGGAAGGCAAAAAGGTATCTACAATCTGCCCGTAACTATTACATTATCCTTGTTATATCATTTCATTTATTTTCTGTTAAGGTCTATAACCTGGTGACCTGGTGTCAAGACAACAGCCTTTCTCTCAATGTTAGCAAGCCAAAGGAGACAGTGATCGGCTTCAGGAAGTGAAGCGGTCCACATCCCCAGTTTGCATTGACGGCGCAGAAGTAGAGATGGATGAAAATTTCAAATCCCTGGGAGATAATATCACCAACAACTTCTCCTGGATCGCCCGTATTGAAGCAACGACCAAGAGGGCACACCAATGTCTCTACTTCCCTAGAAGGCTTAAGGGCCAGTCCCACTTTCACGACTTAATTCAAAACCTCTGCCGAGTTTAAAGGACCTAAAAAAAAATCAAGATCGTGGTATTCTACAAACTCCTACGACCTTCCACGACTATGTTCACGAACTCCTACGAGTATGTCTACGAATTCCCACCACTATTTCGATGCATCCTTACGAGTAAAAAGTTGCAATTTCTTTCATCCCGACCATTTTTTTACTCGGGGATATTTTTTATCGGGCTGGAAAAAACGTCCCGACTTACCTGGTGCCACGAGTACCTACGGCTGGCATAACGAGCCGCTACGATATATCTACGAACTCCTACGGACTTGTTACGAACATTCTGCGAGTTTGAATCTGGGGGAAAACTCAGGAGAATTTGTGAATAACCTTGTGAAAGTGGGACAGGCCCTGAAGGAAGTTCGGCATGTCCCCTACAACACTCACCAACTTCAACAGATGCACCATAGAAAGCATTTTATCAAGATGCATCATGGCTTGGTTTGGGAACAGCTACATCCAGGATCGTAAGAAATTGCAGTGAATTGTGGACGCAGCCCAGACCATCACACAAACCAACCTCCCTTTATAAGGTACAGAAGTGTGAAAACGCACACCTCCAGATTCAGGAACAGTTTCTTCCCAGCTGTTATCAGGCAACTGAATCATCCCACCACAACCAGAGAGCAGTCCTGAACTACTATCTACCTCATTGGTGACCCTCAGACTATCTTTGATCGGACTTTACTGGACATTATCGTGCACTAAATGTTAATCACGCTATTCCATTTATCACGTATCTGATTTTACTGGCTTTACCTTGAACTAAACGTTATTCCCTTATCATGTATCTATACACTGTAAATGGCTCGATTGTAATCATGTATTGTCTTTCCACTGACTGGTTAGCACACAAAGAAAGCTATTCATTGTACCTTGGTAAACTAACTAAACTAAACCCCAAGTCAGAATCGAACCGGGGTCTCTGGCACTGTGGGACAACAGCTCCACCACTGTGTCAATATTGCTCAAGGTGTGGCCAACAGGACTGAGACAGATAGGGGGCAGTAATGAGCAACTCTTCTCTGCACCCTGCCTGCTCTGTCTTAATCAGCCTGAATCTCGGACTGAGGAATGTTTACAAGCCAGTGGCATTGGGTTCCACCTGCACTACATCTACAAACATACATACCCATACATCAACTTGAGAAAACAAAGTCCTTATCAAGGAAGTGGGATGAGGATTCAGTTGCTACAGGGGGATACGGGTCAATATGATATGATCTGTAACCGCCTCTTGTGTGTGTCGAACACCGGTTGCCACTCAAGATGAGCTAAGAGTCTGAGATTAAAGGCATTGCTGTTCCCACTGCAGGTTCATGTTCATAAGGGATAGGAGCAGAATTAGGCCATTCGGCCCATCAGGTCTAGTCCGCCATTCAATCATGGCTGATCTATCTTTCCCTCCTAACCCCATTCTCCTGCCTTCCCCTGACACCCGCACTGATCAAAAATCTATCTATCTCTGCCTTGAAAATATCCACTGACTTGACCTCCACAACCTTCTGTGGCAAAGAATTCCACAGATTCACCACCATCCGACTAAAGAAATTCCTCCTCATCTCCTTCCAAAAGGAACATCCTTTAATTTTTCCTATGGGGATGTCCCTGCATGAACCGTACTGCAAGATATGTCCCAATCATAATTTGGGACATTCAAGAAACTTTATCAATGAGTGATATATCGACTGAAGATAGACACAAAAAGCTGGAGTAACTCAGCAGGACAGGCAGCATCTCTGGAGAGAGGGCATGGGTGACGTTTAGGTTCAAGACCCAACAATGTCCTAGAAAGAAGGGTCTCGACCAGAAACGTCACCCACTCCTTCTCTCCAGAGATGCTGTCTGTCCCACTGAGTTACTCCGGCACTTTCTGTCTATCTTCAGTTTAAACCAGCATCTGCAGTTCCTTCCTACACTATTTATTGACTGATGCTAGTTACAGCTGGAAGGCCACGTGTGTGTTTCCAATTCTGATACTCATGATACACAGAAAACCACTTATCCCATCTGGTGTACGCCTGCTACATGGGGAACACCATCAGTCCCACAACCCCTCCTCATTTCCCACAGCCCGAAAAATAATTCTTCCTCATGAGCTGGTTGAGTCATTGAGCTGTTGAGCACAGTAACAGGTAGGGGGGTTGCCAACTGTCCCGTATTAGACGGGACATCACGTATATTGGGCTAAATTGGTTTGTCCCGTACGGGACCGCCCTTGTCCCGTATTTGACCGCTACTACTTGGGTCGAAGGGACTGTCTGGTCGGAGCGCCACATCCGGCCCCGCCTCACCCGTCCCGACGTCGTGCAGCCCATGGAGTGCAGCAGCAGCAGCGCCTCGCCCGTGGCCCCGTCGGTCGGCAGCCCGGCCAGCTGTCCGACCTTCAGACCTTCGCTTACCGCCGACACCACCACTGCCCCTCCTTCTCACGGCCGATCATCAGCTCACGAGTTGGACGGGGCGCCGGACTTTGCGCACGATGT
Source organism: Amblyraja radiata (assembly GCF_010909765.2). Taxonomy (NCBI): domain Eukaryota; kingdom Metazoa; phylum Chordata; class Chondrichthyes; order Rajiformes; family Rajidae; genus Amblyraja; species Amblyraja radiata. The sequence continues at coordinate 6,600,688 of NC_045964.1, read as the reverse complement.
CGCGCAGGCCCTGGGCCAAAACTCCTCAGCTGGCCCGCCGGCTGGGCTTTGTGTGCAGTCCAGCACCCGGGCCAACTCATCATTCACCCAGCCACGGCCCAGTCGGTCAACGAATTGCCGTTGGGAATTTGTCCCGTATTTTGACCTTTTGTCCCTTATTTGGGAGTGAGAAAGTTGGCGACCCCAGCTGCCTGCCCCTTTTCCGGGCCTACGTCCAGGCTCACGTGTCCCTGGAGAAGGATCACACGGTGTCCACGGCAACGCTAGAGGAGTTCCGTCAACGCTGGTCACCGCAGGCGGTCGTGTGCATTGTAGATAAAGTGGACAATGCTTTAATCTGGTCGTAAACTGCCAATGGCAGTCTTGATTTTGTTACTACTCTGTATTTGTGTATAATGAAATAAAAGCATTTTGGATTATTCAAAAATAAGGGGAAGCCCACGCAGCTACAGGGAGAATGTGAAATCCCCCACAGACAGCGTCCAAAAGTCAGGATTGAACCTGTGTCACCAGGTGTTGTGAGGCAGCAGCTCTAACTGAGGTGCCCAGAATTGGGGATGTGTATCGTTTGTGTGTCCTTTAGCTGGTTTAGAGATACAGCGAGGAAATAGGCCCCACGGCCCACTGAGCCCGCACCGACCAGCAAACCCCACACATTAACACAATCCTACACACACTAGGGGACAACTTTTTACATTTATACCTAGACAATTAACCTATGAACCTGTACGTCTTTGCAGTGTGGGAGGAAACCGAAGATCTCGGAGAAAACCCACGCAGGTCACGGGGAGAATGTACAAACTCCGTACAGACAGCACCCGTAGTCAGGATCGAACCCGGGTCTCTGGCACTGTAAGGCAGCAACTCTAGCGCTGTGCCACCAGCTAAAGGACTAGACCCCATCCACAACAGGATCGTGTAGAACATCGCCTGCTGATAACATAACTCAGCTTTTAATTGAGACTTAACTACTGAGCACGTAAAGCGTAAATATAAAGGTGTTGCCCCAGTCCTGCTCCCCATCTCACAACATATCAGTGCTGCCTGAAGAGACAAGTGATGATATCTCTACCTTAAGGGATCACTAAGCAATGATCTCCAAGATCCAACACATGCCACCCATATTGGATCTTCCCATCCTCTGCCTTGCCCTCTTCTCTCTCTCGATACCTCCCTGTGTAAACCCCTTCCTCTCCTCGCTCTCTGTACCTGCCACTATGGAGTGTGTCACAAACTCACTAATTCTTCAGGGTAGTGCTGAGAGGCAATGATGGTCCAATTCTACACGGCCATCGTAGAGTCTGTCCTCACCTTCTCCATCATGGTCTGGTTTGGCTCAGCCACCAAGCACGACATCCGGAGGCTGCAGCGAATCGTTCGATCAGCTGAGAAGGTTATTGGCTGCAACCTTCCCCCCCATCAACGAACTGTACACTGCAAGGGCCAGGAAGCGAGCGGGTAAGATCATCTCTGACCCCTCTCACCCTGGCCACAAACTCTTTGAATCACTTCCCTCTGGAAGGCGACTCCGGATTGTCAAAGCTGCCACAGCCGGACATAAAGACAGATTTAATCCACCTGCAGTAGCTCTACTCAATAACCAAAAGTCTGTAGCCTCCTTTTGCTCTTGTATTTTACTTCACTCTTCACATGTGTAAATTATAATGTTTTATTTTTAATTGTCCACTGTGTATCGTGTTGTTAATTGTGAGCAAAGCACTAAGGCAAATTCCTTGTATGTCTACATACTTGGCTAATAATTAAAACAAAAATTCAATTGAATTCAAGGGATGAGAGGATTTGATTAATTGAAAGACACAGCGTGGAAACCGGCCCTTCGGCCCCAGAGTCCATGCTGACCATCAATTATCCCTTCACGCTAGTTCTATGTCATCCCACTTACACATCCACTCCCTGCACACTAAGGACAATTTACAGAGGGCCAATTAATCCACAAACTCTCACATTTTTGTGATGTGGGACGAAACCGGAGCCCACATGCTCACAGGGAGACCATGCACACTCCACACACTCAGCACCTGAGGGCAGGATCGAACCGGGGTCTCCTGTGCTGTGAAGGCATGTGGTCTGTGATGCTCGACCAGCTGCTCTACTGTTCACTGTGCGGGTTCCAGGAAGGAGGTCCTTCGATGTCCTTTGAAGGATGGTGCCTCAGAAGAGCATTGGGTTTAGATTGGATATGTCCATAAATTCATGTGATAGGAGCAGAATTAGGCCATTCAGCCCATCAAGTCTAGTCCGCCATTCAATCATGGCTGATCTGCCTCTCCCTCCTAACCCCATTCTCCTGCCTTCTCCCCATAACCCCTGATACCTGTATCAATCAAAAATCTATCTACCTCTGCCTTAAATATATCCACTGACTTGCCCTCCACAGCCTTCTGGGCCAAGAATTCCACAGATTCGCCACCCTCTGACTAAAGAAATTCCTCCTCATCTCCTTCCTAAAGGAACGTCCTTTCAATCTGAGGCTACGACCTCTAGCCCTAGGTGATTATATTGGGAGCACCTTGAACCCTTTAACCCTTGATGGGGAAGGGGCTGACTTGGAAAAGTGCAGGAAGGAACTGCAGATGCTGCATTAAACCGAAGATAGAAACAAAACACTGGAGTAACTCAGCGGGACAGGCAGCATCACTGGAGAGAAGGATTGGGTGACGTTTCAGGTCAGGACCCTTTTTTAAATTTATTTGATACAGTGCGGAAACAGGCCCTTCGGCCCAGCAAGTCGGCACCGACCAGCAATCCCCGCACATTAACACTATCCGACACACACAAGAGACCATTTACACTTATACCAAGCGAATTAACCTACAAAACCTGCACGTCTTTGGAGTGTGGGAGGAAACCGAGGATTATCTGAATGGTGGCCGATTAGGAAAAGGGGAGATGCAACGAGACCTGGGTGTCATGGTACACCAGTCATTGAAAGTAGGCATGCAGGTGCAGCAGGCAGTGAAGAAAGCAAATGGTATGTTAGCATTCATAGCAAAAGGATTTGAGTATAGGAGCAGGGAGGTTCTACTGCAGTTGTACAGGGTCTTGGTGAGACCCACACCTGGAGTATTGCGTACAGTTTTGGTCTCCTAATCTGAGGAAAGACATTCTTTCCATAGAGGGAGTCCAGAGAAGGTTCACCAGACTGATTCATGGGATGTCAGGACTTTCATATGAAGAAAGACTGGATAGACTCGGCTTGTACACGCTAGAATTTAGAAGATTGAGGGGGGATCTTATAGAAACTTACAAAATTCTTAAGGGGTTGGACAGGCTAGATGCAGGAAGATTATTCCTGATGTTGAGGAAGTCCAGAACAAGGGGTTACAGTTTAAGGATAAGGGGGAAGTCTTTTAGGACCGAGATGAGAAAATCATTTTTAACACAGAGAGTGGAGAATCTCTGGAACTCTCTGCCACAGAAGGTAGTTGAGGCCAGTTCATTGGCTATATTTAAGAGGGAGTTAGATGTGGCCCTTGTGGCTAAAGGGATCAGGGGGTATGGAGAGAAGGCAGGTACAGGATACTGAGTTGGATGATCAGCCATGATCATATTGAATGGCGGTGCAGGCTCGAAGGGCCGAATGGCCTACTCCTGCACCTATTTTCTATGTTTCTATGTTTCTATCTCGGAGAAAACCCACGAGGTCACGGGGAAAATGTACAAACTCCGTACAGACAGCACCCGCAGTCGGGATCGAACTCGGGTCTCCAGCCCTGCAAGGCAGCAACTCTACCACTGCGCCACTCTTCAGACAAGATTCAGGAAAAGTGTCTCAGGCTCCAAAGTGACCGGCCAGCAGAGGCTGTGGTCTTTCTCTGAAGAGGTGACCCACACACAACCAGCGGAAATGGCCTCAGTGTGGGTGAACGTGGCCTCCACAGCCCTCTGTGGCATTGAGTTCTGCAGATGAATTACCTTCAGAGCCCAGTCCCCAGCGTAGGGTTGTGCATTGCCCAGACAGAGTGAGGTAATGTGAGCAGCGTTGTATGTGATCAAAGGGAGACCAGTTCAGGGGTATCCCGGGCACCCTGGATGAACTGTCCACACAACAGCGACTTGTTTTCACATAATACATTGCTGAACGTCAGGAACAGATCCATATCTGTGTGTGGTTCAGTAAATAATCTGGAGACCAAAAATATCACCAGCATCAAAGACTCTGCATGAGGGGGGGAGGGAGGGGGTGGGGGAGGTGTGTGGTCAGGGAGAGACAAGGTCACCATTACCAGTGCAAACCTAATTCACCGAGGATAAGAGGGTTGCGACAGCAGTCCTCCACAATTGTACTGCCTCTCTGCCGCAGGCATCAGACGGGTGCCCTGTTCTGAGCCAGGCCAGCATTGTGGAAAACCTTGCCCGACACAGGTTAAAATGACCTCCACCACCCCATCAGAGGGAGATCTCCAGCTTTTTCTCCCTTTCTCTCCCTGGGATGTCAGGACTTTCATATGAAGAAAGACTGGATAGACTCGACTTGTACTCGCTAGAATTTAGGAGATTGAGGGGGGATCTTATAGAAACCTACAAAATTCTTAAGGGGTTGGACAGGCTAGATGCAGGAAGATTGTTCCCGATGTTGGGGAAGTCCAGGACAAGGGGTCACAGTTTAAGGATAGAGGGAAAATCCTTTAGGACTGAGATGAGAAAATCATTTTTTACACAGTGAGTGGTGAATCTCTGGAACTCTCTGCCACAGAAGGTAGTTGAGGCCAGTTCATTGGCTATATTTAAGAGGGAGTTAGATGTGGCCCTTGTGGCTAAAGGGATCAGGGGGTATGGAGAGAAGGCAGGTACGGGATACTGAGTTGGATGATCAGCCATGATCATATTGAATGGCGGTGCAGGCTCGAAGGGCCGAATGGCCTACTCCTGCACCTAATTTCTATGTTTCTATATTTCGTTCAATAGTCGCAGGTGGTACACAGAGACTGAGGTCCACTCTCAGCACCAACTGGTTAATTCAATGACACCTGTCCAGGAACCCTGGGACATTGTTCTGGCCCGGGACATACACATTGGTTCACCAGCTCACAGGTTATAGGAGTAGAATTAGGCCATTCGGCCCATCGAGTCTACTCCGCCGTCCAATCATGGCTGATCTCTGCCTCCTAATCCCATCTTCCTGCCACCAGGGGCGCCGCACGATTGGCAGCCCCGCCAACAGTCTGGTTCTTTTCTCATCTTTTTAAATTATTTTTAGTGTGTGTTAAAAGTTCATGTAAATGTTCTCCGGTTTGTTTCATGTGGGGGGAGAGGGAGGGGGAATTTTTCTTTCAGTTTCGTACCTTGCCGGAAATACGATTAATTTCCAGATGGCATACACCGGTTGCTCTGCAGCCTACCATCGATGGAGCTGGAGGCCTCCTCGGACTGACCTCGGGCCCCACCGCTGCCTGCGGACTTTACATCGGGAGCTCGCAGTCTCGGGAGAGGCCCTGGATGTCGGGAGCTTCGACGTCGCGGAAGGTTCGACCAGCCCCGACGCGGGGTTCGATCGTCTGGCGCGGGGGAGCTTTCATCCCCCAGATGCAGGAGCTGATCGCCTCGACGCGGTGGGCACGCCGCAGGCTACGGGAGTCAAGATCGTCCCGTCAACGTAGGGCTCGAGGCCCCCGACCATGGGAGGGCCCAAAGGGAAGAGATTGAACTTTTTTTCACCTTCCATCACAGTGAGGAATGTGGAGGAGTCACTGTGGTGGATGTTTATGTTAAAATGTGTTTTGTGTGTTGTGTTGCTTTTTATTTGTATGACTGACTTGGCAAATGAAATTCCTCGTATGTTGCTAAACATACTTGGCTAATAAAGTATTATTGTGATTGTGATTTCAACCCTTGACACCCATTCTAATCAAGAATTTGTCTATCTCTGCCTTAAAAATATCAACTGACTTGGCCTCCACAGCCTTCTGTGGCAATAAATTCCACAGATTAACTACCTTCAGAGTCCATTGGTCTGGGACATTGTATAGAGTCTGGCCTGGGATATTGAGCCTAGTCCTGCGATGGCTTCCCACAATATCCTCAGATATATCTGATCAGACTTGAGAGATATATTTACTTTCATACAAACTAGGGCATTCTGCACCTCCTCAACTGGACTGCCTTCAAGACATCTCCATCTTTTCTTGTGGTAAAAACCGAGGAGACATTCTCATTGAGAATGTTGTCCATCTCCTGCAGCTCCATGTATGATGACCGCGATCAATTTGAATTAGGCTTATAGTTATATGACAATAGACAATAGACAATAGGTGCAGGAGTAGGCCATTCGGCCCTTCGAGCCAGCACCGCCATTCAATGTGATCATGGCTGATCATCCAACTCAGTATCCTGTACCTGTCTTCTCCCCATATCCACTGACTCCGCTATTTTTAAGAGCCACTATCTAGCTCTCTCTTGAAAGCATCCAGAGAACCTGCCTCCACCGCCCTCTGAGGCAGAGAATTCCACAGACTCACCACTCTCTGTGAGAAAAAGTGTTTCCTTGTCTCCGTTCTAAATGGCTTACTCCTTATTCTTAAACTGTGGCCCCTGGTTCTGGACTCCCCCAACATCGGGAACATGTTTCCTGCCTCTAGCGTGTCCAAGCCCTTAACAATCTTATATGTTTCAATGAGATGCCCTCTCATCCTTCTAAACTCCAGAGTGTACAAGCCCAGCTGCTCCATTCTCTCAGCATACGACAGTCCCGCCATCCCGGGAATTAACCTTGTAAACCTACGCTGCATTCCCTCAATAGCAAGAATGTCCTTCCTCAAATTAGAGGACCAAAACTGCACACAATGCTCCAGGTGTGGTCTCACTAGGGCCCTGTACAACTGCAGAAGGATCTCTTTGCTCCTATATTCGATATGCACACGTACCTCGAGGTAGAGGTACTAAGAAAATCTTGATTGCTTCAGCACCAAAGACACAGAAACCTAGACAACGCACAAAAACAAATGATCCATTCATTCCACAAAGCGATGAAAAGAAAAAAGATAGTGCAAGAAGAAAGACATTAGCACAAACACAGTTAGAAAACAAGTGCAAGGTGTGGTCTCTGGAACTGTGAGGCAGTGGCTCTATTGTCTGTGCCCTACCCAAATATAGAGGGGTGGGACAAGGAGGTGAGGTGTCAAGCCAAGAGAGTAGGGGGATTATAGAGTCATAGAGTGATAAACTAGTGGGATAGAGTGGTCCATATCTCTCCTAACCTGTCCTATCCATGTACCTCTCTAACTGTTTCTTAACGTAGAAACATAGAAAATAGGTGCAGGAGTAGGCCATTCGGCCTTTCGAGCCTGCACCGCCATTCAATATGATCATGGCTGATCATCCAACCCAGTCAGGAAGCGGCCGTTCCAGGTGGCCCAGCCGCTGAGTGGACTCTCCCGACGCCGGGGCAACACCACCCGGTGAGAACGGCCAGGAACATCGGGCCTCCGTAGAGGCAACTGCGGTGGCCTCAATAGGCCTGACTTTGGGTGAACTTCGGGTTGGGGACTGGACATTGTGCCTTCCTCCACAGTGGTATCCATTGTGGGGGGATGATTTTTTGTCTGTACGTAATCCTGTCAGTCTGTGTCCAAGATGGCTGCCGTGAAGGGAGAGTGGACGCTGGCGCGCTTTAGCTGCCGCTGCTCTCTCTTCACACTGTGTTTTTGATTTTTTGTTTTTGGACTGAATTCTGTTTTTAATTTGTGTCTCTGTGATGTCTTTATTATTTATTTTATTCTGATTATATGTTTTTTATTCCTGTTAATCTTTGTAAGGTGTCCTTGAGATGTCTGAAAGGCGCCCAAAAATAAAATGTATTATTATTATTATTATCCCTGCCTTCTCTCCATACCCCCTGATCCCTTTAGCCACAAGGGCCACATCTAACTCCCTCTTAAATATAGCCGATGAACTGGCCTCATGTTGGGATAGTCCCAGCCTCAACTACCTCCTCGGGGAGAACGTTCCATACACCCGCCACCCTTTGTGTGAAAAAGTTACCCCTCCGATTCCTATTAAATCTTTCGTTCAAGAAGCAACTGCAGATGCTGGAAAATCGAAGGTAGACAAAAGTGCTGGAGAAACTCAGCGGGTGCAGCAGCATCTATGGAGCAAAGGAAATAGGCAACGTTTCGGGCCGAAACGTTGCCTATTTCCTTCGCTCCATAGATGCTGCCACACCCGCTGAGTTTCTCCAGCACTTTGGTCGACCTATTAAATCTTTTCCCCTTCACCTTAAACCTTTGTCGTCTGGTCCTCGATTCCCCTACTCTGTGCAAGAGACTCTCATGATTTTGTACACCTCTATAAGATCACCCCTCATCCTCCTGTGCTCTAAGGGATAGAGTCCCAGCCTGCTCAACCTCTCCCTATAACAGACCCTCTAGTCCTGGCAACATCATCGTAATAAAGAGGTTTATTGCCACAGATTTGCCCAAGTCAAGGTCAAGGTCATAAGGGACAGGAGTAGAGTGAGGCCATTCGGCCCATCAAGTCTACTCCGCCATTCAATCATGGCTGATCTACCTCTCCCTCCTAACCCCATTCTCCTGCCTTCACCCCACAACCTCTGACACCTGTACTGATCAAGAATCTATCTATCTCTGCCTTAAAAATATCCACTGACTTGACCTCCACAGCCTTTGGTGGCAAAGAATTCCACAGATTCACCACCCTCTGACTAAATAAATTTCTCCTCGTCTCCTACAACGAAAATAACGTCCTTTAATTCTGACACTATGGCCTCTAGTCCTAGACTCTCCCACCAGTGGAAACATCCTCTCCACATCCACTCTATCCAGGCCTTTCACTATTCGGTATGTTTCAATGAGGTCAACCCCCCTTCATTCTTCTAAACTCCAGCGAGGGCAGGCCCAGTGTTGACAAACACTCATCATGGGTTAACCTACTCATTCAATAGGCATAGGTAATAGGTGCAGGAGTAGGCCATTCGACCCTTTGAGCCAGCACCACCATTCAATGTGATCATGGCTGATCATCCCCAATCAGTACCCCGTACCTGCCTTCTCCCCATATCCCCTGACTCCGCTATTTTTAAGAGCCCTATCTAGCTCTCTCTTGAAAGCATCCAGAGAACCTGCCTCCACCGCCCTCTGAGGCAGAGAATTCCACACACTCACAACTCTCTGAGAGAAAAAGTGTTTCCTCGTCTCCGTTCTAAATGGCTTACTCCTTATTCTTAAACTGTGGCCCCTGGTTCTGGACTCCCCCAACATCGGGAACATGTTTCCTGCCTCTAGCGTGTCCAAACCCTTAACAATCTTATATGTTTCAATGCGATCCCCTCTCATTCTTCTAAACTCCAGAGTGTACAAGCCCAGCCACTCCATTCTCTCAGCATATGACAGTCCAGCCATCCCGGGAATTAACCGTGTAAACCTACGCTGCACTCCCTCAATAGCAAGAATGTCCATCCTCAAATTAGGGGACCAAAACTGTACAGAATGCTCCAGGTGTGGTCTCACTAGGGCTCTGTACAACTGCAGAAGGACTGCAGAATGATCCTGGGGTCATTGGCTGGCAGGCAGGGAGGGGATGGTTGTGTTGTGAAGGACAGCCACTGCTCGCAGCCTCATGTTAGCTTCCACCTCAACAATGCAGCTGCAACCAAACACCCCCTTGCCTTGCGTTGCCATGGCAGCCCGCGTCAACAAGCCGTGTCTCTCTGAAACGACGCTCAAACAAAAGGACAAGGCTTACGGGCGGCAGAGTTAAAGATGGGCAGGAGGAGGGAGCCGGAGCTCGAGCCAGGGACAGGGGCAGGTGGATTCAAGGGCACTTTGACACAGGCCATTGGCAGAAAGAAACAACGACAAACACCTCCAAACATGCGCTATCAGCTTTCCTGCCTCCTGATTAATTTCTCATCAATAATTGATTGATTTATTATCTGCAAAGAACATCGCTGGTCCTGTACTCTGGGATCACTCAGTCAGCGCTGTCTCCCTTGTTTCACAACCTGGTAACACTGTGTCAGTCGGATCAGTTCAATACTCTGGGATCACACACTGTGTCCCCGCCGGCTAAACACCATTGGATCACACTGTGCCTCTCCCAACCCTGTTTAAATCTTCTTCTTCTTGCGTATGGCGTGCACAGCCTAAAGTTGTAGGTCAACTTGTTCTATTTGATCTTATTTGTTTGTGCACGTCGGGACCCCGATTGCATTAGTCGAAACAGGGTGGGCCACGTGAAGGTTGCCCCTCACCTGTTAACCCCGACCTGTTAGAAACATAGACACAGAAAAAAGGTGCAGGAGTAGGCCATTTGGCCCTTCGAGCCTGCACTGCCATTCAATACGATCATGGCTGATCATCCAACTCAGTATCCTGTACCTGTCTTCTCTCCATACCCCCTGATCTCTTTAGCCACAAGGGCCACATCTAACACCCTCATAAATATAGCTAATGAACTGGCCTCAACTACCTTCTGTGGCAGCGAATTCCACAGATTCACCACTCTCTGTGTGAAAAATGTTTTTCTCATCTCGGTCCTAAAAGACTTCCCCCTTATCCTTAAACTGTGACCCCTTGTTCTGGACTTCCCTAACATTGGGAACAATCTTCCTGCATCTAGCCTGTCCAACCCCTTAAGAATTTTGTAAGTTTCTATAAGATCCCCCCTCAATCTTCTAAATTCTAGCGAGTACAAGCCGAGTCTATCCAGTCTTTCTTCATATGAAAGTCCTGCCATCCCAGGAATCAGTCTGGTGAACCTTCTCTGTACTCCCTCTATGGCAAGAATGTCTTTCCTCAGATTAGGAGACCAAAACTGTACGCAATACTCCAGGTGTGGTCTCACCAAGACCCTGTACAACTGCAGTAGAACCTCCCTGCTCCTATACTCAATACTATTGCTATGAAAGCTAACATGCCATTCGCTTTCTTCACTGCCTGTTAAATGTGACAGACTCATGTGTTGTGAGTTTAGCAGCTTCCGGACATGAGATCGAGCAGGCGCCGCCACCCGATCCCCACGGCTTGGGATCATGACTGATCTTCCACTTCAGCATCAATTTCCAGCACCATCCCCCCCACCCCCACCCACCACCAGCCGCCCTCCACCCCCTCCCATTCCCTTCATTACCAGAAATCTTCCAACAACTTTTCAAATGGAATCACGAACGTGCCTCCAGCAGAGAGGATGTTTTAAGGCCCCCTGTCCCATTTTCCGAGTAATTCACAAACTCTCTCCAGTTTCCCCCTTGATTCGAACTCGGGGAATGTCGGGGAATGTCGGTAGCGAGCTCGTAGGAGTCCGTAAGAGTCTGTAGATGTCTCGTAGCGGCTCGTAATGCCAGCCGTAGGAACTCGGGGCATCAGGTAAAACCCCTGTCCCACGGTACGAGTTCATTCCAAGAGTTCTCCCGAGTTTGCCCTGATGCAAACTCGGAGATTTACGGTAATGGCCGCTCGTCGGTACTCTGGGCTCTCGTGGACATTTTTCAACATGTTGAAAAATCTTCACGAGTCTTCCCGAGCTTACCTGCCGTTAGAGAGTCTTCCCGAGTACATACCGATCGGCAACATCCACAATCAGTACCCCGTTCCTGCCTTCTCCCCATATCCCCTGACTCCGCTGACTCGTTAAGAGCTCCATCTAACTCTCTATTAAAAGCATCCAGAGAATTGACCTCAACTGCATTCTGAGGCAGAGAATTCCACAGATTCACAACTCTCCGGGTGAAAAAGTGTTTCCTCATCTCCGTTCTAAAATGCCAACCCCTTATTCTTAAACTGGGGCCCCTGGTTCTGGACTCCCCCAACATCGGGAACATGTTTCCTGCCTCTAGCGTGTCCAGACCCTTAATAATCTTATATGTTTCAATAAGATCCTTCTAAATTCCAGTGTATACAATCCAAATTTACCAGAATGCTACCTTGTTTAGAAGTTATTGGTGACAACGAGAGCTTGGACAAAGATTGTGTAGGAAGGAACTGCAGATGCTGGTTTACACCAAAGATAGATCTAAATGCTGGAGTAACTCAGCGGGACAGGCAGCATCTGTGTAGAGAAGGAATGGGTGACGTTTAGGGTCGACTCCCTTCTTCAGTCTCGACTCGAAACATCACCCATTCCTTCTCTCCAGAGATGCTGCCCTTCCCGAGGAGTTACTCCAGCATTTTGTGTCCATCTTTGGGCAAAGATAGTCTTTGATGGCTGAGAGGAGACTTAGAGTAAAATAGAATGCCTTTTATTGTCATTCAAACAGCTTGGTTTGAACGAAATTGCATTTTCTCCAGTCTTACATTACCAAAAAAACTAAGACGCACACTTAACACAATTTACACAAACATCCATCACAGTGAATCTCCAACACCTCCTCACTGTGATGGAAGGCAAAAGTCTTATCTCTTCTCTTTGTTCTTCTCCCGCGGTCCAGCAGTCCAACTGCTGCGTTGAGGCGATTGGGGCTCACGATGTTAAAGCCCCCGGCGGGCGATGGTAAGTCCCGCGGCCGTTTAAGCCGCGCGGGGCGATGTTAGGCCCCGCTCCGTGTCCTTTAAACCCCGCGATTCCAGCGGGAGAAGTTGCCATTGCGGGAGCTCCGAAAAGCGGTCTCCCACCAGGGACCTGCGAGCTCCTGATGTTCCTGTCCACCGGGCCTGCGGCCGGAGCCTTGATAGGACTATATAAAATTATGAGAGACCTCAATACCGTAGACAGTCTGAACCTTTTTCTCAAGGTGGGAATGTCAAGGACAAGAGGGCATAGCTTTAAGGTGAGAAGGGCAAAGTTTAAATGAGGTACGTAGGGCACGATTATCACACAGTGAGGTGGGCACCTAGAACTCGCTGCCAGTGATGGTTGAGACAGATACTATAATGACGTCTATAAGGCTTTTAGATAGACACATGGATATACAGGGAATGGAGGGATATGGATCAGGTGCAGGCAAAGGAGTCTGAAGAAGGGTCTCGACCCAAAACATCACCCATTCCTTCTCTCCAGAGATGCTGCCTGTCCCGCTGAGTTACTCCAGCATGGATATTGTGAGCTGAAGGCCCTGCTACTGTTTTGTACTATATGTTCTATATTCCAACATAGCTTAGTCTATGCATTCTCTCCAGGAATCAACCAATCTGGGGAATCTTCCATACCTCAATATTGTAAGCATCAACTCACGATCCATAATTAAAGTCAGAAAATCTCTTCCATCATATAAAGTCACAAAGAGTCATTCATTACAGGAACAGGCCCTTCAGCCTACCTCATCCATGCTGACCAAGGTGCCTCATTTGGCCCACATCCTTCCCGACCCTTCCTATCCATGTAGCTGTCCAAATGTCTTTTAAATGTTGCTATTGTACTTGCTTCAACTACCTCCTCTGCCAGCTTATTCCATAAACTTATCACCCTTATGAGTGAAAAGGTTGCTCCTCAGGTTCCTATTAAATCTTTCCACTCTCCTTAAACCTATGGCCTCTGGTTCTTATTTCTCCTATCCTAGGTAAAAGACTCTGTGCATTCAACCTATCAACCCCCCTCATGATTTCATACACATCGATATGATCTCCCCTTTAGCCTCCAGCCCTGCAAGCAATCTAGTCGTAAGATTGCACAATAGCTAAGGCAGGAGAGGAGTCCTGGCAACATCCTCATAAATTCTCTGTGCACTCTTTCCAACTTAATGACATCTTTCCCGTAGCAGAGTGGCCAAATCTGAACACAATATTCCAAGTACTGCTGTAACATGATGTCTCAACTTCTATACTCAATACCTTTACTGATGAAGGCCAATATATACAAGCCCTCTTTCAGAGATCTATGTTCCTGTACTCCTAGACCCCTCCGCTCTACAACACTCCTCAAGGTCCTGCCAGTCACTGCAAAGGTCCTGCCCTAGTTTGACTTCTGTGACACCGCTCTCTGGAGAGGAGAGGAGAGGAGAGGAGAGGAGAGGAGAGGAGAGGAGAGGAGAGGAGAGGAGAGGAGAGGAGAGGAGAGGAGAGGAGAGGAGAGGAGAGGAGAGGAGAGGAGAGGAGAGGAGAGGAGAGGAGAGGAGAGGAGAGAGAGAGAGAGAAGAGAAGAATGAGGAAGCAAGGAAGGAGTAAGAGTGAAGAGTGGAAGGTAGACAAAGTGGGCCACCTCCCTGCTAGCTGTATTCCCCTGTCACAGGTTTGATGTTGACTGAGCCACTGGGACCAACCTGAGATCACCGGTGAAACATGTGGTCAAGACTGGATGTACGGGAAAGAAGCTTCAGACAGCCAGCGCCTCTACTGAGTATAGGTGAGTGGCGGGGCAAGCCTGAGATGCCAGCGCCTCTTCCTGCCCATGACCAACAGGAGATGGCACACACACACACACACACACACACACACACACACACACACACACACACACACACACACACACACACACACACACACACACACACACACACAGACACACACACACAGACACACACACACACACACACACACACAGACACACCCACACAGACACACACACCACACACACACACACACCCACCACACCCACACCACAGACACACACACACAAAGACACACACACACACACACACAAAGAAACACAAAAAAAAACACACACAGAACACACACACACACACAGACACACACACACACAAACACACACACACACACAACACACACACACACAAAAACAAACACACACACACACAGACACACACACAAAAAAACACACACACAGACAGACACACACACACAGACAGACACACACACACAGACACACACACAGACACACACACACACACGCGCACACACGCACACACAAACACAAACACCAACACACACACACACACACACACACACCAACACTCTCACACACACACACACACACCAACACACACGCGCGCACATACAACACACAAAAACAAAAAAAACACCCGACCTCGCAGAGCACAAAAACCAAAAAAAAAAAAAAAAAAAAAAACAAAAAAAACAAAAAAACCAAAAACAAAAAAAAAAAAGAAAACAACAAAACAAAAAAAAAACGACAAAAAAAAACAAAAAAACAAAAAAAAAACACAAAACACAAAGAAAACACACAAAAAAAAAAAAAAAAAACAAAAACAAAACAACAAAAAAAAAAAAAAAAAAAAAAAACAAAAACACAAAAACACACAAACAACAAAAAAAACACACAAAAAAACAACAACAAAAAAAACAAAACAAAAAAACAAGCACAAAAACACAAAACGAGACACAACAACCAACACACACACAGAGACACACACACCAACACAACACACAGATACACAACACACAAAACACCAACCCCACAACACAAACACACACACACACACACACACAAAGAACCAAACACAAACATAGACACAAACACCACCAACACAAACACCAAGAGACAACACAACCAACACACACACAGATACACACAACACCACACACACACACACACCAAAACACACACAACACAAACACACCCACACACACACACACACACACACACACACACACACACACACACACACACACACACACACACACACACACACACACACACACACACACACCAACACTCACACATATACACACACACCAACACACACACATATACACACACACATACAC